>NC_092066.1:27498750-28165000 GCF_039877785.1 Chaetodon trifascialis
CCATTCCAGCCCCACTGCCACCTAATCCGCAAACCCCCAGTTCAAGCAGCTGCAGCCCCTGCGCAATCTGCAGAATCCCATGCCACAGACCCAGAGCCTTTTTCCAGGGAATTAGGCATTTTAGGCAATTAGGTTTTCTCCTCCAATGAAATATGATGTTCAGTCAGAAACCACTAACCTTTCCCTCAGATGTCTCTAAAATGCATTACATGGTTGGGTTGTTAAAAGGTTCAGTGCTTGAGTTGGCATTTGAGGGCATTTGTGGAGACACGGCAATGTACAGCTGTGTATCATCAGCGTAGTTATGGAAACTGATGCCGTGTCTCCTGATGACGTCTCCAAGAGGAAGCATGTAAAGATTAAAAAGAATTGGACCTAAAATTGAGCCTTGGGGGACCCCACACTTAATTTCATGGGTTCCTGAGGAACAAGTATCCATACTTACATAAAAACATCTGTCTGTGAGATAGGATTGGAACCATTTAAAAACAGTACCAGAGAGGCCAACCAGGTGTCTGAGTCTATTTAATAAAATGTGATGGTCTACTGTATCAAAGGCGGCGCTTAGATCCAGTAGAACCAAGACTGTAAGTTTCTTGTCATCTAAGTTCCACCTGATGTCGTTTAAAATCTTTAAAAGTGCTGTCTCGGTGCTGTGGTTCATCCTAAAACCAGACTGATGTCTCTCAAAGATATTTTTTCTGTTTAAAAAGTTATTGACTTGGTTAAAAAACAGTTTTTCTAAAATTTTACTTAAAAAGGGTAAGTTGGATACAGGTTGGTAGTTATTAAGAACGTTGGGGTCTAAATTGCTCTTCTTCAGAAGGGGCTTCACCACCGCTGTTTTAAAAGCGGTGGGGAAGATGCCCTTCTGAAGAGAGTAATTCATAATGTTTAAAAGCTGTTCCTCAAAGAATCCATAAAATGATTTTAAAAGTGGCGTGGGAATTGGATCTATAAGGCAGGTTGTTGGGTTTACCTGGGAGAATACTCAACCAAGTGTCCTCGCATCAACCAGGGCAAAACCCTCCAGTGTTTCCTCAGGCAAGGACAACAATTCCAGTGTGTTAAGTGATAAAACTTGTTGGGATAAAAGGCTGGATCTGATGTCCTTGATCTTGGTTTAAAACTGACCAATGGGTTGCTGAGCTATTGCAGGTCTAACTGCACGGTTAGTTTCACCGCTCCGTCTCATTTACTCATGAATGAGCAGAGTGCTCACAGAGGACTCTGCTGAGCAGCCCGGGGTGTTATTTTGTTGGTTTATTTGCATTTCGTCCTTTTATGAGAGATAAGAACATTAGCAAGCAGAAACAAAGGCTGAAAAAGTGTTTTCAACAGAGGAGCTTCTCCATATGCTTGGACGAGATAATGGTATTCTGCCCAGATGAGCGCCTGGATATACCTGTGTTAAAACATCTGTCTTCCAGATGAAAGAAAAAAATACCGTCATATACTGTGAAACCGTTGAAACCGTGATGTACATTTTTGGTCATACAGCCCAGCACTATGTCCTATGTTAGAATGTGTTAGAAATTTCAAACACATTCATTTCAAACTAGACTACAATTGGACATACACATAGCTGGTTATTAAACAACCCAGAATAGCAGACAGGGGTGGTAAATAAAAACTGAATGCAATCATTTGCAAACAAACTATTTACCAACAACAGTTTTCTGAAGTGTTGTAGTAATATGCAGAATAACCTTTATACAGTCATATGCTTCTTGAAGTGGTGAACCTCAGCCCATCCTTGTGAAAGACTGAGCCTTTCGATGGAGCCCCTTTCATACCGTTAGAGTTACATAATTACTCTCATCTCTTTATAAGCTACATACACATGGTAACACAATCAACATGCCCTCCAGTAACTATAAGCTGCACACACATAGCCACACAGGCAATATGATCTTTAATAACCTCAGAAAACACAGAAAACGAAACTTAACATATTTCGTGTCAGGTAACACATAATTTACATATAGAGGGGGGGTCTAACTATCTTCTCTTTCAGGGTGCTGTTTCCTATGGATTGGATGGGTCGTGTGCCAAGAGGCTGGGACCAGCCTGTGGACCACGGAGGGAGCACTAAACTCTCAACCATGACGATCACCACCTGTTTTGACCAATCAGATAGCTGCACATTTCTTTTTAAAACTCTGTATAAGTCAGGCGTTCTCATTTTGCGGGTGGCTGCAGGTAATTGCTTGCAAACCGCGATTTCCCAAAAGACTGAGATCCATGTACATGTTCTCTATTTTATCAGTGTGTTAATAAATATCCTTAACTGAAGACAGAATATCTCCTGACCTCTTTCTGCAAAAACGACCACACACAAAATGGTGACCCCGACGTGATTGCAGAGAGGACCAGGATTTTTTGGGACATCCTGGACTGGATTTTTTCCCAGTGGGGACGGACTCCATGCCCTGACTTCTCATCACTCACAAAGCGGCCGCTTTAAGAAAAGTAAGCAGAAAACCTGTTGTTTTTATACCAAATTTCTGCATTTGGCATATGACTAAATTTCTTTGAGTGATTGAGAGGTAAGAACATAGAGTAAAAATATTGTAGTAATAGATTATAAGCAATGAAGTCAAAGTGCTCTATTTTTGACTCCGCCGCTGGCGCGGCGCAGGCACAGCGCAATGTCAGGTCCGCTGCGTTGATGGGGTGTGGCGGCGCAGACTTTGGTATTTTCGTGCACTGCGCTGGCAGCGCATCTCCTCCTCCTTCTCATCTCAGTCCCACCCAGCGGAAAGAGGGAGGGGAGAAGGCGTGGAGCCGAGTCAAATTTTCACCAATCACAGCAGCTCCTCACCAAACCTTTAAGAACGCTCCTGGTGAGGCGCATGGCAAGATTCGAGGAGACTGACGTCACTCATGTCTGTGTGTGTGTGTGTGTGTGTGTATATTGTTTTATATTCTGTTCTATATTTTGTGGTATATTTTGTTTATATATATATATATATATATATATTCTCAATATAAATATTTTGTTTTTGTATTTGCTTTTTATATATAGTTCTCTCTCTTTTCTTTCTTTTCTAATTTTATTCTAATTCTATTCTTGTAAGGAGCACTGCAACAAAAACAATTTCCCCTCGGGGATAAATAAAGGATTTGTGATTCTGATTCTGATTCTGATGCCTAACTATGAGGTCCATGGTAAATCCTCGGCCTCCTCTTCATCCTCCTCAAAGCAATGATGTACTCCATCTTTGTAGATAACGTTAAGCATTACTATGATTAAATTTGTATTTGGAATGAAATGACGTGGGTAATAGCAGGCAACGATCATCACTTACTTTTTTTCCATGTGTCTGTCTCTCTCTGTCTCTCGAGTGCTCTGAGACAGATGCAGTATATATGCTCTGTAGGATGTCACGGCTGTTTCTGGTTGGCACAGCGACGTTAACCGATTAGTTTGCATCCCTGTTTCACCTGTGTGCATTCGGTCAGAGTGAGTGACGCCTGCCGAACGTGCTTGCGATGTCGTCAGATGAGATGCTGATCAAAATATAGGTCTGACTGTATGTGCTCACTCTGGCTGCATTGAATTGTCGCTGTTGCTAATTATTGATCGCAGTGAAATGCCAGACACTGTGGAAACCTGACTGTGAGGTGTTGGTAACGTGAGCGCACAACTCACTCACGGTTTACGAAAATCCACTTGCACTGCTGGCGCACAGAGTTGACCAGGTCTGAGGTGGCGAGCTTTCAGCACACTTTTACGCCACTGGCGCAGACCAAAATGGTTGAAAATTCCAATGCGCCGGCTCATTATGCCGACACCTCCTCCCTACTGCGCCGCAACGCCTATCCTGGCGCACCTCTGTACGCCTCGGTTTACCAAAATACCAAATGCGCCGTGTGCCTGCCTGCGGCGGTCAAAAATACTACTGCACCGGTGGCAGAGTCGAAAATAGAGCCCAAAGAGGACACTGGCAAAATAGACCTATGGTGGGGTTAAAGTACAATAAGAAGAAAGTAAAAGTGAATAATAAGAGAACTATGAGATGAAAAAGAGATATCATTATTAAAATTGGCTGCATGCACTGCATGAAAAGTAGCATTTCCGTCAATTATCGTCACTGTATATGGCCGTGGAAATTCTCTCTCAGCCCTTGTGACCGTGAGGTGTTAAAATACAAATGTAAATGCTGCAAGCTATACAAATGCAAATTAGAATGTGTGTGTGTGTGTGTGTGTGTGTGTGTGTGTGTGTGTGTGTGTGTTCTGTGCCTACAGCACAAACAAAGATTTTTTTTTTCATGAGGATTTAAAAGTGTGTTAAATAATATTATAGGTTACATACAGGAATAGTGTCCTGACTCTCAAAAGCCTTTCATTTTCCACTTAAATCCACTAAATCAAACTGTGAAAATTAAAGCATCTACAGTTCTTGGACACGTCACAATTTTTCACATTTTGCCACCACAACACCAGATGAAAAATGGTTGCGTGATTAGCTTGCAAAATTCCAGCAGGGTAAGTCCACTGATGATTCTTTAAGAAGGAATAAAAAGGAAACACACCAAAGTAACTTTTTTTTAAAAAAATTTTCGATGATGTCAGTTTAAAGAAGTTTACATGTTTTATAAAATATGCAGGTACAAAACTAGAAAATCAAAATACCTAGCAAAATCACAGCATGTTTTTCTCTCTACGCAACAAAAATTGTCTCGCGAGAAATTCCGAGAGCGCGACCTTGCATATGATTGGATGCATCCTCTGACGCAATGACGTAGGCAGAAAACTACCTCGGTGCGTCTGTGAACGCGAATGGAGTTTGGATCAGAAACGTTACGTTTCAGGTCCTGCTTAACTTTAACTCTGTGCATACAATGGCCGGGTGTCGTCTTCAGTAAACCCCAGAAGGCACTCCTCTGCAAACATATACAGAAAGTCCAAACAATTTAGAGAAGAAACTGCTGAGCGCCTTCAGTGGATTGTCTCGGCTGGTAATGCTGGTAATTTTTTTTTCATGAGGATTTAAAAGTGTGTTTAAATAATTTTATAGGTTACATACAGGATAAGTGTCCTGACTCTCAAAGGCCTTTAATTTTCCACTTAAATTGCTAAATCAAAATTGTGAAAATTAAAGCATCTACAGTTCTTGGACACTGGTCACAATTTTTCGCATTTTGCCACCACAACACCAGATGAACAATGCTTGTGTGATTAGCTTGCAAAATTCCAGCAGGGTAAGTCCACTGATGATTCTTTAAGTAGGAATAAAAAGGGAACACACCAAAGTAACTTTTCTTTTTTTTTTTTATTTTCGATGATGTCACTGTAAAGAAGTTTACATGTTTTATAAAATATTCAGGTACAAAAACAGAAAATCAAAGTACCTAACAAAATCACAGCATGTTCTTCATTTACGCAACGAAAACGGTCTCGCGAGAAATTCCGAGAGCACGATCTCGCATATGATTGGACGCCTCCTCTGACGCAATGACGTCGTCAGAAAACAACCTCGGCGCGCCTGTGAACGCGAATCGAGCTTGGATTACAACAGTTACGTTTCAGGTCCTGCTAAACTTTAACTCTGTTCATACAATGGCCGGACGTCGTCTTCAGTTCATCCCAGAAGGCACTCCTCTGCGACGAGTGAACGGCCTGGCTGCGGAGCGACCATATCCAGAAAGTCCAAACAATTTAGAGAAGAAACTGCTCAGCGTCTTCAGTGGATTGTCTCGGCTGCTAACGCAGCTGATCGTGCAGTTGGCGAGGAGAATGACCGTGACAAAAGCCAGACTGCTCACTCTGGAGGAGCAGCCCCGACCGAACTGCAGCTGCGGAGACGAAGAGACGGGTGCGTAAGTTACGTAAGTAACGTTAGCATTTAGTACCACATTGTGCAGTTTTTAGGGCGCCAAACCTTTATTATTCTTATTGCACTACGTTCCGAACGTTTGGTAATCGTTCACGTTACATTTAACATTACAATGTATTTTGTATTTTAAAGGAAAAGGTGCGACGTCTGCACAATAGTGACGGAAACGACAGGCGATATGAACCTGAGCAGGGGTAAGTTAATAAAATACACAGGAAATATTCTGCAGAATATAAGTAAACGTAAACGTTGCATGACCTGTACTTTTTGTGTTTTACAGACTTTACTCGCCCCACAACGAAACGGTGACGTCATATTTGATGGCGACTTTAACTGAGAGTCCAGACATGGATGGTGTGGACAGCAGTCTTTTAAAACCTTTCTGTTGTTTCTTGTTGTTTTTACTGAAGCCTGTCTTAATTGTTTCAAACCAATATATATTTTCTTCCAGCGGCCTGTAAGACATATTATGAGATGGTGTGGAGGAGCTTCAGGCATGCCCAGGCAGCTCTTTCAGTTCAGGCAGCAACTGTGAAGATTTCAGCTTGCAGCAGACAAAGAAGGAAGCGGGTAAGAGTCCCATGAATGCTGCTTTATTTTCACAACAATGTAAAAATGGGCTGAATTTTATTTATTATCTGCATTGTTTTTGACAAACATGTTCACATATGTTATCATGTGTTATTGTTTCTTAGCAGTACTAATATTATATTAATACCTGTATTTACAGCTGCTGGAAGCAAGAAGGAGTGTCCTAGCTCTCCAAACTCTGCCAGACACTGCAAGATCGGCTGGAGAGCGACCCAAAGTATGTGGCGACACACCGCAAGAGGCTTCGCATCGAGTCCCCTTCAAAGTGACAGGCGCCAACTCAGTATGACCCAGAGGCAGCAAAGAAGCATTTCCAAAGGCCTTAGACTCTTTTTCATGCACCATGGACCAGGCCAGCCTGAGTAGATCAACGTCGGTGGCATTCATGTGCTAATTAGAGCTCTTCGCACCTTTGCGAAGGCGCGATTAACCATGCCCCCCACCGACAGATGGTTCATTTCCGACGATTTTCGGAGCCGGCGAAGTTCCCCGTAAACTTGCCGTAAATCGCCGAAAATCAACGAACTTCGCGGGGATTTACGGGTCGAAAATGTGGTCTTTCATGCAGTGATAAGACATATTACGACATGTACGGAGGAACTTCAGGTATGCCCAGCCAGCTCTTTCAGTTCAGGCAGCTGTGAAGATTTCAGCTCGCAGCAGAGAGAGAAGGAAAATTTAAATGTATTTATTGATTTATTTATTTCTTGTGGTGCACAGATGACCAATAACTGCAGAGTTGCCATTGCATGATCACTCACTCATGTGATTGGAGTTCATATCCAATCACATGAGGGTTTCCTTTTAAAATGCCTGTGGAATCATCCAATGGTTGTTTGTGAAGCCAGCAGGCCAGTCTGAGCAGATCAACGTCGGTAGCATTCATGTGCTAATTAGAGCTATTTGCACCTTGGCGGAGGCGCGAATAACCACGCCCCCCGCCAACAGAGGGTCCGTTTCCGACGATACTTGGAGCGGGCGAACTTCCCCGTAAACTGGCCGTAAATTGCGGATAATCAACGAACTTCGTGGGGGTTTACTGGTCGTAAATTTGGTTTTTCATGCAGTGATGAGAGTGCTTTCTGTAAATCCTGGCAGAAACGTTGGTTGAGAAAAAGAGTAGAATCAGTGACCGGTGAAATGCCCTTCTATAGCGCTTAGTGCAAGTAATCATGGAGCTGATTTGAAAGTATACCAATAGAGTGTCCAAAAGGCTGCAGCAAACGGGCCAGTTCTGTTCGGGTATAAAGCATTCAATAGTGTGGATAATTGCGTACACTTCTGACATGGTTTGAACATGAATGTTTTGAAAAAAAGGTCCGACACTGAAGTCCGGCCCCATGCTGAATGTTATGCTTATCCAAATTAAATTTGGGTTAAAAGAAATACTGAAGTGAGACATCTGTGTTAAAAGAAATGCTGAACTGAGAAAATTGTGATAAAAGAAATACTGAACTATTTGTGAAAAAATAAATACTGAACTGAGATAAAGCGAAAATAGGCCTAAAGAGTGCACTGGGGATTGTTTTTTAATTTTCTTTAATTAGGGATAATTTTTCATTTTTAGAATATTTTTGTTAGAAATTGTTTTTCCTTTGTCTTATTTCATTTTATTGTATTTTTTATTTTATTATTATTACAAATTGTTTTTCATTGGGGATTGTTTAAGATACCAGCAGTGTCAGAGTGACTAAAGAGAGAGAGAAATCTCCAAGTGGTAGACGGAAACCTAACAGTGATAACACAAGTCTACCAAGCAGCTCTCCTGGTCCTTACTCCGAATTTATAGCTGAGTTCTCGGAGTTTCTATCAGGCTTAGTCCTTAAAGCAGATAAAGTAATTATTGTAGGTGACTTTAATGTACATGTCGACGTTGATAATGACAGCCTTAGCACTGCGTTTATCTCAGCATTAGACTCAGTTGGCTTCCATCAGAATGTACATGAACCAACTCACTGTTTTAACCACACCCTCGACCTTGTTCTGACATATGGCATTGAAATCGAAGACTTAATAGTCTCCTCACAGAATCCTCTTTTATCAGACCATCATTTAATAACTTTTGAATTCATATTACCAGACTACCAGCCAGTAGGCAAAAATTCTTATACCAGACTCCTGTCTGATAGTGCTGTAGCTAAATTTAAGGATATGATCCCATCAGTATTTAATTCAATGCTATGTTTCAATACAACAAAGGATTCATATGCTAACGTTAGTCCCTCCCAGATTGACTACCTGGTTAATCGTGCTACAGGTTCATTGCGTATGACACTTGACTCTGTTGCTCCCCTAAAAAAGAAGATAATTAAACAGAGGAGGTTAGCTCCATGGTATACTCCTCAAACCCGCAAATTAAAGCAAACTTCACGGAAAATAGAAAGGAAATGGCGTTCTACCAATTTGGAAGAATTTCCGTCCGCCTGGCAAGACAGTCTTAAAATATACAGGAAAGCCCTCCGCAGTGCCAGGGCAGCCTATTACTCTGCACTAATAGAGGAAAATAAGAACAATCCCAGGTTTCTCTTCAGCACTGTAGCCAGGCTGACAGAGAGCCATAATTCTGTTGAACCATGTATTCCTTAAGCTCTGAACAGTAATGACTTCATGAGCTTCTTTAATGATAAAATCCTAACTATTAGAGACAGAATTCATCGGCTCCTGCCGTCAACAGGTACTGTTTTGTCTTCAAACACAGAAACCATAGAAACTGTTACTCAGTCTGTCGCAGTTTTAGACTGTTTTACTCCTGTCGACCTTCACCAACTAATTTCAATAATTTCATCAGCAAAATCATCAACCTGTATTTTAGATCCAATCCCGACTAAGCTGTTTAAAGAAGTATTACCTCTCATTGACTCTTCAGTATTAGACATGATCAATCTGTCTTTATCAACAGGCTAGGTACCACAGTCCTTTAAAGTAGCTGTGATAAAACCGCTCCATAAAAAGCCTACTCTTGATCCAGGGGTTATAGCCAACTATAGACCGATATCCAACCTTCCCTTTCTCTCAAAAACTCTTGAGAAAGCAGTTGCCAATCAGCTGTGCGACTTCCTAAACAATAATAGTTTATTTGAGGATTTCCAGTCAGGATTTAGAGTACATCATAGCACAGAGACAGCACTGGTTAAAGTTACAAATGACCTTCTAATTGCATCTGATAAAGGATTTGTCTCTGTACTAGTCTTATTGGATCTTAGTGCTGCATTTGACACCATTGAACATGGCATCCTATTGCAGACACTGGAACACTTCATTGGCATTAAGGGAACTGCGCTAAGCTGGTTTAAATCCTACTTGTCAGATCGCTCTCAGTTTGTACGCGTTAATGACGACTCCTCTGTACTCACTAAAGTCAGCTATGGAGTTCCGCAGGGTTCTGTGCTTGGACCAATTCTATTCACCCTATATATGCTTCCTTTAGGTAAGATTATCAGGAAGCACTCAATAAATTTTCATTGCTATGCAGATGATACCCAGCTATATTTATCAATGAAGCTAGAAGAAACCAGTCAGTTAACTAGACTACAAGCATGTCTTCATGACATAAAGACCTGGATGACCTGCAATTTTTTGATGCTAAACTCAGACAAAACTGAAGTTATAGTAGTAGGCCCTAAACATCTTAGAAAGTCACTTTCTGATGACATAGCAGCTATGGATGGCATTGCGCTGGCCTCCAGCACCACTGTAAAGAATCTGGGAGTTATCTTTGACCATGATCTTTGAAACAAATTTCAAGGACAGCCTTTTTTCACCTACGTAATATCGCAAAAATCAGGCATATTTTATCTCAAAATGATGCAGAAAAACTAGTCCATGCATTCGTAACTTCCAGGCTGGATTATTGCAATTCTTTACTATCAGGCCGCCCAAATTCGTTGCTGAATATTCTTCAGTTGCTCCAGAACGCTGCAGCACGTGTCCTGACAAAAACCAGGAAGAGAAATCATATTTCTCCAATACTAGCCGCTCTGCACTGGCTCCCTGTAAAGTTTAGAATAGAGTTTAAAATTCTCCTCCTTACTTACAAAGCCATAAATGGCCAGGCACCTTCTTATCTTAAAGAGCTCATAGTACCTTATTGCCCTACTCGAACACTGCGTTCCCAGAATGCAGGTCTACTTATGGTTCCTAAAGTCTCAAAAAGCAGAACAGGAATCAGAGCATTTAGCTATCAAGCTCCTCTCCTGTGGAACCATCTTCCAGCCTTTGTCCGGGAGGCAGACACTGTCTCTACATTTAAGAGTAGGCTTAAAACTTTCCTCTTTGATAAAGCTTATAGTTAGGGCTGGCTCAGGCTTGTCCTGGACCAGCCCCTAGTTATGCTGCTATAGGATTAGACTGTCGGGGGACCTCCAAAGATACACCGAGCTCCTCTGTCCTTTTGTCCATCTCCATCTGCACGCTTTCATGTCCTACCACGACGTGTTACTAACTTAGCTCCTTCCCCGGAGTCTCTGTGCTTTATCATCTTGCAGGTTACACAGTGGCTGAATCTGGATTGTGGATTTCAGCTGCGTCTCCCACCTTGGTCCTGCCTGACATCCACTGCAACTGCTACTACTGTTATTACATCCACTGTCACTGTTACTGTGACTGCATGTCTGTCTCTCTGTCTCTCTCTCTCTCTCTTGCTCTCCCTCTCTAACCCAACCAGTTGAGGCAGATGGCCGCCCACCCAGAGTCTGGTTCTGGCCGAGGTTTCTGCCTGTTAAAAGGAAGTTTTTCCTTGCCACTGTCGCCAAGTGCTTGCTCATGGGGGAATTGTTGGTTTTCTGTAGATAAAAGAGCTCATCCTGTACCAGCTTTGTATGGAAAGTGTCCTGAGACAACTTTTGTTGTGATTTGGCGCTATACAAATGAAATTGAATTGAATTGAATATTATGCACTTGTTTGATTTTATACTTTTAGATTTGCATTGTTTGATTATAAACTCATATTATGCCCTTATTTGCTGTCATCACTGTTTGATTTTATACTTCTGTTGTGATTTGGCACTATACAAATAAAATTGAATTGAATTGAATTGAATTGAATTGAATTGAATTGAATTGAATTGAATTGAAATGAATTGAATTGAATTGAATTGAAACCTAACGGTGTCAACCCAAGGCCTGCTCTGTGGTCACTTGATGCTCGGGTGTACTCCATACAAACTGACTGGCTGCTGTGGGGGAGTACCAGTGGTGTCTGGGTCAGTTGCTCGGGTAAACTCCATACAAACTGACTGGCCACTGGGAAAGGATTGTTCATTGGTCTCTGTGTGCTGTATAATTACAGGTCGGCCTGGGCGTGAGTGCTGGACAGAGTGCTAGTGAATAGAAAACTGGGGATAAGATAAAGCAAATAAGTAAAGAAAATGAAGAAAGTGCAAACTCTGGGGGGACTGAAAGAATGTGTTATAAGAGAGGTGGTGAGAAATGCTGAAGAAAAAAGTCAAGGTCAAGCCAAAAAAGAGCCGTACAGATGTGGGAGAAGTGGGGAAAAGAAAGGCCTTGTTTCAAAAGAACCAGAAGCTACTTTGCCAAGTAATAATGTGATTATGTGTTTGGTCACCACGGCTGACGGAGAGGTGAAGGCTGCGCACAGTGAGTGGGAATCCAGTGGAAAAAAGACGTGGGGATCAGCACACAGTAAAATGAGAAAGAAAAAACTCCAGCATGCAATGACGATGGCCATGTGTAAGCTCATGACAGAGATTAAGAAGAAAAATCAGAGACGCCAGGAAAAGGAAATGTAGGCTAGCGGAGGACCTCTAACTGCAACAGGGCTGTATCCACAGTTGCCAAGGGCCGGGGCTCCACCGCCACCATACCTACAGGAGGATGACAGACCTACAGCCCCACAGATCCACGCGCCGATGGTGGAAGTTAAAGGAGGTGTATTGGATTTAGAGACCCCAGCAGACCTGCAGACAGATGCAGTCTGTTGACGAGATAATGAAAGTGGCCGACACCGTAAAAGAAATACTTCAGATAAATACAGCAAGAATAGATGACATGGGCTGACAGGTGCAGGATCTCCCCCTGAATCAGAAGAGAATGGTGAAAGGAGGAAATGTGAATTTAAAAGACAGAGTGGAAGACTTTGGACAAGAGGCTGCTAGAAGAGTGGAGGATGAAACCAGGGAACGCCAGACAATCAAAGAATTGGGAGAAAGAACAAAGAAAACACAGAAAAGCGCATCCAGTTCAACAAATACAGCCTTACAGAGCAGTAACCACAGTGATAACAGCATGGAAGGCCAACATACACGCCACCACTGATAACAGAGGCAGCTGGGGCCTATCAATGGTGGCCAGCTGCAGAAGAGGAACGAGATGAAGATAATTGGGTGAGTGAAGAGGAGGATTCAGAGGATGAAGATAAGCTCAAAGACCTGAGAGACAGTAATTGTACTGAGCCTTATCTGCTGACCAATGACCCGGATGGTTGGAAAAACACAGATGCAGAAATGAATGGCTTTTTGATGGGAGAGTTCCAAGGAAGAATCATCCCAAAACAACCACATCATTCTACGCCTGCAGAAACTGAAATAATGAGGAGAAAAATGGTGGGGAAAAGAAAGGCTAAACATCTAGTGAGAACACACAAAATGAGGTTCCCCTTGAGGGTTGCCCATAGTGGAGGAGCAGCGTATATGCCATTTGCACACAGAGACATGGAAGGACTGATTGGCAAACTACCTCCCTTGATAGCTGGAGCAGAAGAATGGATAAGTATACTGGAGGACCAGACAATGGGAGAGTCGCTCTGTGCAGGAGACATGAGAGCCCTGCTGGGGAGGGTAGAAGGAAAAGAGATGACTAGATCGCTACTGAAAGCAGCAGGAGCAGGGCCCTCAGTCAGAGACACCATCCCACTGGATATGTTCAGAAATCGCCTGTGGGAGGAGCTGAGAAGGTCCTATCCTACTGAGAGGAACGTACACAGTGTGGATGACATCACCCTGGGACCAGATGAAGGCATACTGGAATATCTGAAAAAAGCTGGCCTGCTATGGGCTAAACACATCGGAGGAAGACATGATGCCACCCCAGCCACTTTGGCCCTGTGGAGAGCCCAGTGTGTTAAGGGCCTCCCAGAAGACATACGCAACTCCCTAGCGGAAGTAGCGGGCCTGCAGAAGATGAATCATTCCCTGTGGGTGGAGCATCTAGAACATCATCTGAAAAGATACAAGACCAAGCAGCAAAAAGAGGAAGAGGAAATCAAACAACTGAACAAAAGATTACTAAAGCAAGAAGTGGCTAACAGAGATGCCGAAATAAACAAGACGAAAGCTGAAGTCAAGGCTAAAGCTAAGCAGATGGCGATGACAGCCAGAGAGAGGAAGAGGAAGAGGAGGTCCACTGAGAGGCAGAGGAGGTCCAAACATCCCATACTCATCCTAGAGACCGAAGTAGGCCAGTTCTGTCCACCACCAACAGAACCAATGGTGGTCTGTGAAATCAACGGGAAGACACGTTGACTTTTAGCGGACACTGGAGCAACCTACTCCTCTCTCACCACTCCCTACCTCCTGTCCAACAGAAGCCTAGCCGTTGTGGGGGTCTCAGGCCTACCTCAAGTTCAGACTTTCACTGTTCCATTGACTCATGAAGGACAAAGACTGACTCACCAGTTTCTATATGCCCCTGAGTGTCCCATCAATCTCCTTGGAAGAGACTTGCTGGCCAAACTTGGCATAAACATCTTATGCAGCCCTGAAGGACTGAGATTGATGACCACTTCCATCCCATTGCTGCTTTGCCAAACCTATGCAAAGATACATGGCATCAGCACCCGAACCCACTGAAAACAACATCAGAGTCTACTGGATGAAGTTACTGTCCAACGAGCCAAGCACACCAAGAATACAATTTGAATATATGAAGTGGAAACCATGGCTACAAACCTTACACCCCTACAAGGCACCAGAGGATGAACTGTATTGCACCCTGAACTATCTCACCAACCCAGATGAACTATATGAAGAAGCATGAGAAGAGGAAATTGGAGAAAAGAAAGACAAACTTAAGACCACATTGATCTTTGTGGGCAAAGAGGGCGTCGTAGCCCGTTGTGAGCTCACCAATGAACAACAGCAGTGGTACGCCTTATCAGACTCTGCCCCACATGTCACCTTGGCTGTGGGGAGCAGCTATGAAGCAAGATCATTGGGACCTATGGTGAAACGAGCCCTGACACTCAACTGGGATCCCACAGGCTCACCAAAACTATGGAAAGCCAGAGAAGAGGACATTTGGTGCATAGCAGCTGCAGGAGAAGAAGATGTACAATACGAGGCTAAAGACCTGCCACGAGACAGATCTGACCATCCAGACAGACCGAGACTTCTGGCTGAAGTGCCTAAAGCCATCTGGACTACATCACCTCACAATGTGGGAAAAGTCTCCATACCATTTTGCCAGTTACGAAGGGAGAAGGAAAGGGATGGAGGGTGGTACAACGCTTCAGATCTGTCAACAATGAAACCCTGCCAGAAACATTGCCTGTACCAGACCCCTATCTGGCCCTGCAAAATCTAGGACCACAACACCAGTACTTCTCCGTAGTAAACTTGGCGAATGCATTCTTCTGGTTCTTCTGCCTACCACTGGATGAACAGTCTCAGGAGCATTTTGGGTTCACCTATGAGGGAGTTCAGTATGCATCATATGCTCGGCTGCCACAGGGCTATAGAGACAGCCCAGAGCTGTTCAACCATGTGCTGAAACAACATCTAACTGACCTGATACTACCAGAAGATGTAGTGGTCTTACAGTGCATGGATGATATAATCCTGGCAGCTCCAACTGTGGAAGCCTGCCTGACAGCCACTGATTCACTGCTGTGCCTACTGGCTGGAAATGGAGGTTTCACAAAGAGGCCACTCCCTAGCTGGCACACAAAGAACATCCATCCTCACAGTAAGCCAAAGACTGTCCAACAGATGTTAGCTTTCCTGGGACTCACAGAGTACAGCAGAAACCACATTCCAGGATATGTTGACCTCACACAACCGTTGAGAGACATGGTAGCCAAAGTAGGCAACAGAAACCTGACAGCTGAACTGCACTGGACTATGGCTGGAGAAGAAGCATTCACCCTAACAAAGCAGGCCCTGGCAAAAGCGACGGCCGTGGCTTCACCAGATTACACTCAGACATTTTACTTGGATGTTTCTGAAAAAGCAGGCATTGTGAATGCTGTGCTTTTCCAGAAAAAGGAGGGAGAAAGAAGAGTGCTGATGTACCGCAGCTCAAAGCTGGACAATATGGAAACAGGACAAGCAGGATGTGCAAGATATCTCACAGCTCTGGCAAAGTCAATCAGCAAAACAAGCCACAGTGTGATGTGCCATGAGCTAAAAATCACATAAAATCAAACTCAATAACACCACCCATGGAGTAGTAGCATTTCTGGCCTCCAGTGCATTGACATTCTCTACAGCCAGAAAAAACAAAATCTCAGAGCTGCTACTTCAACCACACATCAGCTACAGCACTGGAGGCATCAACATGGCAAGCAGACTGGACACCGATCCATCAGGTCAGACCTGGAGACAGAGCCTCTGGATAACCCAGACCTCACTCTGTTCACGGATGGATGTTGCTACAAAGGACAAGAAGGAAATGTGGCCTCATTCGCAGTAGTGGAACAGAACCCACTTACTGGACAACATCAGACGAGAGACCAAGGCATCATCCTACAACCAGCATCAGCCCAGTTGGCTGAGATCATTGCCTTGCCCAAGGTCCTGGAACTGGCTGAAGGAAAAAGTAAAAAAAAAAAGATGTAAACATGTACACTGACTCAGCATATGGACATGGAGCAGTACATGTGGGTGGACCAAAGTGGGTAAGAAGGAACTTTCTGACAACAGCAAACACCCCTGTGAAGCACCAAACTCACCTAGAGAAACTCATACACGCTGTCTCCCTACTGTCGGCTGTAGCTGTAATGAAACGCAAAGGACACCAAAAGTTAGACACCCAAGTGGCTGAAGGAAATAATGCAGTCGATGCCGTGGTGAAAGCAGCAGGAGGTTATACGCCAAAAGAAATGGTGCTGAAAAAAACTCAGCTCCCTGAACTGACAGAAGAAGACATTGTGAAAATGCAAGAACATGCAGGAGCCTATGAACAGAGTGAGTGGAGCAGAAAAGGAGCCACCAAGATGGAAAGTGGGATATGGAGAGCTCACGATGGAAGGATAGGAGCTCCAGCGAAACTATGCAACCTGCTGATGAGACAGGCACACGGACCGACGCACGAAGGGAAAACGAGAACACAAGCCAGCATCGAGGCACTTTGGTGGCACCCACATATGACAGCGCTGGTAGATAACTACATAACAGACTGTGTCACATGCAATGGTCACAATCCAAAGCAACCATACAAGTGCCCGATGGGAAAGTTTCCTGTACCAGAGGCCCTGTACCAGGACATTACCATTGATTTCACCGACATGGGCGCTGACAACTGCATGAAAGGCTACAGATACCTACTAGTGATGGTGGACAGATTCTCCAAGTAGGTAGAAGCCACACCATGCAAGAATGAATCCGGCAGCACAGGGATAAAGTGGCTGAAGAACAAACTCATTCGCAGGTATGGAATACCAAGGAGGATTAGATCTGACAATGGATCCCACTTCAACAATAAGAACCCGGCAGAAGTGGAAAAAGCACTTGGCATCACACACCGATTCGGAGACGTCTGTCATCCTGCATCACAAGGCTTGGTGGAAAGAGCTAACCAGACACTCAAAAGAAAGATAGCAAAGACGTCATGGGACTAAGTTAACGTGGGTAGATGCACTCCCTCTAGCACTTATGTCCATGCGAACTTCACCTGGAGTCAAAACACACCTGACTCCACATGATGTGCACACACATCAGTGTGCAATATCAGTATTGTTTGTTCATATTTCATCATTCCTTGTTTATATTGTTTGGTTTGATATTTAATGTCCTTTTACTGATGCCCTCTATGTTTGCTATCCACATTTGCTGCTGTAATACCTGAAATTTCCCCACTGTGGGACTAACAAAGGTATATCTTATCTTATCTTATATGACTGCACTGACTAATTTGACCCGAGCTCTGTCTAAGCAGGTGCAGTTGGCCGAGCCTGAGGCAACCACAACAACTGTGGATGTTGTGCCCGTGGTTCAGGTTGGTGATTGGGTACGAGTGAAAGTTCACAAAAGAAAGTGGACTGATCCCAGGTGGGAGAGGCCTGAGAGGCACAACCTGCCTTTATTGATGCCCTTTCAAGTCTTACCTATCGATGCTGATCTTTTGCAGGTCAATAGTGTACCAGGTGGTTTGTTTGACTCCCGAGTGTACCTAGATGCTATAGGCATACCCATGAATTTAAGGCCAGAAATCAGATCTTATCAGGTTAATTTTTATTTTGTTTTTATTTTTCTAAACTCATATTATGAATTATATTATTCCTTACTATCAGGCTGCCCAAATTCGTTGCTGAATATTCTCCAGTTGCTCCAGAACGCTGCAGCACGTGTTCTGACAAAAACCAGGAAGAGAGATCATATTTCTCCAATACTCGCCACTCTGCACTGGCTCCCTGTAAAGTTTAGAATAGAATTTAAAATCCTCCTCCTTACTTACAAAGCCATAAATGGCCAGGCACCTTCTTATCTTAAAGAGCTCATAGTACCTTATTACCCCACTCGAACACTGTGTTCTCAGAATGCAGGTCTACTTCCTAAAGTCTCAAAAAGCAGAACAGGAGTCAGAGCATTTAGCTATCAAGCTCCTCTCCTGTGGAACCATCCTCCAGTCTTTGTCCGGAAGGCAGACACTGTCTCTACATTTAAGAGTAGGCTTAAAACTTTCCTCTTTGATAAAGCTTATAGTTATAGTTGCTGCTATAGGATTAGACTGTCTGGGGACCTCCAAAGATACACCGAGCTCCTCTGTCTTTCTCTCCCTCTCCATCTGCACGCTTTCATGTCCTACCGTGGCGTGTTCCTAACTTAGCTCCTTCCTCGGAGTCTCTGTGCTTTGTTGTCTCGCAGGTTTCCATGGACAGTGGCTGAATCTGGATTGTGGATTGCAGCTGTGTCTCCTGCCTTGGCCCTGCCTGACATCCACTGCAACTGCTACTACTGTTATTACATCCACTGTTACTGTGACTGCATGTCTGTCTGTCTCTCTCTCTCTGTCTCTCTCTCTTTCTCTGACTGCATTTCTGTCTGTCTCACTCTCTCTCTCTTGCTCTCCCTCTCTAACCCAACCGGTTGAGGCAGATGGCCGCCCACCCAGAGCCTGGTTCTGCCTGAGGTTTCTGCCTGTTAAAAGGAAGTTTTTCCCCGCCACTGTTGCCAAGTGCTTGCTCATGAGGGAATTGTTGGGTCTCTGTAGATAAAAGAGCTCATCCTGTACCAGCTTTGTATGGAAAGTGTCCTGAGACAACTTTTGCTGTGATTTGGCGCTATACAAATGAAATTGAATTGAATTGAATATTATGCACTTGTTTGATTTTATACTTTTAGATTTGCATTGTTTGATTATAAACTCATATTATGCCCTTATTTGCTGTCATCACTGTTTGATTTTATACTTGTTTGATTTTATACATGCAGCACGGTAGCGCAAGTAGGTAGTGCGCGTGCCTCATAGCAAGAGGGCTGCTGGTTCGATCCCCGGACAGGGCCTTTCTGTGTGAAGTTTGTATGTTCTTCCCATGCATGCGTGGGTTCTCTCCGGGTACTCTGGCTTCCTCCCACAGACCAAAAACATGCTCATTAGGTTGATTGGTGACTCTAAATTGCCCCTAGGTGTGAGTGTGAGTGTGAATGTTTGTCTGTCGTTGCATGTTGCCCTGCGATCGGCTGGCGACCGGCTCAGGGTGTACCCTGCCTCTCGCCCGTCGAAGCTGGGATAGGCTCCAGCCCCCTGCAATCCCGAAAGGGGTAGGCCGCATCGAAAATGGATGGATGGATGGATGGATGGATGGATGGATGGATGGATTTTATACATTTATATTTTGCACTGTTTGATTTTATATTCTTATATTTTATATTGGTTTTAGATTTTGCACTAATTTAGATTTATACTTTTACATATTGCACTAGTTCAGTTTTATATTTTTTCTACTTTTACATTTTTCTACTTCATGTGTTTATACTTCTATGTCTTATTTTATATTTAGCTGTTGTTTTACTATGGTACTAAAAAAACAAAAACAAAAGAAGAGTATATTTTACACTAACTGCTGTATGAAAAGAAAAAAGTAAATCTGTGATTAGTCCTGACACTGTGGATTCACACCTTAAAAGGTGTGAAAGGGGAGATACCGAAAAAATTCTCAAGTACCTATTTTTCTAATACATATTTTACCTTATGATTCACACTCTAAAATGTGTGAAAGGAGGGTTACCTAAAAACTCTCACATAGCTATTTTTCTAATATATATTTTACCTCATGATTTACACCTTAGAAGGTGTAAAAGGAGGGATTTGTTAGAGTTACATATTTATTCTCATCTCTTTATAAGCTACATACACATGGAACACAATCAACATGCCCTCCAGTAACTATGTTGCTTAACTAAGCTGCACACACATAGCCACACAGGCAATATGACCTTTAATAACCTCAGAAAACACAGAAAACGAAACTTAACATATCTCATGTCAGATAACACATAATTTACATATAGAGGGGGGTCTAGCTATCTTCTCTTTCAGGGCGCTGTCTCCTATGGATTGGATGGGTTGTGTGCCAAGAGGCTGGGACCAGCCTGTGGACCAAGGAGGGAGCACTAAACTCTATCCACGTGTGCTGTCCTGTGAAGCCGTTGGCCAAAGACCTTTTAAATCTTATTGACTCTTTTGATCTTGTACAGCTTGTGTCTGGTCCTACACAAGAACAGGGGCACACTCTTGATCTTATTTTAACCCATGGTTTTACCGTTTCTAGCGTAGAGGTTTGTGATTCTGTGTTCTCGGACCACATGCCAGCTGTATTTGACACAGCTCTCCTCTGTCACACAGTTAAACCTCGCGCTCTTGCACATCACTCGCGTGTTATTAACTCTTCCACTGCTGCTCAGTTCTCCACAGCGTTCAACTCAGCGTCCAGCCCAGCTGAATCCATGCATTCTAAGCCAGATGTTGAGGCATTGTCCACCTATTTTAACTCGACCTGTAAAACTGGATTAGATGCTGTGGCACCACTAAAAACAAGGCCTTCCAAACCAAGACCGGAGCCTTGGATAAATGACGCCACACGTGCTGCCAGGCGTGAGTGCAGGAGAGCTGAGCAAAAGTGGAAGAAGGACAAGCTATAGGCGTCTTTCCAGATGTTGCAGGACAGCTGGCGTTTTTATCAGAGTACTGTGAAAGCTGCTAAAACCAGGCATCTCTCTGATATTATCACCTCTAACTGTCACAATCCTCATGTCCTGTTTAAAACTGTCAACTCTGTTCTTAATCCCCCACAACCAGCCTGAGGTGTGTGAAGGCTTCCTGAACTTTTGTATTAATAAGGTCACGACCACCAGAGCCCTTATTAGCTCCCCTTCTTATGACTTCTCCATCTCTGTTACATGCTCGGCTGTTTTTGACCAGTTTGAGCCTGTCAGTCTGCCGTCCTTGAGAGATATAATTGGTCATATGAAGCCTGCTGGGTCTCCCTGTGACCCACTGCCACCTCGTCTTTTTAAAGACGTTTTCCCTACCTTGGCACATGTGCTCAGCGTGATAAATGGCAGTTTGTCAAATGGGATTGTACCTGCGAGAAAAGCCTGGGTTAGACCCTTCTGTTCTCTTTAATTTTAGGCCAATTTCTAAACTCCCCTTCCTGTCAAAGATTTTGGAGAAAATTGTTTACCGTCAGCTGAACTCATACTTAGAGCACCATATACTTGAGATCTTCCAGTCTGGGTTTAAAGCCCGTCACAGTACTGAGTCGGCACTGTTGAGGGTTTTTAATGATATTCTTTTAGCCACAGACTCTGGTCACTGTGTTGCTTTGATTCTGTTGGACCTAACAGCAGCCTTCGACACATTGGACCATCAAATCCTCTTGTTTCGCCTGGAGAACTGGGTGGGCATTCAGGGTGGTGCCCTACAGTGGTTCAGGTCCTACCTCTCAGGGAGAAGTTTCTGTGTCCGTTTTGGTGCCACTGACTCTGGTGCAGCACCTCTCACATGTGGAGTGCCTCAAGGCTCTATTCTTGGTCCTCTTCTCTTCTCCCTGTGCCTGCTTCCACTTGGAACAATTTTTCGAAAGCATGGTGTTTCTTTTCATTCTTATGCTGATGACTGTCAAATTTACCTGCCACTGAGACAGGCTAAGTGGGTTCTCTGCAAACCAACTCTTTGATTGCATTGCAGAATTGAAGGCATGGATGTCAAAAAATTTTCTACTTTTAAATGATAAAAAGCCGTAGGGCATGATGTTTGGCCCTAGTGATACCTCCAAAGCCTGTGTAGATTTTGGTTCGTTAACACAATATCTAAAACACACAGCTACAAACCTCGGAGTAAAACTGGACAGTGACCTGAGATTTGATGCTCAGATTAAATCTGTGATCAAGTCCAGTTTTTATCAGTTGAGACAGCTATCCAAGGTCAAGCCATTTCTCTCCAGACATCATCTTGAGATTTTAATCCATGCCTTTATCACAACTCGTTTAGACTACTGCAATGCACTTTATGTTGGGCTGAGTCAGACATCGCTGTCCCGTCTGCAGCTGGTGCAAAATGCTGTTGCTCGGCTTTTAACTGGAACCAAACAACAAGAGCACATCACTCCTATTTTAACTTCCATTCACTGACTCCCTGTCCGTTTTCGGATTGATTTTAAAATTCTTTTATTTGTTTTTAAATGTATTCATGGTCTCGCCCTGCAATATCTGTCTGACCTGCTTCAGCCCAACACTCCCTCACGTGCTCTCAGGTCGGCTGATCAGTCATTACTGGTTGTCCCAAAGACAAAGAGGAAAATGAGAGGTGACCGAGCTTTTTCAGTTGCTGCGCCAAAGCTCTGGAATGAGCTGCCTTTGAAGATTAGGCAGGCAGACTCACTTTCAGTTTTTAAATCCTCTCTTAAAACACATTTTTTCTCTTTGGCTTTTAACTCAGCGTGAGATGTTGGCTTTTTGTTTTCTATAGTTTTTTCTTTTTTCTTTTTTGATTGATTTTATTTTTTTAAATTGATTTTATCTTCTATCTCTTTTATTGCCCTTTCATTTGCTTTTATGTGTGTACAGCACTTTGGCCAATGATGTTGTTTTTAAAGTGCTTTATAAATAAAGATTAGTAGTAGTAGTAAACCACGATGATCACCACCTGTTTTGACCAATCAGGTAGCAGGGGCCTGTTGCATAAAACTAGGATAAGGGATTAAGCCGGGATATGTTGGTGATCCTGGCTCAACTTATCCGTGATCCGGTTGCACAAAAGCAGGATAGCGGAAAGTGAGATATGTTATGGGATAAGTTACCATGGAGATTTATTCTGTGGAGCTAGCCTGCTCCAGACCAGGCTAAATTCCAGGATCTATTTAATCTAATCCCTTATCTCAATCAGCAGTCATCACAAATGGAAACCAATAGTTATTCCACTGACCACTACACATTGTTATCACATTCAACTAGATCCACTGTCATTATTTAAACACTGACACAAAACATAAGCATCATTAAATTCAATTTTAATTAATTTCAATCACTGTAGATAAATGATGATTTTAGATGTGTTGCAATCATCAGACAGTTTCCCATAGGCTATATATAAAATACACATCCAATATAAATATAAATACACATACACATCAAAGAGTAACATGATGTTCCTTTATTGAATAAGGATAAATCAAAGCATCAGTTCCTTTCCAAACTGAAGTCACACAGTGACTCTACAAGACAGAAAGCACAGAATCAAAACATATTATACAACACAAGAATAAATACACATCCAATGGTCTGTATATAATACACCCCACATGTCTGCACACTGAAATAAATGCAGGACAAATCCGTACACAACAAATGAACAGACAAATGAATGGATGCAGGAGCCTGCAAGCTTGTGTACAGCACAAACATAAGAGGCCAAATCAGTCTAACTTGATAAGATCAACTTTATTTATCCCGAATAGAAATTATGTAAGATATAATGCCCCACGAGGCGTCCATTATCAGAAATGAATGGACGACGCGGAGGCGTGAACCGTCCAACGTGAAGCTCCGCTTATACCATTTACGAAAGAAATAAATATTAAATCAATTATTAATACGTTAATGTTGCTTTCTACCGTTAAAATCGTAAGTTTTAACTTCCACAAGAAGTGGACCATTTAATATCGCTCATTGAGACGTGTTGCCAAGGTCTGGCCACAGAACCTGCAGCTCGGTCGGCTGCAGCTGTTATATTAGGCCTAATCAGTGGAGGGAAGTGAGATTATTGCTTAACGTTATGTTATGTGATACAAAGTATCATTTCAGAGGGCAAGTGCACCTTTTACCACTTGTGTGTGTCCAGAGAATGATGCGACATTTTGTTTCAAAGAATCAAAGTCCACAGATAGTTTCCTAAATTGTTTTTATTGCAAGAAATATTATCCACCATTCACTCTGATCATTAAATGTGTATCAAGCAAGTAAGTCTATCCTAAATCGTTTTTATAAACATTATTTACCATTCACTCTGTATCAAGCAAGTAAGTAAGTAAGGTAAGCAAGACAGTTTCTGTTACCAACTAGTGTTTGAGCCAGCGCAGTAATTTAGAACAATCAGGCTATTTGACCGGAACTTTTTTATAGGTGTCCTACAACACTTTTTAATGGACACCCTGCAGCTAATCAGAATCGAGTATTCATCCAGACCACGGTATAACAAGGAGTTATACAGTCTGATAGAATTACATTTATACAATTTCATTATTTGGATTGTAATTGTGATGGTTTCAGCGGAGCAGTGAGTGGGTATTTGTGCACTACTTATGCATTTAGGCAGGCTGCAATACATTGCCACGCTTTCTCTCGTTGTTTTATAACTGTGGCGGTGTAACTGTGGCGGTGTTGCCTGTCTTTTTAATTTGGTTCTTCACCTCCTCGTAAGCCTCCATGCCATGCCTCCGACAGGGGAAAGTACGCCGCTCCAGTTGCCATGGTAAATCGGTGAATCTGTGATCGATGGCGGGGTCTATTTGAGGAAGCCACGTGCACATACTTATCCGGGATAGGTTTCACCTGGCTTGTTGAATCTGTGTCTGCTCATCCTGGCTTGGTCTTTGTGCAACTGATTAAGCCTGGACGCTCATGTTTTGGATTGGTTGAACTCAGCTCAGTCACTTATCCTGGATGTCTTAATCCTAGTTTTGTGCAACAGGCCCTAGCACATTTCTTTTTAAAACTCTGTATAATCGTAAGTCAGGCATTCTCATTCTGGTGGGTGGTTGCAGCTAATTGCTTGCAAACCGCGATTTCCCAAAAGACTGAGATCCATGTACATGTTCTCTATTTTATCAGTGTGTTAACTGAAGACATATCTCCTGACCTCTTTCTGCAAAAACGACCACACTCACAATACCTAATCATGATACTACCACCTCTTATGATTACTAAATCAATGAAGCTGATGATGTAAAATGTCAATTACATTTGATACTGTTTTTAATTGAATATATGTCACATATTCAATATTATCACATTCTGTTTTGTATCACATAGCCTGTTGGAAGCCCTTCCATTCCTGATTAAAGGAGAATCTTCCTGCCTTTGCTTGATAATATATAGACAGCCTAGACACAGTATGCTCCCACGTTTATAAGTAAATTTGCTGAATTGCTGTCCTTAGCTCTGCCTAGATTTGTTAAGCCACTGATCCTTGGAGACTTCAATATCCATGCTGCCCTGATGACCCCTTGGATCTGGAGTTTTAAAACTTAGAGAGTCATTTAATGCACCACACACTCTGTCTGCTTCTACTCACTGAAAATGTCTTATTCTTGAAGTCTTATTCTTGAAGTCTTACCCCATGGTATGAAGATTCCTGATGTTTAATGCGTCAATGCCTATGTCTCTAACCACCAATGTATTATGTTTAACATGGTGTCTTATGATACCTGTAGGCCAGTAACCCAAAAAAGACAGGATTTTTAACTCACCCTCTCGTACTGAATTTAGTCCTGTCTTCAACTTCCCCTTTCATTTGTCTTGCTCATCCTTTACAGCAAGTGAAGTGTTGAACAATTTTAGTAAAACACATTCCTCCATCCAAATTTTACTGAAATTCTGCAAAAACTGAATTCCTCCCTTCAAAACAAAAAAAAATCAAGTTGCCTATTAATGCCCTAGATGAATGAAAATATTTGGGTGCTGAAGCAAAAATGCTATATGGTAGAGGGACTACAGAAATCATCAAAACTCACATTTCAACTCAAACTTTTCGGGGCTCTAATTAAGACTTTTAACACAGAGGCTGAATTATAGAGCTGCATATTTTACCACTTCAAATAAATAGCAATCATTCCAATGCAAGACCACTGGTCAATATCGTGAGCTGTATAATGGATCATGCCCATGCCAGATATTTGATGCCACCCCTGAGAATTGCAAAGTATTTCTTTCCTTTTCACTTGATGTCAAATATAAGAAGTTGCATTTCTATATTTTCTATTGCCCACCTGTGCAGCCCTGAAAAACTTTGATGCCCACTTGCAGGGTGGGCTTCAGTCACGATCTTGCCCCAAGAATAAATTGTGTTGAATGCAGCTTGCTGGATGGCTGCTGTGATGGGCACATGCTCCCTCCTTCCTTACTCTCTCAGGGCAGTGTGTATGGAGAGTTGAACATTGGGATGAACATCATGTTGAGAGGAGGTCTTTGTCAGGAGGACTGGAACCTACATCTTGAATTGGTTTCCCAGGTTTGCAACAGGTTCAGTAGTGTGGGGGAGGTTTTTGTTGTGTGAGGGAAAGCATAGTGCACCCTGTGGTTCTCCTTGAGAGCATGGGACAACCACCTGCTCGCGGTGAACGTGTTTTCTGTATCAGTGTTATGACTCATATGGGTCATGTGGTTTGTGGTATGTGTGTTTTGTTCATCTTAGTTCTCTCTCTCCTCCTCTTCAGGGAATGTGGATGTGTTCATCTTAGTTCTCTCTCTATATATATTCATGAGGCTGTTTAATAGGTGCACAGAGGGGTTTCATCTGTGGAAGGCTTTTTTGTGGCTTTTTGGTCCTTCCCCTGTTCTCTCATTCATTTTTATCTGTGTGATGCTTCGCACTTCTCCATGACTCACTCTGTACTGAGCATTTTGTCAGAGTGATTGGTTTTGTTGTATCCACGCTCTATGCTGTCTGTGTCCTGCTTACCAACACATGGAAAGTCTTCATCTCTTTCTCTGCTCCTTGTAACAGTACATAACCTTCATCTGTCCTCTTTCACAACAAAAGGTTCTTTTTGTTCCCAGTCTTCATTCCCTCATCAGAAATGCTGGATATTTTCTAACTCTGTTCTGTAGTGGCACTTGAGGCAGTCCTGTATGCACAATTACATATGATGTACTGGCAGGGCATGGCATGCTATTGTTTTTTCTTTTTGCAAAGTAAAAACCCAGTGTAGCATAGACCATATCCTGCTTCACCCTTATCCCACTAGCAATAGCCTTCAAGCCTTTTATGAAATAGGACATTAGTTACAGCAGGCGGACATGGATTAAAGTTTCAATGTCAAAACATACATCTTCTTCATTAGGTGTATGCTATTACTTTTCTTTATGCTAACATGTTTGAGTGATTTGAAATAACTTCTAATAGTAGTGAAATTTATAAAGGAAGTCTGGAGGAATGTTTGAAAGTTTAAGGCTAAATAACTTGAAGTGCTAAAGTATTCATACTTTACAGAAGTGCCCCATCTGGAAATGTTTTAATATATGTGATGGGATCTGGGAAAACTGGTCACATGTCAACATTTTTGGAGATTTTAATATCACCTAGGAGCTTATTTCAAGCTCTTTTCGAATGTGTTTTCATTATTTTTATATCTGGTTTTCATCAAGTGTTATGATCACTCAAAGCCAACCGATCAGTAGGATTTTTTAGAGCAGAATTTTGAGAAAAACAGGTTTAAAAACAAGGATTCTAAATCAAAACACGACCAGCTACCTCAAACTCTCACCGTCTCTGAAGCCTCTACATCCCTCTCCATGCGCATTAATATGACTTCGTCTTCATGTTATGTGGTTTACTATGATTAGGGTGACCAGATGTCCCGCTTCGTGTGTCCCACGAAGCGGGACAGTCACACATTTCCATTACTTTTCACACACACTGCAAATTGTGACACTGTTGCGAATTGTTAGCGACACTGTCAATAACAATTCGCGACGTCACAATTTGCGGGATGCAAACTATGATAGATAAACCGTCTTCGTAGGCTATGTAGACTAACAAGTTAGGGGCGGATTTCATGCGCTGATCATTTTTAATTCGTAGGAGATGACGACAAACATGCCTAATTTAAATAATGTTTTTAACATATTAAACAAGCGAAATATGAGATATTTTCATGAATGATAGACAAGATGCTGTAAAACAATAATTTAATGAAAACCCAATTTCACCATTATTTTGACTTTCTACCTATTTTCATGTTTTCCTGGAAAAGCGCCAGTGCGACATCCGACGGGTTTTCCTAGATTCCATCACATATTACATGGATTTAGATCTGGTGATTGAGCAGGCCAAGGCATGGTTCGAATGTTCTGGTTCTCCATCCAGGCTTTAACTGACCTTGCCGTGTGGCAAGGGGCATTGTCTTGTTGGAAAATCCAGTCATTCGAGGCAGGAAAGAGTTTATCAGCTAATGGAAGAATACTGTTTTCAAGAGTAGCTCTGTACGTGTCCTGGTTCATTCGCCCTTCACACAATTGCATTTGCCCTGTTCCACCCATAGTGAAACAACCCCAGATCATCAATGATCCACCCTGCACTGCAGGTGCAAGACAGTCTGGTTTGTAGGCTTCTCCAGGCTTCCCCCTAACCAGTAAGATGGCTGGAGTGGGCATCAACTCAAAATTGGATTCATCACTGAAGAGAACCTTAGCCCAATCATCAACCGTCCAATCCTTGTGATCCCTAGGAAAGAGTAACCTTCCTCTGCCTTTCGTTGATGAAGGGCTTCATCCATGCCCTGTGTGACTTCAGACCAGCTTTAAGAAGTTGGTTTCAAACTGTCTTTGCTGAACAAGTCACATTTCTCAACAGCACCCACTCATTTTTAAGGTCTCTGGAGGTCTGACGATGATTCCTGACACAGGAACGTATGAGTGCGTGGTCCTCTCGTGGGGTAGAAAGACATTTCTTGCCTCGACCAGCTAGCAATTTGGTAGTACCATGTTCGGCTTGCTTTTTCTTGGTGTAATGAACAGCTGTCTTTGAGAGCTTCAGTTTTTTGGCTACCTGTCTCTCACTCATGCCAATTTCCAGCAGTGCCAAGATGGCTGCCTTTGTGGCTTCACATAATTCTTTTGTTTTAGGCATTATGTGAGAGCTGACAACTTCTGAGTTGTTAAATGTAAGTAGGAAACCACTCTACGCCTTTGCATGTGAAGTGCTACTTATGACATGAAATGGCCTCTTGTATACCCTGGGAATACAATTAAGCTTAAGCATGTCAAACAGGACATAATCTATTATGGAATCAGTTGCATTATTTGTCGTGTTCATTGTATTCTTCAGGTAATATACCTTTAGTGGTATCAGGCATTAAAATGAACAAGAAATTGAAGAAAACAAGGGTGGTCTAATAATTTTTCCATGATTGTATCATATTGTATAATTAGCCATGAACTTCATCTGAAAGTTACCAAATCTTTCAGCTTTGTCACATGGTGCAACGACAATCATTTGAAGCTTAATATCAGCAAAACCAATGAGGTTGTGGTGGACTACAATGCTTCAAATATGAAATTTGTTTTAAAGAAGGTACAAATTGTAATCCATGGATGCTTCACACACCTTCACCTGGCAGCACACAAGATCTATATGATCACCACAGCTTCAAGGTAGACACAAGAGATTAGTATCTGACTAGTGTGAAATATGCTAGAGTCTGACCTTTTGTTCCTGGGTCATGGCATTGAATAATGGCCAGAAGAGTGTTTTTGAAGAACATTATAATGTCATGGTAGAGATGACCTTTGACACTGTGGATATACAATGTGATGACTTCCTCATTCTATCCCATGAGACATTTGTGTAAAATTTCATCATAATCAGCAGGTGAAACCTTGACCCTTGGCCACCAAATTTTAACCAGTTCATCCTTCAGTCCAAGTGGATGTTTGTGTCTAATTTGAAGAAAGTTCCTCAAGGCTTTCCTGAGATATCATGCTCACAAGAATGGGATGTAAGTATGTACAAATGAATGAACTGACAACCTCAAAACACAATGACGAACCTCGACTGTCACTGGGGAGAAGAGGCATAAAACCTACCAATTTGGAAGAATTTAGGTCCACCTGGCAAGACAGTCTTAAAATATACAGGAAAGCCCTCCGCAGTGCCAGGGCAGCCTATTACTCTGCACTAATAGAGGAAAATGAGAACAATCCCAGGTTTCTCTTCAGCACTGTAGCCAGGCTGACAGAGAGCCATAATTCTGTTGAATCATGTATTCCTTTAGTTCTGAACAGTAATGACTTCATGAGCTTCTTTAATGATAAAATCCTAACTATTAGAGACAGAATTCATCGGCTCCTGCCGTCAACAGGTACTGTTTTGTCTTCAAACACAGAAACCGTAGAAACTGTTACTCAGTCTGTCGCAGTTTTAGACTGTTTTACTCCTGTCGACCTTCACCAACTAATTTCAATAATTTCATCATCAAAATCATCAACCTGTATTTTAGATCCAATCCCGACTAAGCTGTTTAAAGAAGTATTACCTCTAATTGACTCTTCAGTATTAGACATGATCAATCTGTCTTTATCAACAGGCTAGGTACCACAGTCCTTTAAAGTAGCTGTGATAAAACCGCTCCTTAAAAAGCCTACTCTTGATCCAGGGGTTTTAGCCAACTATAGACCGATATCCAACCTTCCCTTTCTTTCAAAAACTCTTGAGAAAGCAGTTGCCAATCAGCTGTGCGACTTTCTAAACAATAATAGTTTATTCGAGCATGCGTGGGTTCTCTCCGGGCACTCCGGCTTCCTCCCACAGACCAAAAACATGCTCATTAGGTTTATTGGTGACTCTAAATTGCCCCTAGGTGTGAGTGTGAGTGTGTGTATGTGCCCTGCGATCGGCTGGCGACCGGTCCAGGGTGTACCCCGCCTCCCGCCCGTTGACAGCCGAGATAAGCTCCGCCCCCCCCCCCCCCCCCCCCGCGACCCCGAAAGGGATAAGCGGCATAGAAAATGGATGGATGGATTTAGAGTCCATCATAGCACAGAGACAGCGCTGGTTAAAGTTACAAATGACCTTCTAATTGCATCTGATAAAGGATTTGTCTCTGTACTAGTCTTATTGGATCTTAGTGCTGCACTTGACACCATTGACCATGGCATCCTATTGCAGACACTGGAACATTTCATTGGCATTAAGGGAACTGCGCTAAGCTGGTTTAAATCCCACTTGTCAGATTGCTCTCAGTTTGTACGCGTTAATGACGACTTCTCTGTGCTCCTCAAAGTCAGCTATGGAATTCCGCAGGGTTCTGTGCTTGGACCAATTCTATTCACCTTATATATGCTTCCTTTAGGTAAGATTATCAGGAAGCACTCAATAAATTTTCATTGCTATGCAGATGATACCAGTCAGTTAACTAGACTACAAGCATGTCTTCATGACATAAATAGTGCGCATGCGCCAACCGCGCGTGCAGCCTGTAGCAGTCGCTCCCGTTTTCTTTTCTTAGTTTTACAATTCTTTTGCTCTTTTCTTTATTATTAATATCTTTAACTTAAGGACCGTCATTTTGAAGCTGTGCCCTCTCCAAACATGCTGGCTGAGAGAGTTCTGGTTTGTTTTTTCACGTTGAAATTACTACTCACTGGGACACAGCACCGATGTGCAGCGCATTGTTTACGCCAGAGATCAGCTGATTGCGCTGAGGCCGGCTGGCTTGTCGGCCAGAACAACAGAGATCCCCGCTGAAATCTGGAGAAAAACACATAGAGGATGCAGGGGAGGACATCAGGACATACCCGACGACAGCGTCTCCATCAGTGGCTTTCAGACTGTTCGGGCTGACCGGGACTGCACGCAGAGCGGTAAGCGTAAAGGAGGGGGGCTCGCCGTTCTAGTCAACCCGTGAGTGAGGATAGTCTGGCAGTCTGCGGAGGTGTGAGAGGGCTCACACAGGAAGACGGGGGGGTGTGAGAAGGAGGAGAAGGAGGAGGGGGAGAAGGATATTGAACTGCTGGCTGTTGGACTCAGGCCATATTATTTGCCCAGGGAGTTTTCACGTGCTATCATCGTTGCTGTTTACATCCCCCCCTCTGCCAACCCGATAGTGGCATGTGATGTCATTCACTCCGCCCTGGCCCGTATGCAAACTCAACACCCGAGTGCATTCATCGCTATCTCGGGTGACTTCAACCACGTCAACATGGCAAGAACACTGCCCAATTTCACGCAGTATGTGAGCTGTCCCACAAGAGAGGAGAGAACCCTGGACTTGCTGTATGCTAACGTCAAGGATGCATACAGCTGCTCCCCCCTCCCCCCTCTGGGCAGGTCAGATCACAACATTGTTTACCTCACTCCCTGTTATGTGCCCCTGGTGAAGAGCCAGCCTGCGACCACAAGGACAGAGAGGAAATGGTCAGAGGAGACATATCAGACACTGCAGGGCTGTTTTGAGGTGACAGACTGGCAGGCACTCTGTGAGCCGCATGGGGAGGACATTGACGGGCTCACAGAGTGCATCACGGACTATATCACTTTCTGTGTGGACTCCACTGTCCCATCCAAGACTGTCCATTGTTATCCAAACAACAAGCCGTGGGTGACAAAGGACATCAAAGACATCCTCAATCAGAAGAAGAGGGCTTTCAGAGCTGGCAACGGGGAGGAGGTGAGAACGATACAGAAGGAACTGAAGGTGAGAATCAGGGAGGCTAAAGAGAAATACAGGAGGAAGCTGGAGTGGAAACTCCAGCAGAACAATTTGAGAGAGGTCTGGAGTGGTATAAGGACCATTACTGGCTTCAGGACGGGCGGCAGAGGAGTTGAAGGCAGCATTGACAAGGCAAATGAACTGAATTTGTTTTTTAACAGATTCAATGCTTCAGGCCTGGCTCATGCTGCCTCTGGCTCCTCTGCTGTCTGTACTGGACAACCATCATCACCCACTCCCCTCTCCTTCCCTCCTTCTCCTTCTCCCCCTCCTCCTTCTCCTCCTTCTCACACCCCCCCGTCTTCCTGTGTGAGCCCTCTTCACACCTCCGCAGACTGCCAGACTATCCTCACTCACAGACCAGAGGATTACACCACACCTCCCCTACCTGTCACCTCCACAGTGTGCTTCACTGCAAACCAGGTGAGAAGACAGCTGATGAGACTCCACACGAACAAAGCTCCAGGCCCTGATGGTGTCAGCCCCAGGGTGCTCAAAGCCTGTGCCCCCCAGCTGTGTGGAGTTATTCAACACGTCTTCAACATGAGCCTAAGTCTCCAGAGGGTCCCCATGCTGTGGAAGACGTCGTGCCTCGTTCCTGTGCCAAAGGCATCACGGCCCAGGGACTCAAAGGATTACAGACCTGTGGCACTGACCTCCCACATTATGAAGACTCTGGAGAGACTCGTCCTGGAGCAGCTCCGGCCCATGGTCAAGCCACTGTTGGACCCCCTCCAGTTCGCCTTCCAGCCCCGACTTGGAGTTGAGGATGCCATCATCTACCTGCTCAACCATGTCTACACCCACCCGGACAAGCCGACAAGCACTGTGAGGATCATGTTTTTTGACTTCTCCATTGCATTCAACACCATTCGTCCAGCTCTACTGGGTGACAAGCTGACAGCGATGCAGGTGGACGCCCCCCTAGTGTCCTGGATTGTGGACTACCTGACTGGCAGACCACAGTATGTGCGCCTGCAACACTGTGTGTCAGACAGAGTGGTCAGCAACACTGGGGCCCTACAGGGGACTGTTCTCTCTCCCTTCCTCTTCACCCTCTACACCACGGACTTCAATTATTGCACAGAGAACTGCCATCTTCAGAAGTTTTCTGATGACTCTGCGATAGTTGGATGTATCAGCAAGGGCGATGAGGATGCACTGTATGGCACGTAACTCTCATCCAGACAGTGTGCAGTTAAACTTAAAAATTACACGGGACATCCTCTCTGTAATTTTTGTTGCCTGCACACTATTAGGTTTAAATTTTTCACCTCTTTCCTTCATCTCCTTCAATGTTAGCTGAGTCATACTGCCTCTTTTTTGTTAATTCAGTTCAATGAACTCAGCGTGCTCCCCGGCGTGAAATCTTTGTAGGTGCTTGATTAAGTCGGTCGTGTTATAACTTGACGTTTTACCACCACCCCTCAGAACATTTACTGTGCAGGTATTGCAAGTAGCCGTCGAGTTTGTCGGCTGAGATTGAAGTTTGAAAAAGTTCCAGATAGCCGACACATCATGTGCACTTCAACACTGCGTGTTGCTGCGCATGACGCCACTCACAGCGTTAGACTGAATAGATTGGCCCCTATGTATCGGGCCCATTGTCACCAATACCCAATCAAGAATTTTCTTCCATATCGGGACCGATACCATCCCTATTTTTTCATACGGTCTATCACAAACTACAAGATAGCCCCTCCTGCGTGCGATGATAATGCTGACTTCCACAACGATCTCAACATCACAACACTCATGTATGGATGCTGTTTCTGGACTTCAGTTCAGTATTCAATACCATCATTCCACAGCATTTGGTAGACAAACTAGGACCCCTGGGCTTCAGCACCCCCCTGTGTAACTGGCTGCTTGACTTCCTCACTGACAGACCACAGTCGATGGCACCTCCCATGTCATCACCCTCAGCCCCTTAGGGCTGTGTCCTAAGCCCACTGCTGTTCACCCTGATGACACATAACTGCGCCCCGAAGGCTGCCACCAACCACTTTTTGAAGTTTGCAGACGACACAACAGTGGCGGGCCTCATCAGAGACGATAACAACCTGGCCTACAGAGAGGAGGTGGAGCAGGTGGTGAGCTGGTGCAATGTCAACAACCTGATCCTGAACGTGGACAAAACCAAAGAGATCACTGTCGACTTCAGGAAGAGCCAGCCCAGCCAGGCTCCAGTTCTCCTTAACAACACAGCTGTGGAAGTGGTCAGCAGCACCAAATTCCTGGGAGTGCACATCACAGACAACCTCACCTGGTCTGTGAACACCACATCACTGGGCAAATGGGCACAGCAATGCCTGCACTTTCTGCGCAGGATGCGGAGAGCCCACCTGCCCCCGCCCATCCTCACTACATTCTATAAAAGCACCATAGAGAGCATCCTGACTAGCTGCATCTCTGTGTGGTGTGGAGGCTGCAGTGCCGCCTACGGGAAGAGTGTGAGGAGAGTGGTGAGGACAGCCGAGAAAATCATTGGGACATCTCTCTCCTCCATTCAGGACATTGTACCCAAACGTTGCATGTCCTGTGCTGAAAACATCATCAGTGACTCCTCACACTCCCACCATTGTCTGTTCTCCCTGCTGGCCTCTGGAGAGAGGTTCTGCAGCATCCAGTGCAGGACCACCAGGTTCTGTGATAGCTTCTTCCCCCAGGCCATGAGACTGCTGAACTCTAAATGAGCATCTTTTGCACCACTGCTGACACCTCAGGTCATTCTCCTCAACTGCACTTTAAAATTTTACTTCAATGTACATTTATGCTGCTTATTTCTTTCACTTACCGCATATCCCTACTGCTATTTTTTTTAACTTAATGTTTTTATTCCAACTGTTGATTCAACACACTGTTTATTTTACATATTGTTTATTTTCATACTGTATATGACATAATTATTCTGTTTATTTTAACATACTTTAAGATACTTGTATATATCACTACATACTCTTCATATATATATGTGTGTGTGTGTGTGTGTGTGTGTGTGTGTGTGTGTGTGTGTGTGTGTGTGTGTGTGTGTGTGTAAGTCTAGGTCTAAGTCTAAGGCTACGTTCCCACCAAACGCGATGAAAATGATTTAATCGCACCTCAAATGAAGCCAGACGCTCGTGTGTGTGTGTGTGTGTGTGTGTGTGTGTGTGTGTGTGTGTGTGTGTGTGTGTGTGTGTGTGTGCGTGCACCCCAACTTTGATTATGGGCAATATTGTCACAATCTATCATTGTGCAACACTGTGTAGGGCACAGATTAAATTAAATGTTGTCTATGCTGCAGATACCTGGCCACTGGTGATTCCTACCGGACCATCGCCAACAGCTTCTGTGTTGGCGTCTCCAGTGTGTCCAGGATCGTGCCAGATGTGCTCTCTGCCATTTGGGACTGCCTTGTGGGGGAGTTCATGGCTGTGCCCAGCGCAGAAGAGTGGAGGTCCATCGCGGAGGGGTTTGAGGAGCGGTGGAACTTTCCTCTCTGCTGCGGTGCTGTGGATGGGAAGCACGTCAGGATCAAAGCCCCTGACAACTCTGGCTCCCAGTTCTTTAATTACAAGCGGACATTCTCCATTGTCCTCTTGGCTGTGGTGGATGCCAGGTACTGCTTCCGGATGGTTGATATCGGGGGCTACGGGAGGACCAGCGACGGTGGCATCCTGGCCAACTCGGCCTTTGGTCAGGCCCTTCGCTCTGGCACCCTCCAGCTGCCTGCTGACTGTCTGCTGCCCGGAGCTGACCACAGGGGACCCCAGCCACATGTCTTTGTGGCTGATGAGGCTTTTCCTCTCCGGAGGAACCTGATGAGGCCATTCCCTGGTCGCACCATTGCCAGAGACCGACAGGTCTTCAACTACCGCCTGTCCTGGGCACGCCTGGTGGTTGAGTGTGCCTTCGGGATCCTGGCATCTCAGTGGCGGCTGTACTGGCGTGCTCTGGAGGTCCAGCCAGATGTTGCTGAGAGGTGCGTCAAGGCAACATGTGTGCTCCACAACTTCCTGCAGAAGACGACCTCGACGCCTACGGTGAGGGGCATCACCCCATGTGGTGATGTGGAGCCGCTGCCAGGTCTGGGCAGAGTTGCAGCCAACAACTCTGGACGAGAGGCCATGAGGGTGCGGGAGACCTTTGCGGCCTACTTCTCCACAGAGGGAGCAGTCCAGTGGCAGGCCAACACTTAGTGCATGAGCACTCCTCCAACGGCTCGTTTAAGAGCCACCCACACATACTAAAGAGCATACGTCCTACAGTATCACTATACTGACAGAAATAAAATGAAATGAATGCATGTATATAAGCACAGTATACTTTATGCACTATATCCAGTGCATAAATGGTAGGCTTATTATAGATTGTTATAATAGCTATAGAAGTATTTAAATGTGTATATTATTTTACTGATGAGTTGAATATAAACAATGAGATGAGAGATGATTAATTCACAAGTTATCTTTCAACCACTTACATCGTGACTGTCAAAACTTAATTTTGCTTCGTTCTCTGATGTCCACTGTCATCGCAACCCTCCTCACCTGAGTCTCCTGCACAGCAGCAGTGGGCAGGATGCCTTTGAAGTTTGTCCCACAATCATCCACACTCACTCATCTCTATCTTCCAGATCCACTCGCCCGGAGTCCTTTGCACATGTATCAATAAAAAATTGTCCTGCAGCTTCTGCATCTGCCTGATTATTGATTAGTGACCTCCATGTAGACCAAAAACTCACATTAAAGTGCAGAGATTTAAAAATACTTTTTCTTTTTAACGGTCCAGCATCTTACCAAAGACAGATCCAGGTTGAACAGCTGACCGCCTGCAGTTTTACTTTAGTTTAACTGGTCAGGAATTTTCCTGAACACAAATTCACCCTTCAAATTGTGAACTGTGTCATGATGGTCTTGACTAGAGTTTGGAAAACACTACAGATTGTTGATTGTGGGGCAGTGGATTGCTCATCAAATCATCATTTTTTGCTGTCTTAACTGTATATTTAAATATTCAATGTTAATATGAAAATTGCTTTCAAATGACATTCTTTTGTTTACTTTATCTTAATAAGCTCTGCAGAGCAGGAGGCTAAATTTACAGTGTTAAATGTTGAAGGTGTGCAACAAATATATACACATACATATCCTAGGTCTGATAATTGTCTAGTGAAAGAAGATGAAAGACAAGATAATTCTCTTTTAGAAAACATTTATTTTGAAAAACAAAAACACAAAATAAATATAATTAAAAATATAATGTTCTTTAAAAAATATATATATATATAATTAACAATATAATACATCCCAAAAAAAAAAAGGGAAGAGCCTCAGGGACATTGTGGTCAATATTCCTCGATAGCCTGGTCGTTCCCTGCAGACATTGTTGCCCCATTAGCTAATAAGGTACTCGGCTACTCTCCAAATTGAGCAAATGTGCTAGCTTCATAAATTAATTATGGATTTGAAATTTAACGTAGGCCTTTACTTGGGGCTCCAATCTCTCCAGGGAAGGAGCCAGGCTATCGAGGAATAATTGATCCTCGGAGCGGGGAGGTTGGGGTGCCGGGGGCGCTGGTTGGGGCGGCTGGGCCTGCAGGGCCTCCAGGAGCAAGGCCTCAATCTCCTGGTGCCTCCTTTCCTCTTCCTCCCTCGATCTCTTCTGGGTCCTCTTTCTTCCTGTTTATCATAGAAACACCATATTATATTGTACTGCATCCAACAAATATATATGTGTGTGTGTGTGTGTGTGTGTGTGTGTGTGTGTGTGTGTGTGTGTGCATACATGTGTCAGGCAATGATCAGGCAACAGATAAAAGGTCAAGTCAAACATTAAAGGTGATCACAATAACATTTGTCATATACGTACTAAAATGTGGTCTCGCCAAAGCAGCAGGGGCAGCAGGGGCAGGGGCAGCAGCAGCAGGTGGAGAGCCGGGAGCCGAAGGAGAGACAGCAGGTTCCTCCTCCTCCTCAGCCTCCTCCTCATCCTGATAGTCTTCTTCTGTATTATTGACAAGAATGTATTAGTTTTATGTTTGTACATACGGTGTATTCACTGTCATTTTCAGTGTCAAAAAGCATTGTACACATACACTCATAAATTATATAGTTCAGGCATAGTAATACATAATCTCCACAACACTTTTGAAAATGATGATTAGTTGAGGCTGTGAAAAAGAAATATATTTGCAGAGACATCTATGCAACTCAGTAATATTCCTATCAAAAATATACATATTTTACATTATGTGTGTATCTTGATTTCTCAACAAACCTCTCTGTGATGGGCCAGCTGTCTCTCCCTCATCCTCCACTGACTCCTTACTCTGCTCTGGGGTCCCATCTTCCTCGACCCCCTGCCCCATGTTCCCACTTGTTTGTCTTGGTTTGACGAAGGGGTCAAGGAAAGACAGGACCCCAAGATACTTCCATCTTTTGGCTGTCCCTGCTGCTGCCCCAGTCTTTGGCGCCTTTCGCCTCTCCCTAATGTATGTGTCTCTGAGGCTCTTCCAGCGTTTTCGACACTGTTCAACTGAAAATACACAAGTAAATTAATGAAACATTACTTAATAGCTGCAATCAAGCAAGAGACAGATACAGAACTTACCAAGATAGTCCACACACCTCACTCACGCTCACCCAGGCCTGGTCTTTTTTGTTCCTGTCCCTGTAGAGGGGACAGGAACTGTCATAAAGCTCTGGGTGAGCGGTGACGGCAACGATGAGCTGCTCCTCCATTGTTTGTGGCGGTTTCATTTTGCGAGGGAACACCAGGACGTCCGTACATCAGCACGTCGATGACGATCTCAACGCTGATAGGCTGTCGCGGTGCGTCTTCATGCGAATCCGCCGCAAAAGTTCAATAATTTCAACTCGAGCGATGAAGCGATGGCGCGATGGGGCAACGCGATGAGAGCGATTTTCGCAGGCAACGCGTCCATCGCGCCGCGCAATCGCGGCCATCGTGTCGCCCGGCAAAATGACGCTTCAAATCGCGTCTTTGCATTGACTTTGTATGTAATCTTGCGGCGCGATCTTGTTTCATCGCGTTTGGTGGGAACGTAGCCTAACAGACTGCTGCATCCAGTCTGTAAGAAAGAACGCTACCACAGGCCCTTCATCCCAACAGCTGTCAGACTGTTTAACTCCAGAATCATGTAATATAGCACTGTGTTGACGTCTTTCTTAATTCTGCATCATAAACCCACTTTTGTTTTGTTAGGCTTTATGTTAATCAACATTAATTCTAAATAATGATTTATGTATTCCTTGGTTACAGTTATGTGTTTGGCTGCATGTCCTCAAGATCTGTGAGGAGTTCTGATAGATCCGGCATGACAACTTTTGGCAAACAGGATGCTGCAAACTGACAACAGAGAGGGCCACTGGCTTTATGATCTGTCCCTCTTATGTACAGCTTTTGGGGAGGTTTTTCTACAGTAAGGCTTGCTCAAAACAGGTCAGAGATGGCTTTTGTAGGCTTTCAAAAGCTCTTTGGAGTAGGATGAGGGAAAGCTGATCAAATAACTGCAGTCTGCATAATGCAGGTGTGAAACTTTGTCCATTTAAGCTGTTTCAATACCTGTGAAAAGCACCCCAATGACATTATAAGGGTAGGTAATGTTTAATCTCTCAAATTTTGCACTCTGTTGACCCTTGGTAATTATTAAAGTGTTTCTAAGTTACGCAAATGAGGCCCTGCACCCATCTAGTCCAGGCTTGGGTCTTTGAATCCCCACATTAATCATTGATGAGCCAGCCAGGAGAGGCTTGAGGGAGCTAAATGCTTGGACGGAGCTGCTAATTCTTAGATCAACAGAGCCTTTTCTAAGTCTGCATATGCTGGTTGCATCTGAGGGCAGTATGCATCCAGGCAAAAGCAAGCAAGCATTAATAAATCCTTGGTTGTTCATTACCATTTGAACGAGCTGTGGTGTAGATCAACTGGGCATAGAATTTAACTCTAGTAGGAAATATAAGACAGCAATCACTGACGAGAAAATAATAGTGCTGGTTAGGACAAGGGAGTCAAAGGAACCAGAGATTCTACCAGTCATTACCAATCAGTGCAAGGCAAGGACACAAGGGTGCAATGATTCAGTGGAGCTAATAATAGAGCAATACTTATTCTGGAGTGCATGGAAATGAAAGAAATGGCATGAAAGAACTGTGCAACAAGACAAACAACAACAAAAGGGTAGGCAAAAAGCAGAGAGGTGCTGGTTTAAACAATAGGGAGAGCCACATAGACAGTCAATCAGGACAATGACAGACATGCTGAGCAGTGAAGTGGGAAATCAGGAAAAGAAGAGAAAGCATAAAGAGGAGTGGCTGGGGTATAAACCAGACCCACCCCCCAGTGACGGCAGAAGATCCAAAGCCCCAGGAATGCCAACATGACCACAGTGAATTTATTCAAGCTAATGGTCTAGAAATGTATGCCAGAGCCAGGACAAATATGCCCCACAGTGTGGTGGGGCTGATGAAGATGGATTGGCCACTGATCACTGAACACACACAAAATCAAGTGGACCAGCATAGAGAGGACAAGAAAGAAGCAGAAGAGCAGAACAAACAACTGCTCGGCAAGCTCACTCAGTTCCAGCTGGGAGAACTGTGCAGACAAAAGAAAGATAAGGACAATGTGAAACCTCAGGCTCAAGGGAGAGTAGAGTCCACCACTGAGGCAGCAACTAAGACAGCCCAATTAAGGGCTTCAACCACAACTGCAACCATAGCAGCAGCAGCAACAGCTGCCGTCAGATAACCTGCCCATTGAGGATGCGTGCTAGGGATGTAACCAAGTGGGATATCGAAGAACCGAATGAGACTGTCCTACCAATCCAATGGACAGGACTAGCCACATGATGATACAGGTGCCCAGAGCAGCCAGAGGGGGAAGTGATGTCAACAATCATCTCAATACAACCACAATATCAGCCTACCATGCCATTCATCATCAATCGACAAGAACATCAGTTTATGGTGAACACAGGTGTAACTTATTTAATTTTCAATTCAATCAATGCTTTGCATCTTGATAACGTCGTACTGTAGGTTGTCAGGCGCATCAGCTGGTTCCATATTAAATGGTGTAGAAAATATGATCATTTCTTTTTGTTCACTTTTCATGGTCTGAAACCTCTCACCAAATGCCTGATGGAGTTTTGCAAACTCACCTTCATATTCAGGTGTCACAGCAGGCCTTTGATGCTGAAGAGTAACAAAATGCACAGCGTCACCTCTTTCCAGTTGCACTTGTCATGGCTTTAATTTTGCCTTACATAGTTTCAGATTTGCAAGCAGAGAGCTGAAAAGCTGGTTGGGACCCTGGAGCTTAACGTTCAGCTTTGAGAGGGACCCCACAATGAAGGTCAAAACACACAGTCACTTGCTATCACTGAGTTCCATTATAGATTTTCTCTTCATCTCCACAAATTGGCCAAATTTGACTTTGTCTGATGCTCCCAGGTCTGCAGCAGCAACAAGGTCCTCCTTCATAAATTCTCCTTCTGAATGAGGTTTCAGCTTCGTAGCCATGATCTCATTCACCAAAAAAATTTCCTGCGTAACAGTCTCGCTCAGAATGCGGTCTTCTGAAAGCAGCTTTGGGCACCCAAACTCTGCTGAAGAGTGCTATCTTTATCTAAGTACATTTGTTTCTTTTCCTGACATTCGCCATAATGCATGTCAGCTATGATACACAAGTGTGACGTGTGTTGCATTCAGAAGTAGGGCTGGGCGATATGGCTGAAAACTGTATCACGATATAAGTGTTACAGTAAAAGTAATGCAGTACTGTATGCACTGAAAGAAGAGTAGAAGGCGAAGATGGCGCCTGTGGTGGCAAGCCGTCAGCCTCGTCTCCCTTGTCTGCTCCGCATATTGTTCGCAGTTACCATACTGCTTTGTGTATTTTGCCAAGATGTCTCCACTTTAATCGTCTATAATCGCCAGGCTCTTTTTAACATTAAAACTCTCAGTGAGTCGCTATTACTGTCCAAGTCCGGACTGGGAAAGCAACACACTAGTCTCCCACCTGTACTTGCTGATATCCCTGCGTACCTGCTCCGTCTACCCTGCGCTCCTCCTCAGAAAAAGCGCTTCAGAAGACGCAGAAAACGAGGTGGTGTGATCGTGAGATTCAAGGCCTACCTGGTGGCCTCCTCTGGAGGATCTGATCCTCGTCTCCTCCATGTCGGATGCCATCTCCCTGTGGTGAAGCGCTCGCTGCGCATGAGGGGCTGCTGGATTTGTCCTATCCCCCCCGAGCTGCTGCCTCCGCTGACGGGATTGACTCCTCTGATCACCGGCTTCCCGACGCTGCCCAACCTGTGCCCGGCCCCGGTGAAGTTTCCTGCTACTCCCTCTATCCTGGCCGTGGAGGTTCCTCACTGGTGCTGCCAGCTCCGGGCCCGCAGAGGCGGCGTTACACCTGAGTTCCTTCGGCCGCTGAAACGCGCTGTGTCACCGGCTACTGAGGAGCTCAATCTTCGCATGGCTTTACTAAATACTAGGTCACTAGCAAACAAATTGTTTTTATTGAATGACTTCTTCACCTCACAGGATTTGGACTTTATGCTCCTGACAGAAACTTGGCTTCGGGATGGTGAGTGCACACCACTTTCTGAGCTCCTTCCTCCCAGCTGTCTATTCCTCAGCTCCCCTCGGAGCACCGGCAGAGGTGGCGGTCTGGCCTCAGTGTTCAAATCCAGTTTTCAGTGCCGTCCTATCCCATCTGTTACCTACTCCAGCTTTGAACTGCAAACTTTTGAGCTTCAACCCTCCTCTTTCTCCACTATGTTTGCGGTTGTTTATCGGCCTCCAAAATTCAATAAGGACTTCATGTGTGACTTTGCAGACTTTCTGTCAGGTGCCACTGTGAAATATGACCACTTTTTAATTTCTGGAGACTTCAATATTCATGTCTGCTGTGAATCAAGACCACTGGTCACTGATTTCTTAAACCTCATTGAATCGTTTAATCTTGTTCAATGTGTTAAAGACCCAACTCACGAGAAAGGGCACATTTTAGATTTGGTTTTATCATATGACTTACCTGTGTGTGTAACTGAAATTTGTGAATCGGCGTGTATCTCTGATCATCTGACAGTGCTTTTCACTGTTTCAGTCCCTTGCTTTCGGGCTAAGACCCGTGCTTCTATGCGTCGTCCCCGCACAATTAACCCTCAAACTGCTTCGCAGTTTTCAGTCATGTTTAACAACTATATCATTTCTGGTGATGTACTCAGCATTCTGGATGACAATTAGGCTACGTTCCCACCAAACGCGATGAAACAAGATCGCGCCGCAAGATTACATACAAAGTCAATGCAAAGACGCGATGTGAAGCGTCATTTTGCCGGGCGACGCGATGGCCGCGATTGCGCGGCGCGATGGACGTGTTGGCCGAGAAAATCGCTCTCATCGCGTCGCCCCAACGCGCCATCGCTTCATCGCTCGAGTTGAAATTATTGAACTTTTGCGGCGGATTCGCATGAAGACACGCCGCGACAGCCTATCAACATTGAGATCGTCATCGACGTGCTGACGTACGGACGTGGTCGACGCCATGAAATGGCGGAAGAAATGTTGTTGTTGGGCGGGCTGGTCGCGCAACGCGATGACGCTGCAAGGGATTTTTGTGCCAGCGTCAAAACTGGAGCGTCTGGCGCAACGCGATTTCATTTGAGGCACGATTTGAGGCGTTTGGTGGGAACGTAGCCTTACGCTTTTAACCCCGAAGAACTTTTAAGCAATTTTAATTCAACTTGCGCAGATATCCTTGATTCTGTTGCACCTTTTAGATTAAGGCGCACAAAAGCATTCTCAGAACCGTGGCTTAACGACTCCACACGCGCTCTCAGGCGCTCATGCCAGCGCGCTGAGAGATAGTGGAAAAAAAGATAAGCTCCATGTCTCTAAAGAAGCTCTTCGTGAAAGCCTGTTTGTCTACCAGAGTGCTGTCAAAGCTGCTAAAATGGAATATTTTTCCAACCTTGTCTCCTGTAATAGTCACAAGCCCCAGGTTCTTTTTAATGTTTTTAACTCCCTTGTAAATCCTTGTGACAACTTTCCAACAGTCCCCTCACTCACCCTCTGTGAGAGTTTTCTCAAATTTTTTATTGAAAAAATATCTGCTCTTAGGCCATCTGCCTTCACGTCTGCAGGCCCTAGCTCTGATCTCACCATTCCTCCTTTACATGCTGTTTTTGATCAGTTTGAACCTGTATCCCTCCCTTCACTGGCCAATGTTGTTAAGCATCTGCGACCTACGAACTGTCCCTCAGACAGCATTCCCGCTCGTCTTTTTAAAGAGGTATTCAGTACGGTGGGCTCTGTTGTGCTTTTATTTATTAATTCCTGCCTTAGCACCGGATGTGTTCCAGCTGCTCTCAAACATGCCGTTGTGCAGCCTCTTATCAAAAAGAAAAATCTGGACCCATCTGTGCTATCCAACTTCAGGCCAATCTCTAAACTGCCATTTTTGTCCAAAATTTTAGAGAAAGTGGTTTTTATTCAGATCCAATCATTCTTGGTGGCCAATGATATCTATAAGAAGTTTCAGTCTGGCTTTAAACCATGTCATAGCACTGAGACAGCACTGCTGAGAGTTTTTAATGATCTAATGGTAACTGTTGACTCAGGAAAACCTGCTATGTTAGTGCTCCTTGATTTGACGGCTGCTTTTGATACTGTGGATCATGGGATCCTCTTAGCACGACTGGAGCAGTGGGTGGGTATTACAGGCTCTGCTCTCTCATGATTCCAGTCCTACCTGTCTGATCGGAGTTTTTCTGTGCAGCTAGGTGAATTCACCTCATCGTCAGCCCTTCTCTCCACCGGGGTCCCCCAAGGCTCCATCCTCGGGCCAATTCTTTTCTTGCTGTATATGCTACCATTAGGGTCAATTTTCAAGAATTATAATCTTTCTTTTCATTGTTATGCCGATGATGTCCAGATATACCTGCCTTTAACATCAAAATCTAATGACTCTGTACAGACATTACTTGATTGTTTAAACGATGTTAAATCCTGGATGACCGCAAACTTTCTGAATCTAAATGAAAACAAGACTGAAATCATAATGTTTGGAGGTGGTCCAGCAGACTTTCCAGCTGGCTTTCTGGGCCCCCTTACACCAAACATCCGGTCATCAGTAAAAAATCTTGGTGTAATATTTGATGACAGGCTGAAATTTGATCGCCAGGTTAGTTCGGTCGGGCTTTTTCCATTTGAGGATCTTATCGAAAGTAAAAGGGTACCTGCCACATAAAGACTTTGAGACTGTAATCCATGCTTTTATCAACACACGACTGGATTACTGTAACTCTCTGTATTTTGGCCTGGACCACTCTCTCTTGCACCGCCTGCAACTGGTACAAAATGCAGCCCGTCTTCTCACTGGCAAACGCAAGCATGACCACATATATAAGCTGCTACTGGCCACCCCAAAAGTGAGGCTAAAAACTAAAGGTGACCGAGCCTTTGTGGCGGCAGCCCCTAGGCTCTGGAACAACCTGCCCTGGCACATCCGCTCTGCGGGATCGATTGAGGTTTTAAATCCTCCTTAAAGTCACACCTCTTCTCCCTGGCTTTTAATCAAGTCTAAGTGGACTCCTGGCAAAATTTTAATTTGAATTCTATTCTATTTTATTTCATCCTATTTTACTGCATTGTTTTTATGTTTTTATTATTGTTTTATTTATTGTAATTGCTGCATTGTTTGGGTCATTTTATAAGTTATCCTTTTACTCTGTACAGCATTTTGGTCAACCCCAGTTGTTTTAAATGTGCTCTATAAATAGGTTTGAGTTGAGTTAAGTGTTTTATATCGGTCGATATCGATAATTATTGATGTTTTTTATGACCTATTTAAAATAAGGACCAGGAGAAAAATACATTCAATTTAAACATTTTTATTTTAAATTTAACTTTCCTCTGATTATAATACCCTCAGCTATCAAGGCAGAAAGGAAAGGAAATGTCAACACAACCATGGAAAACACTCAAATAATAAATGTAAAAAAGAAAAAAAAAATTGTAAAAATGTAAAGAGAGAGAAACCTGAGAACTTTTTTTTCTGTAGGTTTAGTGCAGGAAGTTCACAAGCTGATTCACCCTCTGGTGAATAAAATGTTTTCAAATATGTGCAGTAAACATAGCAGAAACTGAGGTGGACTTGACATCTGTAACATACAAACAAACATGACAGACAGTACAGTAAGATTGATTGAACTATAAAACCAGCCTAGACATACGAATAACTTTAGTAACTCTTCTTACTCTAAGCATACATTAACTATTCAATTAGATTTTTATTGCAAGTGTGTTTAAAAAAAATGTAAATGTAAGCACATGTAAGATTTTTATAACCTGGCTTCTCCACAGTGCTCAGCGGAAGCATGTCTTTAGCTATATGATATGCTGCTGCCTCCTCTATGTCTTTGTGTCTTTTAGATGATTTGTCGTTAGGCACTGAAGCGGAGTACCTCTGCATGGTGGTCTGCTGCTTGTGTGGTGGTGCTGCGGTTGCAGATGTTGTTGGACGTTGGCGAATATGGCTGCGCTCCAAAGGATGAGTGCGGCAAAGGTGGTTAAACAAGTTTGTGGTAGTCTTGCATAATTTACAGACCACATTGGTCTGACTACGGTCGGACTTATAAAATCCAAAAAACTGCCATACTGCTGAGCTGACTTTCCCTGTTTTATCACCCAGCCCTATTCAGAAGGACGTGTTAGTCCACTATTCTTGTTTTAGCGCAAGAAAAAGTAATTGCTGTCTAGAGAATGCATTGTATTTCTGAATTGCTTTCTGAATTGTTTTTTTTAACTTGGGGGATGTATCAAACTGTCTGGTTTGGAGGTCAGATGTTCCCCACCCCTGCACTATAAATGTGATATGTTCAGTTTCTCAAACTCCACTCAAGTCTTTTGTAATTATTCTACTACAGGAAGTAACTAGAGATGTAACATATTGCCCTTTATTATATAATAGGTAATAAAACATAAAATGGTCTTCCTCTCACCAAAATCACAATGATGTAGAACAGAGAAAAGCAGCACATTCTGACACTGTAGGAACTGCGACCCACTTTAAATTACTTAAATGATTAACTGATTTTAAAAATGTGTTGGTGAATGATTTTCTGTCAACAAATTAATTGTTTTAGGACAATTCTACTCTAGCCAGTTGTTTGTTATTTAACAATAATCAAAATTTGCTATCTAGATTTGCATGAAACATCAACAGATCGTCTTACTACTTTAAATTGAATGTTAAAAAATTTGAAGTAAATGAATCATACAAAATTTCACCTACATAATCCAGGAATGTCCATGCAAAATGTCTTACTCAGAAAACTCAATACTACACCATGGACATGTTTTCAAGTGGTTCCAATCTCACATCTCATTTTCCTTATGTGAGTTTTCCATCACATATCCCAACTGATGGACAAAACTGATTTAAACTTATAAACTCCCAAAAACAAACAAATACTGCAGTTCTGTAATAAAAGGTTTTACAAATTCACAGGTTCATAGAAATTCTAAATGCCAGGGGCATAATCACAAATCTACACCTGCTGACTCCTGTTCAGGGTCACAGGGTGGTACTGTCTAATTCCAGTCTGAACTAAGTGAAACAAACACAGACAAGTTATGGTGCTGTATGCAGTATGCAGTATTACAAACTAGACTGTAAATATCACAAGGCAGACTTGAAGTCCCATTATATTCATATATGTGTAGCCCAGGTCAAGCGGACTGTTATACTGATTAATTGAAAATATAATTTCCAGATTAAGAAAATATTTGTTCTTTGAAACCCTAACCTACTCCACTACCTTTCTGAGGAAAATATTGACACAGCTATAATTAATAGCTACTTTGAGGATTAAACATGTCATAAACAAAGCATGTGATCCACTTAGAAATTATGATGCACTCTTACAGATGAAACCACCCAACTGTAGATCAAATGATTAATGTTTTCTGTCCAACTTGATGTTTTCTGTCGAGTCTGTATGTATTTGTGTAAGCTGAGGTTGTGTGGAAGGTGGAATCAATTTTCCTTGCAGAAGGACAAATAAATCTAAATCTAAAATAGCTCCACCTCGACCAGCTACAGCAGTTAAATGCTACTTACACATTAAAGATTGTATTAGAGTTTACAATTAGTCATTTGGCAGATGCTTTATCCAAAGCAACATACATATATGTATTCACACACCGATGGCACAGCATCAAGGGCAGTTTTGGGATTAAGTATCTTGCCCCAAGGATGCTTCGGCATGTGTACTGTGGAGGCCAGAGATCGAACCACCAAACTCCTGATTGGCAGATGACCGCTCTACCTCCTTAGCCACAGCCGCCCTATTTTAACTCCAATAATATCCATACAACGATAGGAGCATTTCTCAACATGTGTTTTTTACTTTAAGTAGGCCTACATTTTACTGATAAATACTTTAGAATTTTTTACTTTTACTGAAGAATCAGAATATTTTTTCCACCACTGGTTACTTTACAATATGTGCACCCACAGAATAGTTCTATATGGCTGCATGCTACACTTCTTATTCTCAGTAAACTGTGTGCTGCATGGTATTTTATTTGTACACTGATTTAACAAATGACTGTGTGCTAGCTGCTGTCAAATGCCACCATATATATCTTGAGTTAAGGTTCATTGAAATTCATGACTCAACCCAGAGGCTTTTTGTCCAACCACGTAAGTTTTTTTTTCCGATTGCAACACAAAGGGAAATAACTTCATCATCAACAACATTTACTGTGTGACATTATATTTGACTGACAGATAAGGATCAATTCCCTCTGTGTTATACAACACAGTTTAGCTTGTGTTATCTTGCATGGACCGTTGATAAGGATATAGGAGAGAAGTGAGCTAAAAGCTTCCCACAGCATCATGTGTGTTGGCCTGCAAAGGGGGGCATGCTGAGGATGGCAGTTGGTAGTCATGCTGTAGGAGTTGGCGTCATTCAGAGGCCACAATGGCGCCAAGAATGCCAACTACTGTAAGAGAAGCCCTCTACACATTGATTCATTTGATTACACACTAACAGGTACACATACACACACCATCATCATTACCCATCCCGAGGCCTTCATCCCAGCCTCCATCCTACCTCCATATCTGGCCCAGCTGGAGGATGTGGATGACTGACTGGCCGAACCAAACGGAAAAGGAATAGTAGGCCGATCGTCTCCTACTCCTGTTGCCCACGGCGGTACTCGCGGTACTATTGGTCGTGGTGTTCTTGCTAGCGGTCGACGCCTGTCTCTGCGGCGTGGCCGGGTGGTGTTGAGCGGTAACGTCTCCGTGTGAGGCAGAACCACTCAGTAGCTTATTCCCATCCATATGGCCGCAATCGGCGGCAGATTCCACACCGTCTTCCGTGCTGAAATCATGGACGAACCATCTGAAGCTAAACAGCTGGACCGAGAAGGAGCCGAGCACCACGAAGAAGAGCGTCAGGCCGAACCACCAGTAGTCGCGCCGGAGGTAGTAGTCGACCGACAGCCACACGTCGGTGCCCACGTCAGCCAGATACACAGTCACTGCGGCTACGATCCACAGGCAGTCCCATACTGTGTATTTCTGCTGCTCCCTACTCAGGCGAAGGCACGTCGTATTGGAGCCTCCCCCGCCGCAACATCGCGACTCGCCGTTGGCGAAGTCCCCATCCCCGGTGCCCGCAGAGTCGAGCTGGGCGCCCGGGTGGAGTCCTTGAACCGAACCGGAGTACTCTGAGTTCTGCAGGGGTGTGAAAGCCACGTCGCTCTTTTTCATCTTCAGGACCCCGTCCGATTTAGCCGCCATTATTAGAAGCTTGTAATGTTCCTACTTTATTATATTTCCTCCGTACCTTCCCTCCTCCTCTCCTCTACCCTGCCTCTCCCCGTCGACACCCTCCTGCGCGTCTCTCCTACTCCTCCTCCTTTCTGGGCAGGACTACCTCATCTAAACTGCCTGTACATAATACAGAATAAAGACCAAGAAAAAAAGAAGAAGAAGAAGAAGAAGACTGGAGGTCGCCCCATTCTTGCACCGATATTCTGGTCCATACCACGTCTTTATTGGACTTCTGTGCCTGTTGATGATTTGCTCATCCAATTGACAGAAGGGGTTTTTCGCTTTGTTTCCTCCACCCGCAGAGAGCCTACCTGAACGGATTGTATTTCTGCAGTTCGTCACTCTCTGCCCTACATGAGATCTGATTCAGAGTCATATGTTAGGAATGAAGATGGAAAAAAGAGCCATGAAAAAGGGGAAGGCTGAAGCCATCTGTTTCTTCCATGGCACAGACCAAAAACTATGACATCACCCTCCTCTCTCTCTCTCTCTCTCTCTCTCTCTCTCTCTCTCTCTCTCTCTGCCTGTCTCTTGGCTGTTGGCATACCATTTGAGCTCAAAGTAAAGACTTTTGTTAAAAGCCCCTTCTGAGAAACACACACACACACACACACACACACACACACACACACACACACACACACACACATATATATATATATATATATATATATATAACTGAGTTGAAACAGCCTCAAATCCTGCAAGGTCCAGACTGGTTTCCAGCACCATGGACAGATCCTACTGTTACTTTTAGCAGCTTCTGTAGAAAGTTTAACTTCATACTCTTACAGCTTTTATCAAATATCAAACAGTTCTCAAAACATTCAGATCAATCACCAAATCATTGTACACAATGCAGTGCAATACTTCATTTATCCAACATAAGGCTGCCTCACTCAAAACCTTATCCAAACTGTTGCCACAGAATTGCAAGAATACTGTTGTTCAAAACAGTATTGTAGAGTTTAACATTAAACCAGAAAACAGACCAAGACCTAAAGTTCATGGATGGGGCTGACCATAAAAAGACAAGAAGGTCTCGAAGGTTCATTGTCTTTACTGTTATCTGTTCTATTGACTGCTCTTCAGAACAAACTCACTGCTCTGACTCTTTTGGACTAAATATGGTCTGATATAAATTCAGTGAACCAGAATGTGTAGGTGGGAAATCATCTTTTATAAGCCAACTTTATATTCAACTTTTGTTGCTTAAAAAATAACATATTACCAGCTGGGTGGCTACTCAACAGGTAGAGCGGTCATCCACTTATCGGAGGCTCAGTGGCCCCTGCATTCTACATGTCAAAATATACTTGGACAAGATTCTGAACCCCAAATTGCTCCTGATGCTGTGTTATCGATGTGTGACTGTGCATGTGAATAGTTACTGCTTGTAATGACCAGGTGGCTTCCTGGCCACCTAGTCATACTTTAAAAGCACTTTGAGTGGTCGTTAAGACTAGAAAAATGCTAAATAAACGAACCAACCATTTACCATATTAGGAAATTCTGTGATAAGAGGCTCAATTTCAACTTTCCAAGGCACTATGGAAGAAATGGTTTCAAAATAATATTTGGTAGGTTTACTAACAACTGGGACAAAACATTCTGTTTTGAGTCAAGTTTCTCAAGGGTCAAGTGTGTCAGTCAGATTTCAATACCTTTCAGTAGATCACCATGCACATGGCAGTGCTTAAGTAGAAGAAGGATGAGGAAAAAAGGGCTCTGTGCACATAGGTCAAATGCAAGTCAGACAAATATTTAAGGAAAAATGAATCTCAAAGTTTTTAATAGCATCAAGTAGGACACACCTGTGCGTTGTTTATGAATTAGTTTATTCTCATGGGTAATGCTGTTGCTATTGTATTTCCATCAGTTAAAATACATCGGAAGCTTCACAGATACATTTGCAACAAAAGCTAGGGAAAAATCAATACAGACAGCAACCAGAAAATAAAAATAACACATCTCAGAGGTCCCTATATATATATATATATATATATATATATATATATATATATATATATATATATATATATATATATATATATATATATATATATATATATATATATATATATATATACACAGTGGATATAAAAAGTCTACACACCCCTGTTCAAATGCCAGGTTTTCGTGATGTAAAAAAATGACAGCAAGACATATAATTTCACAACTTTTTCCACCTTTAATCTGACCTATAACCTGTACAATGCAAGTGAAAAACAAACAGAAATCTTTCAAGGGGGTGAAGTAAAAATAAACAACTGAGATAATGTGGTCGCATAAGTGTACACACCCTTTTATAACTGGGGATGTGGCTGTGTTCAGATTTTACCAATTACATTCTAACTCATGTTAAAGCATCAGCACACACCTGTCGCCAAGTAAAGTGCCTCTGATCAACCCCAAATAAAGTTCAGCTGTTCTAGTAGGCTTTTCCTCACATTTTTGTAGCCACATCTTCCAGCACAAGCCATGGTCCACAGAGAGCTTCCAAAGCATCAGAGGGATCTCCTTATTCAAAGATATCAGTCAGGTGAAGGCTACAAAAGAATTTTCAAGGAATTAAACATACCATGGAACACAGTGAAGACTGTCATCATCAAGTGGAGAAAATATGGCACAACAGTGACATTACCAAGAACAGGACGTCCGTCCAAAATTGATGATAAAACGAGAAGAAAACTAGTCAGGGAGGCTACCAAGAGGCCAACAGCAACACTGAAGGAGCTGCAGGAATTTCTGGCAAGTACTGGCTGTGTAGTACATGTGACAACAATCTCCCGTCTTCTTCATATGTCTGGGCTATGGGGTAGGGTGGCAAGACGGAAGCCTTATCTTACAAAGAAGAACATCCAAGCCCGGCTTAATTTTGCAAAAAGACATCTGAAATCTCCCAAACGCATGTGGGACAATGTGTTATGGTCTGATGAAACCAAGGTTGAACTTTTTGGACATAATTCCAAACGGTATGCTTGGTGCAAAAACAACACTGCACATCACCTAAATAACACCATACCTACAGTGAAGCATGGTGGTGGCAGCATCATGCTTTGGGGCTGTTTTTCTTCAGCTGGAACTGGGGCCTTAGTCAGGGTGGAGGGAATTATGAACAGTTCCAAATACCAGTCAGTGTTGGCACAAAACCTTCGGCCTTCTGTTAGAAAGCTGAAGATGAAGAGGAACTTCATCTTTCAGCACGACAATGACCCAAAGCATACACCTAAATCAACAAAAGAATGGCTTCACCGGAATAAGATTGAGGCTTTGGAATGGCTCAGCCAGAGTCCAGACCTGAATCCCATCGAACATCTGTGGGGTGATCTGAAGAGGGCTGTGCACAGGAGATGCCCTCGCAATCTGTCAGATTTGGAGCGGTTTTGGAAAGAAGAGTGGGCAAATATTGCCACATCAAGATGTGCCACGCTGGTAGGCTCCTACCCAAAAAGACTGAGTGCTGTAATAAAAGCCAAAGGTGCTGCAACAAAGTATTAATTTAAGGGTGTGCATATTTATGCAACCAGGTTATTTTAAGTTTTTTATTTTATATTTTTCCCCTTTAAAGGTTTCAGTTTGTTTTTCACTTGCATTGTACAGGTTATAGGTCAGATTAAAGGTGGAAAAAGTTGTGAAATTATATGTCTTGCTGTCATTTCATTTTCATTACATCACGAAAACCTGGCATTTGAACAGGGGTGTGTAGACTTATATACATGTATATACATGTAGAATAAAGGCTTGCAGTATTTCACTCTATGTGTAATGAATCTATATATGAGCTTCACTTTTTCACAATATTCTAATTTTTTTGGACTGCACCTGTATATGCTGCAACATGAGCTTGTCTAGACACTTGTCTGACTACAGTAACTTAGCCATCCATGACGTCATATACTTTACTGTGGCTGCAACTACGTGTTGACACTTGTATACATGTTTCAGAAGTAAACAAAAGTACGTAATTCAAGCCAGTACATACAGGTTTATAATTTTTGCCATCCTTATCTTTTCATTGCCATTACAACAAAGGTTGTTATGTATGAACTTACTTGACATACAAGGCAATACAGCACAACTTTCAACTTTACAACTTTGCTTGCTGTTTGTGAAGTCTGCTGTTTTAGTGTAGCGACATCTCATATAATTTCCTGTCGCTACAAAATTCATCTTGTGCACTACCAAAATTATTCCATAATCAACACTAATATATGCATAGTGTATGGAGTGTTATTGAATACTGTGAACTCTTCTAGAGAGCTATGCACTACAACTTTTGGAGTTGGCCTGCTTTGATCTGGTTTACTGGTTTACTACTGTAGCTGGAGCTCTTCCTCAAATTTCATCCAGTATGATAGAGAGCAACGTTTGCATAGCACATTGTTGGTGCACAACACTTTCTCATCATAATCAACAATGTTTACACATGGATGTGGCTGTTTGCAACATCTGCAAATGATCATGCTGCACCTGGGGCTACTGTGCAAACATTCCCAAAGCCTTAGGTTAACTGGGAAGTGTAAAAGTAAAGTACGGATTGACATGTCCAACTTGTGCAGTTTGGACGAATACAGGAAATCCAGGTACACTCTCCAAAGAGTTATTAGCAGTGCAATAAAGCAAGAAACAATAAAGGGACAAAGTGCGGTCTAACTACTAAGGCTCCAGCACCAGAAAGATGTTGAGAGATGTTGTCTGGACTAAGAACTAACACAGATAATAAAAGGAAAACCAGCAGTGCTGAGATAATGTCTGCATCACTCCCAGATGAACTGAGCACCTTCTATGCATGCTTCAAGAACAACTTTATGGCTGAGGAGGTACGAAGGGCCCAGGATTCCTGCTTGCTAGTAATATCTAGGCTGGGTATGTACAGATCCTTTGAAAGGATCAATCCATGCGAGGCACCTGGACCTGATGACATCCCTAGCTAGGAAAGTGTGTACACTGGCAGATGTCTTCACAGGCATTTTCAACCACCTACTGTTCCAGTCTTTCGTCTCCACATGTTTCAAGACCACCATTGTTCCTGTCTCCCAAAAGACTAAAGCCCTCTGCCTGAACAACAAAGCCTTCATCACCTCCTCCCTTAACGCCATCTCTCTAGCTCTAGGTAGAACACTGGAGCATGTGAGAAAAATATTCTCACACGTTCATTGACTATAGTTCAACAATCAATACTGTTGTGGTGTCCACGCTTGTTATCAAGATCAGACACTTAGACCCCTGGCTGTACAGTTAGGCACCCCTACATCCTCCATGACTCTCAACACCTGCACCCCTCAGGGCCGCATGTTCAGCCCTTTCCTGTACTCCCTGGTCATATACTAAAGTGTGGCCACCCACAGCTCCAGCACAATCATCACGTTTACTGATGACACAACTGCCATCGGTCTGATCACAGACAATGATGAGACAGCCTCTAGAAAAGAGATCAGAGCCCTGCCATCAGCAAAACAAATGAGCTGAATGTGGACTCCACATAAATAAATGGACACCAGGTGACACCATCACTGAGACTATGGTGGCTGATGTGGTGTGCACATTCAAACACAGGATCCAGAAAGCCGTTTCAATGATTCATTTTCCATCAAATGATTGGTGGATGATTTAGTCTAAAGGATTAAAGGAAAAGTATCACCAGTGATGCAAACAATAACAAGAAGACAAATAATAGTCAAATAACTTAGGTCAACTTAGGTTCGATGACTTACATCAGTAATGCATCACCAATCTGGCAGGTATTCAGGTGCTCCTTTGTCCTGTCTCAGTGGTTTGGAGGGAAAAGGGCAAGACAGGCCTACAGGGTGGGGTTTTATAACCTTGGAGGGAGTGGTCAGAGCTTGAGTGGCAGGCTGAGCAACTGAGTGAGACTTGGGATTGTTAACAGAGTCAGTGTTTTTTGGTGCCTCAGAGTTCACACCAGCAAAGACCTGACCTGGGCCTACATCGCAAAGACAATGGCTCTTCTTCCTCTGCAGGCTGAGGAGGATGCATTTCAGGATACTCTGAAAAGTGCACTGTTGAGAGTATCCTGATTTATTGCATCACCATCTGCTATGGCAATTGCACCATCCTCACCTGTAAGGCTCTACAGAGAGTGGAGAAAACTGCTCAGCAACTGTGGAGGATCTCTCCATTCTGCAGTGAAAGAAGAAAGCCATCAGACCTTGCCACCCTAGCCATAACCTGCTCTGCCTGCTGCTGTCCAGCAGATGGTACTACAGCATCCAGTCCTGCATTGCGAGGCTCAGGGATAGCTTCATCCTGCAGGCTAGAAAGATTATTGAGCTCTTCAGCCCATCACTATGTCACTCACACCAGCAGTGTATTTGTAAATGTTTCGGCATGATGCTCAGTGATACTCTGAGTTTCCTGTTGTTTGTGACTGTTGCTGTTCTTGATATAACCATATTTTAGATGTTCCTGTTATACCATTCACCTGCTTTATGTGCAGATTGATTTGATTAAATTCCCATTATAGACATATAGCACACCATCACAAATCATGACCTCAACAATGATATGTTAGACTCAAGTGAAACATGTGACAGTCTGGAACAAGCATCACCAGTTGACAAAGTACAGAGCACAGCATTTACCCCTCTTGCTTGTGTCTGTCAGCCCTAACAATCTATATATTCAAAAGAATAACACAATAAAATAAATCACTCATTAAAAGTACTTGGAATATGCAAGTCAGCAGTAATCAGCAAGATAAACCTGTTCATAATGATGCATATTAATTATAATGAATTAGTTTAATGTATCAGCTCTGCCTTCAAAGGCAGGGACTTCATTGGCAACCCATCAGCAACAGTGAATGCAAGACAAATCATCTGTAAATACTGTGAATATATGTAAACTGATTCTGATACAGTACTTATATTAAACATGCACCATTATAGTGTTTATTTTTACATGCAATAAGTAAGACAAAACAGTGACAAACGTGCAGTAAAGATTAGAGTAGCCAGCTATGTTTGGGTTTAACTCTGGTTTTCTGGTATCACAAACCTGGCTCACTTTTAACTGGGAAGATTACTGTGGTGGCGTATAGTACACTGCATGGCTAACAGCTCAAGACAGGGTTAAGTACAGAGAATTAGTTCAACATTGTCCAACAGTCTGACTCCTGACCAATTAGATCACTGACCATATCTACAGGGATACTTACAGGGACAAAAGTGCTGAATTCACAATAAAGGTACAATTAACGAGGATCATAAGAGAGAAATTCTGAAATGGAACTAAAATAACAAAAATAAATAAAAATATTCAGACAGAGCTTGAGAGATTACTCTCTCCTGTATACTGTACATACCATTATGGGATGTTGACATTTTGTCCCATCTACTGAGTTTTAAGTTGAAAGGTCAACATGATCATGACTGCAGGAAACAGGAACTAAAGCATTCATTATTTCTTGCGTGGCACCTTGTCACCAAGCGGTACTTCAACCATCAGTTTCTGCAAAGACCATAGAGGGATGTTAGTGTCATCAAAATAAACAACAATTGTTAATTTTAATAATAAGAATAATTAAATATGTAAAAAAAAAAAAATGTATAGAACATATTGGTTCATGCAGTCTGATACACAGAATATACAGAGTATAAAGTTCATGAAATCCATTCAAATAAGCTGTGCCCTATGGATTGTTCATTAATTGTTTTTTGTGTCTTTCAGACCATGGTGGAGGTCTCACTGTGGTCTGGAAGGATCACTTTCTGCCCGACTGGTGAGCACAGAAACATTTACAACTTCTGAAGCAAAACTAACTAAAATTGATTGGTTAAAGCCATTCTATTGTGGTTAAATTTATGGACCTCCTGTGCAGCAGCCTGACTTCCTGTCGTATTATTAGGCTGAACGAAGTGTTATTAGTTGGTGATTTTAAGCTGCACATCAAATTGAGTAGCCACTGAATTGTTTACAATTACTGCTGCATAATATCTATTTTATGTTTGGGTCATGGTTTTGTGTGAATGTGTATTTCTTCATGTATTCATATGAACAGGTAACTTTAACTGTAATTATGAGCTGATCATCAAAGCAATTACAATTCATCCTCAGGGTAACATGAATATCTGAACTCAATTTCATGGCAATCCATCTAACAGTAGACATTTCACACAAAATGATAAATTCAAACCTGATGGTGGCACTAAAGGACAAGTGAGGGGATCACCAACATTTTTAGTTTTTTTTTTCCCCATTTGGGGAACATGAATGTGGACCAAAGGGGCAGACTAAGCAACTGACAGACCCACAAAGCCATCCATAGAGCTGTGGCCATAGCTAAGTCACATTTACCAATTAAACACATGTACTGTTTGCACACACACACACACACACACACACACACACACACACATGCACAAACATACATGCACATGCATCCACAAACACACACACTCACCTTGAGCAGTCTGCTGTAGTAGGTGAAGCCATCCTCTTCATCCCTGTGGGTGTCTTCCACCTTGTACCTCTTGCAGGCCAGCAACAGCTCATTGGAACTGTAGAGGGGGGCTGGGTCGATGGAGTGGCAGTTGATCAGGCTGACCAGGTACTCCCTGTAATGCTTCCTGAACAACAGTACACTACCATGTTAGCATTATGACATAGCACATCATGGCAGCCTCCTGCTAATACTGATGATAAAACTCTGAATTGATGGTGTAACAAAGTCAGAATAAGCTTTTGTGATTTTGCCCATTAAAGTAAAACTATACCCTTTTTAGAACATGGGTCTTTTTCATAGTTTATACATTTTTTTGGATCAGTTTTGATAACATTTTACTTATCATCAATTCAAATATATTAAATACATTCAAATATTGACCAGGAATTTTATTTATAAAATTTAATCTCATGTACTTTAACTCCAGAAAAAAACTTTTGTTTAAAGCAGACTTATATTATCGGAGGACTTTATTTCTAATTTTAGTAATATAAATCATTATTAGAAAGAGAACCCTCCAGTTTTAACTGCTGACTAGATACATTTAGTATACTGTACATTTCCATAGCACTAAGTTCATCAGCACAATAGTCATGTTAACCTCCGGGAAGTTGGAAAAGAGGTGCTGAGCTTGCTGCTTTTGTTAATAACTGTTGGTGCCACCCTGATCACATTACTGTTAAGGAAACTTTCTGCAGCCCTGCCATTGGACTGTTAGCCATGCAGCTACATCCATATTATATGCCTATGGAGTTTTCACACACTCTTGGTTGTTGTTTCCATTGCCCCCTCCAGTAACATGGCAACCATGTGTGACGTCATCCATTGTGTTACTGCGAGACTCCAGACCCTGCACTCCACAGCTTTCTTCATCATCTCCGGTGATTTTAAACAAATGCCGCTGGATGAGACTTTTCCCTTTACATAGTTTGTGGACTGTGCAACCAGAGAGGGCAGGACCCTAGACCTGCTATATGCAAATGTTAAAGAGGCCTACAGTGCAACCACCCTTTCCCGACTTGGTAGATCAGACCACAGCCTGGTTTGCCTTCAGCCCAGGTACAAACCACTGGTCATGCATCAACCCAACCCCACCAGGACTGTGATGAGATGGACTGAGGAGACATATGCTACCCTGCAACTCTGCTTTGAATACACCAAAGCCAATGAGCTCAACCATTTCTTCAACAGATTTGACACACAGCCCCACACTGACCACTCTGTCCAACAGCCACAGAGCAACAAGAATGCGTCCCATTTACTGACCATCTCTGCTGACCAAGTGAGGAGGGAACTACTCCACCCAGCAAAGGCAACCAGTCTTATTGGGACTTTCCTCTTAAATAATTGTTATTTTAATTGCCATCTGCACAAATTAGCATTTGCACATTTTTGTTGTTAGTTTTTACTGTCATTTTTACTTTAATTTGTTATCAGTATTATGGTTATTGTAGTATTATGTCACCTTTATAGTAGCTTGTAACATTGTAGTTTTTTTGACCTGTTTTTCCGGAGATAAGGGCAAATAATACTGAAAAAAGCCCCCATACTCGCAGAGTCCAGCATGTCCCGGTTGGGTCTGAGCACCACAGGCTGAGTCTGGCTGCTGGCCTCCCTCATCTTTCTGCTCTATCACTCCACACAGACCTGCAAAAACAGATAAACAAAGAGAGAGAGAGCAGATCATATGAACTGGAAAACATTATTTAAAATGGCTTAAAATGGCACGTTTACCCAAGATTTACACAAGACATTATTGTTAGGATTTTTGCCCAAAATTAAGATTAGAAACAAATTTAGCCAAGAATGAAAATGAAGGATAATGGTTGTTGACAGTTGTTATTAGTGTTTAAATATTAAATCAGTAGATTATTCTGACTTAATGTTGAACAGTATTTCATATGACAAGACCAAGGCTACAGCTATGCTAGCAGTTCTGTGAGGCTGTACTTGGCACAGCAGGGCTTTGAGTTAAATTATAGTATCAGCATACTAATATGCTCACAGTGACAATATTAAATGATGTTAAACAGGTGTAATGTTTATCATGCTCACCATTGCAGTTTAGTGTGTTATCATTTTAACATTTGGTAATTACAGTAATTATTTGTTGATCATGAGAAACATCAATCAGGCTGCACCTTATATGGAAATGCATGCTACCATCAACTCATGTCAGCACAGATGCCCATGATTTTGACCCCAAGCTGTGACTGGACAGTTGGGCACCTTAAACTCATTTTCTGATAATATAGCATTTATGGATGGCGCTGGCCTCCAGCAGCACTGTAAAGAATGTGGGAGTTATCTTTGATCAGGACATGTCCCTTCACTCCCATATAAAACAAATTTCAAGGACTGCCTTTTTTCACCTACGTAACATTGCAAAAACAGGCACATCCTGTCTCAAAATGATGTGGAAAAATTAGTCCAATCATTTGTAACTTCCAAGTTGGAGAATTGGAATTCCTTACTATAAGGCTGTCCAAATTTGTTGCTGAATCCGCCGGATCTCTCTTAGTTCAAAAAATGTGACAGCCACCTCGTCACATATGAATGTATGGTCAGGATCCCTTGGCAATTGAAAGTTGATTAAAAACGCAGATTTGAACCCTGAGCAAGATAACAAGCCAGCTAAGCTAGCAGACGAGTTAGCCGGATGAGCTGAAGATCTAGCAGAGTCAATAAGTAATAGAGTGAAAGCCAAGCTAGCAACGCAACCGAGCCAAGAGGGAAAGAAACACAGCGACCTGCTAAAAACATGGCAGACCTGGAAACAATCTTACAAGAGATACGAGAGTTCTGCTGGGAGAATTTTGGAAACCTGAAAGAAATCAAAGACGATATCAAGAAGACGAACAACAGGATAGATGACGCCAAACAGCGGATTGTGGAAGCAGAGGAGCATATTCAGAATCTGGAGGAGGCCACTTTGGAGCTCATGGAGCTGCAGACGCAGGTTGAGACCAGAATGACCAACTTGGAGGGCCGTTCAAGGAGGGAAAATGTCTGGATTCACGGGGTGAAGGAAGGAGCGGAAGGAAACGGTCAATCAGTGACCACTTTTGTCGAAAACCTCCTTAGGGAGAAGCTGGACTTCTCCACTGGGCTCGAGTCTCACAACCTCCCAAGGACTCCCCGCCCAGATCCATTGTGATGAAGTTACAAAGTTTCCAGACTAAAGAAGAACTTATCATGATAGTGTGGCAGAAAAAGGGCTTCATGTACGAGGGGAGGAAGGTATTTCTAGACCACGACTGTGCGCCGGAGATTTTGACAAAATACATGGAGGCGAAAAAGGTACTAAGAGATAAGAATATACGTTTCCAGGTGCCCTTTCCTGCGAAACTCCGGATCTGTTACGAGGGAGAGACGCGCATTTACAGCAGAGGAGGCGGCGAAGGACATGGTGGCCCAGGGGCTCTAGGTGGAGGTGGTGAAACCGGCGGAGAACTGGATAGAGCGGATCGAGTGGCTAATGTGGACGATGAGCCGAGCGAAGAATGGACATGGGATAATGGAGACATGGCAGGGGTACAAACAGAAATTGCAAGCCTTCAGGAGAGATCGGGACACATGATGAAACAAAACATTCTAAGGTGAGGATTAGACTGTTTCCAGGAAATATCCTAAGTCTATTAGGAAAACTGAGGTGAGAAACACGTAGCTTTATTTTTGTTAACACTGCAGTGTTTTATACGGGTTCTGGTTGAAATGCTTATATCCTCACAAGCTAAGGACGTCGGGGCAGCACTTAAAGCTGTTGTGGACTTATGAACGATGCTGAACTTTATCAGTGAGGGCGCCCTGCCTCTCGGGAGCAGAGGACATCCCTCAGAACGGACTGAACATCAGAGCTCAGAGAAGGTCAATAATCAGACCTCACCTAAGGAAGTTCATTAAACATTTATGTTAAACTTTTGTTATACGTTGTTTAATGTTCATAATGGTTCTGTAGCAAAAGGGGTAAATATGAAAGGGACGGGAGGAGAGAGACACAAGGCAGGAGGAACAGAGAGACAACATCCAAAAACTGCATTAAAGTAACCTTATATAATGTAAATAAGATGAAAAAAGGAGTCAAGGTGATATTATTACAAGAGACCCACCTAACAGAAAAGGAACATGCAAAGCTTAAGAGGAATGGTTACAATCAAATATTTTCTGCCTCCTACAAATCAGGACACCGGAGAGGGGTGGCTATATTAATTTCGGGGAAGATTTCATTTGAAAAAATATCTGTGACAGAGGACAAAGAGGGAAGGTTTATCATGGTTAAGGGGAAACTAGAGGGAGAAGTGGTAACTTTTCTCAACATCTATATTCCACCAGGCTCAGATTGGAGATTTTATGGACAGATGTTTGATCTGATGACATCAGAGGCGGAGGGTATTTTGATTATTGGAGGTGATCTGAATCAAAGACTTAACTCACAGCAGCTAACTCCTCAGCAGACGGAATACAAAAAAGTGCAATTAGTAAAAAAATAAAGGGTCTGATGTCTGAACTGGGAATTGTAGATGTATGGAGGGATCTGAACCCCACAAGTAAGGATTATACTTATTACTTGTCACCACACAACATATACTCAAGGATTGATTATTTCTTGATGTATGATAAAGATAGACATAGGGTAGAAAAATGGGTAACGCTTCCTTTTACGGTACTGTAATTACCATGTATTTACATGGTAATTACAAGGTAAGTACCATGTAATAAGGAGTAGTTACTGTAAAATTACCATGTAATTACAAGGTAACTATATAGGTAATTACCTTGTACTTTTAAAGTAATTACCAAATCAATTCCAGGCAAATACCAAGTAACTACCTGGAAATAAGTATTAATTACTGGGTAATTATAATGTAATTATATACTAACTATTTTGTTAATTGCCAAGTACTTACTAGGTAACTGCCAAGCAATTTCTTAAGAAGTACCTGGTAACAGCCAGGTAATAAGAAGTAATTACTCAGTAATTATAAAGTATTTATATGGTAACTATGTGATTAATTACTAGGTACTCACTAAGCTATTATTATATTATTTCCTAACAACTACATATAATAATTAGTAATTACTGGGTGTTTCTTAAAGTAATTCCAAGGTAACTGCATAGTAATTAATAATATACTTATTTCATGAGTACCAAGTAATTTTCTGACAACTACCAAGTAACTACAAGGTCATAAATAGCAATTACTGAGTAATTACTAAGTAATACATGGTAAAAACCTTATTATTTACACTGTACTTACTTAGTAAATATATAATACTTACCTAATAACTACTCATCCAACACCATGTAATAATAATAATAACTACTAGGTATTTATTTAACAATTACAATCTTAATAGCTTGATAATTGCCAATTACTTACTTACTCAGTAATTAGTATTTTCCTAATAACTACATGGAAACTACAATGTATTTTAAAGTACTTATCAGCCACTTACCAAATAGGTACCTGGTAACTACCAGATAATATACCCAGCAATAACTGCAAAATTACCATGTGAACTACCATGTTATTGTTATGTTATACCAGGTTATTGATTGTATTTATTTTGTAACCACACAGTAACTACCCTTTAATTGTACCTGACAACTACTGAGGAAGGCTATGTATTGGTAAATACACAGTAAGTACTGTGAAATTTACAAAGAAATTATTATGACACTACCAATTACTTTCCTATTGGCTACCAGGTGTAATTACCAAGACATTATAAGTTTCTACTAGATACTTACCGTGTAATTACTAGGAAATGAAGAGTATTTACTAGGTACTACTAGGTATTTACGCCATGTATTTCCCTAGCAGTCAACTGGTTTTTACTACTTACCTGGTAACTTCTTAGTATTTACCCAGTAACTACAACATTTACCTGGTAATTACAGTTGAACTGTACTGCAAAAGGAAGTGAGGCCTGTTTCCATGCTATTACCTGGTAATTACTCATTCGTTACCCAGGAACTAGAAAAATACCTACCTACAAAGTACCTAGTTATTAAAGTGGAATTGTACTGCAAAGGGAAGTGAGGTCTGTTTCCATGCTATTACCTGGTGATTACTCATTTGTTACCCAGTAAATAGAAAATATCTACCTGGAAATTACATAGTTATTAAAGTGCAACTGTACTGTAAAAGGAAGTGAGGTCTGTTTCCATGTTATTCCCTGGTAATTACTCAGTATTTAGCCCGTAACTAGGAAACTATCACATTACCCAAGACACTTGGACCAAAAATGCTGCAAAACCAACCAGTGTCTATGATACAGTGTCAGAGTACACTGATACAGATACAGAGTCTGATTCTCCCCCTGAACAGCACACTGTATCTGTCAGGAGATTAAGAGTTCCCATCAAAAACCACCATCGCCAGCCATCAAATTACATTAAGATGAATGCATTATGTTTACACTTCCTCACTCAAAACACCTCGCTGTGACAGATATGCAAAAACAAGTGAGCTGCCAAAGATAAACATTTTAATCCAATGGATTTCAAATTCTTATAAAACAATTTCAAAAACAGTGCAAATTTTTAACAGTCAGGCACTTTTTAAAAAAATCAGAATACACTTCTTTTTCAAAAAATAAATAAAAATAACAGTGATAAATAACTATAAATAATAATTACTAAGTAAACAGTCCCAGTCTTGGTAATTCACATCATCATGTGTTTTCTGCAGACCGTTGTGGCCCCAAGCACTGGGTGGGCATTCCACTTTTTGGTCTCTGAAAAGTGAAAACACCCACCTAGTGTAAGCACCCACATGGGCCAGACCGGTCTGCAGTAGACACATGATAATGTGATATCACATGGCTGGTGCTTCACCAGGCCCCCTCATTTTGGCTTACACTTTGTGACATACTCTTATATCTTTAAACAAGCGGCCTAAGATGCCCTCCCTGTGCTCTTTCCCCAGCCACTGGTTCCATTCAATGAACTTCAAGTTAATCTTGAGAGCACTTTCTGATAGGTTCCCTCTGTAGCGGTATATGCTCTCCTTACAGCTCCTCCATGCACGCTCAATGTGTTGTGTATGAGCACCATTCCCAGGGTGAACAAAGTACTGCCAATGATTCACCTGGTAGTGAATATATCCATCCCTGGCCAACCCGTCGTATGCACGCCAACAATCACTGATTATTTGGCTTCCAGGTCTAACGTATTTGAGAATTATCGGGTGCAAGATTCTCCTCGATCGGTTTTCTACAAGTTTCAGCACTGGGCGTCTACGGGACCCCTTGACCTCCATCATCCCGAATACCCAGGACCGCCATCGCCAGGTGTTGCCATGTCGTCCACGTCCATACTGAAAATAATATAAGGTAATTTAAATACCTAAAAATACATAAATAAAATACATTTATTTGAGGACTTTTCAATAATTTCGAGGGTCTTCTATTCAAATTAACTGCCCCCTCATGGCATAGTTTGAGACATGGATCAAGAGGTGGTATATGAATGTAGTCATGGGTAATGTCAAAGAAAGTCAATAATGCCACTGATTTCTATATCTCACACGCCCAGTACCTGCAAGAATTTTGTCTGAAGACAATGAACAACAGACTCACTGTTCTTCACACAACATTTTAGCAGCTAAATTGAAGCACTTTAAAGGATCCATTTATATTTTCATAACGTTCTGGCAGTTACATCATCATGGAGATTAACCTTTTATTGGAGTAGCTGTTTTGTTGTGTTTTTTTTTCTTCTTCTTTTTAAGATTTGTTGTTGGGCATTTTTGCCTTTATTGGATAGGATAGTAGTCTGACAGGAAAGGGGGAGAGAGATGGGGGGAGAAGTGCGGCAAATGTCTGGCTCGGGAATCGATCCAGTGACGCCGCCTGGGCATCACAGCCCATATAGAATGCGCCTGGACCAGTAACCCAGCAGGCACCCCCCCAGTCCAACCCTGCTGAGTGCCTGTGTTTAAAACCTATTGTCCCTGTTTTAGTAGCGTATAAAAGCTTACTTTTCTTTTGTGTCGAAACTTGCTCTCGTCTATTGCGACGAACGCTGTTCTTCCTCCGATCCTCATCTTCCAGTTTCTCTCCATCCGCCTCACTGCTTTACAGCATATTTCACGGAGTAGGGTTGTCACCCTGGTGAGAGACTTGGGGCTTCCACACACACCATCTTCTATCATGTCCACATGTCTTCGCCTCAATCCCTGTGCCAAGCTGAGCCAAAAAAGGAGGACAACTGCTATCAACATATTAGCTCCAGGGATAGGATAGTTTTGTAGACAAGGAGGGGTCCTTATATAAATAGGTTGTTGCTACAATATCCATTCTGCATATTGTAAATGTTGGGATGGATGAACGTGCGTGATTTCTTGAATTTCTTTAGAATGTGTACTCTATGTCAATGGTTCCAAAACATTGGGTCAGGACCCATTTGTGGGCCACAAATAAATACATGGGTCCCCTAATTATTATTATTATTTCAAAACCTTTTCAAAAACATTAGCAGCATATGTAAGTTTTCATGATTTTAAAAAACAAACAAGCACTGATTTCTCATTAACTTCCTTAATACATGAAAGAAAACTAAGATTCCATAAGTTAGACAATAGAAGTAGTAAAAATAGCTGATCTACAAGTTCACATTGCGGTGCGAACACATTCAGAGCTTGTAAATCTGCTATGTTCATAAGTTTGCGATCTGGGCAAACATAATTTGGCTTTTGGATTTTGCGATACAAGGTTTGGGGACCACTGCTCTATGTAATATGTCAGTATGCATTTGGCTATTCATGTTAAGAGACACTGTTTACATGTGGTATTTGCATGTACTGTATTAGGTCTACCTAATTGGAATGGTCAAAGTTAAAATGAAATGCACAAAATAATTAATTATTGTGTAACAAAATACAATTACACAGTTTATGAGAGAATGAGAGACCATTTGAATTGAAGTGAGGGAGAGAAACATCCAACCTGTGCATAATCTGCATCCATGACTGTAATGTGATGTGAGAAAATGGATCCATCTCTGATGGACCTTGTTATTGCCCTGCCCCCGTGTGATGACCTTCTGCAGCTCCTGTAACATATCATACCACACCTGTAAATATAATTTAATTAATTAACAATAAAGACATAATGATAAGATAATGATAATGCATGATAATGCTTCATCACTTACCACCGATATCCATCTTTGGTTGTGTTTGTTTTTTTGAACTTCATTTGCCTGTGGCAAACTGGGCATCTTTTTTTACTGGCCAACAGCCTCTCCCTCTGAAGCCACCGTATCAGAGGTTTTCCACCTTGTGCTGTATTTTGCAAGAGTTTTCTTATTAAAGTCATGGTTGACTTTTTTTTGAAGAAATTACCTTCTTCTTGGTTAAAAAAAGGATCTCAATTGAAACAAATAAGCTCAGGCTTAATAGTGTAATCTCCTTCTTAGTTGACCTTTTCCCTATGCAAACTTATAATAAACCTTTCAATCAATTAATCAATCAATAAATCAGTGCCTAGTTTGCCTACACACCATACCAACACAGTAAGAAGCTTGAACTGCTCGTGGCGCTTTTTTGCTGGAGCTCCTATTTTCGCGGGCGATTTTGGCCATTGAACGTCTCCCGAGTGTAATGACGTATGCACATGCGTATGCAACGTCACCAACGTGAAGGGGAAACACGGAACCACGAGTTGTAATCAAACAGCCGGTGACAAGCTGTGTGCGACTGTTTATTTCTCCTCCACTCCTTTCAACCGCGCTACTCGAGGCGTCACAGAAACCCACATTCTCCCGGTGTGTGCTCCACTTTCCCAACCACAGAAGAAATACACCTTGGTAAGTGACACATTTACCCGAGAAATAACTGTAACATTAACAGTTAATATAAGCTGACTGTGGTTCGCATGCATAAACATTTACTAACAACCTTTGCACGTGGAAATGTACACAAGCTTTACGCACTATACGGCATGTGCTCAGTGCGCATTTCCTGTGGGCACATATGTTTTTTACTGCATTTACTGTTGTTTATGGTAAACAGAAGTTATTAGGCTATTTGTTTTATATAGAGCAAATTTCGCGGGTCATAGTTTCACAGTGTTTGTGGTGGGAGGGGAGAGATTTGGAGAGATGGGTTAGTGAGTTTGAGAGTGGTGAGTTTTATTGATAGAGTTAGACAGACAAACAAAAAGTTATTTTCAGAACTTAGAAGTAAATTTTGTGACATTCATTTTCCATTTTATTTTTTCTTTTGTTTTTATACTCATAACTATTGATCCATTCATGTGGCATCATTTTAGCATACATATTATTATTGCCCAGGTTGTCCTGAAAAAAAAAGATGTTCATTCCTCGACTGTGCATGAAAGGGTTGAGATTATACATGCATTAATAGCCATAGAGGCCAGGCGGACAAAAATAGCAATAAATGGCTTGGTTTTAGAAGGGTTAATGAACACATCAAATGTTACCCCATTGCACAGTGTGTTTGGTTAAGCACTACCGAGCTTTACTTTGTTTAGCTTTAAACGTGTTAGCCACTTAAACCCTCAACATTTAGATCAGTATTTGTGTCATTTGAATGCTACTTTATGTATAGTACTGCGTTCTTTCTGTATGTTTCTCAGTGTTATGAGTTTAAAAAAATGTCAATTGAAACAAGGCTCAGGCTTTCTTGTGTAATCTCCTTTTAGTTGACCTTGTACCAGTGGGTCTGTACTGTGACGAAACTGTACCTTTTTCTCAATAAACTTTTCAATCAATCAAGTGGTTCTCAACCTGTGAATCAGACCCCAAGGGGGTTCTCAAAAGAGCTTGGGAGATTTAAGTTAAATGTTAAACATTGTTATTTCACCCGATTTATTTATTTCTGCGGTTATTACTTCAGTCTATATGAATGCCTATTATATATTTTTTGTTTATTGTATTTGAATTGAAGTTCATAATGTTAGCATAAGAATAAAGTTTAATTTAAAAATTAATAAATGTAATTTTTCCCAATTCCAATTCAAAAATAGTAAAAAGAAAATAATTCAGGATTCAAATTAAAAAATGTCAATAGAAAAAGCTGATCTACAAGCTTAAAGCGCATCGCCAGTATATGCATTTGAGTGACTGAAAATATCCATGTGGTTAATGTAGATCAAACAAAAATGACAAATATTTGGTGGCCCCCCTGTAGTAACTGTGACGGACCCCTAGGGTTCCCAGACCACTTTATGAGCCATAAATCAGCTCAGGGTTGATTTATATATCATACTGTATAACAGATACAGCTTTGTTAAATTATCTTAAGTTATTTTACCCAACAGAGTCATGTCTCAAACGCAAACCCGAAGAGGGAAAAAAAGAGATGAAAACAAGAAGAAGACTTTGCCAGTCGAAAAACAACTTGGAGGAGGTGGAGTCAGATATCGGAGGTAAGAATTTTATTCAATCATGGTTATACATAGAGTGGTCTCGTATAGCACAAGGTTGTCTGGTGGGCCCCCCCCACCACCACCACAATCATTCCATACCAAGGTGTGTGTGTGTGTGTGTGTGTGTGTGTGTGTGTGTGTGTGTGTGTGTGTGTGTGTGTGTGTGTGTGTGTGTGTGTGTGCGTGCGTGCGTGTGGAAACACACACGCCTTGGTATTCTGTTCACCTACAAAGTGGCTAGTCCGCACTCAGACTGGGGGGTTGATGTTCAACCCGTGGTCAGGACATAACAAATAAAAATCCTGGCACTCTGCATCCCGGGTTGGATATAGATTGAGTCCCTGCGACATACTAGCATCATGTCCAGGGGGTGGACTTGTAATGTACACAAAGCTGCCTCATGCTAAAGAAACAGGAAATAGGCTCCTGCCCTATGGGCCTCGTGGCTTGGCAAGGCTTAGTTACAAGGCTTTGTCTAACTGAAATAGAACAGCCTATGACTGTTAACACGTTGAAGCAAATACAATCCTAAGTATTTAATACATCTTTGCGCATCTTTTTCAGTTGAAGAGGTTCGAGGCGGTTTCTGTGGAACAATGGAAAAATTCAAGTCGGACTTGAACCAGCTAAAGGGAGAGAACCGGCTACTCAAAGAGGAAATTCGTCTCCTTAAGGAAGAGAACAGACTACTAAAACAGGAGTGGGATCTCCTAAAAGAGAAGTCTCTTTCCTCTGAGGCCGGTTCAAAAGGTAACTAGACTGTTCCTCCTAAAACCTACATGTCAGACTCAAACTACCATCTAAAGCAGGGGTTTTCAGCTGATTTTGACCTAGGGACCACCATTCTGACTAGGAGCAACCAGGGGACCACCACTATTGTCAGGTGGGTCCATCATAGACCCATCCAACAACATATTGTCCGTTCTCAAAGCATTTTATTACCAGAAAAGAGCAGTTATATCATTCTATCAAGTATTTTTTCCCCTCAAAATATTTTTATTCACCTGCAAACAAGAAAAAAAGAGAAGCAAATTGAACTAAAAGGAAAATTTAAAAAGGAAAAGTAACTTTTCTTTTCAATGAATGCATGGCCAGGGACCACCTCCAATGCCTCACCAGTTGAAAACCCATGATGTAAAGCAATGGTTCCCAAACTGTTAAGCCTGTGACAAAAAAAGAGGTATTTTACGTTTGCCTGGGACACAAAAATAGTGAAAACAGCAGACCTACAAACTCACAATGTGTCGCTTCACACCGTGTTGTGAGCTTGTATATAGGCCTTTTACTTTCTAATTTATGGAATTTCTTCGATTTTCTCATATTTGTTCATGAAATAAAATTGCAATCACTGCATTCTTATTTTTATTTTTTTGCTCTTTGGTTCTCTCTTTATATATTTGCTGACTTTAAGGTTCACAGAAAAGGAGCCATGACCTTGGCGACTCCTCTGAGCGTGAGTCCTCCTTTGAAACAAAGAAGGCTGCCAAGAAGAGAAGAAGGAAGCCAGCATCGTCATCATCATCAGATGAGGACTCCCCAAAGAAAAAGCCAAAGAAGGCTTCATTTGGAAAGCGAGGTATCTGGGAAAATAAAGATTTTCATATTGCTTCTGTAACAATGCACACACAAACAGTGCTTTTGCTTACATCAGTGGTTATCAAAGTGGATTTCAGGGACTCTGGGTTTACCTTAAGCGTTCTAAATCGACCCCTGAGAGTATGTAACTCTTGACACAAAACTCTGATGTACAGATGGAACCAAATGAGCCCTAACCAGTCCATTTGTGCACTGTCAGAGTTAAGGGGGGGACCTTGAATTTTTAAATTTTACATCACACTGCAGCATGAAAATGCACTAAATTTAAGTGACCCCAAAATTTGGTAAATGCACCCCTTTTTTATCGACTACATTAGGGAGCCTTCAGACTCCGTTCACCTTAGCAAGGCCTATGGAAGATTTTCGTCTTAGTAGGAGCATCTCTGCTAAGAGTACTCTCCCTTCCACCTACACACAATCTCTTAACGGCAACATTTAGCATAGTCAGGCAGGCCCTATTATGAAACTGTTATGTATATACTGTCAATTAAACCCTGAAGTGAAAAAGAATAGTTTAAGTACTGATCATCATGTATACTCGGATTGTACAATATATTTGTAATTATGAGTGTTTTTTTCCCTTTCTTTTTTTTTTCTTTTTCTTTGATGTGTCTTGTAGTCAGTAGCCCAGAGGATGTGGTCCACCGCTATAAGAAGTTGGTGAGGATGTACAAGAGGACCAGGAGCATCCCAGAAACCTGTAGGGCCATTGACTTGGACCGCTACACCATCGCGGGGACTGCGGTCATCGCAGATGTCCCCATTGCTGGAGAGGGTGGGGATTTTGGAGAGCTGCCCATAATTGCTGAAAAGCAGAGTTTGTCTAGCTTTGCCAAAGTATGCAAGGCATTTTTGGATGCAAACCCCACCCTAAAGGAGAAAGTGGATAAGTTGAGGAAGGCCAATGAGCTGCTCACCATCAAATACAAATTTCAGAAATGAGGGGGCCTGGTGAAGCACCAGTCAGGTGATATCACATTATCATGTGTCTTCTGCAGACCGGTCTGGCCCATGTGGGTGCTTGTGCTAGGTGGGTATTTTCAGAAACCAAAAAGTGAAGAATCAACCAATGTCTGCACTGTCTTAAAGTCCTGACAGACACATCACTTTTTGGTTTCTGAAAAACGCCCACCCAGTGCTTGGGGCCAGACCAGTCTGCAGGAAACACATGATGATGTGAATTCACACACAGACGCACGCACACACACACACACACACAGTTGGAGTTAATGCGTTGTTTTCACTAGTTTTGTGTCCCGGGCAAATGCCAAATACCTGTTCTTTTTATCATAAGGTTTAACCGTTTGGGAACCATTGCTTTACAGGAGGGATTTTAAAGGTTTTACAATGATTTTTTGCACTATTCTTCTCACCCTGGGAATGGTGCTCATACACAACACATTGAGCGTGCATGGAGGAGCTGTAAGGAGAGCATATACCGCTACAGAGGGAACCTATCAGAAAGTGCTCTCAAGATTAACTTGAAGTTCATTGAATGGAACCAGTGGCTGGGGAAAGAGCACAGGGAGGGCATCTTAGGCCGCTTGTTTAAAGATATAAGAGTATGTCACAAAGTGTAAGCCAAAATGAGGGGGCCTGGTGAAGCACCAGCCATGTGATATCACATTATCATGTGTCTACTGCAGACCGGTCTGGCCCATGTGGGTGCTTACACTAGGTGGGTGTTTTCACTTTTCAGAGACCAAAAAGTGGAATGCCCACCCAGTGCTTGGGGCCACAACGGTCTGCAGAAAACACATGATGATGTGAATTACCAAGACTGGGACTGTTTACTTAGTAATTATTATTTATAGTTATTTATCACTGTTATTTTTATTTATTTTTTGAAAAAGAAGTGTATTCTGATTTTTTTAAAAAGTGCCTGACTGTTAAAAATTTGCACTGTTTTTGAAATTGTTTTATAAGAATTTGAAATCCATTGGATTAAAATGTTTATCTTTGGCAGCTCACTTGTTTTTGCATATCTGTCACAGCGAGGTGTTTTGAGTGAGGAAGTGTAAACATAATGCATTCATCTTAATGTAATTTGATGGCTGGCGATGGTGGTTTTTGATGGGAACTCTTAATCTCCTGACAGATACAGTGTGCTGTTCAGGGGGAGAATCAGACTCTGTATCTGTATCAGTGTACTCTGACACTGTATCATAGACACTGGTTGGTTTTGCAGCATTTTTGGTCCAAGTGTCTTGGGTAATGTGATAGTTTCCTAGTTACGGGCTAAATACTGAGTAATTACCAGGGAATAACATGGAAACAGACCTCACTTCCTTTTACAGTACAGTTGCACTTTAATAACTATGTAATTTCCAGGTAGATATTTTCTATTTACTGGGTAACAAATGAGTAATCACCAGGTAATAGCATGGAAACAGACCTCACTTCCCTTTGCAGTACAATTCCACTTTAATAACTAGGTACTTTGTAGGTAGGTATTTTTCTAGTTCCTGGGTAACGAATGAGTAATTACCAGGTAATAGCATGGAAACAGGCCTCACTTCCTTTTGCAGTACAGTTCAACTGTAATTACCAGGTAAATGTTGTAGTTACTGGGTAAATACTAAGAAGTTACCAGGTAAGTAGTAAAAACCAGTTGACTGCTAGGGAAATACATGGCGTAAATACCTAGTAGTACCTAGTAAATACTCTTCATTTCCTAGTAATTACACGGTAAGTATCTAGTAGAAACTTATAATGTCTTGGTAATTACACCTGGTAGCCAATAGGAAAGTAATTGGTAGTGTCATAATAATTTCTTTGTAAATTTCACAGTACTTACTGTGTATTTACCAATACATAGCCTTCCTCAGTAGTTGTCAGGTACAATTAAAGGGTAGTTACTGTGTGGTTACAAAATAAATACAATCAATAACCTGATAATTACATGGTAGTTCACATGGTAATTTTGCAGTTATTGCTGGGTATATTATCTGGTAGTTACCAGGTACCTATTTGGTAAGTGGCTGATAAGTACTTTAAAATACATTGTAGTTTCCATGTAGTTATTAGGAAAATACTAATTACTGAGTAAGTAAGTAATTAATTGGCAATTATCAAGCTATTAAGATTGTAATTGTTAAATACCTAGTAGTTATTATTATTATTACATGGTGTTTGATGAGTAGTTATTAGGTAAGTATTATATATTTACTAAGTAAGTACAGTGTAAATAATAAGGTTTTTACCATGTATTACTTAGTAATTACTCAGTAATTGCTATTTATGACCTTGTAGTTGCTTGGTAGTTGTCAGAAAATTACTTGGTACTCATGAAATAAGTACATTATTAATTACTATGCAGTTACCTTGGAATTACTTTAAGAAACACCCAGTAATTACTAATTATTATATGTAGTTGTTAGGAAATAATATAATAATAGCTTAGTGAGTACCTAGTAATTAATCACATAGTTACCATATAAATACTTTATAATTACTGAGTAATTACTTCTTATTACCTGGCTGTTACCAGGTACTTCTTAAGAAATTGCTTGGCAGTTACCTAGTAAGTACTTGGCAATTAACAAAATAGTTAGTATATAATTACATTATAATTACCCAGTAATTAATACTTATTACCAGGTAGTTACTTGGTATTTGCCTGGAATTGATTTGGTAATTACTTTAAAAGTACAAGGTAATTACCTATATAGTTACCTTGTAATTACCATGTAAATACATGGTAATTACAGTACCGTAAAAGGAAGCGTTTCCGAAAAATGCGATATAGGAGTAATGGACCTATCAGACCACAGCCCTCTTTATTTAACATTACGTCTGGTGAGTGAGAAAAAAACAACAATCTGGAGATTAAATTCAAATATATGAAAAGGACACATGAAGGAAGAAATAGTGAAGGAACTTCAGACATATATAGAGGATAACGATAATGGTGAAGTGTCCCCATCTGTGGTGTGGGATGCGTGTAAGGCCGTGATGAGAGGGAAGATAATAGCCAAATCAGCATATTTACAGAAAGGTAAGACAGTTAAAACTTGACACACTAAAATCAGATCTAAAAAGAACAAGAACAGCAGTGGACAATACAGAGGGAATTCAAAAGTGCTTTGAAGCTTATTATAAAGATCTATATGCTCAACCGAAAGCCAGTAATAAAATCCAGATGGAACAGAATGAGGCTTTAACTGCCAAAATTACAGAGAAGGAAATAAATAAAGTAATCTCGAATCTTAAGGCCAGCAAGTCCCCAGGTGCAGACGGTTACACCGCGGAATGGTACAGATCATTTAAGGTAGCATTAATCCCACTTCTGCGGAAGCCATTTAACTGGGTATTGAAGGAGGGAGAAATTCCTCATTCATGGAGAGAAGCCATTATCTCTGCAATTCCGAAGGAGGGGAAGGATAAGCAGGAATGCTCCAGTTATAGACCTATTGGTGTCCTTAATCAAGATTATAGACTGTTTACAACTATTTTAACCAGACGTTTAGAAATTATTCTGCCAGAAATAATTCACTCAGACCCCACGGGTTTTATTAAACAAAGACAGACGCAAGACAATGTCAGGGGTACTCTTGGTACCCTTGGTTGCTTGAAAAGAGCTTGGTCTGCACCAGCACTATATGGAAAGTGGAAAGTGGAGACAACTTCTGTTGTGATTTGGCGCTATACAAATAAATAAAATTGAATTGAATTGTAATCAAAAATCAGATAGAGACGGTAGTGGTGGGAATAGATGCAGAAAAAGCATTCGACTCCATTGGGTGGGATTTCCTATATAGAGTGCTGGAGCTGTTTCATTTCCACAAGACATTTATTAAGGTCATACAGGCCCTGTTTAATAAACCGACAGCTAGGATCAGGATCAATGGGAGTCCCTCAAAGTTTATCACATTAGAAAGAGGCTGTCGTCAGGGCTGCTTAGCAAGTCCTCTTCTCTTCGCCATTTTTTGGAACCCCTGAGCAACTGGATGAAACAAAACGAAAATATAACAGGTATAGACATGGTGTTATTTGCAGATGACGTTTTAATACATTTGTCAAGCCCGAACACGTCCCTCCCTGCACTTGACAACCGTTACAGACTATGGTCATTTATCGGGCTATAAAAACTCAGGTTATTACTTTCAACTATAGACCAAGCCAAACGATTAGGGACAAGTACAAAATAAACTGGGACTTAAAATCAATGAAATATTTGGGAGTTAATCTACCTCAAGATTTAGGACAATTAAAATCCATCAACTACGATCCCTTGCTTAACAAAATTAAATCTGATATTAGCAGATGGAATCTGATACCTTATATGAGCATTACACAAAGAGTGGAGGTGATAAAAATTAATGTACTGCCGAGACTTCGGTACCTGTTCCAGAGTCTACCGGTAGAGGTATCAGGAAATGAATTCAGGGAATGGGATAAAGTGATCTCTAGATATATCTGGCAGGGGCAGAGACTGAGAATCAGGTACAGAATGCTGCATTTACCTAAATACAAAGGAGGGCTAGCACTTCCATGCCTGAAGAGCTATTATCAAGCTGCACAAATAAAAAATATTGCAGAATGTATACAATCCTTCCTACTCAGCAAGATGGAAAGAAATTGAGACTAGCACAACAGATGGGGTTCCTATATAGGCTATAATAGGGGACAACAACTTGAGAAAACATATCAGGGAAGGTACAAACCCTTGGTTGGATATATCACTGAAGTTTGGTTTGAATTAATTGCGAAAAATGACTTGAGAATACAAAGTAGACTATTAAGATGGATTGGGTATGATTCCGAAATTCATACCAAATAGAACAGATAAGAGTTTTAAAAATTGGGAAAGGGGACCTATGTAATTCTGGGAGCTCTTGAGAAAGAAGGAGATTAAAAGTTTTTCAAGTGTTTTCCAAGAGGTAAAAGACCAATATAGTCTAACGAATCTGGATCAATATAGGTACATGCAATTAAGGCATTACTTATAGCAAACAATAAGGGGAACCAGTGAGGGAAGGGGTCAGAAGTCATTAAGATGTTCATTTCAGCATATGTATCGAAACTGGGGAAAGGCTGATTTCCAAATTATATAAGGGAGTGGAAGACTTAAAGTGAATTGACACGGTGCACTGGATGAAAAGTCACATTTCCCTCAATTTCCGTCACTGTAAATTGCCGTGGAAGTTCTCTCTCAGCCACTGTGACCATGAGGTGTTAAAATGCAAATGTAAATGCTGCAAAGCTATACAAATGCAAATTGGGTGTGTGTGTGTGTGTGTGTGTGTGTGTGTGTGTGTGTGTGTGTGTGTGTGTGTGTGTGTGTGTGTGTGTGTGTGTGTTCTGTGCCTACAGAATACAAAGATTTTTTTTTCATGAGGATTTAAAAGTGTGTTTAAATAATTTTATAGGTTACATACAGGATAAGTGTCCTGACTCTCAAAGGTCTTTAATTTTCCACTTAAATTGCTAAATCAAAATTCTGAAAATTAAAGCATCTACAGTTCTTGGACACTGGTCACAATTTTTCGCATTTTGCCACCACAACACCAGATGAACAATGCTTGTGTGATTAGCTTGCAAAATTTCAGCAGAGTAAGTCCACTGATGATTCTTTAAGTAGGAATAAAAAGGGAATACACCAAAGTAACTTTTCTTTTTTTATTTTCGATGATGTCACTTTAAAGAAGTTTACATGTTTTATAAAATATTCAGGTACAAAAATAGAAAATCAAAGTACCTTACAAAATCACAGCATGTTTCTCATTCTACGCAACAAAAATGGTCTCGCGAGAAATTCCGAGAGCGCGACCTCGCATATGATTGGACGCCTCCTCTGATGCAATGACGTCTGCTGAAAACGACCTTGGCGCATCTGTGAACGCGAATCGAGCTTGGATTACAACAGTTACGTTTCGGGTCCTGCTAAACTTTAACTCTGTTCATACAATGGCCGGACGTCGTCTTCAGTTCATCCCAGAAGGCACTCCTCTGCGACGAGTGGACGGCCTGGCTGCACAGCGACCATATCCAGAAAGTCCAAACAATTTAGAGAAGAAACTGCTCAGCGCCTTCAGTGGATTGTCTCGGCTGCTAACGCAGCTGATTGCGTAGTTGGCGAGGAGAATGGCCGTGACAAAAGCCAGACTGCTCGCTCTGGAGGAGCAGCCCGACCGAACTGCAGCTGCGGAGACGAAGAGACGGGTGCGTAAGTTACGTACGTAACGTTAGCATTTAGTACCAAATTGTGCAGTTTTTAGGGCGCCAAACCGTTATTATTCTTATTGCACTACGTTCCGAACGTTTGGTAATTGTTCACGTTACATTTAACATTACAATGTATTTTGTATTTTAAAGGAAAAGGTGCGACGTCTGCACAATAGTGACGGACACGACAGGCGATATGAACCTGAGCAGGGGTAAGTTAATAAAATGCACAGGAAATATTCTGCAGAATATAAGTAAACGTAAACGTTGCATGACCTGTTTGTACTTTTTGCGTTTTACAGACTAAACTCGCCCCACAATGAAACGGTGACGTCATATTTGATGGCGACTTTAACTGGGAGTCCAGACATGGATGGTGTGGACAGCAGTCTTTTAAACCCTTTCTGTTGTTTCTTGTTGTTGTTTTTACTGAAGCCTGTCTTAATTATTTCAAACCAATATATATTTTCTTCCAGCGGCCTGTAAGACATATTATGAGATGGTGTGGAGGAGCTTCAGGTATGCCCATCCAGCTCTTTCAGTTCAGGCAGCAGCTGTGAAGATTTCAGCTCGCAGCAGACAAAGAAGGAAGCAGGTAAGAGTCCCATGAATGCCGCTTTATTTTCACAACAATGTAAAAATGGGCTGAATTTTATTTATTAGCTGCATTGTTTTGACAAATATGCTCACATATGTTATCATGTGTTAATGTTTCTTAGCAGTACTAATATTATATTAATACCTGTATTTACAGCTGCTGGAAGCAAGAAGGCGTGTCCTAGCTCTCCAAACTCTGCCAGACACTGCAAGATCGGCTGGAGAGCGACCCAAAGTATGTGGTGACACACCGCAAGAGGCTTCGCATGGAGTCCCCTTCAAAGTGACAGGCGCCACCTCAGTATGATCCAGAGGCAGCAAAGAAGCATTTCCAAAGGCCTTAGACTCTTTTTCATGCACCATGGACGAGCGGCATGGCCCAACCCAGAGACTCTTATCAGTGAACCCCTCTGCATATTTCCTTGCTTTTTTCCCCCAGTAGTCATGATTTTACTTCGTTGGTCCTTGTTAATGTGTGTGTCACGATTTCATTAAAGACTTTTTTTCAAAATGTTTCTGTCAACTGTGTTCTTTGTGTTCTACTGTGTGGTAGTGTAGAAGGTGGATCGCCAAATAAATCAATGAATCATCAATCAAATAAAATATATATATATCATTTATATTTTATATATATATATATATATATATATATATAATAACATTTTTTAACATATTGATTTATTATATAGTATTTAATTTAATATGTATTTATTATTATTATTATTATTATTATTATTATTATTTGTGGCGCACAGATGACCAATAGCAGCAGAGTTGTCATCCAATCACATGATCACTCACTCATGTGATTGGAGTTGCTATCCAATCACATGATGGTTTCCTTTTAAAATGCCTGTGGAATCATCCAATGGTTGTTTGTGAAGTCAGCAGGCCAGCCGGAGTAGATCAACGGTAGCATTCATGTGCTAATTAGAGCTATTCGCACCTTCGCGAAGGCGCGATTAACCACGCCCCCCGCCGACAGATGGTTCGTTTCAGACAATTTTTGGAGCCGCCGAAGTTCCCCGTAAACTTGCCGTAAATCGCCGAAAATCTACGAAATTCGCGGGGATTTACGGGTCGAAAATGTGGTTTTTCATGCAGTGGTGTATATAAAAAAGAGGAGGGAGAGGGAGGTAAATATTGTCATGTCAGTGGATGAATGGGAAGAGATAAATGAGCAGCAGGGGAGAACAACTTGCTCCTTTTCATGGAGAGAACACGGGTGGAATAAGATCATAAGATTCTTTAGAACACCAGCACAGACACAGTATTATGACACAAAGTGTTGGAGATTATGTAGAGCTGAAAAAGCTGATCACTTCCACATGTTCTGGGCTTGTCCCTCCATTGGCAGCTACTGGCATGAGATTAAGAAGTGTATGGATAAAATACTGACGGTAGACCTTCCACATACATTTGCGGTATTATACCTGGACATAAACTTTAAAAGATTTGGAGGCAAACATATTTGTAGGATAATGGTGATTGCAAGCAAATTACCAGAAAATAGATGAAGAATGAGGTACCTAAGGTTGAGGACTGGGTTGAGGTAATACACAATATATATGTGATGGAGAAGCTAACTTTTTCTATGAGACTGGTGGTGGGTAGATTTAAAAGGATTTGGGAAAACTGGATAGAGTAAATAAGACCAATTAGGTCAGATTTTATCTGGGATGTTGTAAGGGAAATTCTCCTTGTTGCTTGTTGAGAGTTGCTAATTCTCTGAAGAATTATAGACTCGGTGTGATGAATCAGGTCTCTTTAATACATGCAGCATGGAGGGAAGACTCATGCAGAGTGTTCTCTGCAGATCTCCACAATGTCTTGGCTTTTATACTTTTCAACAAAAGGACAGATGGTTATCACACACACACCTGGTAATCATAAACCTTCCTTCAAAGACAACGGCCATTTGGGGGAGTTCACTCATCCCGTTTCTTTAGGGTTTATACTATACCATAAACTCCTCAGGTACAGTGAATTGTACCTTTACCTTCCCCCTCTATCCAGTGTCCCCCACTGAATGTCCTTTGATCCTCTTTCTCCCCTCAGTGACAAAAGGCCATAAAGAGTTTTACAATTCATACTGTAGACTGATTCCCAGGATTAGTAAGTCATCTAATTCCTACAATGTACATTGTGGAAAAAAAAAACCTAGTTCATAGCTACAGAAGTTGGAATGTTTTGTATCTTTTTATTTTATTTTATTTTATTTTACTATATTTGCTACAATGGTAACATAGTAAAATTCTGTTAGTTTAACCGGTCAGAATACATGGGAGAATGTAAATAACTAATAATTTTAATAATAATAATAATAATTTTATTTATATACACGAAAAGGTACGGAAAGGAACCCAAGAGCATTCCTCTGGTCCGTAACCCCACCAGTTGACCAAATACTGGAGCAGGCAATGATGCGGGCGGGAGGAGGGGGCTTGGAAGGTGGGGACAACTGGCTAGAGCAGGCGTCTCAAACTCATTCCACAAAGGGCCGTGTGGCTGCAGGTTTTTCCTCCAACCAATCAAGAGCACGCAGTCTGACCAATCAGCTGTCTGAAGACTGAGATCAGCTAATGAAATGAGTCAAGTCTGGTGTGCTGCTGCTTGGTTGGAAAGAAAACCTTCAGCCACTCAGCCCTTTGTGGAATGAGTTTGAGACCTGTGGGCTAGAGGCAAGAGGCTTCAGCTGGGAGACATGAAAGGTGGGGTGGATTTTCATAGTACTGGGGAGTTTCAAACGAACCACGGAAGGTGAAATAATTTTGTCAATGGGGAACGGACCAATGTAACGGGGAGCCAATTACAGGACTTAACCCAGAGAGGGATATTTTTTGAGGAAAAGCCAAACCTGTTGCCCAGTGTGGTACTCAGGCGCTGGAGTGCGCCGTCTATCCTTTTGTTGAACTTGGCGGTGCGTAGAAGAGCCGCCCACATATCCCTCCAAACCTTGCTGCACCAGCAAACATGATCCTGGACCGAAGGCACTGAAATTCTCCCCTCCTCCCAGTGACGCCTCAAAAGGACCAAGGCGGTCAGGGAATTGTGCGCGTGCTCAATCCAAGGGATGTACTAAGCCCAGTCGGAGGGATTTTGGGCTGCCACACACCTTAGGGGACTGGAGGGAGCCCGATGCAATGCCTAGCCCAGGGCACAAACTGCACACACGACAAAGTCCTTGACATCTGTCTCCATGGAGGGCCACCAAAACTTCCTCCAAAGGAAAGACAGTGTCCAGGCCATGTCTGGATGGCAAGCTAACTTACATGAAGGCCCCAACTGCAACACCTGGGAGCGTACTCCACTGGGGACGAAGAGAGAGTGAGGAGGGCTGCTACCGGGGTCCGGCTCTGTGCACAGGGTGTCACGGACTAATGCCTCAACTTCCCAGCAAACCGCTGCCAACACACAGGTCATGGGAAGGATGGTCTCAGGCTCCTCCTCTGCCTCAACCTCCAACTGCGCAAACTAACAGGACAAGGCATCAGGTTTGGTGTTGCGTGAACTGGGTCTGTAAGTCATGGTGAAGTTGAAGTGACTGAAAAACATGGCCCATCTGGCCTGGCAAGAATTCAGTCGATCCATTTGAATATATGCAAGGTTTTTGTGGTCTGTCCAAACCACAGCAGGTTGCTCGGCCCCCTCCAGCCAGTGACACCACTCCTCGAGTACCATCTTGACTGCCAGCAGCTCCCGGTTCCCCACATCGTAGTTCCTCTCTGTGAGGCACAGTCTTCAGGAGAAGAATGTGCAGGGATGAAGATGCTGGTCAGGGCCTGAATGCTGAATATAGTGCGCATGCGCCAACCGTGCGTGCAGCCTGTCGCAGTTGCTCCTGTTTCTTTGTCTTAGTTTTACAATTCTTTTGCTCTATTCTTTATTATTTATATCTGCAACTTTATGACCATCATTTTGAAGCTGTGCCCTCACCAAACATGCTGGCTGAGAGAGTTCTGGTTTGTTTTTTCACTTTAAAACTACTACTCTCACTGGGACACAGCACCGATGTGCAGCGCATTGATTACGCCAGAGATCAGCTGATCGCGCTGAGGCCGGCCGGCTTGTTGGCCAGAACAACAGAGATCCCCGCTGAAATCTGGAGAAAAACACACAGAGGACGCAGGGGAGGACAGAAACAGCGGAGGAAAAGACCTGGGTCGAGACAACAGAAGCTTATAGAAAAGAGGAGATATAAGTCGTGTCTCCCCTCTCTCATCATGGGCAACATGAGGTCGCTGGCAAACAAGACGGACGAGCTAGCAGCACTCACCAGGAGTCAGAGGGAGTACCGAGAATGCAGTCTGATTTGTTTTTTGGAAACGTGGTTGCATCAGGACATACCCGACAACAACGTCTCCATCAGTGGCTTTCAGATTGTTCGGGCCGACCGGGATTGCACCCAGAGCGGTAAGCATAAAGGAGAGGGGCTCACCGTTCTAGTCAACAACCGTTGGTGTAATCCTGGTCACATTACCATTAAGGAACATATTTGTTGCCCGGACATTGAACTGTTGGCTGTTAGGCTCAGGCCATATTATATGCCCAGGGAGTTTTCACATGCCATCATCATTGCTGTTTACATCCCCCCCTCTGCCAACCCGTCATTTACTCCGCCGTGGTCCGTCTACAAACTCAACACCCAAGTGCATTCATCGCTATCTTGGGTGACTTCAACCACGTCACCATGGCAACAACACTGTCAAATTTCACGCAGTATGTGAACTGTCCCACAAGAGAGGAGAGAACCCTGGACTTGCTGTATGCTAACATCAAGGATGCATACAGCTGCTCCCCCTCCCCCCCTCTGGCCAGGCCTGATCACAATCTTGTGTACCTCAGTCCCTGTTATGTGCCTCTAGTGAAGAGTCAGCCTACGACCACAAGGACAGTGGGGAGATGGTCAGAGGAGACATATGAGACACTGCAGGACTGTTTTGAGGTGACAGACTGACAGGCACTCTGTGAGCCGCATGCGGAGGACATTGACGGGCTCACAGAGTGCATCACGGACTATATCACTTTCTGTGTGGACTCCACTGTCCCAGCCAGGACTGTCCATTGTTATCCAAACAACAAGCCGTGGGTGACAAAGGACATCAAAGACATCCTCAATCAGAAGAAGAGGGCTTTCAGACCTGGTAACAGGGAGGAGGTGAGAACGATACAGAAGGAACTGAAGATGAAAATCAAGGAGGCTAAGGAGAAATACAGGAGGAAGCTGTAGTCAAAACTCCAGCAGAACAATTTGAGAGAGGTCTGGAGTGGTATGAGGACCATCACTGGCTTTGGGACAAGCAGCAGAAGAGTTGAAGGCAACGTTGACAAGGCAAATGAACTGAATTTGGACACTTCAGGGCTGGCTCAGTCTCCCTCTGACTCCTCTGCTGACTGTCCTGGACGATCATCATCATCCACCCCCCCTTCTCCCCCTCCTTCTCCGCCTTCTCACACCCCCCCATCTTCCTGGGTGAGCCCTCTTCACACCTCCTCAGACTGCCAGACTATCTTCACTCACCAACCAGAGGACGACACCACACCTCCCCCACCTGTCACCTCCACAGTGTGCTTCACTACTGACCAGGTGAGAAGACAGCTGATGAGACTCCACTCTAACAAAGCTCCAGGCCCTGATGGTGTCAGCCCCAGGGTGCTCAAAGCCTGTGCCCCCCAGCTGTGTGAGTTATTCAACATGTCTTCAACATGAGCCTAAGTCTCCAAAGGGTCCCCATGCTGTGGAAGACGTCATGCCTCATTCCTGTGCCAAAGACGTCATGGCCCAGGGCCTCAAAGGACTACAGACCTGTGGCACTAACCTCCCACATTATGAAAACTCTGGAGAGACTCGTCCTGGAGCAGCTCCGGCGCATGGTCACACCATTGTTGGACTCCCTCCAGTTCGCCTATCAGCCCCGACTTGGAGTTGAGGACGCCATCATCTACCTGCTCAACCGTGTCTACGCCCACCTGGACAAGCCGGCAAGCAATGTGAGGGTCAAGTTTTTTGACTTCTCTTGTGCATTCAACACCATTCGTCCAGCTCTACTGGGCGACAAGCTGACAGCGATGCAGGTGGACGCCCCCCTAGTGTCCTGGATTGTGGACTACCTGACTGGCAGGCCACAGTATGTGCGCCTGCAACACTGTGTGTCAGACAGAGTGGTCAGCAACACTGGGGCCCCACAGGGGACTGTTCTCTCTCCCTTCCTCTTCACTCTCTACGCCACGGACTTCAACTATTGCACAGAAACCTGCCACCTTCAGAAGTTTTCTGATGACTCTGCGATTGTTGGATGTATCAGTAAGGGTGATAAGGATGAGGACAGGGCTGCTGTGGATAACTTTGTCACATGGTGTGAGCAGAACCATCTGTAACTAAATGTGGCAAAGACTAAAGAACTGGTAGTGTACCTGAGGAGAACCAAGGTACCGGTGACCCCTTTTCCATCCAGGGCGTCGGTGTGGACATTGTGGAGGTTTACAAGTATCTGGGGGTACACAATGACAATAAACTGAATTGGGTAAAGAACACTGACACTCTCTACAAGAAGGGCCAGAGTCGCCTCTATTTTCTGAAATGACTGAGGTCCTTCAACATCTGCCTGACTATGCTCAGGATTTTCTATGAGTCTGTGGTGGCAAGTGCTATTCTCTACGCTGTTGCGTGTTGGGGCAGCAGGCTGAGGATGGCAGACGCCAACAGACTTAACAAACTGATCCGCCAGTGAAGGCTCACCTATGTACCTCTCCATAGCGTCCCACTCAGGTCTTGACAGATTGTACATACAACTGGAAGGTAGCAGTCATAAGGTCTGTGGGGAGGCAAGGATAAAGCCCTATCCTTACTAAAAGCCTCAGCTAAGTCATGATAGACCTTGGGAACCGAAGAGAGATCTGCGGCGGTGGCCATCTTTGGAATATCCGCTCCAGCTGCAGGAGGAATAGCCAGGCACAGAAGGGTAGCGAAACAAAACGAGCTCCAGCCCTGAATCTTTCCAGAAGACCAATCAATTTGAGGATTATGTGTCCTCAGCCACGGATAACCTAAAAATACATGAGCTGAAGGGGAGGACAGGATCTTAAACCGGAGGATTTTATCATGATTACCCCAAACAACCAGATGAACAGGTGCTGTTTGGTGGGTAATTTTGGTGAATAGCTTACTGTCTAGTGGGTTTACAAATAATTCTTCAGACAGGGGAATCAGGAGAATGCCTGCCTGAAGTGCAAACTCTGAATTGAGGAAATTATCCTTGGCTCCTGAGTCTACCAACACGTGGAGTGGCCAACCGCCACTGACGGAGGTTAAAGTGACTTGCAGCTCTAAACGAGGAAGTGTGGACTCAATAGAACTAGTTTGACCCAACAGTATGCCCACCTTCACTGCCAGGTCGGCTCTTTTGGTCAAATAGAGCACTGGGCTACTGAGTCCCCACAATACAAACATGCCCCGGAGCAGAGCCGATGCAACAAAATGACAATAAAGAAAAAAAAAGAGCAATTGGACTACTATTAATGACTACACAATCTGATTAATGTAATGCAAGGGAATAGTGGATGGAGGGTTTTGGTTTGTATTGTTGAAATTAAAATTTTAACTTGATCATCAATTAACTGTACAATCACCACAGACTGGAACTGCATATTCTTTAGTTTGGCTGCACTTACCAATTTATTAACATTAATAGCAACACTATCTCCACCTGTCCACTGTGAGCTGCTGATGCTCCATCCCTATCTTGATTTAAATGTGATGGATTAGAAACACCTGAAAAGTTTGCACGTTTAGAACTATAAATGTCTGCATGGGGTCTACCTGTTTGTGTTCCAGGAGGGGGTTCAGAGTTGAAGGCCACTCCATTAGTCTGAGTCACAAAGAAAAAAAGAACACTGGTTGCTCAAGTGAGATAAAGGCCCTGAGGTGCCAAATAAATAAACAATAAAATAGAAAACACAACATTTAAAAAACACATTTCAACAAAAACTGAAAAACATAACCACATTTTTGAGAACAAATTAACAAATTAAAAAACACAATAAACAGAAAATACAACATTTTAGACAAGACAGCCATAAAACAGAAAACACTGACATTTAAAAATACAAAACGAAATCATTTTAGAAAACAACGCAAAAGACCCGAGTATTAGTATTATGTATTAAAAACATCCCACAAAAGACATTTTAGAAGCAATTGGTGTGTGTGTGTGTGTGTGTGTGTGTGTGTGTGTGTGTGTGTGTGTGTGTGTGTGTGTGTGTGTGTACCTGCAGTAAAGCCTGCAGTCTGGAAGGTTCCCAGTCTCTCAGATAGAAGAGGCAGTCTCTGGGATGATGGGCATGTAATCCAGACACACTGCACTCATCCACTGCACAGGTCTGAATGGAAGAAAGAAGAGACGCCTGTCTTGTACTGTACTGTATGTCAAAATCTTAAGGTACATTCACACCAAATGTGCTTGAGGCAGTTAATTTAACCTATGAGAAGTTAACTCCTTTAGCTCTTTGTGTTTGGTCAGGTAACACTGTCATTCCAGGAGGCATACAGTAATGATTAGACAGATGTGGAAAAGGACTTGTATTGAGAGGAGTATTTACATTGGAGAATAATTTATTGACATTCTTGCTTCAACGACATGAAACATTTTTGATGACTTGCATGTACTGGTTAGGCAGCTTAAAATTAAAACAGCTTGTTAACATTTTAAACATTATTTCATTCTTACTCAACAAGAGCAAATTAAGTACTTTTTCTCTTGCTAACAAAAACACTAAATCAGAAATTGAGTAACTTTGCAGCGAAAGATATGGTTTTAAGTGGCAAGACAGTCTTAAAACATGCAGGAAAGCCCGAGTACAGCATATTACTCTTCACTAATACAGGAAAATAAGAACAATCCCAGCGTTCTCTTCAGCACTGTATCCAGGCTGAGAGAGAGCCATAATTCTGTTGAACCAATTCCTTTAGCCCTCAGTAGTAATGACTTCATGAGCTCCTTTGATGATAAAATTCTTACTATTAGAGGGAGAATTCATCACCTCCTGCCATCAACAGGTACTGATTTTTCAAACACAGAAAGCATAGAAATTGTTATTAAACCTGTCATAGTTTTAGACTGTTTTCACCTGTCGACTGTCACCAACTAATTTCAATTATTTCATCATGAAAATCGTCAATCTCTGATGGATTTAGATCCCATCCCAAATAAGCTGCTTAAATAAGTTTTACCCTTAATTGGCTCTTCCTTATTAGATATGATCAATCTGTCTTCATCAACAGGCTACATACCACAGTCCTTTAAAGTAGCTGTAATACCTCTTCTCAAAAAGCCTACTCTTGATCCAGGAGTGTTAGCCAACTACAGACCTATATCCAACCTCCCCTTTTTCTCAAAAAAAATCTTGAGAAAGCAGGTGCTAATCAGCTGTGTGACTTTCTACACAAAAATAGTGACTGTAACCCCCGCTCCTCCCCCTCCTGCTCAGTGTGTACACACTGAAGCCACCACATGTGGCAAACCTTTTGAGCATTTATTTCAAATTCTTGATATCAAATATTGCTGCGCTTCACTAGTTCGACATCTTGTCTTCACTAGTTCGCCATTTTGTCGCACTAGTAATACTAGTGAGCCTCTTTTTGTCCTGACGGCCAAAATGCGCACTAGTGTTACTAGTGACAGCCAAAATGCGCACTAGTAATACTAGTGACGGCCAAAATGCGCACTAGTATTACTAGTGAGGTCCAAAATGCGCACTAGTTATACTAGTTGCACAAATGCTAATAAGGAGGCGGGAAAGGGGTGGGCATTGAAGCTTCCTATTGGCTCTCCAGCAAGAATTCCAGCCAGTCACAATGTAACCCTTTAAAGGGACTTTCCACTGCACTTTTTTTTCCACCATTTAATCATGCAAAATAAAGCATGCACCTTTGGATGACTCATTAACAACCATGAAACAAAAGACTATGACAGGTTTTTTTTTTTTTCACTGCTTGATTTATTATTCCTTTTTGCAGTTATTGTTGCAGCATTTGTTGACAAATAAAAAAAGCTTCATGTCTGGGAGCCGCCAGCTCTGTCCTCCGCCAACAGAAAATACACCATATATTACATTATATCACATTATAGGTCTTGTAGCCTTTTAATCTACCTAAACCTGTGACTTCTGTCCATTCTGTTAACACATAACAAAATTAATAAGACCAGTTTACTTGATTAATTATGAAAAAACTAGCAGTACCTACAATGAAATGTTAAATTATCTAACTTTAAATAATTGTTGTCCACAATAAAACTGGACATCAAAACAGCCCGATGGGAAAAGTCAGTCAGCCCAAGACGTTAAATTCCGTGGCTTATGATGTTACAAGTTTTTCATAGTCCCGGGACTCGGGAGATCAGAGGTCAAAACTCTCCGCTCTGATCATCCCACATCAGTGGTATATTTCAGTATTATTCTGCTGATATTACAGGATTCCTTCTCTTATTTGGTGATATTCCCACTCTTGTGATCTGTAACAATGCTATTTTATAGGAATTTTATAACGATGATCAAATGTTTTAAAATATTGATCTGAAGAGTGTGACAATATCATTCATAATTAATCATTATTTCATCAAGCTGAGACATACAAGCCTTATGAAATACATTAAATTGTTATGACAAAGGGCTGCACGGTGGCACAGCAGGTAGTGCGCGTGCCTCACAGCAAGAAGGTTGCCGGTTCGATCCCCGGGTCAGGCGGGGCCTTTCTGTGTGAAGTTTGCATGTTCTTCCCGTGCATGCGTGGGTTCTCTCCGGGTACTCCGGCTTCCTCCCACAGACCAAAAACATGCTCATTAGGTTAATTGATGACTCTAAATTGTCCGTAGGTGTGAGTGTGAATGTTTGTTTGTCTTTGCATGTGGCCCTGCAATCGGCTGGCAACCGGTTCAGGCCCATTGTAGCTGGGATAGGCTCCAGCCCCCCGCAACCCCGAAAGGGATAGGCGGTATAGATAATGAATGAAGGCTTTATTTCAAACATGTGAGAGTAGTACAAAAAAATAAAAAATAAAAATAATAGCAAAAACAAAAAACAAATGAACAAATGAAAACAGAGCCATTGGAACAATATTAACATAACATGTTCGAAAAGGAGTAGGAAGAAGCATAAGCTTGTTTAATCCTACCCCTTCTCCGCTTAATGATCATACCATATACTTCCTGTGTAACCCGTTTTTTTTTTGTTTTTTTTTAACACCTACTTCACATACAGTAACTAAGCATATTTGCCTATGCCAACAATAGCAAATAAATAAAATAAATAAACATGTAAATATGTGAGAACCCTAATGATCACCATGCCCTTCTTCTTCCCTGTACCTCGTGAATACCATATGTTTGTACCGCTGTTTGAACATGCTCATGCTTGGACATCGCCTTAGTTCCCCCGACAGTCTGTTCCACAGTTTCACTCCACATATAGAGATACAAAAGGTTTTTAAAGTTGTGCGAGCACAAAGATGTTTTAAATTCATTTCCCCCCTCAAATTATATCCCCCTTCCCTCTGATAAAACAGTTTTTGAATATTTCCCGGGAGTAGGTTGTTTATGGCTCTGTACATGATTTGTGCTGTTTGATAATGAACCAGATCTGTGAGTTTCAGTGTTTTTGATATTAAGAATAAAGGATTTGTGTGTTGTCTGTAACCAGTGTTGTGAATTATCCTTATGGCTGTTTTTTGCAGTATAAACAGTGGTTGTAATGTACATTTGTAAGTATTGCCCCAAATCTCTGCACAGTAATTTAAGTATGGTAGTATCATTGAACTGTAAAGAATGTGGAGTGATTTGTGGTCCAGAAAGTGTTTTGCTTTACTTAGTACCGAGATGCTGCGTGACAATTTGTTTTGTACATGTACATTTCCATGTTATTTTTTCGTCCACAGTTACACCAAGAAATTTATTTTCATGAACCCTTAAAATGTCAACCCCGTCCACCTGTATTAGTGCTTTAGTTTAGTGCTTTTACAATTCCCAAATAACATGAATTTAGTTTTGTTTAGATTTAATGACAGTTTGTTTATGTCAAACCACTTCTTTAACTTACACAGTTCTGCAGTAATCATCCCCAGAAGCTCGTGTAAATTCCCCCCTGAACAAAAAATATTTGTGTCATCTGCAAATAAAACTAATTTTAATACGGTAAAGACTTTACAGATATCATTTATATAAAGAATAAACAGTTTTGGACCCAGCACTGACCCCTGGGGGACACCACAGGTGATGTCCAAGCATGAGGAAACACAATCTCCCAACCTCATAAATTGCCTCCTGTCCCTTAGATAATTCTTAACCCAGAGCAGAACAACCCCTCTGATCCCATACCGTTCCAGTTTATTGATTAATATGTCATGATTGATTGTGTCGAAAGCTTTCTTGAGGTCGATGAATATTCCAATTGCATACCGCTTATTATCTATGGCGTTGGTGATTTCTTCAATTGATTCCATTAATGCCAGTGATGTTGAACTGTTTGATCTGAATCCGTATTGACTGTCAGAGAGTAATTTATGTTTATCCAAGAATTTGTCCAATCTGTTGTTGAATACTTTTTCTAGAATTTTTGAGAATTGTGGCAGTAAGGAAACAGGCCTGTAATTTGTGAAGTGGTGTCTATCCCCAGTTTTATACAGCGGCACAACTTTAGTTATTTTCATTTTGTTTGGAAATTGACCGGTTTGGAATGATAAGTTACAGATGAAAGTTAGTGGTTTTGAAATCCCCTCAATGACCCTTTTTACAATTTTCATATCAATATTATTACAATCAGTAGATATTTTATCTTTGCAATTATTTACAATATCAATTATTTATTTTTCTTCCACTGCTGTGAGGAACATTGAGCTTTGGTTTCTCTCTATAAGATTATCATTCCAATCCTGAGATGACAATGGATCAGGGATTTTTTCTGCCAGGTTTGGTCCAACACTTACAAAAAAATGATTAAAACTATTAACTATATCATCCATATTGTCTTTTTTAATGTTGTTATCTATAAAATATTGAGGGTAACATTGTCTAGAGCCATTTTTGATTATATTATTTAATATATCCCATATTCCTTTAATATTGTTTTTGTTATTATTTAATATTTCACTATAATATTCCTTTCTGCTAACTCTTATAATATTGGTTAACTTACTCTTAACTTATTCTCTGCCTCTTTAGATCCTTGTTTTATGAATTCTCTATAAAGTGTATTTTTCTTTTTACAGGCATTTTGTAACCCCTTTGTGATCCATGGTCGATCCGTATATTTATGTTTTCTACTATATTGTTTTATTGGACAATTTTTGTCATATAGTGATGTAAATATCCTTAAAAATGTTTCATACGCATTGTCAATATTATTTTCCTTGTATATAACATCCCAGTTTTGCGCTAGCAAGTCATTTTTAAGTGCATTCATAGTTTCATCTGTCCTCAATCGTCTGTATGTTAGTCTTACATCTGGGTGATTTCTTTGAAAGTTGCCGTCATAAACTGTAAAAACTGGTAGGTGGTCACTAATGTCAATGATTAGTAATCCACTCACGGTATTGTTTTCAATGTCATTAGTAAATATGTTGTCAATTAATGTGGAACTGTGGGGTGTGATTCTGCTAGGTCTAGTGATTTTTGGATAAAGACTCATACTGTACATTGTATTAATGAATTCGTCAATCATTTGGTGCTTATTTGGATTTAAAAGATCAATGTTAAGATCATCACAGATGAAAATAACTTTTTGATTCATACATGAAAAAGATGCTTCGATCCAATCCCTGAATAATTCAACACTAGAACCTGGCGCCCTATATATACAGGAAATTATTACATTTTTGTTTCTTTCTTTATAAATTTCAATAGTTATACATTCTCACAGATTGTCAATTGCAGTTGACATATTTTGCAATACCCTGTAATTCAAATTTTTGTCCACATATACAGCCACACCTCCTCCGCTTTTGTTCATTCTGTTTATAAAGTTGAGTTCATATCCGTCCATCTCAAAATCCATTCCCTTATCAGCGTTAATCCAGGTTTCTGATATGGCAATAATTTTGAATGGTTTTGTGAACTGACCTAAGTAGTCCTTGATGTTATTGCGTACATACTTCTGCTGTTGAAATGGATTATGGATAGTTTGTTGTCAGTTTTAATGGTCTGATTGTATTGTTCGTCCGTGTAATAACAGCAGTTGTCATTAATGTTGGAAAAGAAATTGTTGTCCGGATCTATATCGTTTTCTCTGTCCAGTAAATTATGATCTGTATATTGAAAAGTTTTTAGCTCCATTTTGTCATGATCAGAAATCCTTTGAGTTGTGCTATCATTGTCTCAGGTTGCAGGTGAATGAGTAATTTCCGACAGTTGTTATGGTTGTGTGTTGTGTAGTGACTCCGGTTTATGATGATGATCATTGGTACCTGTCCAGCTCCTCCATGGTCCTGACTTTGGCTTGCTCTGGCGTTCCGTTAAGCTTAATGAATATTTTACAATTATTGGTCCATGTGCTTTGAATTTTTCCCTGTTTTTTCAAGTTGCGTGCTTTTCTTGCGATGTCGGAGTTTCTTTTTGTAAGATGCTCATTTATGAAAACGTTTGTTCCTTTCAGTTTCCTTCCCTGTTTCAGCAGTGCAGTCTTGTGTTTTCTGTTTACAAACCTCATGATTATGGCTGGTGTATTGCTGTCGTTTCTCCGGGGCAGAGGGTGGCATGCTTCTACGTTGTTTAGATCCACTGCAATTCCCTTTGAGTGGAGGAAGGCAGCTACCTGTTGCTCTGCCAATCTGTCATCCTGCTCGCCAGGCTGTCCCCCGTTGTCAGCGGTCACCGCCAGGGCGTATGACCAGGGCTTGATGTGGAGCCCGGTAACAATCACGTCATTGATCCTGGAGTACTGCTCTAGCTCCGCCACTCTGTTCTCCAGTTCCACCAGACGCCGGTCTTTCTCGGCGTTCTGGATCCGGAGAGCCTTCACCTCCTCCACCAGCTCCAGGATGCCTTTCTGCTGCTGTTTAACCACAGAAATCTCCTCAGCCAAAAACTCCAAAGTTTTCTTGAGTTCGTCGCCCTCCTCTGCTGTCATTGCCCTCTTCGGCGGCATGCTGCTGCTAGGTAACGCCGCCCAGCCTCGGTCAGCTGAATGGACCCATAATGGATGGATGGATGGATGGATGTTATAACAAATATACTGTGAGACAAAGATGAGAATGTGCCTTTAATTAAATGAACATGATTTGCAGAGCAGTATAACACCTCTCAGTGGAAAATACAGAGAAAGTGCATACAGAAGCAAATATGTTGCAGGTCTGATAATTGTTGCATTTGGTCATAGCTGTGACCTCAAGCAAGAAAGGTAGGAACACAAAGAATGCATAACAACTCCATATATTGAAGACATTGAGCAGTATTAAGAAGTAAGAGACACAAAATGTCTTTTGAGGTGAGAAGGTAAGTATTGTGGATGTCATGACTGTTGAGTTACAGCACACACCCTGAGAGACTGAAGGAAAGATAAGAAGAAACACGCAGACACAAGCCGATCTGCGAAGACGATACCCTGCTGAAGAGACCTGAGCAACGAAAGACAACCAATGAGGAGGCGGCGTCTGCAACTGCACAATTCATACTTTGTATAATAAAACGCTGGGTCAGGAAAGCACAGGCAGTCAGATTTCGAGAACTGACACACTTTTGTTGTTGGTCAGGGAATAGAAGATCAGACCCAGAGCTCCGTATGCTGTACTTTGATTGCTGAATTAAATACTGATTTAAGCCTAAATACCTTATCCTATTGCTTCATTAACGAACATGCAGGATCCTCTCACACATAATGATGAAGTAGATTGAGCACAGATCCAACAAGAGTAATTCGTAACTATAGCTGAGAAATAAATATAACGGAGTAAAAAGTACAATATTTCCCTCTAACATGTAGTGGAGTGTAAGTACAAAGTACAATAACATGGAAAAACTCAAGTAAAGTACTGTATTTGGAAGTATTTTGAATAAAGTATTTGGAATAAATGCTCAAAAGGCTTGCCATAAGCGCAGCAATGTTTGATATCAAGAATTTGGAATAAATGCTCAAAAGGCTTGCCATAGGAGCCGGCACCGACACATCACTAGTGGACAGACATTTCAGCTACAAAGGGTTACCTATCAGTTAAACTGTTTTCATGGAGATGCTAATGTTTTCTTTATAGCTTTACACCAAATGAAGGCTTTGAAACCATCTGAATGGACAATTAACAGGTCTCAAGAGGCCCCCAGACTCAGATAACACTGACTCTTTTGCGTGTCTGTATGCTTTCTTTACTCACATCACATCAGGATAATGCAAGCAATATGTTTGATTCAACTTTGGATGTTCCCACAGCACTAAACTCACAGTTTGTGTGGTATCAAAGTTTTCCCCATGTTTCTAGCTTGTAAAATGACAAAACTATTACCTTAACTCTCATAAGCATGTTTGTTCAGGTTTCTACCATGGAACCAAACTGCCATCTAGAGACTAGTAGCGGTTGGGTTTTAGATACTTGACATGAGACAATTATAATTACTAGTGCTTAATTCACCAAATATAATCTGCCTTTCCCTGTTCCTTTGTTCTATTAGCAGTTATACTATTAGTCATCATATAAGTTAGTATTAGTATTGAAGAATGTTTGTTGTGGCTCTGTTTTCTGTTATGTCTTTTGTTTTTGCTCACATTGACACTCTCCCTCTCTCTCCGGTAGTGTGAGTGACGAGGGGGCGGAGCGATCTCCAGGAGCACTGATTCTCCTGGCACACCTGCAGCTTGTTTCTGCCTAATCATCTGGCTTCATAAGCCACCCTCTCGCAAGTCCCCAGTGCCAGATTATTCTCTATGCTTCCCGCACTTCCACGCAGCTAGAGATCATCCGCCTCTCGTCACGAGCAAACCACAGTGTGTTTTTTCTCTCGAGTCATTAGTTTATTCTGGTTGTCTTTTGTTGCACTTTGTCCTGGCTTTTTTCCCTACCAAGGTGATTTTCTGTTTGGAGTTTTTAGTTGGTACTTTGTTGTGAGTATTTCTGTTGCTACTTTGTTTTTTGATAGTCATTCTGATGAACTGATTTTCTGTTGTCACTTTGTTAATAAATTATTTTTGTTGAACTCTGCTCCTGGGTCCGGGTTTCCATTGTCTGGCCGTAACAATGTTATTATTATTATTATTGTTATCAACAAAATGTCTGATGCATGTATATTGGTGTCAACACACATGTTGTGAACAACAACATGTGACTGAAAGTTGACCATTTAAACTCTTTATTATTATTATTATTTAAAATTTTAGGACAAAATATCAGCGTATTAATTGAATTAACAATTTCATTGACAGTGAGAGGTTAATCAGTCTCTTTCCTCTGAGTAGCCCTTACTGAGGGACATGTTAGATTGTAGAGAAATTCGATTATATCTGTGTTGTCAGCAGGGAATTGGGTAGGTTTCGTGAATGACAGATGGGATTACAGATAGTTCCACCGAGGGGGTTCTAATCTGATGAATTTATTGAGAAGCTGGCTCCTAATTTGATATGCAAGGAGATGCCCCGCCTTCTCTCCATGCTCATACAGAATTCCACATAATCTGAGAAGTGATTTTTCTCTTTCTTGTGTTGAGGGGAGATTATAGTTCATCTGCAACCTCTGGCGTTCTTTCTCCAATTCCAAAGAAGGGGCCACTGCCAGCCGTCTATCAAGCTTGGCTATATTTTTCATAAGATGTTCCTTTTTTTTGTTTTTTCAGTCTGTTTTTTTTGTGCAGAATAGGATATAATCTCTCCTTGTATTACAACTTTTAATGCTTCCCATAGGAGCGATGGAGATATGGAAAATCATTATCAATTAAAAAATTATCAGTCACTTTGGAAATTGTGTCATAAAATTTGTCATCATACAACAAAGTGCAATTCAACTTCCATGGAGGGCATATTTTCTAAGGGGGACCGGAGTGAGAGACTGAATAATAACGGAGCATGATCAGAGATAACTATGGGTAAATAATCTATTCCATGAAGGACAGGGAGAAAATAACTGTCAATGAAAAGGTAATCAATTCTTGAGAATGATTTATGAACTTGAGAATAAAAAGAAAACTGTTTCGGTTGAGGAATCGCCATGGGTCTATACATCCTGAAGGGGAATCTCTTTTTAAGCTGGATTTGTCCAATACGGTCTGTTGTGCAATTTAGATCACCACCCAAAATCAGGTGATGGGAACCTAAGTTGGGTAGTAACGCAATGATTTTTTTTATTGAATGCTTCGTCATCTCAATTGGGAGCATAGAGATTGGCAAAAACCACAGACATATTATAAAGGGCACCGGAGACAATCACAAAGCAACCCTGAAGGTCAGCTATTATATTTGCAGGGGTGAACTGTATTTTTTTTTGTGAAGCAGAACAGCTGTACCCCTGGCCTTACTAGAAAAATTAGAATGGAATGTTTGACCCACCCAAGATGCCCTCAACCTATGGTGGTCTTTAGTCGTGAAATGGGTTTCTTTAGGGCTGGGCAGATAGAATGATAGCGATATGTCTCGCGATAGACACGTCATCAATATAAATATAAAATGCGTTCAATAAAGCATTAGATTTCAATTTTTTTTTTTCTTCGTCAGAAGAAACCTGAAGTTTGCGAAGCGAGGTTGGTTGCATGAACAAAGGCACTCACTCTCAGGTAACTGAGTAACGTAGGGAGTAATCGCTAATCAGTGAGAGAGACACACTAACACGGCAATCATGTAACATTATCAAGTTTGGTTGCGCTGTGTCATCGTCACGTGTTTGTTGCTCCGCGAGGAGTGAGATGAGAAATAGAAAGTGAGCGCTGCAGCGAGCAAAGAAATCGTCAATAGAACAGGGAAAGTCAGCTCGCCAGTATGGAGTTTTTTGGATTTTATAAGTCGGACCGTAGTCAGACCAATGTGGTCTGTAACTTATGCAAGACTTTCGTCCCCACCAAGACCGGTAATACCACAAACTTGTTTAACCACCTTCTCCGCGCTCACTCTTTGGAGCGCAGCCGTATTCGCCAACGTCCGCCAACCGCAGCACCACCGCACAAGCAGCAGACCACCATGCAGAGGTATCTGCTTCAGTGCCTGATGACAAATCATCTAAAAGGCATGAAGACGTAACGGAGGCAGCGGCATATCATATAGCTAAAGCAGGCATGTCAAACTCATTCCACAAAGGGCCGTGTGGCTGCAGGTTTTTCCTCCAACCAATTAAGAGCACACAGTCTGACCAATCAGCCGTCTGAAGACTGAGATCAGCTAATGAAATGAGTCAAGTCTGGTGTGCTGCTGCTTGGTTGGAAAGAAAACCTTCAGCCACTCGGCCCTTTGTGGAATGAGTTTGACATGCCTGAGCTAAAGACATGCTTCAGCTGAGCACTGAGGAGAAGCCAGGTTATAAACATCTCTTACACGTGCTTTTTTTTTTTTTAAAACACACTTGCAATAAAAATATAATTGAATAGTTCATGTATGTTTAGAGTAAGAAGAGTGACTAAAGTTGTTCATATGTCTAGGCTGGTTTTATAGTTCAGTCAGTGTTACTGTACTGTCTATCATGTTTGTTTGTTTGTATGTTACAGATGTTAAGTCTACCTCAGTTTCTGCTATGTTTCCAAAATACTGCACATATTTGAAAAATAATTATTGATATCGACCGATATAAAACACTTATATCGCAATAGAGTTTTCAGCCATATCGCCCAGCCCTAGGTTTCTTGCAAGAAAGCAATTTCAGTGTTCAAATGCTTTAAATGGGAAAATATTCTACTTCTCTTGACTTGACCATTTATTCCTTTTACATTCCACGAGACAAATCTGAGACATGTATCTTTATCTCTTGTAGCATTAGCCATAATCAAACAGATCCATCACAATATGAAAAGAAACGGCAAAGAGCCTTAGAGAGAGGTGAAGAAGAGAAAAAAAAGAGTGGAGAGAGAGTGGAAGAGAAAAAAAAAAGGCAAACAAAAAATACAACAATGCATTGGCAGGACCCAGTACCCTCCCCCTCCTCCCACCCACCTGCACCACCACCACCTCCCATCCCGCCCCCCTCACACAAAAGAGCCCAGAACCCCATCCTACGCTCGCCCTCCAAACTGACGAGGTGCAGGACATTACACTTGAAATTTTCCCAGTAGATCGTCCCGGTCCTAACTACCATACACACTAACCTTCATAATCAGATTGAAAAAAAAGTGCACAGCCATGGGCGATTCGGGCAATTTGCTTAAACGAGAAAAGAACATTTCAGAAGGCTGCTAATTAGTATAAATCTTGCTTAGAAATTCAGTTTCACAGCCAGTTTAAATCAACTTAAAAAAAAGTTAAGAGTCCAAACAGATCCAGCCTACCGAGAGTTAGTTACCATTATGCACACTCTGCCATCTTTGATACAATGTAGCACAGCCGTGAAACATCTCACAATCTGTCTTGGATGCAGAATAGCAACCGATATGTCTGCTCCTCACCTTTGATACAATGTAGCACATAATCCATCCTTGTAATGTAGCGTCCTCATGCAGTATCACAGAAAACTGATCGGAAAAGGGGGGGAGACCTGTTCATCCGTCTTCATTCGTGTGTGATCTTGTTCTGCCTCAGAAACTTCGACTTCTTCTTTGGATTGAAAAGTCTTACGTTCCCCCTTGTAATCAACCTGGAGTTTTGCTGGGTAGATGATTCCGTATCTGATGTTGTGTTGTCTCAGGATGGCTTTGGCGTTGATGAATTTGGCTCTGTTCTATTGTATCTCCTGAGGGTAATCTGGATATATTCCAATGTGGGCATTTTCTAAGGTGAGAGGTCCCCTTTCTTGTGCCAGCCGTTGGATCTTGCATTTATCCTGGAGACAGATGAATCTGACCCACACTGATAGAGGTTTGCCTGCGGGTGGAGGTTCTGGCAGGGCAGATGGAGAATGGTGAGGGACTGGGAGATCCACGCATTCAAGGACCAAATAATGTAAAAAAGAAAGTTTAAAAAAACGTTGTTGCATCGCTTCCCTCTCTCCCTTCTTTTAGACCAACAATCTTCAAGTTATAATTCCGACTTCTTCTTTCCATCTCTGTATTTTTCTCGCAGAGTTTTTCAAGTTCATTCTCCACAGTTTCCAGCTGTAATTTGAGCCCATTGGACTTGGTCTCCTCTGCACCAATTCGTTGTTCAGCTTGTTCAACTCGAGTTGTCAGGGCCACTATTTTATTGTCCAGGTCACCTATTTGTCCAGATATCTGTTTGGACAATGCGTTCCCACGCCTAATAGCATTCATGAGCTTGCTTGAGCTGTATTCTTCTTTCTCCTCTAACTGCCATTGTCGGTTTGGATTGTTTGGTCTTTCGTTTGCGCGTGAGAGTCAGGACGGCATTGTCGGACACTGGGCCTTTGCATCGCAGGCTTGAGCTCATTTAAGCTCACAGTAATAATTCAAAGAGTTTCAACTTCATTAAATGCCTAAAAAAATAAATAAATTCATCACATTTATGGCATTATGTGAAAATAAATTGAGGAGGCTGGAAGTGTTACTCCTCGCTAACACTACATACCGGAAGTCCCTCACCCATTCAGGGCGCTGATGGCACAGAAGTAGGCATTTTCTATGCTGCTTTGAATCAAGAGTTGGTGTCATGGGCTATAACAATCTCAATCTTCATTAGACTCGTTTGGTCCATCATTAATTCCAAAAATTAACACTACATTCACATCCTCATTTTTCTTCAAAACTACTTCTCAATAGTTTGGCAACAAACTCATTCCTTTTACTATTTTGCTAAAGTTTCTTCATCCAGTTGTTTGTGTCACATCATATAATCCATATTGTTTGTCGTATCATTAATTATTCATATCCATTGTCATTGTTGTGTCAAATAATACTTTTCATTTAAGTCGTGGTCAGATACTGTCTTTTTGAGCTGGAAATAGACGATCACTGTATTGTAAAATCCTTCTGAGCTGAGGAAGGTTGGTGCCCCATTTTATATTAATGAGTGCAAACATTAAATCCAAAGGTTTAACGACCTAATTCCCCTACACTGGTCTTATTAGATCTTTGCGCTGCATTGACCATGGTATCCTGTTGCAGAGACTGGAACAGTTCATTGGCATTGATGGAACTGCACTAAACTGGTTTAAATCCTACTTTTCAGATCGCTCTCAGCTTCATGTTAATGATGACTCCCCTGTGCATAAATATAGATACATATATATCCTATATATGCTTCCTTTAAACGTTCATTGTTATGCAGATTACACCCCGTTATATTTATCAATGAAGCCAGATGAAACCAGTCAGTTAACTAGACTACAAGTGTGTCTTCAGGACATAAAGACCTGGATGACCAGCAATTTTCTGTTGCTAAACTTGGACAAAACTGAAGTTATAGTAGAAGGCCTTCATAACTTCCAGGTAGGATTATTGCAATTCCTTACTACCAGGCTGCCCAATTTGTTGCTTAATATTCCCCAGTTGCTCCAGAACACTGAAGCATTTACTCTCCCAGTAAAGTTTAGAATTAAAATCCTTCTCCTTGCTGACAAAGCGACCTTCGACCTTCACCAACTAATTTCAATAATTTCATGATCAAAATCATCAAACTGTTTTTTAGACCCCATCCCGTCTAAGCTACTTAAAGAAGTTTTACCTTTCATTGACTCTTCCGTATTAGACATGATCAATCTGTCTTTATCAACAGGCTATGTACCACAGTCCTTTAAAGTAGCTGTGATAAAACCTCTACTTAAAAAGCCTACTCTTGATCCAGGAGTGTTAGCCAACTGTAGACCGATATCCAACCTTCCCTTTCTCTCAAAAACTCTTGAGAAAGCAGTTGGTAATCAGCTGTGCGACTTTCTACACAAAATAGTTTATTTGAGGATTTCCAGTCAGGATTTAGAGTGCATCATAGCACAGAGACAGCACTGGTTAAAGTTACAAATGACCTTCTAATTGCATCTGATAAAGGATTTGTCTCTGTACTAGTCTTATTGGATCTTAGCGCTGCATTTGACACCATTGACCATGGTGTTGCTAAACTTGGACAAAACTGAAGTTATAGTAGAAGGCCTTCATAACTTCCAGGTAGGATTATTGCAATTCCTTACTACCAGGCTGCCCAAATTTGTTGCTGAATATTCTCCAGTTGCTCCAGAACACTGGAGCATGTATTCTGACAAAAAACAGGAAGAGAGATCATATTTCTCCAATATTAGCCACTCTGCACTGGCTCCCTATAAAGTTTAGAATAGAATCAAAAATTCTCCTCCTTACTTACAAAGCCATAAATGGCCAGGCACCTTCTTATCTTAAAGAGCTCATAGTACCTTATTACCCCATTCGAACACTGCGTTCCCAGAATGCAGGTCTATTGTCTGTTGTCTGTTGGCTATTGGCTATTGCCCCATATATGCTTATACTGATTACTGATTGCCCGAAACACACAATAGCAAACCCTAATTTGCAAACCAGTCCAACAAATCAGTGGTCAACAACAAATCCTGTCATGTTTCATGAATCAGACATAGGGTTATTTTCAGTGCAAAAAAAAAAAAAATGCTGGTCTACATGTTACTGTACCAGGATACATTTATAATTTCAAATCATTTCAACAACAGACTGGCATACACTGGGAATTGAAAATAAACATACTTTAGGGATTTATTATATTTTTTCTGCTACATATAACTATTACATCACATGATGACATGATAATTACGGTGTGAAATTGTGATACAGGACTACAATATGTGCCAGACTTACAGTGTGGAAAGGGTTGTTGCAGCCACTGCAGAACTGGTAACGACACTGTGAGCAACAGAAATGCATGCAGCCTCCTTTAGACAGTGCATACTGAAAGCGACAGTTAGGACAGGCTGGAGGGAAGGAAGAGAGGAAGAGTAACAGGCAGGATATGAATGGTGAGAAAGATGAAGAAGAAAAACAGAAAAAGTAAGAAGAGAGGCTGTGTCAGTACAGTGTGGTAAATTATTCTACTCTTGCACAGTATGTGTAGATCATTCATTCATTGAATTAATGTGTTGTATCCCTGAGTCACATGGGGAGGTCAAATTAAGGGCAGGTTGGGTGTAACTGTGGGCTAAACACATGCCAGGAGTTGATATCTCACCTGAGCACCATCACCTGAATACCACCTGCCCAGCCAATGGTATGGGGGTATGAAGGTACTGTATGTATGAAGGTATGAAGAACCTCCAGGAGTAGATGGCCATTGCGGTCCTTAAACCATTTAAATATTTAGAATATTCAACAAGAAGTGTATCACTGTACCAATCCTGGACAATAAAAAATAAAAATAAGAACAAGATATAAAATCTCCAATTTCTGGATTCCACTGCGCACAGCTCTATGTTTTGTTCCGTCGTCAGCACAGCCTCATATTCCATATGCCTTCCCATTTTTGTTGACTTCAGATTTTGACAGGACACTGGGGAATGCTCAACTCCTTGCATAAAGTGCCATCAGATCTTTAATGACCACAGTTAGTCAGGACCTTGGTTTAACATCTCAGCCAAAGGACGGCATCTCCTACAGAACAACACCCCAAAAACTACATTGGGGAATTAGGACTCTGTTCCCTAAGGGCCCACCAACACTACTTGCAATAGCAACTTGTTTTTTTCTCATTTGTCTCCCATCCAAGTACCCAGTCAAGTCCACACTTGCTTAGATTGAGGCATTCAGCAGAAACAAGGTACATGATGGTATTGATGCTGACAGGAAAAAAAAAATGCTGACCTGACTACTGAATTAAACTCGTCTCTCAAGTCTTCTGATCATCAGAAGATTTTTATGTGAAACATCACTCCAAGTATGACAGTCTTCTGTTTGAAGCACTCAACTGCAGCTTAGTGACATTGGTGGGTATAATATTAACTTCATTTTCAAAGCATTTGAGTTGAAAATAACAGGGATGGTTTAATAAAGTTCAACGTGGGCAAAGATTGCAAATCTATTACTAGAGCACATCTAGCTAAAGCAGAACCATGTATTATCTTTAACAACTGCTTCAAGAAAATAATACTGTAGAAATCTGTGTGTGTGTGTGTGTGTGTGTGTGTGTGTGTGTGTGTGTGTGTGTGTGTGTGTGTGTGTGTGTGTGTGCGCACGCGCACTTACTGATTCCATTGTCTCTGAGATATCCAGCCAGGCCCTGTCTCTGATACTCTGGATCATTCTCTCTCTTCCATGACTGGAACTGTTCACAGGACAGACCAGCATGCTGAGACTCCCACTGCAGAGACAAGAGCAAAACATGCATATACTGTTCCATTGGTAACCACCTGTCCATTCCCTGATGAAATCAACGCTTTACAGGGGATGAAAGGGAACTAAAGGGAACAAAATTTTAAGTTTATTTTTTCAAGTTATGTTCAGTTAAATTGGTTCACTATGTTTAACATTATATCTACACTAACAAATTATTCAGGAATACTTTAGTTAACTAAAAAGAGAGTGGTTCGTCATATCTGTTGAAAAGATTCAGATTTTTTTTTTCCAGCGAATCAAAACTTTTACAGAGCATTGTAGAGTGGGGCTGCATGGTGGTGCACAGCCTCACAGCAACAAAGTTGCCGGTTCGATTCCCGGGTCGGGAATTTCTGTGTGAAGTTTGCATGTTCTTCCCATGCATGCGTGGGTTTTCTCCGGGCACTCCGGCTTCCTCCCACAGACCAAAAACATGCTCAGTAGGTTAATTAGTGACTGTAAAATTGCCCCTAGGGGTGAGTGTGAGTGTGAATGGTTGTGTGTTTTTGCCCTGCGATCAACTGGCGACCGGTCCAGGGTGTACCCTGCCTCTCGCCCGTTGACGGCTGGGATAGGCTCCAGCACCCCCATCCATAGAAAATGGATGGATGGATGTAGAGTGCTGTCAGTGTTGATGGCATCTCTGAATGTGCCTAGATGCAAATGCTATGAATGCTATGAATGTATAGGATAAAAAGTACTTCTTTGGGAATGTGTAATTAATATTATAAAGATTAGTTCAGATTAATGGGCACACAGGCTTATGTCAGGTATGATGGAAAAAACAAATACATTAAAAAGTCTGCTGTAATGGAGGTGAAATTGTATCTCAGAAAAGTGTTAATATTGTAACAGTCACTCCCATGGGAATCTGCTGCTGCTAAAATAACATTGCCAAAAAACTCAAGTTCCTGTTTTGCAGAACAAGGCTTTTGTTTTCTGAAGAAAGTTTGTGTGCTATTATTTAGTGCCATTTTGATTATGCATTCTCTGCTCAGCAAACTGGTTTGAACTTAAACTAGGAACAAACTGTAGATGATGTAAAATGAAGAATTCAGTTGGGTAAGACTGCCGCCACTCCTCCTTGAACTGCCACCTTATTGTGGTGGAGGAGTTTGAGTACCCGAATGATCCTAGAGGCTATGTTGTCCAGGGCTTAATGCCCCTGGTAGGGTCTCCCAAGGCAAACAGGTTCTAGGTGACGGGTCAGACTAAGAGCAGTTCAAGAAGCCCCTATGAAAGAAATCAAAGCAAGGAAGCGTACGTCGCCCGGATTGGCGTCACCGGGGCCCCGCCCTGGAGCCAGGCCTGGGGTTGGGGCTCGCAGGCGAGCGCCTGGTGGCCGGGTCTTTGCCCACGGGACCCGGCCGGGCACAGCCCGAAGGAGCGACGTGGGCCCGCCTTCCCGTAGGCCCACCACCCGCAGGAAGGATCAGAAGGGGCCGGTGCTATGTGGAATGGGTAGCAGTCGTGGGCGGGGGCCCCCGACGACCCAAACCCTGGACAACGACTCTGGCTATGGGGACATGGAATATCACCTCACTGTGGGGGAAAGAGCCTGAGCTAGTGCGGGAGGTTGAGCGGTACCGGCTAGAGATAGTCGGGCTCAAATCCACGCACAGTCTGGGCTCTGGAACCCAACTCCTTGAGAGAGGCTGGACTCCCTTCTACTCTGGAGTTGCCCGCGGTGAGAGGCGGCGAGCTGGTGTGGGCTTGCTTATAGCCCCCCAGCTCAGCCGCCATGTGTTGGAGTTCTCCCCGCTGAGCGAGAGGGTCGCTTCCCTGCGCCTTCGGGTTGGGGATAGGTCATTTTTATGGACAGGATTTCTAGGCGCAGCCAGGGGCCGGAGGGGGTTCGGTTCAGGGGCCGGCAGATTTCGTCTCTGCTTTTCGCGGATGATGTTGTCTTGTTGGCTACCTCGAGCCAGGACCTTCAGCATGCGCTGGGGCGGTTCGCAGCCGAGTGTGAAGCAGCTGGGATGAGAGTCAGCACCTCCAAGTCCGAGGCCATGGTTCTCGACCGGAAAAAGGTGGCTTGCTCCCTTCAGGTTGAGGGAGAGTTCCTGCCTCAAGTGGAGGAGTTTAAGTATCTTGGGATCCTGTTCACGAGTGAGGGAAGGATGGAACGTAAGATTGACAGGCGGCTCGGTGCAGCGGCTGCAGTAATGCGGTCGCTGTATAGGTCTGTCGTGGTAAAGAAGGAGCTGAGCCGAAAGGCGAAGCTCTCGATTTACTGGTCAATCTACGTTCCTACCCTCACCTATGGTCATGAACTTTGGGTCATGACCGAAAGAACGAGGTCCCGGATACAAGCGGCTGAAATGAGTTTCCTCCGCAGGGTGGCGGGGCACTCCCTTAGAGATAGGGTGAGGAGCTCTGTCACCCGGGAGGAGCTCAGAGTAGAGTCCATTTTTTCCCGCTTCATCTGGGGCCGGGTCGCGGGGGGAGCAGTCTGAGCAGGGACGCCCAAACTTCCCTCTCCCCCGACACTTCCCCCAGCTCTTCCAGGGGGATCCCGAGGCATTCCCAGGCCAGCCGAGTGACATAGTCACATCAGTGTGTCCTGGGTCTTCCCCGGGGCCTCCTGCACCGATCCGCCTGTCAATCTCACGCCCCATCCTTCCCTCACTCGTGAACAGGATCCCAAGATACTTAAACTCCTCCACTTGAGGCAGGAACTCTCCCCCAACCTGAAGGGAGCAAGCCACCTTTTTCCGGTCGAGAGCCATGGCCTCGGACTTGGAGGTACTGACTCTCATCCCAGCTGCTTCACACTCGGCTGCGAACCGCCCCAATGCATGCTGAAGGTCCTGGCTCGAGGGAGCCAACAAGACAACATCATCCACGAAAAGCAGAGACGAAATCTGCCGGCTCCCGAACCGAACTCCCTCCGGCCCCTGGCTATGCCTAAAAATTCTATCCATAAAAATGATGAACAGAACCGATGACAAAGCGCAGCCCTGCCGGAGTCCAACATGCACCGGGAACAGGTCCGACTTACTGCCGGCAATGCGGACCAAGCTCCTGCTCCGGTTGTACAGGGACTGGGACTGTACAACCCTCAACAGAGGGCCTCCAACCCCATATTCCTGGAGCACCTCCACCAGGACGCGAGGGACACGGTCGAATGCTTTCTCCAAGTCCACAAAGCATTTGTGGACTGGTTGGGCAAACTCCCCTGAACCCTCAAGCACCCTGTGGAGGGTATAGAGCTGGTCCAGTGTTCCACGGCCAGGACAAAAGCCACATTGTTCCTCCTGAATCCGAGGTTCGACTATCGGCTGGATCCTCCTCTCCAGTACCCTGAAATAGACTTTCCCAGAAAGGCTGAGGAGTGTGATCCCCGATAGTTGGAACACACCCTCCGGTCCCCCTTATTAAAAAGAGGGACCACCAGCCCAGTCTGCCAGTCCAGAGGCACCATCCCTGACTGCCATGCGATGTTGCAGAGGCGTGTCAACCAAGACATTCCTACAATGTCCAGAGACTTGAGGTACTTAGGGCTGATCTCATCCACTCCCGGTGCTTTACCACTGAAGAGTCACCAGTCTCTGCTTCCTCTGCAGAGGACATGACAGTGGGATTGAGGAGATCCTCGAAGTATTCCTTCCACCGCCCAACAATATCCCCAGTCGAGGTCAACAGCTCTCCATCTCCACTGTAAATAGTGTTGACAGAAAGCTGCTTCCCTTTCCTGAGGCGCCGAATGGTTTGCCAGAGTTTCCTCGAGGCCAACCGGTAGTCCTCCTCCATGGCCTCCCCGACCTCCTCCCAGATCTGAGTTTTTGCTTCTACAACTGCCCAAGCTGCCGCACGCTTGGCCTGCCGGTACCCATCAGCTGCCTCAGGAGTCCCATGAGCCAACCAGGCCCGACAGGACTTCTTCAGCTTGACGGCATCCCTTACTTCCAGTGTCCACCACCAGGTTCGGGGGTTGCCGCCACGACGGGCACCGCCGACTTTACGGCCACAGCTACAGACGGCTGCATCAACAATGGAAGTGGAGAACATGGTCCATTCGGACTCAATGTCTCCAACCTCCCTCGGAATCTGGTCAAAGCTCTCTCGGAGGTGGGAGTTGAAAATCTCCTTGACAGCAGGTTCTGCCAAACGCTCCCAACAGACCCTCATGGTACGTTTGGGTCTGTCCCACTTTCTCCCCTGCCAGCGAATCCACTCATCACCAGGTGGTGATCAGTTGATAGCTCAGCCCCTCTCTTTACCCGAGTGTCCAAGACATATCGCCGAAGGCCAGATGATACGACTACAAAGTCGATAATTGACCTCCGGCCTAGGGTGTCCTGGTGCCACGTGTACCGATGGACACCCTTATGCTTGAACATGGTGTTCGTTATGGACAAACTGCGACTAGCACAGAAATCCAATAACAGAACACCACTCGGGTTCAGATCGGGGAGGCCGTTCCTCCCAATCAAACCCCTCCAGGTGTCACTGTCGCTACCCACATGAGCATTGAAGTCCCCCAGCAGAACAATGGAGTCCCCGGTTGGAGCACTTTCCAGTACCCCTCCCAGGGACTCCAAGATGGCCGGGTACCCTGCACTGCCGTTCGGCCCATAGGCCGAAACAACAGTGAGAGACCTATCCCCGACCCGAAGGCGCATGGAAACAACCCTCTCGCTCAGCGAGGAGAACTCCAACACATGGCGGCTGAGCTGGGGGGCTATAAGTAAGCCCACACCAGCTTGCTGCCTCTCACCGCGGGCAACTCCAGAGTAGAAGAGCGTCCAGCCTCTCTCAAGGAGTTGGGTTCCAGAGCCCAGACTGTGCGTGGAGGTGAGCCCGACTATCTCTAGTTGGTACCACTCAACAGTATCACTCTTTCCCCCCAGTGAGGTGACATTCCATGTCCCCATAGCTAGTCGTTGTCCAGGGTTTGGGTTTGTCACCTAGAACCTATTTGCCTTGGGAGACCCTACCAGGGGCATTAAGCCCCGGACAACATAACCTCTAGGATCATTCGGGTGCTCAAACTCCTCCACCACGATAAGGTGTCGGTTCAAGGAGGAGTTAAAGAGCTCATAGTACCCTATTACTCCACTAGAACACTGTGTTCCCAGAATGTGCAGGCTTGCTTGTTTCTGTCAGGATCTGTCATGTCTCGGTTTTCTTTTGTTTCCTGTTTTATTTTGATAGTCTCGTTTTCCCCTGTTCTTCCGGTCTCGGTTTGCAAGGCAGACACCCCCTCATTTAAGATTAGACTTAAACCTTTCCTTTTTGACAAAGCTTCCAATTGGGCTGGCTCAGACTTGCCTTTGACCAGCTCCTATTTATGCTGCTTTAGGATTAGACTGCCAGGGGAGTTCCAATGATACACAGAGCTCCTGTGTTCTTTTCTCTATCTCCATCTGTATGCATTCATGTCCTACTAAAGCGCTTAAAAAAACTTATCTGCTTCCCCAGACTCTTTGTGCTTTTTCATTTCACCTAGTTCTGCTTGAGGTTTCTGCCTGTTAAAATAATGTTTTTCCTTGCCACTGTTGCCAAGTGTTTGCTCATGATGGAATTGTTGGATCTAAAGAGTATGGTCTGTACTAGCTCTATGTACCAGCTCTATGTGGAAAGTGTCCTGAAACAATTTCTGTTGCGATTTGGTGCTATATAAATAAAACTGAATTAAATCGAATTGAATTGAAGTGAATTGCAATTTCAATGGGTGTTTCTAAATGTTTGTGTTTTCAGATAACAATAGTCCATACTCAGCATAACTATAATACGAGGGCCAAAGTGTGTTTATATGAAGTGCCTTGAGTGAATAATTTACAGCAGTAAATACCCCACATAAAGTTTTTAAATATGAGAGTGGCTTATAGAAGTCAGACTAACACTTTTTCATGCAACAGGGTAACAAATTACTAATGAAATTTGCAATTACATTGTTTAGCTGTCTTCATTTTTTGATTTATGAGTCATTTGTTTCTTTAATTGTGTTGGTTGGTTTTCAATTTCACGATTGTGCTGTTTAGTTTCTATGATTAATATCCTTTTATTGTTTGTGTTTTCTTTTTCTTTTAACATCTTGCAACCATGTTGAAATAAATAAATGTTTTCACTTTAACATGTTTTCCTTTGGATCCTCAATCAATCAATCAATCAATCAATCAAGAGACTCTCAACCTTCAAAACAATGCAATTCAACTTGAAGACAATGTGAATTTTGAAGGAATTAGCAGTGTCAGCTGCAAGTGTATTCCAACGTAACAGTCTAAGCATGAAGAATATGTACAGATTACCCTCTGAGTGCAACTCAGAAATGGATCAGATCAGTGATTTTACTATATGCAAGTAGGTGCACTCTTTCAGCCAGTGGTGGCTCCTGACAAATTTCTCAGGGGGGGCAACTGTTGCGATGATGGCTAAGATGACCCGTTCAATGAGTAAAATAATAATAAATAAAAGTCAGATAGCTAACGTTACAGTGTTACATTGTATTGTTTAATTTGGTTTTCCTCTTCAACCACTAGATGGCAACATCAGACATGAATTGTACATACTGTACAGTATTTTTGTATAGCTGTATCAAGTTAAATGTCTCAAATACAATAAATTAGGCTCCACAATAAAACACTTCCACTGTGGCCATCAATAGATACATTGTCATCTTCTAGTTTGCCCATGAAATCAGTGTTAACACAATCTACAATTTATAGGCACCATGGATGCCATAGCAATAATCAAATCAAATCAAATCAAATCAAATCAAATCAAATCAAATCAAATCAAATCAAATCAAATCAAATCATACTATCATCAAAACTGCAATATTGGCTAATATTGGAGAAATATGATCTCTCTTCCTCATTTTTGTCAAAGCACGTGCTGCAGTGTTCTGAAGCAACTGGAGAATATTCAGCAACAAATTTGGGTAGCCTAATAGAAAGGAATTGCAATAATCCAACTTGAAAGTTACGAATCCATGGACTAGTTTTTCTGCATAGTTTTGAGACAGGATATGCCTATATTTTTGCAATGTTACACAGGTGAAAAAGGCATTCCATGAAATGGACACATCCTGATCAAAACTCCCAGATTCTTTACAGTGGTGCCGGAGGCCAGCGCAATGCCATCCATATCTGCTATATAATCAGAAAGTGAGTTTCTAAGGTGTTCAGGGCCTAGTACTATAATTGATTGATTTCTTCTGGCTTCATTGGTAAATAGAGCTGTCTGCGTAGCAATTAAAATTTATTGAGTCTTTTCTGACAACGTTCCCTGAAGGAAACATATACAGGGTGAATGGAATGTGTCCAAGCACAGAACCCTGTGGAAATCCATAGGGTAAAACCTCTTTAAGCGGCTCAGTTGGGATGGGGTCTAAAATACAGGTAGATGATTTTGATGACAAAATTATTGAAATTAGTTGGTGAAGGTTGACAGATGAAAAACGGTCTAAAACTATGCCAGGTTTAATGATAGTTGCTATGTTATGCTATGTTATACAATGTAATTGCTAAATCAGTACCTGCCAAGGGCAGGAGGTGGTGAATTCTGTCTTCAATAGTAAGAGCTTTATTATTAAAGAGGCTCATGAAGTCATTGCTACTGTCGGCGAAAGGAATTGTTCAATGGAATTATGGCTCTCTGTCAACATGGCTACAGTGCTGAAGACAAACCTGGGATTGTTCTTGTTTTCCTCTATTAGTAATGAGTAGACTGACTGAGTAGACTGCCTTAGCACTGTGGAGGGCTTGTCTTCCCTGGCGAAATTTGAAATTCTTCCAAATTGGTGGAATGTCTTTCTACTTTTCATGAAGTTTGCTTTAGTTTGCGGGTTTGGGGGGCATCATGGAGCTAACCTCCTCTGTTTTTTTTAATCTTCCTTTTTAGAGGGGCAACAGGGTCAACAACTCCTGTCCCAGGTTTCATGCACATTTACACAATATAATGGTATAATCTTTCTTCTCATTTATTTTTGCTTCTCATTTATGGTGTAGGGTATATGATCTATTATTTGTATAGGGACACAGGAATGTTTTTAGTTAATTTCTGTTATCTGTTATCTTCTTCTTCTGCTGCTGTGTCTCTCTTGCATTATTAACTATGACTGCTACTTAACCAGGATTAACACACTCACTGTGCAATAATGTTAGAATATTGTCTCCACCATTTAGGAATGCACTCGGAATGCACTATTTCACAGAATGTCCTTGGACTGATACATACAATCATGAAATACTCTTGTACACACTTGTTACTTTACTTTTATACATAATCTTCATCTTCATGTATGTTTATGGTGTTAAATCATTTTTTAATGTTTACATTTATTTTCATTTAAATTATTATTATTATTATTAATTATTTCTTCTTTTCAATCTACTTTATGTTTAGTGCTCTCATTGCTGAGTTTACCTGTTTCCTTGTCCAACACATTTCATTCTACAGATGACCCTGTGTTAACCTTCATATGACCAATAAAACTGAAACTGAAACAAAAAAAATATTATAGAAAGGCAATCATTTTGTTCATAGGTCAGTATTTGTCTTTACTTTCCTTTTTTTGTTAAGATGGCGCTAGTTGAATGAAAAGGCAGAAAATGAACCTGTCACTCGTGTCCAAGCAATAATGTAACATGTTGTCATCAGAGGACCTTTGAAATTCCAGCAAAAGAAAAGGCAGAAAACGTATCACAATTATCATATTCCCTGTACTGTATAATATCTTCAGATAGTTTATAAACAGACACTAGTATCTGACTTGAATTGTTGTACACACCAAATCACAAGAAGCAATGCAGGAATCACATACATTTTCTTCAGTAAATGTAAATATTCTATCTATTATTGCTTACATGACCAAGTAGCACCACTGACCAAACTTCTGTATTTTGACAAGTTGGGAGGAGGAATGTGTTGCTGTGACATAGGTGTGGGGTCTCGTCAACCCTGAATCTGATGCACCAGAGGGTTTTATGCCATTCCCAGCAAAGGAATGTTGGAATGTTGCCTGTGATATAGGCCGTTGGCTTGACCCAGCACAAAGATGTGAATGAATCTCTGTGTTACCCTATTACTTGCAAGACTATAATATGTTCTGTACTAAGTTATGAATATATATTTTTAAAATAAAATGTGTATTTATTATACACAATAAAAAAATATTTTTCTCTAGCTACATGTCCTGGACACTGTGTTTTTATGTAGTGTGTAATGAATGCTCAGTCGTGTTTATATACTGTGTGTATGATCTGAAAGCATTGTTTGATTTTGAGCACAGATAAATTGGTTGACAGAGGTTTTGTCAATGCAGTTTGAAGATTTGATTTTCTGTTCAATGTTTTGAGAAAAGGGTGAAATGTTTTTTTAAAAAATGTGTCTTAGCAATTGTAGAAAACTTTTTCACATTTAAAACATTTGTTTAGGATAGAAGGAATGGGGGGAAAGGACAAGGTTACAAAAGAGCAAACACAAGGTAATTTGTGAAATACAGAAGGCACAAAACAGGAAGAGGAGATCAAGACAAAAGAAAGAGATATATAATACCTACAGGCTTTTTACACTGAGCACAGAAACTGTTGCAGCACTGAAAACAGGTGACCTTCAGCTGGTCTCCATCATAGATAAACCCATATGAACACTGAGGAGAGGAAACGGAGTGGAGAAAAGAAGGAGAGGAAATAGTAGAGGAGTATTATTATCTAACGTATACACTGGCTTTTGAAATATATTACTATCAGCATTAGGTTTTCACTTATACTTCATGTTTTAAAAAATGAAACTTGCTCGAAAATGGTTTGAATACAATAGAGAAGAAGTACTAGACAAGCAGTTATTCTTTCATTTGAAGCTAATTTTATTATTATACGTTTTATTAGAACATCATCTTTACTGAATGGACTGCACAAAGGTGAAATGACAAATGACTGTGACGTTGCACCTGAAACAGACATGTTCCTGAGATGTCTAATCTCAGAGTAGCTTCTAATGCCCAACTTCCATTAAAACACCAACAAGTGACTTTGCAGCTGCCTCATTTGAATTATTGCTCCTTTCCTCCACCTGTGCACCGAGTGTTCTGTACCAAACACTAAAATGCCACACAAATGGACAAAGTGTATTTCAAAGGCAGGAACATACCAAACTGTGTGAGAGCTGCTTGTGCTGGTAGTTGCACCGCAACAAAAATAAAGCCCTTAATGTTACTGAAACTTCCATAGTCTTGAATATTGTACTTTACAAAATTTGTTCAACATATTTTTGTTGACAAAGCCGGGTCACTCATTGTGTACTTACATGACAGCACCAGAGGAACTTGGGGTCTTTGATTAGAGCCTGCTCTGTCAGCTTCTTATGGAACAATTCATAGACTTCCGAGTCCAGACATTCTCGCAGCTGAAGCATATAATACAATAATGCAACCTGAAAGTCAGTGCCTGAAAAGTAGCCAAAACCCAGTCAGTATTGAAATGTAAACATTGTTTGAGGTAGATGGGCTGAGACATGCAAAACCACAGGAATGATCATTTAAATGTGCACTCCACCAATTTTACAGATGAGATAGGAGGCGCCAGTTCAGACGGTCAATGCTCACGCGAAGAAGCACCAGTCCTAACTTGTAGCATACCAGAATGACGGGGAGAAACTCAGTTAAAAGCCTCTAACAAGCATTGTCACCCAAACGAGACATAATTCATACCCCACAAAATTACATGTCTGCCTCCACACTGTGCGACGAAAACTCGGCAAGCTGGCAGCCAAAGAGTACCAGAAAAAAAACTTTGCTAAATCATAAAGTATGTTTTATCTTTGCTGTTTTGTGGTCAAAAGTTATATACCAGCCCGAAAAAACGCTGCTAATGTCTCCTCCTATGACGTTCTGTGCGTTAGTTTGAGATCAACCACGAAGGTCCTGCTTGTTTACATAAAAAGGAGGGGGTTTCTAGAATGGAGGGAGCGCTCTTCATGCAATAACCTATCTCTGGGCTTACTTCCTGCTGGATCGTCATTGGTGTTTCTATGGTGAATGTGGGCGGGTCACTGAGCTATTGACCGGTGTAACCACGCAGTTAGTTTCACCGCTCCGTCTCATGAATGAGCAGAGCGCTCACAGAGGACTCTGCTGAGCAGCCCGAAGTGTTATTTTATTGTTTTATTTGCATTTCATCTTTTTATGAGAGCTAAGAACAATAACAAGCAGAAAAAAGGCTGAAAAGGTGTTTTCAACAGAGGAGTTTCTCCGTGTGCTTGGACGAGATAACGGTACTCTGCCCAGATCTGCCCATATGAGCGCCTGGACATACCTGTGTTAAAACATCTGTAAAACTGCTCAGGTTCATTTTTTTAGCATGTAAAGTGGAGTGGACGTCATTTTTGTTATGACGATGCTACAATTATGTTAGACCCCTATAGACCTATATGCGCAGCATTTTTTTAATGATGGTAATGAAAGTGATACGTCGCTATTTTTAGATACCGCGGGATACGTTACTACCGGATTACCGCCCAACCCTAATGTGCATGCAGAATACTGTAGTCCCCTTCAGCAACGAACATCCAAAAGTCATCTGACTGTGGAAGGTGGTTCATTGTCAATGGCAAAGCTGACTTGAGTTAACAGGTTTGAGAAGGGTGTGGGAATTAGATGATTTACTAATCCCAGGAAACAGTCTAGGAATTGTAGTGGCCCTTTCTCACTAAGGTGAGAAAGAGGACAAAAGGACATTCAATGAGGGAAACAGGAAAAAGGGGGAAATTTAGGGTGAAATGCATTGTGCCTGAGGAGTTCATGGCACAGCATAAAACCCTAAAACAGGATTTGTGTGCTTCTCACTGTTATGATTGGTGCGATATTTATGTTTTGTTTGTTTCCTTTATAGTGTGTGGGGCTGGTTTTCTTTTTGTGTGTAGTCCTTTTTCGGCTGAGGTTGGGCGGATTTTTGGGGAGCTGGCACACAGCTGATTCCCATCTCTATCCCAGACGGGATAAAGCTGGCGTTCAGTGGAGGGCTCTACGGTCTTGTGATAGTTCGTTTGTTGATTTCGTGTTTGCTCATCGGAACTCTCTTCAATCTCCACCCTGCAGAGGTTCCTCCGCTTCCCACTACTGGTGTCCTGTTCCCTGCGTTTTCATCCTTGCCACCTTGCTGCTGGATCCCGCTCGGCCACCTGCCTCTAGCCCACACCACCTTCTGTGTCCTCTCCTGCACTGCATCACCACGTGGCACCTCAACCTACAAAGACTCCTGTCCACCACGTTGCCTTTACCACTCTACTATCCACCTCCATACCATTAACTCAAGAGTCAGCCTGAACTCTGGTTACAATAAACCCTTTTACCGGTCACGCTACACTTCTGTCTGCATCTGAGTCCTGATCATTACTTCGTTCATCACACAGAAACTCTGCACATATTTTACTTTCATTGATTGAAAATGAAATGAGAGCATAATTCAACATTATTTTGTTTTTGTGATGTGTAGGATTGTCGATATTTTAAAAGATTTATAGGTTGAAATAATATATTAACAGTATGCCCCTCGTGGTATTGCTTTTCCTTCTTATGGATATAAAATAGATATCTGTAGAAAAATTGGGGTTTTTCAAATGTCATTTTGTGCCAATTTTGACAGCCCTATCCCAATGTCACTGTGACATTCTTTGTTTGTGAACACAACCTATAACCTCACTCCCTTATTCCTTCCGCAGTTCATCTTCTTCCCTACCTGGATGTCGAGGGTGGAGAAGTAGCTGTTGAGGTGTTCAGGGTCATTGATGTCAGGCTCCCAGCAGACTGGACACACCATGTCTCTGATGTGTTTGTCCCTCACAGCGATGGTGAAGTGCTGCTGGAAACAACCACAACACACTGAACACTGGCAGGATGTCAGAGACTGCATCTGAGAGAGGAGAGAAGGCAAAAATGTAGGAAATTACTTAAGTTATGCTTCAACGATGCAAAGCTCATATAAAGATTCATTGTCTCAGTACCTTGCTGTGGGGGAAGACAGAGAGGCAGATGGGACACTCTTTTGCCAGCACTCTCTTTATAAAATCCCTGTCGTGGGACTCTCGCACAGCCTGCACTACATCTTCTAATGAATAGGGGGCACTGTGCTCCAGAAGCAGTGACAACGCCAGCTCACAGCGACCCCAGCTAGGAAGATCGTACACCGCCAGTAACCTCCGACATATGCGCTGTAAAAGAAAAAAAACAATAGGTAGATGGATACAACAAAGACAGACCTCACATATTAGTGATGGGCACGCCAGTTCTTTTAGATGTACTGAATCACTAGAATCAGTTCACTAGAAAGATTCGTTCAAAAGATTCGTTCACCGAATCACCGACTCATTCAGTGCTTGGCAGGAGGAGCCTGCCACTCCTGAATTGATATACGGCTGAACGGTTCAGGTTTCACTTCAGTTCACAGCTTCCAGGACTGGGAGACGAGAGTGTTGCTTTGACAAACACATTTGTAAATATAAAACTTGTTTATAAATCACGATGCCTTAAGTGTCCTGTCCTATGGTATGCTATTTAACTGGTCTACTCGGCAAATTGGGCTCAGTGAGTACACAGTACATTCAGTGAAAGATTCACACTGAATATGCACCGTTCCCTCGCAAATTGTCGCAATGAGATGATCAGACAGTCATGCATTTTCTCAAACTGCAGGTTTTATACACTACTTGTTACATGCTGTGTCCTACTGTATGTGAGTTGTTGAGGTGGCAAATTTAACAGAGTTTAAAAAAAAATAGTTTTCTCCATGGTACACTTGAACAAAACACATCCCTATCTCCCTCCGTTGCTCCTGCCTAGTGCCTGCTACAGCTGGTGAGTCTCACTCTCTTCTCATTACTGCCAGCCTAATGTTTTAAGTTTGTTTATCTGGAAACTAAATCTGTTAGAACAACGGGGAACAACGGTCGCCATGAAAGTGTATCCCTCAGAGGAAAATGATTCAGGAGAGTGTAGTTCACTGAGTGATTCAGGCATCAGTGACACGGTGCAGTCGGCGCGCGCGGTCTTTCCCTTCCTCCCTCTTTCCCTCCCTGCAGCGGCTTGCTGACTGCCCACCCGGTGCTGCTGACAGTTTAACTGAACTGAGAAACGAACAAATCACTTGAGGAAGTGATTCAGTTCAGTACGTTCACTTAAAATATTCGTTTTTTTGAACGAATCATTCGCAAACAACACAACACTATCACATATCCTTACACTCACTCAAACCACTCTTTTGCTCTAAAAGCATCCTCATTAACGTTGCATTCACTGATGGTTTTGCCCACTTGTGCACTGACACTAACATATTGTCACTTTATGAACATTGACATATTATCATAGTTGTTATGGTTAATGTGTTAGCAAACAGTTTCACCCATGAAGCAGACACAGAGCAGCATTCATGTTAAAACTGGAGTGCTGGTCTTTTACATATAAATGAACTGCTACATTCATGACAATCTTTGTGTAATTACTCTCACTACCAGAAGGGGGAGAAAAAAGTTCCCCACTGCAGGTTTTAGGAGGATGGCTAGATGCTCATGGGTAAACTCACTCGTTTGTGTTTACTTAACTATATGCATGGTAAAGCATAGCTAACTTTCTTTTTCCTCTCTGCAGCGCATTATTTCCTGTAGACTTTCACACAAACATAGCTCCACAGAGATGCCTTGTGACATTATCACTGCACTGGACAATTACCATGCATTTGGAATCATTTCTCTAGTAACCTCTTGAATCCAATATTTCACTATTCACTCTCTTTTTAGCTGTGGATTGCTCTCCTTCAGCTCTTGAAGGAAGTAGCTAACACTTTAGCTGCTAAATGCCAGTGACACTGGAGGTCAGTCACAGTTGGGGTAGCTGAAAGAATTTCTGTCCCTACAATAACATAATAAATAACATCTGTGATATACTTACTTTGCATTTATTTGAATGGTCAGGATAACTTACATCCCATAGTTATTCCCGACAATTTACCACAATTTGAGAACGTGTTAAACTATGGCACACAGCAGACATATTATATATCATAACAGATACAGCAACTACATAGTCAACACAGAACTAACAGAAGGGGATGAGGAGGGAGAAGTTTTAGATTGACATACATTCTTAAAGCAGTTCTTTTACCACCCCTAAAAGTATTTTAGTTTTTTATTGTATATGTTTTCTCAGACCTTTTTTTTTTTCAATTCAGCTGAATTCACTCTCGATGGTTTTGGACCTCCCATTTTTCCATTTCAACCCTCTTGATGTTAATGCGGAGAATGAGGCAGGATTATAAATATCTAAACATCACACTGATAAGAATTAAGATGGCTGAGGACTGAACTTTTATAGTGTCAGCACACTGATGTGATGTAAATGCCTGGTCTCACCTGTTTGTCAGGGTGAAGGATATCTACAGGAGGCTCGGGCTTGTCGCTCCACATGTGCTTGTGGAAGAATTCCAGAAGGGGTCGTTGCAGCAGGGCCAGAGCCCCTCTCACCTCTCCACCACTCTGCCTCAAAACCTCATGACAACGAGTCTCATCACTGAAGCCCAGTGCACATAGTTCCTCTACCTGAGAGAGTGGGGTCAAGAAAAATATTATACCATCTCTACACAACAGGAAAACTGATGGAATATTATTGTGCATCCTTAAACAGTGCATGGAGACATATTTGTCACCTTGGCGAGTCTGTCTCTCAGAGCTTGCCTGGCAGCCCTCTCAGTGTCGCCTCCTGCTGTCAGCCAGGCCTGCTTGGCCTCTGCTCGGGACAGCTGGATTACACTGTCAACCTGTTTCCCAGCATCCTCAGCAGGAACTTCACATGAGCCGCTCTGTATTAGAGGAAGGTCTGTCACTACCAGAAAATACTGTCAGAAAATCTGTCAAGATGAAAGAGCCGTTCATTAAAACTGAGAGAAGCATACTGACTGTGTTCTGTGTAGTGGTCTTCTCAGAAACAGACTTCTGGGAGGAAGTTGCCACCAACGTCCTGATCTGGTCTAACAGCCGAGGAAGCTCTGTCTTTAACCACTTGCAGGGGAGGATGCTGCTGTCCCTAGCTACCCTCATGCTTGTGTACACCTCTTCTGGACTCACTCCTTTCTTCTCCCCATCCTGACAAAGACATAAAGGACAGATACTTAGAACAGGATTATTGCAATTCTTTACTATCAGGCTGCCCAAATTCGTTGCTGAATATTCTCCAGTTGCTCCAGAACACTGCAGCACGTGTTCTGACAAAAACCAGGAAGAGAGATCATATTTCTCCAATACTCGCCACTTTGCACTGGCTCCCTGTAAAGTTTAGAATAGAATTTAAAATTCTCCTCCTTACTTACAAAGCCATAAATGGCCAGGCACCTTCTTATCTTAAAGAGCTCATAGTACCTTATTGCCCCACTCGAACACTGCGTTCCCAGAATGCAGGTCTACTTATGGTTCCTAAAGTCTTAAAAAGCAGAACAGGAGTCAGAGCATTTAGCTATCAAGCTCCTCTCCTGTGGAACCATCTTCCAGTCTTTGTCCGGGAGACAGACACTGTCTCTACATTTAAGAGTAGGGGGACCTCCAAAGATACACATCGAGCTCCTCTGTCCTTCTGTCCCTCTCCATCTGCATGCTTTCATGTCCTACCACAGCGTGTTACTAACTTAGCTCCTTCGCCGGAGTCTCTGTGCTTTGTCGTCTTGCAGGTTCCCATGGACAGTGGCTGAATCTGGATTGTGGATTGCAGCTGCGTCTCCTGCCTTGGCCCTGCCTGACATCCACTGCAACTGCTACTGCTATTATTACATCCACTGTCACTGTTACTGTGATTGCATGTCTCTCTGTCTCTCTCTCTGACTGCATTTCTGTCTGTCTGTCTCTCTTTGTCTGTCTGTCTGTGTCTGTCTCACTCTCCCTTTCTTGCTCTCCCTCTCTCACTCAACCGGTCGAGACAGATGGCCGCCTGTATCAGGATCCTGTATCGTGGGCTGTATCAGGAGTGGACAGGAGGAGGAGTACAGGACACTGATCCGGGACTTTGTCACATGGTGCGACTCCAAGCACCTGCACCTCAACACCACCAAGACCAGGGAGATGGTGGTGGACTTCAGGAGGCCCAGGCCTCATCCGGAGCCTATGATCATCAAAGGGGACTGTGTGGAGTTTATACAGAACTACAAATACCTGGGAGTGCAGCTAGATGATAAAATGGACTGAACTGCTAACACAGATGCTCCGTGCAGGAGAGGACAGAACCGACTGTATTTCCTCAGAAGGCTGGCGTCCTTCAACATCTGCAAAAAGATGCTGCAGATGTTCTACCAGACTGTGGTGGCAAGTGCCCTCTTCTATGCAGCAGTGTGCTGGAGAGACAGCATCAAAAAGAGGAACGCTACACATCTGGACAAACTGGTGAGGATGACGGGCTCTGTTGTGGGCACAGAGCTGGACAGTCTGACATCTGTCGCAGAGCGACAGGCGCCGAGCAGGCTCCTGTCAATCATGGACAATCCGAGCTGCCAGAAGAATATCACAAGAACTTCTGCCATTAGAGGGCAAATAGTGCCCCTGATCAGACTCTCATGTCTGTGAAATGTGGCACAGAGAGAGTTTAGAACTGTTTAATGATGTGACAGATATATAAAAAAGAATTTGTAAAAGCACATTATGTCACCATCTCCAGGCAGAGGAGCAGCTTCAGTGACAGGCTGCTGTTACTGTTCTGCTCCACTGACAGACTGAGGAGGTTGTTCCTCCCCACGCCATGCAGTTCTTTAACTCCACTGGGGGGGGGCTTAAACATTAATGTCAACATTCCTCAATGTTCCGAATGGAATCCGAACACTCACTCAACATGCATCTTAACTTACATTCTGTTCACACTGGACATTTTTACTTTTAATCCTTTGCTTGCTGTACTTTTGGATTATTTATTGCATGCCTTTTACTTTAAATTTGTGGAGTATGCCGGGATGAATAAAGTATCTATCTATCTATCTATCTATCTATCTATCTATCTATCTATCTATCTATCTATCTATCTATCTATCTATCTATCTATCTATCTATCTAAAACGTTTTTTTTTTAATGACTTTTACATGCATATTCTATGTTTTAAAAGGCAAAATGAATAATAGTCTGAAGTGAGTTACTAAAATGTAAAATCTGCACTAAATAGTCAGATTAGAAATGTCCTACAGTTACTAATAGCTGACATATATCCGGCCACGGGCGCACACATCTTTCCCCATTGACTCTCGTCATAACGTTGACATGCACAGTTCGTTCCTCTTCAATACAAGAGATAGAAGACAGCGGGGCGCAGTCTCCCTCTGATCGCTATACACACCACCGGCCATGGGGTGGCAGCAGAGAGCGAGCGGTTTGTTCACCTGCAAGCCTGTAATTAAAACCACCAAGCGAGTGACGTCGAGTGCAGAGTGTCGGAGTAATTAGTAAACAAGATCATTAGCTAGTCACAGAGAGAGCCGAAAAAGGAGAAAATCTAGAGAGAAAATTCAGTGAAGTCACTGAAAACAACGCCGTTCGAGAGGAGAAGACAGCAGGAGAAACTGAGAGTGAAGGAGCTCGGATGTGTATGTATTTGCCGTTTTTTTTTTTCTTTTTTATTTGAGTATGTAAATATAAATATGTTGTTCCATTAATTAGCTGGGGAGAAGAAGCACTTGGTACTCTTGGAAGCTGTGAAAATGAATTGTTTCTCTTTTTACTTTTGAAGTAAAAAATATATTTATATATTCTTGGTTTGTTTAATGATGGAAAAAGAGGATTTTAAGGGTTTGTGTTAGGGTTGTCCCGATCCGATTACGTGATCGGAAATCGGGGCCGCTCACGTGACTGCAGACTGATCGGATTGGACGTTATGTCCCGATCAGGTATCGGATACATATGTATATTTATTGTTATTTTTAATCACATTTACAATATATGGGCTAGTGATTAAAAATAAATGAGAATAAAATAGTATTTATTAACTACCAACATTTACAGGCCGGGTCTGTGTCTGTGACAGACGCCACTGAACAGCGCATGCGCGGAACACGGCAGCACACAGCAGTTTTTTTTTTTTTTTTACTTTATTTAACAAGAACAATGACAAACTCAGATGTATACATAAGTACATCAAATTGAGAGAACAATCACACCTCCTATTAAATTGAGATTGCATAGAGGGAAAGGAAAGAAAATAAATAAATAAATATATAAAAAAAAATGAAGGAAGGAAAAATAAATAAATGAATGAAAAATTTGTACTTAAATAAATGATGAATAAGGAAGGAAAATCATATTGACAAGTACAAGGGGTTCAGGATAAATTGACAGTTGTAATCAGAGTATACAATTTGACTGCAAGGGGAGTATTGATGTGTTTTGGACACTGTTGAAATAAGGAGACTTCATTTTTAAGAGCAGTCCATGAAGGGGGGGATTTAGTGTAGCGACACTTGTGAATATAGTATTTTGTAAGAATGATCAAATTATTCACTAAAAATTCATTTTTTTAATTCTGAAGAATTACACCAACTTGAATGTTTTGAAAAGACCAGAAATCTATGTTGATGGAGCTGGACGATATTAAATCATGGAGAGACTTCCATATATCTTGAATGATCTCACATCCAAAAAACAGGTGCTCTATCGTTTCTACATTCGTTTTGCAAATATAACAGTTATCTACAACTAATTTAAATCTTTTGTTAATGAATTCATTTGAGGGATAAATGTTGTTGATGGTCTTAAAATGTATTTCTTTACATTTGGGAGGAACTAAGAATTTTAGATATTTTGTACGAATAGCTGATATTTTTGATTTATCATAATCTTTGAGAGTAAGTGTGCTTTTGGCTATACTTGGATAGAAAGTATTACCTAAGTACTGCCTTAAAAATTTATTATTACATTTGTCATTAACAAGGTCCATATCCTCTATTTTAATTTTGTGTGGATTGGGAGTTGGTATGTTTAACATGTTCTTTATTGAATAAAGGAGGACTTTTGGGATATTTTGTGTGACTTCCTTGTAGATCTCAATGGAGCAATTAGTGTTATATTTTGCATTAAAATCATCCAATACAAGTATTTCTCCAGTCCCATCCATTAGATGTGTAATTGACCAAATTTGTTTTACCATCCAGTCTTCCATGAACATAGACCTCCTCCTGCTCAGTATTGCTCTGTTGTTCCACAGTGGGACATTATGAGGGCTGAAGTTATGATTGAACATCATTTTCCATTGTAGTAAAACCTGCTGGTGAAATTTAGAAAGTTTCATGGGTAGTTTGGATATTTCAAAATCACATACTAATAGAAATTCAATACCTCCAACTTTGTTGAAAATAAGATTGGGTAAGGAAAACCATATCTCATCACCATTTTTCAAAAAGGATCGGAGCCAGTTAATCTTTAACATTCCATTCATAATTTCGAAAATCAATTGCTTTTATGCCACCGTCCTGATAGTCCTTCACCAAGTCTCCACTTTTGATATAGTGATGTTTATCTCTCCATATGAAATAAAAATTTATTCCATTAATTTCTTTTATAATCCTTGGTGGGATTGCTAGAGAGTATGCTGGATAGATTAACCTGGATAATGATTCAATTTTGGTTAACATTGTTCTTCCAAACAACGTTAAGTCCCTTTGCAGCCAGTTGTTTAAGGTTTTTTTTTTACATTTATCAATCGTATTTTGAATATTCTCTTTTTCACTAGTGTCAGAACATTTGGTTACCCAAATTCCTAAATATTTTATCTTATTTTTAACAGGCATATCATACAGTGAAAGGTCAGAACAGTTATGTATACTCATGAGTTCACACTTGTCCAGATTCAGATGCAGACCTGAGGCTTGGGAGAACAGTTTAATTGTTTCTAAGGCCAATGGAATTTGTTCTTTGTTTTTAAGAAAGATTGTTGTGTCGTCAGCAAGCTGACTTATAATTACTTTGTGGTTGTTTATGTCTAATCCTTTAATGTTAGAATTTACAACAGTTATAGCTAGTAATTCTGTGGCGACAATAAATAAAAGAGGTGAGATAGTGCATCCCTGTCTGATGCCTCTTTCTACTCTGAATCTGGAACATGTACCTTCTGAGAGGGAAACATCAGTATACAACATAGCAATCATATCAAGAAATGTGTCACCAAACCCAAAATGTTTAAATGTATTAATAATAAAAGCATGTTCGATTGAATCAAATGCTTTGTGAAAGTCCAGAAACAACATGAAACCATCATCTTTGATTAAGTGATTGTAATCAATGAGATCCAGAACCAGGCGGATATTATTTTGAATTGACCTTCCTTTAAGATATCCTGATTGTATTGAACTAATTATTTTAGAGATCCCTGTTACTAACTTAGCTCCTTCCCCGGAGTCCCTGTGCTTTGTCGTCTTGCAGGTTCCACAGTGGCTGAATCTGGATTGTGGATTGCAGCTGCGTCTCCTGCCTTGGCCCTGCCTGACATCCACGGCAACTGCTGCTGCTATCATTACATCCACTGTCACTGTTACTGTGATTGCATGTCTGTCTCTCTGTCTCTCTGTGTCTCTCTCTCTCTCTGACTGCATTTCTGTCTGTCTGTCTGTCTGTCTGTCTGTCTGTCTGTCTGTCTGTCTCACTCTCCCTCTCTTGCTCTTGCTCTTCCTCTCTCACCCAACCGGTCGAGGCAGATGGCCGCCCACCCAGAGTCTGGTTCTGCCCGAGGTTTCTGCCTGTTAAAAGGAAGTTTTTCCTCGCCACTGTCGCCAAGTGCTTGCTCATGGGGGAATTGTTGGTTTTCTGTAGATAAAAGAGCTTGGTCTGTACCAGCTCTATATGGAAAGTGTCCTGAGACAACTTCTGTTGTGATTTGGCGCTATACAAATAAAATTGAATTGAATTGAATTGAATTGAAAAATTGAATTGAACTGTTTTTAATCTAGTTGCCAGGACTTTTGTAAAGATTTTGTAGTCCGTGTTTAAAAGTGTTATAGGTCTTAGGTTACTGAGAATTTTCTTATCTTTTCCAGGTTTTGGTATCAGTTTTATTACACCTTGTTTCATTGTTTCCATTAGTTCTTTTTGATTAATGCATTCAATTAAAGCTTGGAACAACAGGAGTTTTATATCTTCCCAAAAATGTTTATAGAAATTTGTTGTTAATCCATCTGGCCCTGGTGAGCGGTCAGATGCCATGTTTTTAATTGCACAGTCAAATTCTGCAATTAATAACTGCTCGTCACAAGCTTCTTTAAAATTATCATCAATTATCGGAATCAAGTTACTGATTTCATCAAAGAAGGCTGTGACATTTTGTTCTGAATACGAAGATTTATATAATTTACTGTAAAATTCAAAGACTTCTTTCTTTATGCGTTTGGGATCTGTACATTCCTCTCCATTAATTAGTAGACTACGTATTGAATTATATTCTTGTCTGCGTTTTTCTAAATTGCAGAAATAAGCCGTGTTTTTTTCCCCTTTCTCTATCCACCTGGCTCTGGACCTCACATATGCACCCTTGGCCTTATTGCAGATACATTACATCAAGTTTGGATTGCAAGTTATTAATTTTTTCTTTTTCCACATCAGTCCAGTTCAATCTGCTGTAAAGATCCATGAGTTCTTTAACTACATTTGTTTCTTCTGCTCTCCTTTCCCTTTCCATCTTTTTACCAAATGCAATTGAGTATTTTCTGACACTAAATTTTAGATATTCCCATTTTAATATCGATGTACTTATTGTGATGTCATTTTTAATATCCAAAATTAATGTTTTAATAGAGTTACAGTATTCCACATTCTTTAATAACTGAGAATTGAATTTCCAATAATCTTTAAAGTTATTATTTTTATCCATTTTTCTTAGTTTCAAATTAATGGTACAGTGATTAGAGATCGTTGTTTCCGCAACGTGTTCTGAGATTGATCTTGAAGTCAACCAATAATCAATACGTGATCTGACTTGACCATTAGGTTTGTGCCAAGTAAATTGTCTAGCATCTTTGTTCAAGGTTCTCCAGATATCCATTAATTTATTGTTGTTAATAAAATTTTCCATTAATGGGTTCCTGAATTCCCCCGAAAGTCTTGAGGGCCATCTATCCATCCACTCATCAGGAGTTAAGGTGAAATCACCACCAATCACCATATAATCAGTGGGGAATTTTGCCTGTAGTTCTTTTATAATCAACGAAATTTGATGTAACGTGCTCCTATTTTTTGGTTCACTGTTATACCCAGAAATGTTGACCAGGATAATAACAATGTTGTCAATATTCAAAGCACAAGCAACCCAATGTCCATTTTCATCTGCCTTATTACACAGTATTTTACCAGGACATCTGTTGAAACAGATGGCAACTCCAGCCGAACGATTTGTCCCATGACTGAAAAGAATTTTGTTGCTGTGACCAGAACTTAACATCAGAGTCATCAGAGTGGGTTTCCTGAAGAAAGATGCAATGTGCTTGTTGTCCCTTGCAATACAAAAAAACAGCTTTGCGCTTGACAGAGTCTTTAAGTCCCCTTGTATTAAAAAAAAGAAAAGAAATGTCAGTTTTTAACTGGAACGTAGAACACATAGAACAAGATTTATGAAAAAGTTCTAAGAGGTGGAGTAGAAAAACCTTGAGTGGGTGGTCCCATATCCAGAACTGTTCCACTATGTATTCCTTCCCAGAATCAAAAATCAGTCCATACCTGGAGTCTTTTCCACAATGCGCTTGCCTTCAATGAAAGCAAATGGGCCTCTGAAGCCTGCAGCCTTGCCCTCCTTTCTAGCCTGGTCGATTTTTGGCCATAATGCTTGTCTGGACCACCAGTCTTCCTGAATCAGGTCTTCAGCAAAGCGGATCCCTTCTTCTTTACATACCGGTGAACCCCTCGTGCATCTCCAGATGTCATCTCTCACTATGCGTCTTGCAAATAGGATGATGATTTGTCGATGTTTGTTTTCCATCGCTCTCCCAACTCTATGGACCACATCGACCGCTTCGTTCATCTTTTCCTTTAAGTCTGGAGCAATTTTTCCCAGGAGCTCCACCACTTCTGCTCTGATGTTCTCATTAACTCTCTCTTTTTTCCCTTTAATGTGGAGGCACCATCGTCGCTTGTATCTTTCTTGGTTCAATAGACGGTCCTTGATGTCATCATTTTCTTTCTTGAGTGAGTCGATTTGTTTTTCCATGTCTTTAATTTTTGTTTTGCATTCTTTTAGCTCCTCTGAGTTAAGCTGCACTGACTTAGCAATGGAGGACAGCATGGCGCTATGTTGTTGCATCTGTCTGCTAACTTCTTCCATGCGGTCGTCGACACGTTTTCTGAGGGAGTCGATGGCTTTCAGTATAGCGTCGGTTGATGTGATGCAGTCTTCTTCTTGAGACATACCTTTCGGTTTCATATCCATGTGAGTTTTTTCAGGAGTGTTGGCTGGACTTGTCCCCCCTCTGTCTCGTTTGTTGCCGCTAGCATTAGCATTAGCTGTTCTCGTCGAGTAGTCGTGCTCGTTTGTGTTCAAACGATTTGTGAACAGGAGGTTTTTCACTGCCAAAGGTTTCGTATGGTTGATTTTGCTCATTTTCGGGCATTTTTCAGCTGTTTCTTTCTTTTCCTGTTTATAAAAGTGGACTATGTAACTTCAAATACTTTCAACTTCGGGACCTTATGCGGAGCTCAGATGGATGCGACTGCGCAGATCGCCATCTTGCCTGAACTCGCACACAGCAGTTTGTTTTGAAGTTGGGGTGCGTGATGTGCTGCACTGTGGTACAGTGCTTCACTTCTGTTAAATGTAGTGCCACCAAACTCACCTCACACATTAATTGCATCCTGCTGGTTGTACTACATCATTTGCTTTGGAGAAACATGCTTTTACATATTTTTGGGGAATTTTTAGAGGGAATAATATTCAATAACTTCACATTAATAATGTGTTGTGCAACCAAAATCCCCTCATACATCCATGGCCTCCTCCTAGTTTTCCTACAACACTTAGTTTGGAGAAATATGCTTTTACATAATTTTGGGGAATTTTTATTGGGAATAACATTCAGTAATTTCACTTCTATGAAGTGTAGTGTTACCAAAATCCCCCCACACATCAATGACCTCTGCCTGGTTATACTACAGCACTTAGTTTGGGAAAAGGTGCTTTTACAGAATTTTGGGGAATTTTTCAAGGGAATAATATTCAATAACTTCATGTTAATAATGTGCAGTGCCACCAAAATCCCCTCACATATCAATGGCCTCCTACTGGTTATACTACAACACTTATTTTGGAGAATTGTGCTTTTGCATAATTTTGGGGAATTTTTCAAGGGAATAATATTCAATAATTTCACCTCTATGATGTAGATTATGTAAATAATGTGTAGTGCCACCAAGAAAGCAGAGAGTCTGATGATCACGAAGATGTGTTACCAGGACGTGGACAGCACAACTATCGTCAACATCTTGTCCTTGGAATGTGATAAGCAACCTGTGCGTGAGTGTTGTTTGGGCATGGATCTAATGCAACAGACATCGCTGACAGTAGAGAAGAGAAAAGTATCATCTGCCTCCTGTTATCCAAACTGGCTTCCACCAGTCATGTTATCTTACAACGCTGAACAGTACAAGGACATTCATTGGGTTAGACAAATGCAATAAAATATCACAGGATGAGAACACATAAAATGACTTGAAAGGAACAAATCGTTACAGGACTACACTACAGAAGTAGCGTTATTGAATATTATTCCCAATAAAAATTCCCCAAAATTATGCAGAAGCACCTATTCCCAAACTAAGTGTTGCAGTATGAAGAGGAGGAGGCCATTAATGTCTGAGGGGATTTTGGTGGCACTCCATGTTATATGAAGTTATTGAGTATTGTTCCCTTGAAAAATTCCCCAAAGTTCTGTAAAAGCACCTTTTCCCAAACTAAGTGTTGTAGTATAACCAGGAGGAGGCCATTGATGTGTGAGGGGATTTTGGTGGCACTACACATTATTAGCATGAAGTTATTGAATATTATTCCCTTTGAAAATTCCCCAACAATATGCAAAAGCACATTTCTCCAAACCTAGTGTTGTAGTACAACCAAGAAGAGGCCATTGATGTGTGGGGCGATTTTGGTGGCAATACACACTATTAACATGAAGTTATTGAGTATTATTCTCAATAAAAATTCCCAAAAATTATATAAAAGCACCTATTCCCAAACTAAGTGTTGTAGTATAAAGAGGAGGAGGTCATTGATGTGTGAGGGGATTTTGGTGGCACTACAGGTCATAGAAGTGAAATTATTTAATATTATTCCCTTGAAAAATTCCCCAAAATTATGTAAAAGCACATTTCTCCAAACTAAGCATTGTACGAAAACCAGGAGGAGGCCATGGATGTATGAGGGGTGTTTGGTTGCACAACACGTCATTAATGTGAAGTTATTGAATTATGTAAAAGCATGTTTCTCCAAAGCAAATGTTTTATAGAAGTATATCGGGACTCGGTATTGGCAGATACTGAAAATCAAATGACTCGGACTCTGGGGCAAAAAAAACGTGATCGGGACATCCCTAGTTTGTGTGTACCAATTATATCTTATCTGTAGCAAAACATATCAAACACTGGGGAGATAAATTCAAATTCACTAACTGGTAACATTCACCTGCATTTAACTGTCTATTTGACTCGGCATAGTGCTTACGTGTACCCTAGTAGTGATACATAGTAATAGCACATCAAATGTTTGTAAAGGCCGCCACTGATATATATACACACTAAGACCCCGTTCACACCATGGAAAACGCATATGTTTTCATGCGGTTTGGCCTCTTGTTTATGGAAAACGATCATTTTTAAAAAAACTCCGGCCAAAGACATTTCTGAAAACACCGGTTATTTGTCAGCATGTAAACTGGGTTAAACGGCGTTTTAGGTTCCGAAACGTCACATCATGCGACTGAATCCTTAATGCCATGTGAGCGAACTATGTTTACACTCGCGCCCATACGTTTGGCATAGTTATGATGCGCTCGACGGCGTATTTATCCGGGTTCATGTAAACGACAACATTTTTGTAAACGATGTTGTGTGCACAATGTTATTTTTGAAAACGGAGGGGCCAAAATATCCTTTTTCCAAAATACCCTGTTACGTGTAAACGTAGGGTAAATGTACCATAGATCCAAGGACAATGACGGGGAATGAAGTGGAATGAAGGTGACTTGCTCTAATCAGTTGAATTAGTTTCAGCCCCTCCTCCTTCATCTGCTTCTGCCTCCAGGAATCCAGGTCTTTAGAGGCAGGCTCTTTCGGTTTGATTGGCAGGGCAGGGACCCGTCTGACAGGAGAGGGAGGGCGAAGCTTCACAGATAGGGGTGCAGGCTCTGGACGAGCCAGGTCACACATCTCACACACAGTAGCAGGAGAGTAGTTCAGATAGGTGCAGAACTGGCACACCCACTGGTCAGAGGCAGAGAAACAGATAAACATAGAGAGATAGAGAGAGAGAGAGAGAGAGAGAGAGAGAGAGAGAGAGAGAGAGAGAGAGAGAAGTTAAAATCCATCCATCCAAATTCCAATCTTTGTCACATCTAAAGCCCAAGCACAGACACAGTTATGAAGCATTTGCTGCTTTGCCTGGTCAAAGTAACAGTTATGAAATATGTCACGGCCAAATAGATCATGTTTGTTATTTTGTAAAATATTTCAATGAGAAAACCTACACAGACTGTACTTTCATTTGGACTTTCAGGTAGGATTTGTACACAGCCTGAGACTCAACACTGAGACACAAATAGAAACATGTTATTTTACAAGCTCCATATCATTTTAAAATGTTTTAACAATTTACTATAACTTCCCTGGAGAAGTGAGCAACTTAAAGGAAAATAAAGACACATTATATTCTTTCATCGGACATTTTTGTCCAAAATGACTTACAACAGGCTGCAGTTACAGATTTTGAAACCTGGCTGGCATATGCACACTGTGCATCTGACTAACTTGAAATTTGACACAGATCCAAACTCAACTTATCCTACAGAAAAGCCTCTTTGACCATCTTTTTTTTTTTTTTTGCTAATTTACATAATCTGAATTTACATTTACAAGCAATTGCTTCTGCCTTATGGACTTGGACTGTATCAACACCAAATTTGGTATGCAGGACTGAGATTCACCAATGCATACCTCATTGACCATTTGTCCAGTCATCATCATCAATCTTTACAATGCAGGAAGAACAGAGTCCTGCAACTCTTTCCCTCACATTCCTTCAGGAGAGCTGGGGTGGAGAGACATTTCAACTTCAAAGGGTTACCTATCACTTAAACTGTTCTCATGGAGATCCTAATTCTTTCTTTACAGCTCCACATCAGGTGAAGGCGTTAAAACCATGGGAATGGACAATCACCAGGCCCCAGGAGACCACAAGAATCAGATAACATTGACAAGTTGTAAATCAGACATTCCTGTGTTATAATTGGCTTTGTCTAGAGACATCATGTGTTCTTATTCTGTACTTTTCTACTGCACTTGTGTAACCTAATGTATGTCCATGTACTGTTCAGAACTGTAAGATAGCAGGACTGGTGAAAGCCAGTTTGGATAACAGGAGGCAGATGACACTTTTCTTTTCTGTCAGTAAGCTCTGTTGCATTGGATACACGCCCAAAACAACACTCACACACAGGTTGCTTATCACATTCCAAGGACAAGATCTGGACAGTGGTTGGCCTGTCCACGTCCTGGTAACTGGCCAATTATCAGACAGCACTGACAGGTTGTAAATCAGACATTCCTGTATCAAATTGTTTTGTGTGTCTGTGTGCTTTCCTTTCTATCACACCAGGATAATGCAATCTATATGTTTGATTCAACTTTGGATGTTCCTACAGCACTTAACTCACAATTTGTATGGTATCAATGCTTTTCCTGTGTTTCTAGCTTGGGGGCCACTGCCAGCCGTCTATCAAGCTCGGCTATATTTTTCATGAGATGTTCCTTCTTTTGTTTTTTCAGTCTCGTTTTTTTGTGCAGAATAGGATTTAATCTCTCCTTGTATTACAACTTTCAATGTTTCCCATAGGTGCAATGCAGATATGGAATTAAAAAATTATCAATCACTTAGTATTCCTTAGTATTGAAGAATGTTGTCAATAATCAACAAAATGTGTCTGATGCATGTATGTGCATTGCATGTGTCAACAAACATGTTGTGAACAATTTTGAAATGTGATGAAAATTGATTGACCATGGTGAGAAGCAGATGAGTCAATCCCACGCAGCCATTAGTTAATGTTTTCTCTCTATAGGATGAAATCACAGCGTTCCCCTGTAAATCATTCTGCACAAAGGTCTGTTCGTCACAGACACCAACTGCTTCTTTGTTTGACTTCTTTGTTACTTCTTTGTTCTAGACGCACTCTTTACTTGTTCTTTACTCACGCCATTTCTTCTGCATTTTAGTTTTTCTTTAGTTTTTGTGACTTCAATTTTTGCTCATTGGTTGTCTTTTTGCCTGCCTATTGGTGCATAACACGTAACCATTAACACATATTATAAATCATTCAAAACATTAAAGAAGGAAGCGGAGACATTTTAGAGTTTAGCACGTTTAATGAGGTACTTGCATGTTAACGCTTACCCCATTTGCTTGTCTTCTCCTACACCTAATAGTTCCGGTTCAGTCCCAGCCTGAAACTGAGGCGGAGGAGTCCATCCTCATTTATGGAGAGGGGTGGCAGTATGGTTGAGAGGAGGGGGGTCCAAATTGATTAGTGTATATATGTATTCTTTTATGCCTTTAACGGATCATTGGGCCATTGCAATGTATTATGTTTTGTTACATGTTTTGATAAGGTTAGTATGGTTATATTGAATGGGACCTATGATGTATTGGTGTGTAAACTGAAAATGAATTTGTCTCTGTAGCAGGGAATTAGAGAATATAGGTGGCCAGCGCCCATGGGTGTGGGCTCGCTTTGCCGAACTCCAGTCAGTTGCTAGGATCAGGACTGCTGGCCTAGAGCATAGGGCCCCTCAAAGGGCTTAGCCTATGCTTTGGTTTGAGGCTTAGTTCTGTTTTTCATTGTTTATGTAGTTTTCTTGAGCCATTATTTAATCCTTTATTTTTCTTTTCTTATCTTTTTTTTATTTTTTGAAGACATTTTTTGCCTTTGTGTATTTTTTACTTCAACTCACCCTATAAATAGTCCTGGTTTCTGCACAATACTACCAACTACCACATGGGGATAATTTAGCCTGCATCAGCATGTGCCCTCCTTTTCTTCCCACTCGCCATCGTAACACAACCCCTGAAGCATCTCTTCGCAGCACTGACTCTCCACCGCGGTTCGACTGGTTCCCCCTGCTGGACTGCAGCACAGATCGGAGCCACGAGGGACAGCCTGGGCCCCTGCCTTTGTGTCCGTTCAGGATAGGCCATTGTGGGGGGGGGGGGGGGGGCATTTTCAGCATTGAAGAGTTGGTGTTGTAGGATATAACAATCTCAATTTTCATTAGACTCTTAGTCATTCATTCAAGAAATTAACACTACATTTGCATCCTCATTTTTCTTCAAACTGCTTCTCACTATTGCTTAACTCCTTCCTTTTATTATTTTGCTATAACTTCTTCATCCAGTTGTTTGTGTTACATATTATTTGTCATATCATTCATTATTCATATCCATTCTCATTATTGTGTCAAATAAATAATATTTTTCACATAAGTCAGATAGTGTCCTTTTGAACTGGAAATAGACGATCACTGTATGATGATGAGCTTGATCTACCATTAATTCATTAATTATTATTAAATTTTTCAATTTTCAATTTTATTTTATTTGTATAGCGCCAAATCACAACAGAAGTTGTCTCAGGACACTTTCCATATAGAGCTGGTACAGACCAAGCTCTTTTATCTACAGAGAACCAACAATTCTCTGATCAGCATTAAAAGAAAAGAGTAAATAAAAGCCTTCTGAGCTGTGGAAGATTGGTGCCCCTTTTTATATTAACGAATGCAAACATCAAACCCAGAGGTTTAATGACCTGATTACCCTGCAACAATGACATACAATCTTGATAGATAGCTTCAGTCCATGTTTGGCCACATGCCAAAGCATTTTGAGCCTAACCCATTGGGGGCGCCACAAATACCAGAGCTAAGAGCTAAGATAAATGACAACAAAGACAGTAGGCAAGGTTCAAATCTGGCTTTCACCAAGAACAAACAAGCACGCATAAGCACATTTAGTTCATTAGTTCATAGTTCATTCAGTCACACTTGAGTTTGTCTTTAGTTAAATGTGTCTTATGTGTTTCTAATTCATGTTTTAATTGAGTTACCAGTATGGATGGTAATGCTGCTGGTTTCTGTTGCTGGAGAGACATCTTCTCAGACCTGAAGCAGAACTACTTCAAGTTTCATGACTAGGTTCGAGAACAAGACCATGCATCAAACACATCCCATTTCCACATAAAAGTATTTAAACTCATTGATTCCTTTATTTCCCCTGCAACTCAATCTTTGCACAACACATGACGAACAAGTATTACAGCAAATTGCTCACATCATACCATGGACCAGAAGTTCATTCTTAATCTTTCAGACAGCAATCTGTTTGAAGATCAGCAAACTCCTCTCCAAAGTCCTCTCCATCTCCCAACACCCAGCGCACTTGGTTGGGCTCAGCAATCCAAATTACCAGATTCTCTCAGCTCTCAGCCTCTGATAACTCTGACATTGTCAGTCTTTGTTTCAGAACTGTGATTTGCCCTCAGTTTTCCTAAAACTTCAAACAAAATGAGCACATTCATTCCTCCATCCCAGCACCCTTCTCTGTTCTCTCACTTCTATCATCCTGTCCCATTTTCTTCAGCCACCTCACCTCCGCCCATCTCTATATTAATACAACAATACACAGTCGCACCATCAGCCAAACCTCTTGACATTCCAATCGTCCACCATCCAAACATTTCTTGTTGTTCATTTTTCTTCCTGTTTATGGACTCAAACATGTTCATGTTTATACTCAAACTGTACAGCATGAGAAAGCTTAAATTCCTTTGAATCAATTGACACAAGACACATCAAGATGTGGAGGCACAATACACGCCAACATCAGACAAACAACCGTGTCTAAAATTGATCTGTTATCAATCTGTGGATCACTGATAAACAGATTGATAACATTTAGACAAAAAGGTCTGTTAACATCCACAAAGGTCTACACGATCTACTGCAGTAAAGATATTTAGTCGAAACCAAGATAGTAATCCACAGAAAGAAGTTTTCTCCTTTCCAATTAGCAGACGATGTGCTCATCTCCAGTGTTTTCCCAGTTACAACTTCTGGAAATGTATGCAGAAGGGCAGCATCTTGTCTCCTGTTACTCTCAGGCTTCAAGTGACACCTCACTTGACCAATCGTGATCTGGCACATGAAGCTAAGCAACCAGAGAAACCAATAACAGTCTGAGATGAAAGGTGCTCCTTCTCTTCTCAGACATGTGTGAAGATCAAGCCAATCACAGCTGATTTCAAAGATGACTGACACTTTGAATGGCAAATGAAATTCTGAACACGCTGATATGCCACTTCAGTCGCTTATTTACAGCTGTACTGAATATAAAATTGCAGAAATTTAGACAATTGCCACCAGCCTCCGACCCTCTTCCTATTTGTTGTCAAGATTAAAACTTGAAATGGGAATTGTTATTATTCATCTTCTCTTCTACTCAATCATAAGCATTCACTGTCATAAAGCCAAATGAATAACCATGTCAGATGATTAGGCGTGTGCGTGCATCATAACCTGCTGACCATGACACCACATATGTTATAATCTACTGATTAAATGAACATTCTGTCCTTATTGTACAACACATTATGACCTGCCTACTGTGCTGACATTGTTCTGATGGTAGAACAAAGTCATCCTGTCTACAAGATAATGTATTGTATATAAACTAACAACTTCCCCTGCTCTGGGCTCAGCAAGGACAACAAGGAGGGAGTCAATCTGCAGGCGTCTGAATAAAATCTTAGAAAGACAACAAATGGCTTTGTGCTTTTTAAACAAAATTGCCAGAACAAACTTCACTGTACACGTCTACATCGGTGGAACTGAGTTCTTCACAAAACACTGCATGAAAAGTAGCATTTCTGTCAATTATTGTCACTGTAAATTGCCGTGGAAGTTCTCTCAGCCACTGTGATCGTGAGGTGTTAAAATGTAAATGTAAATGCTGCAAGCTATACAAATACAAATTAGAATTGTGTGTGTGTGTGTGTGTGTGTGTGTTCTGTGCCTACAGAATACAAAGTTGTTGTTTTTTTATGAGGATTTAAAAGTGTGTTTAAATAATTTTACAGGCTAAATACAGGATAAGTTTCCTGACTCTCAAAAGCCTTTCATAAGTCCACTGATGATTCTTTAAGTAGGAATAAACAGGGAACACACCAAAGTAACTTTTTTTTTAAATTTTCGATGATGTCAGTTTAAAGAAGTTTACATGACGTGGGCCCGCCTTCCTGTAGGCCCACCACCCGCAGGAAGGATCAGAAGGGGCCGGTGCTATGTGATATGGGTAGCAGTCGTGGGCGGGGGCCCCGACGACCCAAACCCTGGACAACGACTATGGCTATGGGGACATGGAATGTCACCTCACTGTGGGGGAAAGAGCCTGAGCTAGTGCGGGAGGTTGAGCGGTACTGGCTAGAGATAGTCGGGCTCACCTCCACGCACAGTCTGGGCTCTGGAACCCAACTCCTTGAGAGAGGCTGGACTCTCTTCTACTCTGGAGTTGCCTGCGGTGAGAGGCGGCGAGTTGGTGTGGGCTTGCTTATAGCCCCCCAGCTCAGCCGCCATGTGTTGGAGTTCTCCCCGCTGAGCGAGAGGGTCACTTCCCTGCGCCTTCGGGTTGGGGATAGGTCTCTCACTGTTGTTTCGGCCTACGGGCCGAACAGTAGCGTAGAGTACCCGGCCTTCTTGGAGTCCCTGGGAGGGGTACTGGGAAGTGCTCCAACCGGGGACTCCATTGTTCTGCTGGGAGACTTCAATGCTCACGTGGGCAGCGACAGTGACACCTGGAGGGGTGTGATTGGGAGGAACGGCCTCCCCGATCTGAATCCGAGTGGTGTTCTGTTATTGGATTTCTGTGCTAGTCACAGTTTGTCCATAACGAACACCATGTTCAAGCATAAGGGTGTCCATCAGTGCACGTGGCACCAGGACATCCTAGGCCGGAGGTCAATGATCGACTTTGTAGTCATATCATCTGACCTTCGGCGGTATGTCTTGGACACTCGGGTAAAGAGAGGGGCTGAGCTGTCAACTGATCACCACCTGGTGGTGAGTTGGATTCGCTGGCAGGGGAAGAAGCGGGACAGACTTGGCAGACCCAAACGTACCGTGAGGGTCTGTTGGGAACGTCTGGCGGAACCCGCTGTCAGGGAAGTTTTCAACTCCCACCTCCGGGAGAGCTTCAACCAGATCCCGAGGGAGGTTGGAGACATTGAGTCCGAATGGACCATGTTCTCCACTTCCATTGTTGATGCAGCCGTCCATAGCTGTGGCCGTAAAGTCGGCAGTGCCTGTCGTGGCGGCAACCCCCGAACCCGGTGGTGGACACCGGAAGTAAGGGATGCTGTCAAGCTGAAGGAGTCCTGGTTGGCTCATAGGACTCCTGAGGCAGCTGATGGGTACCGGCAGGCCAAGCGTGCGGCAGCTCGGGTGGTTGTAGAAGCAAAAACTCGGGTCTGGGAGGAGTTCGGGGAGACCATGGAGGAGGACTACCGGTTGGCCTCGAGGAAATTCTGGCAAACCGTTCGGCGCCTCAGGAGGGGGAAGCAGCTTTCTGTCAACACTGTTTACAGTGGAGGTGGGGAGCTGTTGACCTCGACTGGGGATATTGTCAGGCGGTGGAAGGAATACTTCGAGGATCTCCTCAATCCCTCTGTCATGTCTTCTGTAGAGGAAGCAGAGACTGGGGACTTGGAGGTCGATTCATTCATCACCGGGGCTGAAGTCACTGAGGCAGTTCGCAAGCTCCTCGGTGGCAAAGCGCCGGGGGTGGATGAGATCCGCCCTGAGTACCTCAAGTCTCTGGATGTTGTAGGACTGTCCCCGTCTGCATCGCATGGCAGACGGGGACAGTGCCTCTGGACTGGCAGACTGGGTTGGTGGTCCCTCTTTTTAATAAGGGGGACCGGAGGGTGTGTTCCAACTATCGGGGGATCACACTCCTCAGCCTCCCTGGGAAAGTCTATTCCAGGGTACTGGAGAGGAGAATCCGGCCGATAGTTGAACCCCAGATTCAAGAGGAACAATGCGGTTTTCATCCTGGCCGTGGAACACTGGACCAGCTCTATACCCTCCACAGGGTGCTTGAGGGTTCATGGGAGTTTGCCCAACCAGTTCACATGTGCTTCGTGGACTTGGAGAAGGCATTCGACCGTGGCCCTCGCGTCATTATGTGGGAGGTGCTCCGGGAGTATGGGGTTGGAGGCCCTCTGTTGAGGGCTGTACAGTCCCTGTACAACCGGAGCAGGAGCTTGGTCTGCATTGCCGGCAGTAAGTCGGACCTGTTCCCAGTGCATGTTGGACTCCGGCAGGGCTGCCCTTTGTCACTGGTTCTGTTCATCATTTTTATGGACAGGATTTCTAGGTGCAGCCAGGGGCCGGAGGGGTTTCGGTACGGGGGCCGGCAGATTTCGTCTCTGCTTTTCGCGGATGATGTTGTCTTGTTGGCTACCTCGAGCCAGGACCTTCAGCATGAGCTGGGGTGGTTTGCAGCCAAGTGTGAAGCAGCTGGGATGGTATCCCTCTTTCCCTTCTTTCCCCTGATCCTTCATTGTGCCTTTAACCAATTCGACAATGTGTGGCTTTTGTCTCAGCTAGTTTTAAAATCAGTTTGACTCTTCAAATAAGCGAAGGCATTTACTTCTCTAATATTTACATAATTATTCTATATAATATTTATATTCTTATATATCTCATGATTGATCTTATGGAGGCCAAAACAACCAGATACACAGGAGCAGTTCCCACAAGCCATCACCTTGATGAACAATTAGGTGTCATACAGTGTCACTAACCCTCAGACACCAAAACACCCACTGATGGCCATTTATAATCCATTAATAAATTAATCATTCACTGTCATGGTCAATATAAATACCTGCCCATTGTAAATTTTACTGTATATATTGTTTTATATTTATTTTATATTTTTTACTTACTGCACTACTTGTCCTCATTGAGTTGCATGTCTATTCTTCTGAAGCAAGTACAATGAGTGCAACGTTTAAAGTCAAATTCCTTGTATGTGCACACATATGGCCAATAAAGCCAATTGTGATTTTTATTCTAATTCTGATTGGAAGATGACTGTGACAACAATGCAATCAGCTGTAACTGGAAAAAATATTCTTAGCTTAGACAAAATGTAATTCAATCATCCCACCGTGTGGCACAGCGGGACAGTGGAACAGGTGGTAACACCTGTCACCTCACAGAAGGTCCGGGTTCGAATCCCGCTGTGGGCGCTGGTGACGTGTCTTCCACCATGCCTTCAGTGAGGAAAGGAGCCTTTCTGTGTGGAGTTTGCATGTTCTCCCCGTGCTAACCTGGGGTATCCTCCATAAAATATAAAATATATATATATATTTTATATATATATATATATATATATATGTATATATACATACATACATACATATATATATATATATATATATATATATATATACATATATATATATATATATACATATATATATATATATATATATATATATATATATATATATATATATATATATATATATATATATATATATATATATATATATATACATATATAAATACCCCCACTAAAAACATTCAAGAAGATCACCACCTGACCAGTGGTGACAACGAAGGAACTGGACGCCAGTCGGCTGGCAGCCCACCACTCCTGGTCTACCACGGAGGAAGGACGACCAGGATGGCTTAAAAGCAGAGACAGAATTTCACAAACGCATGGCGTGTGCAGTTTCCCCCCCTAACTCCACATGTTGTGTATGTAATTGTGACTAATAAAGGGATTTTGTCTTCTGCTTCTTCTTCTTCTTCAAAACAAAACATTATGACATTCTTGAATTTACCTTTCAGCAGTGTATGCAGGTATTCTGTGTATTACATTTGTGGTTAGTTTAGATAAATTTGTTTACAGCATAACATATAAGATTCTTTTTCTGTTAATTGGTGTTTTAAAAAGCCTAATTAATTTATTCTGATGTAAATGTAGCCTGGTGACAGTGTGAAAACAACACCAGACACAATATTATATACAGGGATCTTTATTCTCTACTACTCTCAAAATAACGGAGCAGTGTTAAATGAATTTGGAGTATGTAGACCAATCCTAATATGACTGACGAATGCTAATTTTAACTGTTTTCACAAGAATAAGTAAGCATATAAACAACTGCAGCGGCAGCTCACAACTCTGTTAACAGAAAATAAAAAAAACAAGAACACAATCAATTGCAAATACAGAGTCAAATACCTGGCGCATTAATATTACTCAAAATGGTGCAGTACATTTCAAAATTACACTCACCACAACTCTGTGCCAACGTAGGTGTGTTTATGGCGACAGCCATCAAGCCCACACACCCCACAAACTGTGCAATAAAAATAAACGTCATTTTCAGCACACTATACATGCACGAAAGTTCCTTATAATAACAAAATATATCTCCGTGAAGTGGACTCACATGACTTTCAGAACTTGTTAACTCTGCAGGACCAGTACCGTCTCGGCGAGGTACTCAACACACACGCTGTTGAAAACGTCTTTTGCGACGCGCTGACAGGAGACCATTTTGGGCAACTCGGAATGGGAAAACTCTCCACTTCCTGCTTTCTCGCGCGTAATTGCTATAGCAACCAGGAGACACCCGAAAGGGCACGGTGCCATCTAGTGGGCAACTTGGACAAAATTTATATGTCTATTCCACTCGGCTACATAAAGAAACAAAACATATCCAAAGGGGGATGATGATGATGTGGCTTTGGAAGACAGGCTCTTGTTCCACCACTGTAACATTCTGTTCGGCCTTAAGGAGTATGCTTGTAGTATGTGAGAATTTCAGAACACAGGCATCAAGTATCAAAACTGTTTCTGTCACTTTGGGGACATTACAGAGACTTACATTAAATTCCTGGAGACTTGCCTTAACCACAACACTATTTGCCAAACCCAAATCATCACCCGAACCATAGTCTTAAAGGTCACATATTATAAAGCTTTTTCAATATGTTACATTGGTTTATGATTTCCACAAAACATGTTTTTGAAGCTGTTTGCTGGAAATAGCTTTTAGGAAAAGATTCTTGCCTCCCTCTATTTCCCTCTGTTTCAGTCCCTTTCAGAATGCGCTATTTCTGGTACCTGTAGCTTTAAATGCAAATGAGCTGCTGCTGCCCCACCCATAAAGTGTTACCGTGGTAACAGGGAGAGCTTAGACTCTAACGTAGCACAACCCGTGTGAAAGTAGTGGACATGGCAGCAATGAACAGACCTAGTGTTTCTGTAGTTCAACCGTACATGTTCGAACCTGAATCGGATCTTGAAGAACGAGGGGAGGCTCCTTCTGAACCTCAGAGTTAGCTCTGCTGATTTCACCATGTCATGCAAACCACAAAAGCCTGGTATCATATGAAAGCAGAGAGTCCGAAGGTCCTGGCTTTTTACATAAAGAGGAGGGGGTTTCGAGAGTGGAGGAAGTGCTCTTCATGCGATAAACTGTCTCTAGGGTTACTTCCTTCTGGATCGCCATAGGTGTTTCTATTGTGAACTTGGGTGCTGCCCCTCAAATCGCTTGACTCTGACTGGTCAATAGAGGTGTCCATCATCACATTTGACCACTGGGTTGCTGAGACATTGACCAGTCTAACTGTGTTGTTAGTCTCAGCGCTTAACATTTACACATGAATGGGCAGAGCGTACACAGACGACACTGTTGACCAGCACTACTGGCCATTCACCCCAGCCTGAGAAAAAGTAGCTTGGGAGAGAACGCACATTCAACTATAAAATGTGGGTGCTATTATTGGTTGCAAATACTGGTATGCAGGGTTTCTTATTTCTTTAGCTTTATACATGCATGAATTGTCAATTTTTTTAATTGTTTGTATCAGTGCACATGTGAAAAGTGTGCAACAGTGCAGTCAAAGCCTGAGAACATATGCTGCCAGTAGGTGCCACAGGTCACAGTATCTTTACCTTCACTTATGATTACAGTGGATGATTGCGGATAACATGTCACTGCAGATACTTACCTTATGTTATGCATAATAGGTTACAAGATGGCTGCAGCAGCGAGATGAAAGGCCTCCATACATGATCAACCATCCAGAGTTTTATCTATAATAACCTGCTTAACTTCACTGTTCATACACCATAATATACTAAATACAGTCAGCCAATGCCACAAAATCAGATCATATTTTTTCTTGAACATATAACCAAGTTTTTCCTAAGCAAATACTGTATATTACACATTAATTCACATGCAGTCATGAACATTTTTACATGAAAATACAGTACAAGTGAAGGATTACTGAATCCAAATTAGAAAAATGTGAATACAGATGTAACATACTGTTCATTTTTCTCAGTCATTACAGGTATTTAGTTTATATTTATGGGAGTTTTGTGAGCTGGTGCTGGGGCTTCCTTGGGTGGAAGATAAGTGTAGTCATCCCATCATGTGTAGTACTTCACATACATTGGGAGTTTCCTGACACCCAGGGAAGACACGGAGGCTTCATCCCCCCCCAATTGAATCTTGACATGTAGTGACAAGGGTGGCACGGTGGACAGTGGTAACACTGTCACCTTGCAGCTAGAAGGTCCCGGGTTACACTTACACTTACAAATGTGGCTCTGCACTCTCCCTTCATGGACTTTAGAAAGCTCAGTTTGAAAAGAAGATCCCCTGATGATGTGGTGGCTTGTCCTCTATCAGCATTCTGGCTGCAATGCATTACCTTAGAATAGTCCTGCAGGACACAGTAGCCTGGACAGCTGTAACAAAAGTATATTTTTATGATAACAGGGTGTACTTAGGAGTAAAACATGACAGCACTGTTACAGTATAAATTCACTAAAGGATGCAAAAGCGCACTGTTGCACTTGTTCAACAGCAGGCACCGGTAATGATGCACTGGCCTAAATAAAAAGAGAGGAGTGACATTAACTTTATCTTACATGTATAGCTGTGCCAACAGCTACATACAGTGTAAACAATCAGTCATAAATAAACTCCAAGAGAAGAAGCTCATTGTACAGAATCAGTTGGAGTATAAATTGCACTGTGATGTAGCAATCTCAATCATACACTCGTTTTGCCCTGGGCTATGCTAACATATTCTGGTTTAGAAAATATTTCCAAATGCATTACTTTCACAAATTCCCGAAGATTAGACCCGCTTGACCAACTGGGTGGCTAGGTTAACATGTGGAGACCATGCTGATTGCTAATTAGAAGCTAGCAGTTAGCATTAGCTTGTGCTATATGGCAAAACACACGCTACAACATGCAAGAGTTAGCACTTATCTACAAAAGAAACACAGTTAATTATTTGTATACTTACATGTCCCTCCTCTTCAGGTACTCCAAAGCTGGAAGTGACCCCTCCCTTGGAAAAAGTCTCCCAGCTAATCCTGCCTCTTACTGACTGAGGGTGGAGAAACACTCACTCACTCATCACTCATCTTCAACCGCTTATCCGGGGTCAGGTCGCGGGGGCAACAGCTTCAGCAGGGGACCACAAACTTCCCTTTCCCGGGCCACATTAACCAGCTCTGACTGGGGGATCCCGAGGCGTTCCCAGGTCAGTGTGGAGATATAATCTCTCCACCTAGTCCTGGGTCTTCCCCGTGGACGTGCCTGGAACACCTCCCTGGGGAGGCGCCCAAGGGGCATCCTTACCAGATGCCCGAACCACCTCAACTGGCTACTTTCAATGCAAAGGAGCAGCGGCTCTACTCCGAGTCCCTCACAGATGACTGAGCTTCTCACCCTATCTCAAAGGGAGACGCCAGCCACCCTCCTGAGGAAACCCATTTCGGCCACTTGTACCCGCGATCTAATTCTTTCGGTCATGATCGAGCCCTCATGACCATAGGTGAGAGTCGGAATGAAGACTGACCAGTAGATCGAGAGCTTTGCCTTCTGTCTGAGCTCTCTTTTTGTCACAAAGGTGCGGTAGAGCGAACACAATACCGCCCCCGCTGCTCCAATTCTCCGACCAATCTCACGTTCCATTGTCCCCTCACTCGTGAACAAGACCCCGAGGTACTTGAACTCCTTCACTTGTGGCAAGGACTCATTCCCTACCCGGAGTAGGCAATCCATCGGTTTCCTGCTGAGAACCATGGCCTCAGATTTAGAGGTGCTGATCCTCATCCCAGCTGCTTCACACTTGGCTGCGAACCGATCCAGTGGTGCTGGAGGTCACAGACCGATGATGCCAACAGGACCACATCATCTGCAAAAAGCAGTGATTAGACCCTCAGCACACCGAACTGCAGACCCTCCTCCCCCCAACTAAGCCTTGATATCCTACCATGAATATCACGAACAGGATTGGTGATAGAGCACAGCCCTGACAGAGGCCAACCCCCACTGGAAACAAGTCCGACTTACTGCTGAGTACACGAACACAGCTCTTGCTTTGGGCATATAAAGATTGGATGGCCCTGAGAAATGACCCCCTCACCCCATATTCCCACAGCACCTCCCACAATATCTCCTGGGGGACCTGGTCATATGCCTTCTCCAAGTCCACAAAACACATGTAGACCGGATGGGCATACTCCCAGGCCCCCTCCAGGATCCTTACGAGAGTAAAGAGCTGGTCTGTTGTTCCACGGCCAGGACGGACTCCGCATTGTTCCTCTTCACTCTGAGGTTCGACTATCGGCCGAACTCTCCTTTCCAAACACCTTGGAGTAGACTTTATCGAGGAGGCTGAGTGGTGTGATACCCCTGTAATTGGCACACACTCTCTGGTCCCCTTTTTCAAACAACAACCACCCCAGTTTGCCATTCTTTAGACACTGCCCCAGACTTCTACGCAATGTTGAAGAGACGTGTCATCCAAGACAGCCCCTCAACACCCAGAGTCTTCAGCATTTCTGGACATGTTTAACTACCTCAGTAGTTACCTCACCAGGGTAATTGATGATGATCCCCCATCAGCTTCCAGCTCTGCCTCTACAATAGAGGGCGTATCGATCTGATGCAGGAGTTCCTCAAAGTGCTCCTTCCACTGCCCGACTACCTCCTCCATTTAGGTCAACAGTGTCCCATCCTTACTGTATACAGCTTGGATGGTTCCCTGTTTCCCCCTCCTGAGGTTCCGGACGGTTTTCCAGAAAAACCTTGATGACGACCGAAAGTCCTTCTCCATGGCTGCTCCAAACTCCTCCCTCCAAGCTGCTGCCCATCGGGTCTGTCGATACCTTGCAACTGCCTCTAGAGTCATCTGAGATATCATGTTCCGGAAAGACTCCTTCTTCAGTCAGACAGCTTACCTGACCACCAGTGTCCACCACAGTGTTTGAGGGTTTACCGCCCCTTGAGACACCCAAGACCTTTAGATCACAGCTCTCCGCCGCACCTTCAGCAATGGAAGCTTTGAACATCGTCCACTCAAGTTTGATGCCCCCAACCTCCACAGGGATGCCAGAAAAGCTCCGCTGGAGGTATGAGTTGAAGATCTCTCAGACAGGGGCCTCCTCCAGACGTTCCCAGTTCACCCGCACCACACGCTTGGGTTTATCAGGTCTGTCTAAAATCTTCCCCCACCCTCGGACACAACTCGCCACCAGATGGTGATCAGTTGACAGCTCTGCCCCTCTCTTCACCCGAGTGTCCAAAACAAGCGGCCTCAGGTCAGATGATACAATAACGAAATCAATCATTGACCTTCAACCTAGGGCGTTCTGGTACACTTATGAACGTCCTTGTGTACGAACATGGTGTTCATTACGGACAGCCCATGACTGGCACAGAATTCCAATAACAAACAACCACTCGGGTTCAGATCGGGGGGGCATTCCTCCCAATCACGCCTCTCCAGAAACAGGAGAAACAGTTAGTCACAAAGTGGTTTTTTGTGGTTTTTGCTGACTGTAGCTGGGATGTTCCCTTAAAAAATCAATTCAATCCACGCTGCTCTTCTGTCCTGTATGGTTGGCAGCCGGTGGAGTGATTTGTGCTCGTCTTCACAGCCAACAACAGAACACTGCGTGTGGCACCTCCACATTATGATTCATAACATGGTGCTCTCGATAAAGAAATGGCGGATCTGCGTAAAGGTAGTGCTGTATCTGGGGGATGAAGAGACACCGTACTTATGCCTCAATAGGAGGGAAGATGGGGAGGGAGTTGGTCGCTGGTGGGTGGGAATATGCAAATGTGCCAACTTTTTACATAGAAGTCGGTGACGAATTTAATCGGCTCGTTTGGAAGCTGCAGGCAGGGTGCTTTCAGAGATCTTTATCTCACTGAAAAAAGCATGGATGGTCTTATTTCACAATTTGTATGCATGTGGCAGCACCAGAGACCCAAATAACACCCAAATCCCAGAAAAGGTCAGTTTTTCATAATATGAGAACTTTAACCTAACCTTTGACAATATTCACCATAAAACCGAATGATTTATATTTTGGGGACTTGTGTTTTGCCCCCATAAGGAAGGCCAGTTCCCACAATGTGGCTGTGTGAACACACTTATGCCTGCATAACATTAATAATACATGGACACACACATACACACGCTCACACACACACACTCACACAAACAAGCAAACCGTTGCTGACCTGGCTGTCTGGGTCACCGGGCATGCCCAGTACTGGTGCTGGTGGTCTCGGGGGGTTGATGGGTGGGTGTGACAGGGTCACTGGAGGTCGTGTAGCCAAACGCGGTCTTTCACACACCTCACACAGAATGCTGCTGGCTGCATTTACCATGGTACAGCTCTTACACTGCCACTCTGAGAAGAAGTCATTAAGACACACACACACAAACATCAATTCTTTGAATTCACATTATGGGTAGTAGTCCATGTCCTTATGTCCTTAACTTTGTGGTAAAGTTATTTTTGCTCCAGAAAGACTATGGCTTTGGTGGCCAAAAAAAAAAAAAAAATCCAATCAATCAAGTCTACTTTGCCCTTCCACCTTGATTCAAATTTATTGTTAATGAAACTCAACACTTCCTTCATGTGTTAACAGTAAAAGCCTTAAATCCAAGTGAAGGCATTAAGCCCCCGAGATATCTCAAAGTCAAAGGGGCCCATTTTCACATACATACATATGATTGAGGACGTACTTGGGCCCAAAATGAAAATTAAATTAAACATGGCAGCTGTGGCTCAGGAGGAAAAGTGGTCGTTCACCTGTGAGGAGGTCAAGATACTGAACCCCAAAACTGCCCTTGATGCTGCGCCATCGCTGTGAGCAGGTGGCTTAGCTGTCGTATGAATATGTGCGTGAATGGGGGAATGCATGTAATAAATAATATGTATATACGGTGCTTAACAAATTTAGTAGACCACCTGTCATAAAAACGAGAAAACAAATATTCTTCTTTCAAAAACTTGTTTAAAACTTAAAATGTTATCGTTATTTATTTGGCAAATAACAAACTGAAAGGGCTTTTCACACATAATAACCAAAAAACTTAATATTTTGTATGGCCTCCTTTGGCCTTGATAACAGCTTGCATTCTTGCTGGCATTGTATTTATGTACTTTTCGACAGTCTCTTTTATTATTGAGTTCCAAATAGTTTCTAGCTGTTCCCACAGACTTGCTTTAGATGAAACTTTTGTGAGATCAATCTTAGAATCTACTAAATCCCAAATTTGTTCAATAGGATTCAAATCCAGACTTTGACTTGGCCAGTCCATCAGTTCCAGTACTCCAGATTCCTTTTTCTTGGTCAAATAGTCTCTGCACAGCTTTGAGGTATGCTTGGGGTCATTGTCTTGTTGGTATATGAACCCACGCCCAATCAGATTCAATCCAGAAGGATTCCATGATGCACTAAGATAATGTGGTAGACAGTCTTGTTCATCATACCGTTGATACAGCTTCACTAATTTGCCCACGCCGTTTCCACAAATGAAACCACATACCATAATGGAATCTCCACCGTGTTTCACTGTGGGTGCAATGCATCTGGCATCAAAACATTCTCCAGCTTTTCCACGGACATAAACACAATGATGCTCACCGAAGAGTTCAAACTTCCGTCCAGAGTACCTTCTTCCAGTCATCAACAGTCCAGTGTTTGTGCTCCCTGGCAAATCTGAGCCGTTTCTGCAAGTCTGTCTCTCTGTCTCTCTCTCTCTCTCTCTCTCTCTCTCTCTCTGACTGCATTTCTGTCTGTCTGTCTCTCTCTGTCGGTCTGTCTGTGTCTGTCTCACTCTCCCTCTCTTGCTCTCCCTCTCTCACCCAACCGGTCAAGGCAGATGGCCGCCCACCCAGAGCCTGGTTCTGCCCGAGGTTTCTGCCTGTTAAAAGGAAGTTTTTCCTCACCACTGTCGCCAAGTGCTTGCTCATGGGGGAATTGTTGGTTCTCTGTAGATAAAAGAGCTTGTTCTATACCAGCTCTATATGGAAAGTGTCCTGAGACAACTTCTGTTGTGATTTGGCGCTATCTAGAGATCAGCAGTGGTCTTCCTTCTGTCTCTACTACTTAAAATCTTGAGGAAACCTTTGCTTCCCGCCTCTTCCTTGGCACATTTTGTAAGTACCAGTCTTGGCAATTGACTCCAAAGCATACTTGACCACACTGTGAGAACACTTTCTGTTCCCTATTTGCCTCAGAGACCATCCAGCATCATGAAGTACTTTCATGCGGACTCTTTCATTTTCAGTGAGCTCTCAACATTTTACGATTTTGAACAGAAATGAGGAATTTAAAACTGAATTAACCTTCTTATGCTTAAATTTGAGCCAGCTCACTGGGCTTCTCTGAGAAGTCAGAAATTAATCAAGCATAACATTCAACACTGAAACAAATTTTTCTGTTCAGGAATGGAAGTAAATAACTATAATTTGACATATTAATCAAGAAATAATAATGTGCTTTATTATGCTTTCAGTTGTTTTGTGTCAATAAATTCTAGGATAACAATAATGATTGTATTTTAGCATTAAAAATATCCTCTCGGTTAAAGAGCTTCTACATATTGATGTATTAACCATCGCAAAACCACCGACCTCTTCAATGGTTTCCAGATGGCAGTCCAGGACAGTGCCAGCTCTCAAGATTTTGAGAGTTTCCTCAGTCTTTTTCTGTCCCTCTCAGATTTCCCACAGGCCCAGCAGACCACTGTGTAGAAGATTGCAGATGCCATCACAGTATCATTAAATGTTCTTTAACAGTGTCTCGCACGTTCCAAAAGACCTCAGTCTTCTCAGCAGATGGAGATGACTTTGGGCCTTCTTATACAGGACATCTGTGTTATTACTCCATACCAGTTTGTGGTTGTAGTGAACACAAGGGTATTTGTGCTCACCCATGATCTCGATGTCCAAACCCTGGATGTTCACTGGTGTAGTCTGTCTAACTGCTGACTCTCCAGACCTCTCTGGCATTGATCTCCTGAGACTCCTCCTCCAGCTTCCTCCTGTAGCTGCTTTTGCCGCTCCTTATCTTCCTTTTCAGCTCCCTCTGCACCCTCCTCAGCTCATGTTTATCCCCCGATCTAAAACCCCTCTTCTTCTCATAGGGATTTTAGTTCCAGAACACCCAGGGTATATTATTTGCAAACAACCGTACCTTCCTGATAGGTGCAGAGTTTTCCACAGAGAAGTTTATGTAGTCCATGATCCATATTGTTAAATTGTTAGCGTCCTCCTGTAGTGTCAGCCAACAGGGGGATATACAGTGTTATCGCAATGACATGGGAGAACTCCACCTGGAAGTAGTATGGCTGAATGCTAACAGCTTGCAGCTCCATGTGTAGTGCAGCATTGCGTCTTTACATTGATGTGCCCTGGGTTACACCATCTGTTTTTCCACAAGCATTGCTATTCTCCCACCATTCCTCTTACTGCTCTCCATTGTTCTTCTGTCTGCTCTCAGCAGTTGAAAACCGTCCGAAGAAACATTCGAGTCCAGGGTGAGTTCATTCAGTCACATCTCTGTGAAACACATTGTGGTGGGTGGCACAAAGTCGGAAAGCAGCAGGTCTGCCAATTAGTCAGGCTGGGGATATAGGGCTATGACACAAATATCCATTTTCACAAAGTCTGCTGCCTCAGTTTTTATGATGGCAATTTACATATACTCAAGAATGTTATGAGAGTAATCAGATGAATTGCAATCGACTGCAAAGTTCCTCTTTGCCATGAAAATGAACTTAATCCCCAAAAAACATTTACACTGCATTTCAGCCCTGCCAAAAAAGGAATATCTGACATCATGTCTGTAAAGTCAACTTGGAAAATAAGAATAATAAATTAAAAATTATTACTTAGAAAATATCTTTAATACTCAAGTATATCCTGGAGGATGAAGAAGCCTGATTGACAGCTGTCTGAAGCCCAGCTGTCGCAAGTCCAAAGCTGATTAGAGGGAGGGTGCATTCACCTGAATGCGCATCCAGAAACAGATGGAGTCAGGAGATAGCATCAGACGCACATGGAGGAATCCTGAGTGAGCTCAGACTCAAATCCAAAGCGACAGGAATGCAGTGGAGCCAAAAGATGCAGCAAATGGTGCAGACGTGATCCAGAGAGGCAACCGGTGAGATGTCGGACCTTTGGTTTTCAGAGACGCGTACAATAAATCATGGCTGCTGTAGGGAGCGACAAAGCCATTGAAGTTTATAGTTCATTAGCGTCATGTGTAATGCCAAAGTTTGTAGTCTGTGTATGATTTCTTCAAATATTTTCAGTTAAAGAGGATGCCACGATTTAATTTGCCTAGAATGGTGTGAAAAAACAAAGTAGTAATATTGATCACAAGGTGGTACATGTTTGAGGGTACAGCTAAAATTTTTGTTCGTTTTTTACCTTGCTTGGTTTGCCCTGCTCTGTAACCCAACTCTCTGTTAAAAACTGAAATTAAAGGAGTAAAGAGAAGAGGAAAAGTGGTTATTAGGGAGAATTGCATGAGTAAAATCCAGTGAAAATCAAGGTGAAGACAAGATGCTATCTTCTTAAATTCGTGTATCCACCTCCAAGGGCACCCTTGGAGCACATCAAGTGGTTTGTTATGGACTAGACAACATTGCTGATGTCCACAAGTTGGTGACACCAGAACAATTGCAGTCATTCTTCCCTGATGTACCTCTTGACGAGCTTATGAGGCCCCAGGAAATCGAGCTACTCATTAAACATAGGGAAGGGCAGTTAGCACCCCAGAGAATCAAAGTTGTTGGAGACCTTGTGCTGTGGGACGGGCCACTTGGAAAGACTGTTGCAGGGACCCATCCTGAACTGTTAAAGAAGGTTGGTGTGCCAGCCCACATGTCGAAGACACATTTTGCAAGGTCAATGAGGACAGCAGCTGTTAAATATGAAGAGCTTATGAGTAGCATTGTGGAGTATAACCCATTAAACAAAAAGATCACAGAGAGTCAGGCTGAGACTGCATTGACCAAGAATCAGGATTTTCTGAAATGGTGGAACTAGCATTGGTGCAGCATGCGAGCCCAAATGTGGTGGCTGTCGCTGTGGAAATTGCCAACCCGATGAAAGGAAATGACCCTTGCTGAGAAAAGAGAGCTTGAGGTGGTAAGAGAAGGACTCATCTACATCACAAGTGACAATCATAGTAAGGAACCACATTGGCATGCAAAGTACCCATGGCTAGAAGATCCATCTTCATTGCCAAATAACAGAGGAGCAGTTGAAGCAATGTTCCTGAGGACTGATAAGCAACTGGCCAAAGCACCAGGATGGAAATCTGCCTACACTGCTCAAACATGAAATGATTGACAGAGGAGCTGCAATCAAGTTATCCCCAGAGCAGATTACCAGTTGGAAAGGACCAATGTGGTTTGTGAGCCATCTGATAGCTCCAAATCCTCACTCAACAACAACACCTGTAAGACTTGTGTGGAACAGCAGCCAAAGGTTCAGAGGCATCAGCATGAATGACCTGTTGATGAAGGGGCCAGACATCCTTAACAAGATCCATGCCGTCCTTTTGAGATTCAGGAGGGGAGTCAATGCTGCTTTGAGAGACATTAGAAAAATGTACAACTCTGTGTGGTTGGAAGACAGAGAAATGCATCTCCACAGGTTCCTCTGGCGGGACTCAGAGGAAGAAAGCTTGGAGGAATATGTAATCACAAGAGTCAACATAGGAAACAAGCCAGCGGGATGCATCACACAGCTTGCAATGCGAGAGACGGCTAGCCTACCTCCATTCATCCACCTCAAAGGGGAAGGCAGAGTACTGCAACAAGATAGTTATGTTGACGACAACCTCACATCTCACAATGACCTTGATGAGCTGGAAACCATCATAGCAAATGTGGAACAGATCCTGAAAGCTGGAGGCTTCCTGCTAAAGCCATGGGTCTTCTCCAAAGTTTCTCAAAGTGGGAGGAAGACAAATGTCAACACAACCAAGGCTGAAGTTAAAACAATGATCCTACCAAATCAAATACAGGATGAGGACAACAAGGCACTTGGTCTAGGCTACCTCGTTGAGGAAGACAAGCTTCATGTCATGGTATCCATTAACTTCTCAAAGAGAAAGAAAAAGATGCGACTTGGTGATAATCTTCTTTTGGATCAAGTAAGACCGCAAATGCCAAACCCCTTAACAAGAATGGAGCTACTGAGTCAAGTTTCAGGACTATTTGACCCACTAGGCCTGGTAACCCCTGCCAAGCAAAAAGGTGCCATCCTCGTGCGGAGAGCGTTTCAAGAGGCAAAGAGTGAAAATTGTGCAGTCAAAGATACCTTGGATGCAGCACTATCTGACAGCCTTAGAGAAGATGCAATCCAGCTGTTTGAAGAGTATGTGCAACTTGGGCAGGTTACTTTCACCAGGGCCATAACACCTTCAAGCTTCACTGGAGAACCTTGGGCAATAACACTCTCCGATGGGAGCAAGCACGCTTATGGGGCTGTAATGTACCTCTGATGAAACACTGATCGAGGCCCAGTTGTCACACTAGTGGGGTCCAAGGCAAAGCTAACTCCGTCAGACCACAGGGGTGATGCTGTCAAAGCGGAGATATGTGGTGCTGTGTTTGCCTCATGCCTGAGAAAGTACTTTGAACAGCACAGCAAAATCCAAATAGTAAAGTGGTTCCATCTCATCTATAACCAGACAGTTAGAGAGAAAGCTATGGTTTTCAGACATTCTTTGCAAATAGGGTTGGAAAAATCCAAAACACAACAACAATCCAAGACTGGTGATGAATTCCTGCTTCCCATAACATTGCTGACAGGAGCCAGTCCTCAAGACCTGGATGAAGCATCAGAATGGCAAAATGGGCCAGGACTCCTTAGGCTTCCTATAAACAAGTGGCCAATTAAGTCAACCAGACATTTGGTACCAGATGTAAGGGAAAGTGTCAGCAAACTTCAGAGGAAGACATTTGTTGCCACACTGACAAGGGCCAAAGCTAAAATAAAAGACTCATTAGACCAGAAAGAGTCCAAAACACAAGGGCCCCCTGGACTGAAGATGGGGGACAAGCAAGCGGAAACCCAAATGCAACTGAAAAGACCACCAGCAGGATTAGCAGTTTTAAAGCTTGTTGATGTCAAGCAATTTAGCAATCTTGGTCGACTGATCAAGGTGGTTGCTTGGATTTGGAGAGCTGCAAAGAAGTTCCTTGAAAAGAAACAGCACACCACAAATGACCCAAAGTGGGAGGCAGAGTCATTTTCACAAGGCATCTCAACAAGAGAAAGAAAAGACGCACTCAGATGCACACACATTCTCGAGTGCAAACACAGACAGGCTGGCAGTATACAGAGACCATGAAACTGGCTTGTTAGTATGTGGTGGTCGTGTGCAAATCTTCGACAAAGACAACCTTGCAATCCCTCTTTTACCACACCAAACCTGGGTAGCAACATTACTAGCCAGGGAAGCTCATGAAGAGAACCACGATTGAGTGGCCGGAACACTACCTCCTGAGAGAGCTGAGCCAACTGCCCCATTTGAGTTTACATCTGTTGACCTTTTTGGACTATCCAAGTTAGAGATGACGTCAAGAAACGAGTGCCACTGAAGGTTTGGGGAGTTGTATTTTGTTGCATGATCTCAAGAGCTATTCGCACAGACCTGGTAAACACACAGTCCAGAGAAAGCTTCCTGTTAGCCTACCAGAGATTTACAGCACTAAGAGGTCATCCGAAAAAGATCTGGTCAGATCCAGGCACCAACTTCATAGGAGCAAAATCAGTCATAGAAGAATAATACAAGCTTCTTGCCAATGTTGACAAAGCCACTCTGGAAGAGTCTGCAGCCAAGAGTGGCACGGAATGGACATGGAAGATTCATCCAGCTGATTCTCCACACCGGAATGGGGCAGCAGAAACTGCTGTGCACATTGTCAAGAGAGCACTGCAGAACCTTGGAGGAGAAACAGGATTAAGTTGGAGTGAATTCCAGACAATGCTTTATATGGCAGCTAACCTTGCAAACGAAAGACCAATTGATGCCAGGACACAAAGCCGAGAAGACAGCATCCAGTACATCACTTCTAATAGTCTTCTACTGGGCAGAGCTTCACAAAGTGGAGATGTTCAAACTTTTGACTTCGCAAAGAGCTGGGTATTGCCCTTGGGGTGGACTAGTTTTTCTTTTCTTTATTTTTCATTTGTTTGTCTTATTTTTGGTTCAGCTTGTTTCCCCCATTCAATCATTTATCTTACCTATAGGTCGACCCCAGTCAGGTGGTCAGGGCACGCTTAAGGTGTGCTGACCCTTTTGCAGGGTAACTGTTTTTGCACGTACGTAAATATTTGATTTAAGCTTGGGATTGGAGTATATTTACTTTGTGAACAAGCCTTGTCTGCAGTCTGAATTGGTGTGTTTTCACACATTCCAGCCCCTGCCTAGGTTAGTCTGACTTGAGGTTAACGGCAAGGAGGTCAAGTGTGGTAATGGTTTATCTAATGCAGCCTGGTTAGCGCCACTAGTTGTTTGAATTGTCTAAAAAGGAGTAAAAAGCATTTCATAAATCTCACCAGTTGTCCATCCATACGTGCATACAACCAACAGACACTAGTGACAAAAGAAACACACAAAAAGGACAGAAGCACACCAAAACAAAGAAAAGAGGTTGGATCTGCTGCTAAAAGCTTTCTCCAATCTGACGGCATGGGTAGTAAATCAAGTATAAATGCCACAGATGAATATATTTACTTGCTTTTATGTCAGTTTCTTAAGTCACAGGGGAAAACTAGAAAGTAGTATAAAAAGGATTACTGGAGCTGTGGGATGCACATTGATATAACACAGACCAGTGAGGGTGGCAGGCTGAGATTCATCTTCTTTAGAGCTGATCGATTCCATGCAGGGACGCTCACACTTCTCACACAGTACATCCTGGACAGAGTTGACTTTCGTGCAGTGACAGCAATGCCAAGTGGAAGAACTGAAACAAGGGAAGAGGTAATGTTACGGCTGTATCAATTTGCATCAACAGAATATTTATCCATACATATTGGTTTTGTTCTTCTTATAGGTATAGTATGACTCAGTTCTAAAACCTTGACTTTCATTATGTTTAAACTGCCACTACACTTTGCTGTGACCAGCTTTAAGTTTGACCATAACCCTTAACCCCCTGTAACCTGCAGAATTTGATTGGGTCAGATACAGTCACAAGCACTGTCTTGGCAGCTTGTAAGTCATTATTCAGATGAAAATCAAAACCAGCAATTGCATTTATGTTTAATCTATTCTGCACTACATTGTTGACATAATTGAAACCTCATGTCTCTTCTACAGGGACACCATAACAACTGATCTGCATCAAACCACAGGGGGTGGAAATAGGGCAGCTGACCAGCAAAGAAAGGGACTCCTCAAATTAATGGTGCTGACATATACAGCAGCTGACTTTTTACCTCAATAGTTAATGAATAAATTGTTACTTGAAGTTGACTGACAAGTAGTCAGAACCAGCACTGGCTGTGGTCCAGTGGGATCAAAGCTATTAATCTGGACCTGTAACTGTTCCTGTTTTGGGGTGAGGAAGATGGTGATGATGATGTGACAGTTGTTCGATGGTGGTTGGCCCTCTCAGGGTAGGAGTGGTACAGTCTGTCACATTCTGAGCAGAGCCCCTGGAGGCAGGTGAGGCAGTGGGCAGAGATACGGAATATTTCACAGATAGTGCAGTTCTCTGAAACAGAGATAACAATCATCTGTACCAATTCACAAATTCAATTTCTGTGAGTAACCATAATTCAATTTTTGTGGAGGTATAAAGTGTAGAGTAAAAAAGAAATGCTGTAAAAACAACAACAAAAACATGCAGGCAGAAAGTAAGAGGTTGATATCTTTAAGGGAATGACTGTGTTCCTTAATGGTGCCTGCAGTTGGCTGCCATATAACAGGGCAACTTGCTGGATGGAAGTGTTGTTCTGGGTGAGTTTTCAGTGCAGGGTGTTGTAAATATGGTATATTAAGTAGAGAGCACAGAATTACTGGGCACCTATTGGGCAGCTGCTATGTGGGTTCTATGGTCAGAATTCTAAAGAGCAACACATTAGCAGTAAAACACCATGTCAAAACATCTACCCGTTGTTTTCTAGGCCACTGAGGTTCTATGTACGTTAATGCACAATATATAACACCACAAAATATATCCTACACAATACAACATTCATATACACCAATCTACTATGTTTGTTGAATGTGAGAGTAAGACACACCTACCAACCATGTTCGTGATTATTAAGTTAATCTAATATAACATAAACAAACACAAATTAATACATAGCTAACCAAGTTAGTGAGTTAGTTGGTTTACAGTGGTTTCTCTCCTCACCTGGCTGTTTGATTGAGGTCGAAAAGACCTGAATGGACCTGAGACCTTGGAAGTTGGAGGACAGGGAGTAAGCATAGTTGTTCTCCCTGGAGGAGTGATGGTGGAGGGGGAAGGCTAGAGACTTAGTCTGACCATCTGAATGGCATGAAGTAGAGGAGGACTGGTAGGCCACAGCATCAGTGTTGAGACCGACATCCTAAGAGGATAGAAGAGTATGTAAAAGCTGACTTGAAGAATTGGTGCCCATCATGAACTTTGATGGATCATTTGTAGCAGAACCAGAGACCTCCAATTCAGCTTTCCTTCTCACATTCCTTCTGGAGAGCTGGGAAGGAGGGACATTTCAACTACAAAGGGTTACCTATCAGTTAAACTGTTTTTCATGGAGAAGCTAATCCTTTCTTACAGCTCAACACCAGATGAAGCCGTTAGAACCGTCAGGATGGACAATTAACAGGTCTCAAAAGAACTCAAGAACCAGATAACATTGACAAGTTGTAAATCAGACATTCCTGTAGCAAACTGTTTTTGTGTCTGTGTGCTTTCTTTTCTACCACATCAGGATAATGCAAACGATATGTTTGATTCAACTTTGGATGTTCCGACAGCACTAAACTCACAGTGTGTATGGTATCAATGCTTTTGAGCTTGTAAAACGACATAACTATGATCTTAACTCTCATAAGCAGTGTTGTCTGGGTTTCTACCATGGAACCATACTGCCATCTAGAGATTAGAAGCAGTTAGGTTTCAGATACATGACATTAGACAGTTATAATTAGTAGTGCTTAATTCACCAAATATAATCTGCCTTTCCTTGCTCCTTTATTCTATAAGTTAGCTATACTGTTAGTTATCGTATTAGTTAGTATTAGTATTGAAGAATGTTGCCATTAATCAATGAAATGCGTCTGATGCATGTATATCGGTGTAAACATACATGTTGTAAACAATCTTGATGTTCGAAAATGTTGAAAATTGATCATTTAAACTCTGTGATTGACCATAGTGAGAAGCAAATGAGTCAACCGCACGCAATCTTTAGTGAACGTTTGAACATTTTTTTTTTTAAATTTTTGGACGAAATGACAGCATTCACCTGTAAATCATTCTAACGTGAGCGACGCCTGTTTGTCACAGACACGCCCCAGAATGCCAGAAGGTACATTTCCCAGCAGCCCGCCGCAAGCGCTCATTTTTTACTCACTTTTACTTTTCACTTCATTGCTTCACGTTTAGTTGTTTTCCGCTTCCCCTCAGAAAAATGTTTTTCTCTAGTTCTTTTTCCAGTCTTTGTGTAACTTCAATTTTAGCTCGCCATGTTAAACTGCATGACTTTTTCAAAGTTAAAGCCAAACTCTTCTTTTCTTTAACCATTAAGGCAATAACATAATAATATTTTTGTATATATTTTCGCCCACCAATCAAAAGTATTCTCAACTTTATTATTAACTGAGAAGTTTTGCCATACAGTCGTCAACCTGTTTGGACCGAAGTCCTGCAGCCAGCCTCAACCCATCTGCCTGGCTCAAATAGCAACCGAAAGTGCCGCTCCTCTTTTGTTACCAACACCAAAGGGCCAGCCCCTGAAGCACCTCTGTCCAATATTGGCTCTCAACACCAAAGTTTGAATGGTTCTCGGACCGCAGTGCAGATCGGAACCACAATCGGGGCCCCCCTTTGTGCCAGTCCGGGACAGACCATTATCGGAGCGCCGCTGGCACAGAAGTAGGCATTTTCTATGCTGCACTGAATAAAAGTTGGTGTCGTAGGCTATAACTATCTTAATTCTCATTAGACCTGCCTAGTCATTAATTTAAGAAATTAATTCTACATTTGCGTCCTCATTTTTCTTCAAACTACTTCTCACTATTGCCAAACTCATTCCTTTTGTTATCTTGCTATAGCTTCTTCATCCAGTTGTTTGCATTACATCATATAATCCATATTATTCATCATATTATTCATTATTCATATACATTCTCATTTATTGTGTAACTAAATATTCATTTGACGTTGTCAGTGTCCTTTTGAGTTGGAAATAGATGATCACTGAATCGCGAGCTTACATTTCAGATGATGAAACTGATCTACCGTTAATTCATTATTATTATTAAATCAGCATTGAAAGAAAAGAATAAATAAAATCCTTCTGAGCTGATGAAGGTTGGTGCCCCTTTCTATATTAGCAAGTGCAAATATTAAGCCCAAAGGTTTAATGACCTAATTCCCCTACAATTTACTATAATCTAATACTTGGAAAAGATGGTGGATGTAGCAGTGACACAGCAGCTTTTTCTGTTTAAACAAAAAAAATTCCCAAATCTCATCAGACACTTGGAATAATAATCAGAGCCTGTCAGTGGCAAAAGTAAACACTTTCAGTGCACGTGCATTGGTGGTGCACCAGTGCTTGAAGGGATTACATTGTAGCTCATTTTATGGGGTACAGTGCTCTTGCTCAACACTGGCCCACTTTCAAAAATGGTCGTCTCCATTAGACACAAAAATGTGAAAATAGGGTCCATGGGAAACTGCACACAACACCACATTCACTGTTTGTAAATGTAAATGTAGGTCAAACTCTTACGACAAAAAATTCAACATCACATCATAAACATCACAGTATAGGACATTAAGTAGTAGCCTATGTCTCTCGTTGAATTGGTTTCCTCCCTTATGGACATGCACAAAAATAGATATTCAAAAACCTATGTGTTTTTTTTAATATATTCAATATTTATGTTGTTGTTAGGTAATGATCTGTAGTGGCCAAAGTAATTCTAATAGGAAAAGCAAAAAAAGGAAGTTAGGTAAGTCAGGCAGTATAAAAATGCAAGAAAGTCCACATATAGAGGACGGTGGGATGGCTGGATGTGTCAAACAAACACAGGACTTTTACCCAGGAGACCGTGCTTTGTGTCCCATGTGAAACCGAAAGACAACAATTAATTAGACAATTAGTTTTGTTGCCTACAACTAACAAAGTAGGTATGGTGCCTAAACCTAATCAAGAAGTTTTAGTGCCTAAACCACAGCAAACTGCGCATCTCAACCCTAACCACATGACAACAGTGTTCCAGTGCACGTATTGCTGGTACTCTCAAATAATTCAGATGTGTTATTTTTGGAGTAATTGGCATTCCATTTATTCAGCTGTTTAGATATGAGGATCTGTTCTAGTGGATCTCTGCTACCTGGGCAAAGTGTGCAGCGGCGGGGGAGGACTTTTGCATTGATATCAATACTGCATGTTTTTGGACATATCTGCAATGTCATTGTAAGAGTAGAAAGTGATATATAATATTCCCAATAGTATTGCAGCTGTCTGTAGCACCCTAATTAGCCTAGCCCTGTAATATCAAGCAGAAAAGAGCTGCTGCACTTCATGTATGAACAAGCTCATTCACTTGCTGTGTAGCAGGGCAGTGGATACAATGTGAATGACACTGTGTAAGGGATAGCTCCTGCAGTGGAAACAGTATTACCAAATCTCTACCAGTGGACACATTTCTACCATGGCATGGTAGTTGTTAGGATCCACTAATTTGTCTGGTCCTAGTGTTCTCTTTTTCCCTTTTCCCTGGGTCTTATGTGTCTCCCCTGTCTGTTTTAGCTGGGTGTGTCCTGGCAGCCAGCTGGCTCCACCCTACCAGTAGCGCACCTGGGGCACATGAGCCTGATTAGGGCTGAGTATTTAAGGAAGGCTCTCAGCTGTGCCTGTCTCCGAATTATCCTGACCTCTTCCATGAGTTCCCAGAGTTTTTGTCTTGTGAATATCTCCAGTCTTTTGTCAATTGCACTCAGTGTTTTTGTGAGTCTTAGAATAGTCTCTTTCTTTTGCCACTCATGTGTGCTCTTTTTTTTCAGTGCCTACCAGCCATGTCCAGCGTTTGTCCTGCCTCAACCCACCGTGTGGTGTTCTTTTGTTTGATATCTCCACTCGTGAGTGCGTTTTGTGTTTGCTTAGCTCCACTCTTTGAGTGTGTGTTTTTTATTGTTTTTTCCACTCCTTATGAGTGCGCTTTTGTTCGCCACTATTGTTAATAAATTGTTTTCTTTACAAACCCTTGTCTGCGGTCTGCATTTTGAGTCCAACATCTATTGTATTTAAAGGCATAGCCTAACAGAATAATTCGGCCACCATGGACTCAGCAGACCCGGTGAAAAAAGCCTTTTACCAGTCAGAGTGTGCTACTTGGTATGTATGAGCAGTTTCTCCAAGCCTTGTGCAAATCGAGCCAGTACATGGTGGCTCAGGTTTCTGAGCTCACTCGATCGGCACATGTCTCACCTGACTGGTACACTGCATCACCACCTTCTGCATCAGTTAATCACTTCTGAATCCCAGTTGGTAAATGAAGCTCATATCAGTGATCCAGAACCGTTTGACAGGAACTGGGATGTCGGCATTTCCTACTACAGTGCAGTATAGTCTTTAAGCAGTGTCCCAGTTCCTTTCTCTCCAACCAGGCTAAGGTACATTTTGTCTTGGATTTGTTGCGTGTCTGTTTCCTTCCTCGGTTTCGTCATCCAGGAGAGAAGCCTGAAAGCTGACCCAGAGGTGAAAACAGTGGAGCAGTGGCCTGTCCCGGAAACCCGAAAGGAGTTGCAGCGATTTCTGGGTTTTGCAAACTTCTATCGAAAGTTTGTCTGGGACTATAATAAGATTGCCGCCTCACTGACTAAGCTAACTTCTTCCAAAGTGAAATTACCTGGTCAGCTGAGGAAGACAGGTCTTTCAATAAACTCAAGAGGCTTTTCACCTCAGCCCCGGTATTTTGGTACTTCGTCTATCCTCCGCAGAGCAAAATTAGAATATGGGAACCCGCGAGCTGTTAGCCATGAAACTGGCACTAGAGGAGTGGAGACACTGGTTGGAGGGGACTGAAGAGCCCTTCATAGTATGGATGGATCATAAAAACCTGGCACTCATCAAGACAGCTACACGGTTGAACTCCAGACAAGCTAGGTGGGCCCTGTTTTTCAGCAGATTTAGCTTTTACCTTATTTATGGAACTGGTTCCTTGAACACAAAACCCAACACTCTCTCTCATCAGTTCTCTTCATCTAAGCCTGAGACCCCCCTCCCCCGATATCATCCTGCCTACTGATCGGGTAGTGTCAGCTCTCACCTGGGGAACTGAGGGGTGTGTGGTTCAGGAGGCCCAACAACAGCACCCTGACCTGGGTAACGAACCCCCAATAAACTTTCTGTCCCTCCGTCAGCCTGTTCTCAGGTCCTTTACTGGTCACATTCCACTCGTCTCGCCTGTCATCCCGGAGCCAACCGCACTATCTCCCTGCTCCATCGACTCTCCTCCATCCTCTGCCTGTCCCTAGAAGACCCTGGTCCCACATTGCTCTCGATTTCATCACTAGTTTGCCTCCATCTAACGGTAATACTGTCATACTCACCATCGTCGACCTCTTCTCTAAGACTGCACACTTCATTCCCCTACACAAACATCCATCTGCCTTTGAAACAATAGAACAATTAACTCAGCATGTCATCTGACATACATGCTACCCCCACGGACATTGTTTCAGAGTGTGGTCCCCAATTCATATCACAAGTCTGGAAGACTTTTGCCAAAGCCTTGGGGGCCATGGTCAGTTTAACTTCTGGTTATCATCCCCAGTCCAACGGCCAGACGGAGAAAACAAATCAGGACCTGGAGACCGCCCTGCATTGTCTCACCACAAGAACCCTGCTAACTGCAGCTGTCTCCTTCTGTGGATCAAATACTCACACAACTCACTCATCTCCTCTGCCAGTGGCCTCTCTCCCTTCAAGGTCTCCCTTGGCTATCAACCCCCCCGTTCCCAGCCCAGGAGAAGGAGATTGCTGTGCCTGCTTTTGCAGATCATATGGCTAACATCAGGAGGATTTGGAAGGAGGCCAAGACTGCCCTCAAGCGCACCCAAATGGTGAAGAAATCATCTGCTAATCTTCACAGGAACTCAGCCCCTGCCTACAAGCCAGGTCAGTCTGTTTGGTTATCCACTAAAAATATCCCTTTACGAACTGAGTCATGTAAACTTTTCCCTAGACATAGTGGCCCATTTCCCATTGTTAAAGTAATCAATCCTCAGTCTGTCACCCTCAGGCTCCCTGCCTCCATGAAGATTCATCCCATTTTCCATGTCTCTCAAACCTGTGTCCACTAGTACCCTTTGTCCTCAGACTGAAGGGCAAAGGGTACTAGTGGCTACACCCTAAAGATCATGCACTGTGGGTCCAAAAGCATGGAAAACCTGGGAGGTCTGGAAAAACTTGTGTGCATATGTGGCCTGTTAGCAATTTTCCTTCAAAAAACAAACAAACAAACAAAAAAATATATGCAGGTCTTTCAATACTTGCCTGGAATAAACAGGAAATATTAGAATAAATTCAGTAAAATTCCCCCTGTAAAGTAAACTCTCCTGGTTTGACTGCAACAGGGATTTTCTGACCAAGTGATTAAGTATTGTTACACCCCATAATGTAGTCTTTGCCAGTATATTCATTTCAAACTTTTAGCTCACACTGCATGAAAAACCACATTTTCGACCCGTAAATTCCCGCGAAGTTCATTGATTTTCGGCGATTTACGGCAAGTTTACGGGGAACTTTGCCGGCTCCGAATATCGTCGGAAACTAACCATCTGTCGGCGGGGGGCGTGGTGCAAATAGCTCTAATTAGCACATGAATGCTACCGACGTTGATCTACTCAGGCTGGCCTGCTGACTTCACAAACAACCATTGGATGATTCCACAGGCATTTTAAAAGGAAACCCTCATGTGATTGGATAGCAACTCCTATGGACAATCTAGAGCCATCAATTAACCTAATGAGCATGTTTTTGGTCTGTGGGAGGAAGCCGGAGTACCTGGAGAGAACCCACGCATGCATGGGAAGAACATGCAAACTTCACACAGAAAGGCCCTGCCTGACCTGGGGATCGAACCGGCAACCTTCTTGCTGTGAGGCGCGCACACTACCTGCTGCGCCACCGTGCAGCCCATAAATTAATATATTAAAAATAATTATTATATTGTTATATTTATGTATATATAAAATATAGATGATAAATATATTTTATTTGATTGATGATTCATTGATATATTTGGCGATCCACCTTCTACACTACCACACAGTAGAACACAGTTGACAGAAACATTTTGAAAAAAGTCTTTAATGAATTTGTGCCACACACATTAACAAGGGAAGGAAAAAAAAGAAAGGAAATGTGGGGGTTCACACAGTCTCTGGGTTGGGCCATGCCGCTGTTTTAACGTGCATGCCTAAGGCCTCTGAAAATGCCTTTTTGCTGCCTCTGGGTCATACACAGTTGGTGCTGGTTGCTTTGATGGGGACTCAATGCAAAGCCTCTTGCGGTGTGTCGCCACATATTTTGGGTCACTCTCCAGCCGCTCTTGAAGTGTCTGGCAGAGTCGGTAGAGCCTCTGACTGTGGAAAGATGGAGGCTTTACGACCCACCCAGCTTCCCCTTCCGCGGTGTCATCCTCCTCATGAAACATCATGTCAGCAGTGACCCCCTGCCAAAAATCTATTTCCTGCTGGGTGGCTAGGACACTCCTTCTTGCTTCCAGAAGCTGTAAATACAGGTATTAATATAATAGTACTGCAAAGAAACAATAACACGTGATAACATATGTGACAATGTTTCTCAAAAACAATGCAGCTAATAAATAAAATTCAGCCCATTTATACATTGTTGTGAAAATAAAGCAGCATTCATGGAACTCTTACCCGCTGCCTTCTTTGTCTGCTGCGAGCTGAAATCTTCACAGCTGCTGCCTGACCTGAAAGAGCTGGCTGGGCATACATGAAGCTCCTCCGCACCGTCTCATAATATGTCTTACAGGCCGCTGGAAGAAAATATATATTGGTTTGAAATAATTAAAACAGGCTTCAGGAAAGTAAAAACAACAACAACAACAAGAAACAACAGAAAGGGGTTAAATAAATAAAAAAAACTTACATAAAAGGACTTCTCTCTCCACAGCATCCATGTCTGGACTCGCAGTTAAAGTGCCATCAAATATGACGTCACTGTTTCGTTGTGGGGCGAGTTTAGTCTGTAAAACACAAAAAGTACAGGTCATGCAACGTTTACGTTTACTTATATTCTGCAGAATATTTCCTGTGTATTTAATTAACTTACCCCTGCTCAGGTTCATATCGCCTATTGTTTCCGTCACTATTGTGCAGACGTCGCACCTTTTCCTTTAAAATACAAAATACATTGTAATGTTAAATGTAACGTGAAGGGTTACCAAATGTTCGGAACGTAGTGCAATAAGAATAATAAAGGTTTGGCGCCCTAAAAACTGCACAATGTAGTACTAAATTCTAACGTTACTTACTGCAACTTATGCACCCGTCTCTTCGTCTCAACAGCTGCAGTTCGGTTGGGCTGCTCCTCCAGAGCAAGCAGTCTGGCTTTTATCTCAGCCATTCTCCTCGCCAACTGCGCGATCAGCTGTGTTAGCAGCCGAGACAATCCAATGAAGGCGCTCAGCAGTTTCTTCTCTAAATTGTTTGGACTTTCTGAATATGGTTGCTCTGCAGCCAGGCCGTCCGCTCATCACAGAGGAGTGCCTTCTGGGGTGAACTGAAGACGACGTCCGGCCATTGTATGAACAGAGTTAAAGTTTAGCAGGACCCGAAACGTAACTGTTCTGATCCAAACACGATTCGCATTCACAGACGCGCCGAGGTCGTTTTCTGCCGACGTCATTGCGTCAGAGGAGGCGTCCAATCATATGCGAGGTCGCGCGCTCTGAGACCATTTTTGTTGCGTAGAAAGAAAAACATGCTGTGATTTTTTTTAGGTACTTTGATGTTCTATTTTTGTACCTGAATATTTTATAAAACATGTAAACTTCTTTAAACTGACATCATCGAAAATAAAAAAAAGAAAAGTTACTTTGGTGTGTTCCCTTTTTATTCCTACTTAAAGAATCATCAGTGGACTGACCCTGTTGGAATTTTGCAAGCTAATCACGCAAGCATTGTTCATCTGGTGGTGTGGTGGCCAAATGCGAAAAATTGTGACCGGTGTCCAAGAACTGTAGATCCTTTAATTTTCACAATTTGATTTAGCAATTTAAGTGGAAATTTAAAGCTTTTGAGAGTCAGGACACTTATCCTGTATGTACCCTATAAAATTATTTAAACACACTTTTAAATCCTCATGGAAAAAAAAAAATCTTTGTATTCTGTAGGCACAGAACACACACACACACACACACACACACACACACACACACACACACACACACACAATTCCAATTTGCATTTGTATAGCTTGCAGCATTACATTTGCACTTTAACACCTCATGGTCACAGGGGCTGAGAGAGAACTTCCACGGCAATTTACAGTGACGGAAATTGACGGAAATGTTACTTTTCATGCAGTATCAAAGGATATGATGGACCCTACCTTATGTCTCAGTGTAGGAATGATTCTCTCATAGAACTCAGGATGGGGATGAGCCTCCTGGATCAAACAAAATAACATTAATATTTATTTTTTTGTTTGTTTGTTTTGTTTTTTAATTTCAAATCATCATCATGCAACAAGTACAATGCATGACACATTGTATTTTTATGGTATACATATACCATAGCGATGCCTTGGAATTCATCAGTTTATGGCTACACAATCACCCTTAAGATTAAGAGTAGAGGAGTATAAAGGGAGACATGGAAGAGAATGAAAAACACAAAATAAAAAAATATATATACAGATATATCTATATATAATCTATACTATATATACAACTGCTAAAAAAAAAATTAAGGGATCGATCACAGTATAACACTAAATCAGCTAAACTTCAGAGATATCAATCTGTCCATTTAGGATGCACAAATGACTCAGTTACAACTGCTTTGGTGTAAATGAAAGTGACAACAGGTGCAATGGAGAGGCAAAGACAATACAACCCCCAAAAATGCTCTCCCTTTCCTTCCTGACTGATACGTCTCTAGTTTTGAGTTCTGTTAGCGTCCTTGTCACAACTGGTGGCATGAGGCGGTACCTGCAGCCCATTCAGGTTGCACAGGTAGTCTCCAGGATGGCACATCCATATGTGCAGTGGCAAGGTTTGCTGTGTCTCCCAGCACAGTCTCAAGAGCATGGAGGAGATACCAGAAGACCGGCCGTTACACAAAGAGTGCTGTCCCGGGCTGTAGAAGGGCATCAACCCAGCAGCAGGACCAGTACCTGCTTCTTTGTGCAAGGAGGAACAGGAGGAGCAGGCTACAGGTGTGCATGTTTCTGACCAAACTGTCAGAAACAGCCTCCATAAGGCCCCGACATCCTCTAGTGGGACCTATACTCACAGCCCAGCACCGTGCAGCTCGATTGGTATTCGCCAGAGAACACCAATTGGCAGATCCGCCACTGGCACCCCATTCTCTTCTCAGGTTCACACTGAGCACGTGTGACAGATTTCAAAGAGTCTGGAGGCGCTGTGGTGAACGCTATGCTGCCTATAACATCTTCCAGCATGACCAGTTTGGCATTGGGTCAGTTATGGTCTGGGGAGGCATGTCCTTGAAGGGTCGCACAGACGTCCTGTCATAGCCAATAGTACCCTGACTGCTGTTAGGTACTGGGATGAAATACTCAGAGCAGACCTTACGCTGGTACATTGGGCCCTGGGTTCCTCCTGGTGCAAGACAATGCCTGGCCTCATGTGGCCAGCGTGTGTAGGCAGTTCCTGGATGTTGAAGGCATTGATGCCATTGACTGGCCTTGACATTCCCCTGACCTAAATCCAAATGAGTATCTGTGAGACATTATGTATGGGACCAGGAATTCACCGATGCCCTGATCCAGGTCTGGGATGATGTTGTAGGGAGTGCATATAAACACGCAGGGGTTATACACACTACTGAGTCACATTATGAGTTGCTGTGATGAAATTCATGCAAGTTGGATCAGCCTGTGATTTTCATTTTTTTAATTAGATTTTCGGTGTGATTTTGAATCCTCAGTCCTCAGTTGGTTGATAATTTTGGTTTCCACTGACTGTTACATTATTTTGTAATCAGCAAATTGTGCAATGTACAATCAGTAAAGTTTTCAACTCGAATATTTCCTTGATCAAGATCCGATGTGTGATTTAGGTGTTCCCTTAATTTTTCTAATCAGTGTGTACACACTACTCACAAAAAGTTAGGGATATTTGGCTTTCGAGTGAAATTTATTTGAAATGTAAAAATTTCACGCTGCAGTGATATTATGTCATGAAAGTAGGGCATTTAAGTACAAGCATGCAATGGTGATTTCCTCATCTCAAAAAAATGATGGAAAGAAAACAACAACAGTGGTGGGTATACCACAACAAAAAATGTTGATGTCTCAATAACTTTTCATGTGCTCTTGAGCATTAATTACAACTGTCAAGTTTCCCCTCACTTGAAAGGTCGGCTTGCTTCGGAAGACTGACTGGATTTCACTCAATGACCGAGATCCTTTTTTTTTCCTTTTCTTTCTTTTATTTTGAAAATTGTCAAGGCCGAACAGGTGAAAAACCTTTGAATACAAACACAAATACAAGTTTTAGAAAAAAAATGTAGCCCAAGAAACCATAATCAATTAACCCAAAATCAAATACTTAATTTAAATTTAATTAATTTTAAGTAATTTTTACAACTTAGAATTTAATCTTGGAAAATAGAAAACCCATATTTACAACACTCAAATTAAGCAAATACATTTTAAATAATAATTTCAACCTTACAGAATTTGGCGGCTTTAAACTTCCGTACACACGAAATCCCCTTTAACAAATTACTTTTCGCTGTTTTACAATACACATCTTTACCTTGCCTTTTTCCACATGACGTTAAGTATATGGCACTCTGATTTGCATTTTAACCACATGATTTTTAACACCCCAACAGAAGAACACATTACATTTCACTCACACATCACATGGCAATCACATGGCTAGTCCACAGTTTACAACACAAAGATCTGGCACATAAAGCTCACCGGCTCCTTCTTCTTTCTTTGAAACAAGCTATTTCCAATGTCCAGATCCTGTAAACATTTCCACACTGTCCTCCTCGCTGTTCTGTGAGTGTGTCTTCCCAAGCATTCCTGATTACAGGAACACCTCCAGGTGCACTCAATTTACTGCTCTCTGCTGAGACACACCCAGGCCTGATGCACTCAGGCAGAGGGGCGTGGCCTGCAGCTCAGCTCAACAACAACAATGTCTAATGCTGTTCACAAGTCGACTTATTTGCTGAGGCATGGCATCCCACTCTTTTTGAAGGGTGGCCCTCAGGTCATTGAGGTTCTTGGGTACAGAGTTATGAGACTTCACACAGTGACTCAGTTGATCCCATACGTTTTCTGTGGGATTCAGGTCTGGAGAAAGTGCAGGTCACTCCATTTGAGGTACCCCAGTCTCCAGCAGCCGTTCCCTAATGATGGGACCTCGATGAGCTGGAGCATTGTCATCCATGAAAATAAAATTAGGCCTGTGTTGTTCATGCAGGGGCAAAAGGACGTCCACTCTGTGACACTCTAAGCTCAGTGGCCACTTCCCGCTGAGAACATACTGTTTGAAGCCTCGCAATGGTGAGGTACTGTTGAACAATTGTTAGGTGGCGGCTTGGTTTCATAGGGTTAGGGTTAGGGTAGGGTTAGGGTTTTTAAAATGCTTGTTTGGTTTCACAGCAAACTGACATATTAAGAACTGGAGCAAACAGAAATGCACAATTATTATGAAGGCTCATGTCATTGTTGCAAAAAGAAGATGCAGAGGATCTAAATTAAAATCAATTACATGTAACTAGCTAGTACACACACACACACACACACACACACACACACACACACACACACACACACACCTTAATAAGCATTTCTAGTTCCATCCTCAGGCACATCACTTCTAGTGTTACTGCAGCAACTCGACCCACATCAGGATCCACAACATCATCAGGGAAGCTGAGCCCATCTGGCTGCTGGTTGGAGTAACCATAGAGACAGAGCACTGCTCGTCCTCCCTGGGAGCAGAAAGAAGAAATGGGTGTAATGTGAACTTTGGTTTATTTTTCAGTTGAATGTGAAATTAGACCTTCCCAGGATTAGGATAGGTATTAGACAGGTTCATAACAAGATTGGAACATGTTTCGAATAGTTTCAGTATAGTTTCTGGGCAAATTTAGGAGTGGCTCAGGACAGGTTTGGGACAAAACAGGGACACTTTCTGGGCAGGTTCAGGGAAGGACAGCATTATCAGCAATCACAGTCACAGGACTAGGTGGAAACGATGTAACTTTAGATAACAGGGCTACTTACCAACTGAACAATGTGGCAATTTGTAGACTGGCTAAACATGCCATCAAAATGTCTTGAGAGCTTGTACATAATGATTTTCTCAGTCTCGAGTTCATTTGATCCCTTGAGTAGTATATTCTTCTGTAGTGCTTGTTATACTCTACCTAATACTATACCATACTCTTTAACTTCTTCTTTTTGTTTTGTTTTTTTGTTACCTGAATAGCATCAACGGTGGCCCTGAAAACTGGGTTGTTGTGTTTCACAGTCCTCCAGTACTTTGGCCTGTTGGGATTTGTCAAGTTACAGCCATACTTTTCCAGGATGTTAAACGCTGTAGACAAGCGCTGGAGAGATGCAAGGGTCTAAAGAAGAAGAAGAAGAAGAAGAAGAAGAAGGTTTTTTTTTAAAGTTACATTAATTTAAACATGTTTCTTTTATTATTAATAATAATAAATGTAATTTATAACGCATTTTACATCAAACAAATTATCTCAAAGTGCTACACTGCAAAAAAAGGGTAAAAAAAAAAACAATGTCACAAAACTAAAACTAGTGCAGAGCGAGGCTGCATATAGGCCTACTGAATTAAAACAAAACAAACAAACAAAAATGACTTTAAAATTTGTAGTCTATGCAAATGCTTTTCTAAAAAGATCCAAAAGAATCCACAGTCTGCGGTGCCCTTAGGTAGTTGGGGAGAGCATTTCGCAGATTGGGAGCAGCTGTGCAGAAGGCGTGGTCGCCCATAGATGGAGCCTTGTCCTCCGAGGCTGAAGGAGGTTGGCCTGTCCAGAGCGAAGATGGCATGAGGAGGATTGGGGTGTGAGGAGTTCTTTAAGGTAGGGGGGAGCAGTGCCATGGAGGCACTGGTGAGTCAGCAGGGAAATTTTGAATTTATGATACTTTGTATCACGTAAGATAACGTTAAGCAATCATCTCACATCCCTCCACTGATTAGGCCTAATATAACAGCTGCGGTCAACCGAACTGCAGGTTCTGTGGCCAGAGCCGGTTACCTTGGCAACGAGAGATATTAAATAGTCCACTCAGCCACTTCTTGTGAAAAACTTACGATTTTGACGATAAAAAACAACATTAACGTATTAATAATTGATTTAATATTTATTTCCTTCGTAAGTGACCATGGCATAAGCGGGATAATGCCCTTCGAGGTGTCCATTATCAGAAATGAAAGCGAAGTCCATTCATTCGCGTCGGACGGTTCACGCCTCCGCGTCGTCCATTCATTTCTGATAATGGACACCTCGTTGGGCATTATCCTTTACATAATGTTGCACTATTCCTAATGTGAAGAAAATGTTATTTTATTTCTGTGTTCTGTTCTGACTTGAGACTGTAATTCAAGCTACCTCATAGAAGTTTACAATACACTGCACTGCATGCATGCACAATTGTGCATAAGTATTACATGTTAATATAAGAGCAGTTAAAAATAAAAAATAAAAATAAGGGACATCCTGGATCTGAGCATAAGCAGATGTGACTGGAGATGCAGAGGGGGTGGAGGGTCTGAAGAGAAGGGAGCAGATGTTTCCTGCTTTAGTTTTAAAGAAGGAGATGAAGCTGTTGCATCGCTCCTGCCTGTGTTGTCCTGTTGTCAGAGTGTAGGGGGGTCTGAGGTTTGAGGAAATGATTAATGTAAGCCTTCTGATGTTCCCAGTAGGCTAGTTTGTGAACAGCGACTCCTGAGTCTTTGAAACGCTGTTCAAGGATGCGTCCCACTCTTTTCAGTAGCCGCAGCTCACTAGTGTACCAGGGAGCTGAGTGTGTGAAGGTGATAGTTCTGGTCTTGACTGGGGCATGGTGGTCCAGGAGGGTTCCAAGTGTAGAAATCCACGGATTGTGACTGGGTTGATGTTTTTAAGGTCCCTGAAACAGATTTGACTTTTGGGCTTATTGACAGGGGGCAGGGTAGGTAACTCCACTGAGATGGCCTTATGGTCAGACACACCCAGATCGTGCACCGACAGATTGGTGACGAGGATGGAGTTGGTGATCAACAAGTCAAGAGTGTGGCCTCTGGAGTGTGTCGGGACATTGACGTGGTGAGTGAGGTTGAGACTGTCAAGAAGATTGAGGAATTCAGCTACAGAAAAGGAAGAGGGGTTGTTAACATGATATAAAAATCACTGAGTATGATGATATTCCCTGGGGTTATACAGAGTGTGGTGAGGAGGCCATGCATCTCGGGATGAAGGCTGGGTTCGGTTTGGGGGGGCGGTAAATCAGGAGAACTGTAATGGAAAGTGGTGGCTTGCATTTGAATGCAGGGCATTCAAAAGAGGAGTGAACAGGCAGGGACAGGGAGGACAACTCAAAGTCTCCCCAGTGCCACCAGGCTTCATTTAGACTAGAGTAGACCTCTGGCTATTGCCAGGTCTCAACCAGGCACATGAAGTGTATCTCCTTGTTGATGATGTGGTCATGTATAAAGGATGCCTTCTTATTTATGGATTGCGCATTAAAAACTTCAATTTTGACAGGGTGTCCTGGTTTGGTGGGGGTGGAGTGTCTCTGTAGGGGCCAGATAGGCTGTGATCCACTCCACATTTTTTGTCCTGCTTAGAGTTAAATAGCGTAGTGGCGGTGCTCTGTGACGTGTCAATTGTGCGACGGGCATCCAGATGGAGAGGATGCACTGCTCGGACCGCTGGTGGTAAACAAAATTTCTGCGTGTAATCCGGTGGGCATAATGGGAGCAACGCAAAAGTCCAAGTTCTTTTACAATGGGGATATTAAGTCCAGTAGTGATTGTGGAATTGAGCTTTCGGACCTGTGGGACGGAATAACCAAATGTCATGCCAACCCAGGACGCATGCCGGCTAGCCGCCGAGCCTCACCAGCCACTGACCAAACAAGTTTAGCACCATTTAGCAGCCAGCTGACAGCCAGATCATGGAGCAGATGCCAGAAAAACCCTCAGGGTGGACTCCAAGTGGAACGGCAATGTACAGCAATGGAACAGCGATGGAGCGGAGGAAGCTGTCAGTAATGACCCTTTGGAAGGATCCAGTCGGGCGAAATCGACAGCCAGAGCCGGTCGCCAGTAGCAGGTACCTTAGCCAGGTAACCCACCTGTAGAACAATGGATCTCAACGTCTAAAAGCATTCAAAAAACAACTTAATGCTTCTCTAAAACTTTGGTCAAATGTTAAAACTGAATTAAAATGTGAATAGGCACTTTTGGTTACAATATTTCTAATAAAAACACTACATAAAACCAACAAGTGATCAGTAAAATCAACAGGTAAAATCTTACATGATTTAAAAACATTAAAATAATGTTTAAAACTATAAAAACAATCCAGACGAGCTAACAAGAATATGTTTTCACTCATGTGGGACCATGAGTACTGCCTAGAGCAGGGGTGGGCAACCTGTTCCACAAAGGGCCACTGTGGCTGCAGGTCTTCTTTCCAACCAAGCAAGAGCTCACAGTTTGACCAATCAGCTGTCTGAAGAGTGAGATCAGTTGATTGAATGAGTCAAGTCTGGTGTGCTGCTGCTTCGTTGGAAAGAAGACCTGCAGCCACAGCGGCCCTTTGTGGAACAGGTTGCCCACCCCTGGCCTAGAGCCTTTGTGCATCCTCCTCCATACGCCATGGGCAGAGACCAGTTGCCTCAAAGCATGCTGGGAAGCTGGATGAGGCTCTGCATGGTTCCGATCTAAAATCTCATTTAGAGTACAGTTAAAATCCCCACCCATAAAAACATAATTTAATGACCCGAACTGTTTTCATTAATGTTTTCAGAGAAACATAAAACAGAGGTTAAAAACTATACTAAAAACAGCCAAAAGTGTCCACAAAATTCAAAAATGTTCCATTAAAGTGAATTAAAATCGCCATTCACCTTCTCCACCGCACAGACTCCTGCCTCACCTCTCTGCTCACTACACACCTTCTCCACCACACACTCCTGCCTCACCTCCCTGCTCGCCACTCACCTCCCCCAGACACATTCCTGCCTCACCTCCTTGCTCCCCACTCAACTTCTCCACCATACACACTCCTGCCTCATCACACACCCTCTCCACCACACACACTCCTGCCTCACCACATACCCTCTCCACCACACACACTCCTGCCTCACCTCCCTGCTCACCCCTTCTAACCCTTCTTCCCTACAACACCATTGCTTACATACTCAGGCTGCTTCTCAGAGCTGCGGTCTTGTGTGTCTGCAGCATCGGCAGCACCTGCACCCCAGTACTGGGAGCATCCGGCAGCTCCGTTCCATTGCACGCTGGGCTCCAGCCCCCTGCGGAGCCCGTACGGCTCGGCTCGGACACATTTTTATAGCGTGGCCTTCCTCACCACAACCAAAGCACTTCATAGCAGATACTTGTTGCTGATGAATGGTGGAACATTAGACAGAATTACCATGGTGGCAGGTTGAGTCAGAGGTGTCACCTGCTGCCCATAACCACCGTGATGCCGTCTCCACCAGCCGGTTCATCCTGGCTGTGTACTTCACAGATCTGCTTCCACTCAGCTCCCCCACAGCCAGGGCCACCTCCCCCACACTGAGCACACAGCCCGAGCCTACCTTCACCCCTTGATTCCTGCTCAGCCCGGCCAAGCTGCTGGCAGCCATGATGGCTACACACACCTGACCACCACACACACACACACACACACACACACACACACACACACACACACACACACACACACACACACACACACCTAAACTAACACAAACCCAGAAAATACAACACTAAACTAAACTAACAACTACATCCAACAAAGACAACTCAAAGAAGGGACAGAAAAGATGGAAAAAGCCTCTCACTAAAGATCACTCTCTGCCTCTTCTATTCACACACCTCTCACAGGAAGGAGAAGAAGAACAGCAATTAATTGTTAATTGTTGTTGCTATTTTCTATCTCTTCTTCCTCTATCTTGGCAACTATTCTCAGCTTGTAAGCAAATAAGCACTTCCCAGAATGTAAAAGTGTACCTTTAATATGGTATAAGTGTCTCTTATCTTTAAAAGTCATCCTGTAATGAGAGTTGTCTTTTATCAGAGCCAGTACTGTTGATGATAACCTATTGAGAGGCCACTGTAATGCCGAACCAGCAATTAAGTTGCTTACATGTGGACATTGAGAGTTTTATATTGTTGTTGGGGCAAGGCATGGAATGCAGTGTCACACTGGGAACCTACCAAAGCAGTAATTTCCTGGGGAGCAATGAGGTTATTTCCATAGCTGCTAGGTTTGGTGCTTTGGAAACTGGAAAGAGAGGCGCAGTAGAGGGTGGCGATACCAAACAAGTGGCATACAGTAATTTTGGTGCCAGTAATGAGTGCATCTGAGAGCAGGTCAACCGCTCAGCGCACTTTTGTTCCATAATGTTTTAGTCACACAGTTTAGTGATGACACACCCACATACACCTCTCTAAAATCCCACAAACCCCTTTATTCATGTTTTGTTAATCTTTCCACTTTTTTCAACATTCAATTATTCATAATATTTCAACCAGCTGACAAGACAAAAGTCCCGAAAGAGAAAGAACAGTGACTAATGGATAGATTCGTAAATTGGGTAGGGGAAATGCAAACGAGGAGAATGTTTGGAGAATGTGAAAGCCCTCCACCAAAACTAAGCGATTTCAGTATGTTTTTGAAACAGGTGACAGGGAATATAGACCATGCGAAAGTAATGTTACAGGAGGCAGGAATACTGCAGAAAGGCAGAGTGGAGAGAGAAGAAAAAAGGGCAGAAACATTTTTGGCAAATAGACAGTGTTTCATGAGAGAAGTCAAATTCTCAATTCAGACTCTGTCCTCTGCGCAACTAAAACATCAACTACCAGCTACAATCTTGACACCTCCAGAGACACAATGTTCTGAAGCAAAATATAACAAGCCCTCACCAAAACATTGAATGCCAGTTCCTGCCTATGCTGAGGCATGCACAATGCTGGAGGCTCTTCAGCATCAGATCAGCCTCAAATTGAACCTACGACCTCAGAAACATCGAAAATGACACAGACTACATCCTCTGCTAGCTCAGAATCATCAAATACAACTCAGAATACACTCCCTTTGATGACTCCATTAGTAGTTGTTAAAAATGGTCTGCTGCAAACCACCCCATATCCAGGAGATAGAGAATCACAAAAACAGGAAGAGGAATACCTGAATGAAACTGCGCGACAGAGCACTAATCCCTTCATCACCAGTTCTATACTGGAGCCATCCAATTCAGTTGCCTCGTCAAGCACATTTGACGTTTCGCAACACGGACTGCATAATTGGAAAGACCGTGCTGACCAGTTATGTTATCTTAACCTGCCTCATGTCACAGCTCACAACCCCCTCATGTTAACATTCACACTTGCTCTGACACCCGTCGACATCAGTATCAGATGCCACTGATAATAGCAACTTCCACTGGGGGACGCGCTGTTGCCACCTACACTGTGTTCTCCTTACAGGACACTGCAATGATTAAATCTGGCTTGCCAGACATAAACAAGGGGGGCGCTTAGTGGATCAAAGCATTTTTGGAAGCATGTGCTGGAATAGTCCCAGCTCTAGGTGATTTCAGACGAGTGTTCGTCTCATGCACGTCACCGGTCATGTTGGCAGAAGCTGAGCAACTCAGCACAACAGACAAAGACCTAAATAATCAGCCCTTATATCATCTGGTACACGTGTTGTGGCCTGTCATCCAAGAGAAGTTTCCTATACAAATGAGATCTGCGGAGTTATGTCGCATTCACCATCCCATTGTTGAAATACGTGACATCTATGTAGGCCCAGAAGGATTGGCTGCTGCTGTCTCATTACCAGACTCTCTCGGCGCATTACATGCGTTGGCCCACACATCAGCCCCTCACATTACCTTGAAAGTTGCTAATGAAGGAGAGACTAAAAATCTAGGCCCCATGGTGAAGCGTTGTTTAGCGGCTTGTGATCGGACACCCACCCAAAACAAACATCTTCGATATTCATCTTCCACACAGGCCTACATGATTGCTCCTCACACACCCTCTTACACCCGGAAAAATGCTTTCTGTCCTGGATGCATTGTAGAGAAAATACCAATCATCCATGAGTACAGGCTCTACTGGATAGCTTTCCAGACTCCATGTGGTCAACAGGATCCACTGACATTGGTCTGATTATATATCAGACCCACCCATCTCTTTCCCAACACTATTTCGCCTAACCAAAAGTTTTTCTCCTGCATTGACTTGGCTAACGCTTTCTTCTGTGTGCCCCTGTATGAGGACTCCCAACAGATTCGCTTTTTCATGAGGGTACACAATACACTTATTCGCATCTACCTCAAGGCTCCCTTGACTCACCATCCATCTTCAATCATGTTCTGATACAGCAGCTACAATCCTTGACATTTCTACAGGGTGTCTCCCTCCTCCAGTATGTGGATGACATGCTCTTGCTGCTCCTGATTCAAATTCTATCATGACGGCCAGGGAAACACTTTTACGTCATCTCGCACTCTGCGGCTTTAAAGTCTCGAAATCTCCGATTTGAAGATGACTAATGCCCAGAAAACAGACATTTTGAGTCATTCCAAACCTGAATCAGCTACTCTCTATTATGCCCTGCTTGAACTAAATCATGTTGCTATAGTCAAGTGCAGAGGACATCAAGAAGGAGATGGCAAAATAGCAAGAGGCAATAATGCAGCAGATATGGCAGTTAAAGCAATAGCAGGATACAATGCACATAAACAAATGTCTCAAAAGACACCTGATGACAAACCACATAGAGATCTATGTGTACAAAACATCAAAGAACTCCAAGAAGCAGCCGTTCTGTCTGAAAAACAGATTTGAAAAGAAAAAGGAGCAAAAAAAGATTCTACAGGGCTCTGGAGAAATCACAAAGGCAAAATAGTAGCTCCGACTGGAATACCAAACTTGCTATGACAAGAAGCACACGGCAGAGGCCACTGTGCTAGTTCAAAAGTAAGAGCTCTCATTTCACAACATTGGTGGCATCCCCACATTATGGATATCACTAAATATTTTTTACAGCCATGTGAGATATGCAATCAATTTAATCCAAAAGTCTCACTCAAGGCTGGAATGTGTAGCTTCCCAGTACCCGATGCCCCATGGAAGGAGATAGTAATTGACTTTACTGATATGGGAGCAGACCACAGAACTGAAGGTAAAAGATATCTTATATATCTAGTCTGTGTAGATCCATTTCCTAGGTGGGTGGAAGCCACACCTACCAAAACTGAAAAAGGAAAAGAAGTCATTAAATGGTTGACGAGAGAAATTATACCCAGATTTGGAGTTCCGGAAGTTATAAGATCTGATAATGGTCCCCATTTTTCTAATGAAGAACTAGAGGAAAGGATGTTTGGGATCAGGCATAAGTTTGGTACAGTCTATCACCCAGCCTCCCAAGGATTAGTGGAAAGAGCAAACAGAACCATCAAGGAAGGCCTAGCAAAAGTCTGTGCTGACACAAAGTTAATGTGGATTGAGGCCCTACATATTTTGTTATTCAACTTTAGATCCACCCCAAATGCCACAATGAATGTCAGTCCACATGAGATCACAATGACTCCCACCCACTCCAACACACACTCACTGCACTGAGGAGCTCCATCAGTGATAGGATGCTACATCCAAAGTGTGTGAAGGAGTGGTATTGCAGGTCATTCCTTCCTGCAGCTGACTACACAACAAGAACTGCTGAAAGTAATTTTTTGATAATTTATCTGTAAATCATCTGTAAATTGCCTGTGCAATAATCTGGGCAAGAACTGGTGCAAGAACTGGTGCAATAATCTGTGCATTTATCTGTAAATTATCTGTACAATAATCTGGGCAATAACTGGTGCAATAATCTGTGCAATTCATCCTGTACATAACAGTCCACAAAAACAATTTAGAATTCGATAATGCTTATTTTTATATAATGTTTATTTTTATTACACTCTTTTGCATATACTTGCTGTTTTTTACCTAATTCTTTTACTGGTGCTGCTGTAAATTGGAATTTCCCCTTGCGGGACAAATAAAGGTATATTGAATTGAACTGAATTGAATTGAATCCTGACAGGAAGAAAAACGCCGTGTCGATTTACTACAGCACCAACAGACTCACCACCTGTGTTGTTACAGCATGAAAACGTGTGAGTATGTGAAACAATTGAATAACTCAGTGATAAGTATCTCCCAGCAGGTAACACAAATACTCACCAAGGAGCAGGACCACAAAACCTCAACTGTAGGAGTGGGAGACTGGGTCCTAAGGAAAGTCAACAAACTTAATTGGTCCCCCCGAGGTGGAAAGGACCATACAGGGTAGCAGAAACTATGTCACCTTGTGTGAAGGGGTGATTGACAGAAGACAGACTGAGTAATTGGATCCACAAAACACACTGTACACTTACTCAGGACCCAACTGAAAGAACACTGGCTGAGGTTAGAACTGATTTAGGAACCTCATCTACTGGCAATGACAGACACACTGGAATTAATAATAATAATAATAATAATAAAGTTTATTTATATAGCACCTTACAACATCAGACAGATGATCAAAGTGCTTTACAGAGAAATTACAAAAGATACAAAGCAAGAAACAACAAAAAATGCATATCAAAGGGTAAAAGTTACTCAATATTAAAAGCCATTCTAAATAAATGAGTTTTAAGATGTGATTTAAAAAGTGCCAAGTCATTAATAAAATGTAATTCAGGGGGTAGGGAGTTCCACAATTTCGGGGCCGCTATTGAGAAGGCACGATCCCCCCACTGTTTAAAATTAGAAAAAGGAACCTCCAACAGGGGCTGTTCTGAGGACCGGAGGGCTCTACAGTGTCGTCTAAGCTTTATACAATCAGACAGATACGCTGGAGCAAGACCGTGGATAGCTTTAAAAACAAACATTATCAATTTAAAAATGATCCTGAATTTAAGTGGGAGCCAATGTAGTGCAAGAAGAACGGGAGTGATGTGACTGTAACGGGGGGTGTTGGTTAGAAGGCGTGCTGCAGCATTTTGCACCAGTTGAAGGCGAGAGAGAAGATTGCTTGATGCCGAAGTACAAGGAATTACAGTAATCTAACCTAGAACTGATAAAAGCATGGATAGCCATTTCAAGATCGTTCCTGCTGAGGAAGGGCTTAACTTTAGTTAAAACACGTAGTTGGAAGAAACTCAGCTTCAATACAGAGTCAATCTGCTGGTCAAAACATAGACCAACTCCCAAATTCCTTACAGCAGGTTTAAGAAGAGAGGCAAAGGAAGAAGAATCGCAGTTACTAATCACATTTTCACATACATCAGAGGTACCAAAAACAATACATTCCATTTTAGACTGGTTCAAGTGCAGAAAATTTTGTGTCAACCATCGGTCGATGTCTTCTAGGCACTTGAAGAGGGAATTCAGTGCAGCTGGAGCATTGGAGATAATCTGGAGGTAAACCTGAATGTCATCAGCATAACAGTGAAAGTGAAGATTATGAGTGGAGATGATCTTTCCAAGAGGCAGTAGATAAAGGGTAAAAAGAAGAGGGCCGAGAATGGAACCCTGAGGGACGCCACAAGAGAGGGGGGCACGGGAGGATGAGAGGTCTCCAATCATAACAGAGAAAGACCTGTTTCTGAGGTATGACGAGAGCCATTCCAATACTGGGCCCTGAATGCCCACGTGGTTGGACAGACGGGAGATGAGAATGGAGTGATCAACTGTATCAAATGCTGCTGTAAGGTCTAGGAGAACTAGTATCATGGGGTTTTTATTGTCAGCTGACATGAGGATATCGTTATGGATTTTAAGAAGAGCTGACTCAGTACTATGGCGGGATCTAAAACCAGATTGAAATTTTTCGAAGATGGCATTGTTTTCCAGAAAACTGTAACTGAATAAAGACGACCTTCTCTAAGACCTTGGATAAAAAAGACAGGTGTGAAACGGGCCTAAAATTAGATAAAACTGAGGGATCCAGGTGAGGTTTCTTAAGAAGTGGTCTGACCACGGCATGTTTAAAAACATCTGGGACGGTACCTGAGCTAAGGCACATATTGATAAAAACAAGGAGGTAAGGTCCGACAGTATGAAATACCTCTTTCAGCACCTAAGTGGGGACAATGTCTGATTTTAAAAACTCTTCATATGTTGCTGTTGAAGCATCTGTGGGGCTACTAGTGGATGGACTAATGACAGAGTTTATGGTACTGAATAATACCCTTGGACAATTGCTGCTCGTAGACATGAGTCTGGACAGATAGAGTGATTTTGCGTCTCTCATAGCTCTTTGATAAGTAGCTAACTTGTCCCTCCAGATACCCAGCAAAATGGGAAATTTTTGCTTCTTCCATTTCCGTTCTGCCAATCTGCAGTCTTGTCTAAGAGCACGGGTATAATTGTTCAGCCACGGATCAGCCCTGGACTCTGAGGATTTTATCCTTACAGGAGCTACAGAGTCGAGAATTAAAGTACAGGTAGAGTGGAAGGAGGAGATGAAACAGTCAGGTGAGGCAGGATAAAACAGGTTGTCTAGGGTAGTGGGATCACTGTTCTGAAATGCTGATGCAAAGTCACTAGCAGTGGAAGAGGTGATAATGCGGCGACGGCAAGGAGATAAGAGGGGCTTAGTTGCCAAAGATGGCACTATTAGGTCGAAGAGTATGGGAAGATGATCGGAGAGGGGAGTGACACTGATTTCTTTGACTGACACAGAGAGACCATAGGTGATTAATCCAGTGTGTGACCAAGATTATGCATTGGTCCGGCCACCAATTGGGTGAGATCAAAAGAATCTAAAAGATTTCTGAAGTCATTACCCAATTGATTGGCTGAGCAGCAGACATGTATACTAAAATCTCCACAGATTAGGATCTTGTCAAATTTTGGTAAAAACTCTGCTAAAAACTCAGATAATTCAGAAATAAAATTCTGGTTTGCCTTAGGAGGACGGTAGATAATAGCACACAGGATGGAACAGTTACTATCTAACACAAAGACCTGCAGCTCAAAACTAGAGTAAGTATTTGTTGTGATTAATCTGCATTTGAATTTATTCTTGAACACAGAGGCTACACCACCACCTCGGCCTATGGCTCGTGGACAGCTGAAAAAAGAGCAGCTAGGAGGGAGGAGCTCCGAAAAGGCACTGACATCACCTGGCTTTTGCCAGGTTTCGGTTAACAGCAAAAAATCCAAAGTGTGAGCAGAAAAAAAGTTTTTCAGAATAAAAGTCTTATTGTTAAGAGATCTGGCATTGATCAGCGCCATCTTAATAGTCGAGGGAGGAGGCAGTGAGGGGGGGAGCAATGAACGCAGGAGACATGTATGTGCCCCTTGTTGGTGACTTTCAGTTGTTATCAGTCATGCGTTCAATACTGCGTGTTGGAGGTTGCCAGACAGTACGCGGCTGCCCAGCCTGTTTGGATGAATACCATCACCCTGGTAAAAGGAGGGACGGTTCCAGAATAAATTAAAATTGTCAATGAAGTTGAAGTCCTGCTCTCTGCAGGCAACCTGGAGCCAGGAGTTAAGCGACAGGAGTCTGCTAAAACGTTCTGAGCCAAGATTGAGTGTGGGAAGAGGGCCACTGATGAAAACTGTTTTATCACAAGTTTTCAAAAACTCAAATAGTCTGTTGAATCCGGCTTTTAGCACCTCAGATTGCTGGTGGGCGGTGTCGTTTGTCCCTACATGAATAATGATGCGGTTAACAGAGGGAGGAGTTGATTTGAGCAGGTCAGGGAGCTTGCTTAATAGTGAAGTGACAGTGGCACCAGGTAGACAGTGTGTAGTGGAGTTTTGAAGACGGATGTTTCTAGTGATGGAGTCACCCACAACTATCTTGGTGGGTGGAGAGGGATGTGGGAGAGCAGAGCGGGGGGCCAGGTGACAGGGGGCGGGTTTAGTGTGTTGTTGTGACCTTGTATGACAAGGGGCTGGAAGCCTGGCAGGGCCTGCCCGGGATGCAGGGGTGAAGCAGGGTATGGAGCGGCGGGACCTGGAGGAGGGCTTTGGCACAGTGGGTGGAGGAGGGAGGGGTGGCGGGGAATTGGAAGAGCCCTGTGAAGAGGAGACCTGTGACAGCTGGGAAGAGGGGGACCTGGGTTGAGAGGATGCAGGCAAAGGAGGGAAGTCTTTCTGACTAAAAATGTCGTATCTATTATCAAGATGAAGACTAAAATGAGGTAGAAGAGGTGGGGGGGGGGGGGGGGGGGGGGGTTTCCTTCCTTTCCCACTGACCGGGGGGGGGGGGGGGGCGGAGGTGGCCGGCTCCAGGGCAGAAGGGGGCGGGGCAACGTTTGAGGGCACGGTGCCACCGAAGACGATGGTGTCTTCGGTGACGATGGTGCCACCGAAGACGATGGTGTCCAAGAATTTCTCATCTTCCTGGATCTGGTAGAGGTGAGAGATTCTTGCTTCCAGCTCCAGGATCTTTCCGGCCAGACGGGTGCAGCTGTCACAGCTGGATGGCGAGGTGAGCGGAGGCATGGATGTGGATGCGATGCACTGAAACAGAGGAAGAGAGAACAGCAGCCAGCAGAGCAGACAGCCAGAGAGAGCCAGGGAATGATGTGCAGGTCGAGGCTCCGGAGGAGAGAAATGTGCCGTGCAGGACACCTACCCACCAGGGCTCCGTCCTGGAGCCCACAGCAATGCGAAGGCGAAACAGCAAGTCAGCAGCCGGAGGCAGAGGGAGACTCTACCCGGCCAGGTCACACAGACCGTGCCCGCTGGTGGAGACAAGCTCAGGTGAGCCTCCGCTTGCGGTGGCAGTACTCTCCAGAGTCACTAGCTGCAGGATTCGGTCAAACTGGCTTCAGCTATCGGCCGAAGAGTTCGTAGGAAGAATTATCCACAAACTAGCGGAAGTAATTGTCCATACAGTGGTGGTGGAAACCCAGAGAAGTGAGTAAAAATTAAAAACCGGCGTCACTCTAATGGCGTCTCGGAGATAGCGGCGGGCAGCAGCGAGCCACCCAAATTCTGCTTAAAAATAGAACGATCTGCACATTTGATCATTAAAAACAGTAGCCCGGCTGAAAGAGACACTGATTAAGATATGGGTCGAAGTCTTGAATCAAATTAAAAAGCCGTAGAAACAAGTAAAAAAGCGTTGTTTCTAAGAGCCGAACTCGACAGAGATTCAAGTATCAACGTCACACTTTACGGTAGGTGCTGTATGTGGTTGTGAATTGGTGAGCTATAGTAAACTGGATCAACCCCAACGAACCATGGCCTCTAAAAATACTCTACTTTGGAGGTACTCAAGTAACTGTCACTATATTAGCCATATTAACACTTGTAATTGTAGTCCCAATCCTGTGGTGGGACAGCCAACAATTTGAAGCTCTGTCAATTCAACATAAGACCAATGATTTGACACCTGTCCCTGCAGAAAGGGATAGAACCAAAAGACAGTTAAAGGGGGACACCTGTGATACCAAAATTGAACTTAATGTGACTCGTGATCTGGCCCCCCAGTCCTTTAAATTTGATTTGTGTGATGCCATAGAGTCTGGACCATTACCCCATAGATGGAGAGGTTATGATGCATATATGTGCATTTTCATGTGGGGACAGCCCACCAATGGTCCATGGTGCCCTGATTGGAGTTATGTGAATTGGAACTCAGGGCCGTGTAGTTATACAGCCACACCTACCTCAAATGATTGGAAGGAGCTTAAAGATAAGATTACCCTCATTCAGGACCAATATATTGAATCCACAGAGAAGCATAACCCCTTCATTGTAACTGTAAAGAACCTTACATTGTCACCCTGGGCGTCGTTGGGTGACCATTTCTATTTGGCTCTAGGAGTAGACATCACCGGCACAGACCCTTTGACAACCATTAAAATAACTACCAGTTATATCACGACCCCAGCTCGACTCAGAACCATCAACAGTAATTAAACTTGATTCTCAAAATTATACCATTAATGATAAAATGCTAATTGAGACAGGATTTTCGCAGAAAAACTATTGATTAGGATGGGTACAGAATGCCGCTAGCATGGTTACAAAGGATGAATGCATAGTATGCTCCTCCCCCTGACCAGCCCCACCAACAGTACCCTCATCCTTCTCTGACATATTAGTACAGTTAGCACGATATCCTGGTGAAATGATTCCTATGGAGCTCTTCCCTGAGCCCAAAGAGGAAGAGGCTGAAGCAGAACCCGATATGCGGTGCAATAGGGGGAGGGGTCGGCATAATCAGCTGGCGGATTTGGATTTTTGGTCCATTTCGGTCCATGCTGGTGGCGTAAAAGTGCTCTGAAAGCTTGCCACCCCAGACCTGGTCAACTTTGTGCACCAGTGGCACACCACCGGGCAAGTGGATTTTCATAAACTGGCGGAGTCGTGCGCCCACCTCACCAATACCTCACAGGCAGGTTTCCACAGTGTCTGGCATTTCACTGCGATCTATAATTAGCAACAGCCATGATTCAATGCAACTATCTGAGTCAGCACATACAGTCAGACCTAAATTTCTATATTTTGATCAGTACCTCATCTGACCACATCGCAAGTGCATTTGGCACGCGTAATGGTCACTCAACCTGACCAATTGTACAGAGGTGAAACAGGGCTGTCTGGTGATCTGTGACCCAAATTGCCTGGTGACAAACATGTATGCCAATTTCCCTGGGTCGGCACATGACTCGTTCATCCTGGTGAATTCTACACGATGTGATGTCACTATGAACTCACGGAGGAGACGTTAAGGGACTTAAGATGGAGAGAGGCTGAACTGCATGTGCCGTGTCAACTGGGAGAGCAGCAGAGCGCACGGGAGAGGAGGGAGCACCTCGCCACCCAGCTTTGTCATTAAGTGAGTATTTGCAGTTACATCAGTTCAAAAAACATCTGACAATCAATAACTTTCCACACTAAACAGATAGACAGTATTGAAATAAATTTTGCGAGGCCACTGCAAGCCTGGACCTCCTGGAGCAGAACGTCAGTCTCCTACTGGGAGAAGTTTGGGAGTCGGACACTTTCCTGCGCAGGCTCAGTCATCCTCAAAACTTACGTTTTTAAAGGTGAGGCGAGGAGCTGGTGTGATTCGTGAAGATTGGACTCGGCTGTGTCAAACCCACTCCACGCCTTCTCCCCTCCCTCCTTCCGAGTTACGCCGCTGGGTGGGACTGAGATGAGAAGGGGGAGTAGTTGCACCGACTCAGGTCAGATGATACGATAACGAAATCGATCATCGACCTTCGACCTAGGTCACTCTGGTACCATGTACACTTGTGAACATCCTTATGTTCGATCATGGTGTTCATTATGGACAGTCCATGACAAGCACAGAAGTCCAATAACAAACAACAGCTCAGGTTCAGATCAGGGGGGCCATTCCTCCCAATCACGCCTCTCCAGGTCCCCCAGAAGGTCTATGGAGTCCCCTAGAGGAGCCCCATGCAGGACTCCACTCAGGGTCTCCAAGAAGACCGAATATTCTGAACTGCTGTTCAGTGCATATGCACAAACAACAGTCAGGGTTTTCCCCCCCGTAACCCGGAGGTGTAGGGAGACGACCCTCTCATCCACTGGGGTAAACTCCAACGTAGCAGCACTCAGCCGGGAATTTGTGAGTATCCCCACACCCGCCCGGCGCCTCATACCTTGGGCAACTCTGGAGAAGAATAGAGTCCAACCCCAATCCAGGAGAACAGTTCCAGAGCTGACGCTGTGCGTAGAGGTGAGCCCCACCAGATCCAACTGGTAGCGCTCCATCTCACATACAAGCTCCAACTCCTTCCCCCACAGGGAGGTGATGTTCCACATCCCCAGAGCCAGCTTCTGCCGCCCAGGTCCGGTCCGTCGAGATCCCCGGCCTTCACTGCCACCCATATGGCAGTGCATTGGACCCCAGCGGTTTCTCCTGCAAGTGGTGGGCCCACAGGATGAAGATGAGGGTGCCACGTAGTCTTTTTGGGCTGTGCCCAGCTGTGCTCCGTGGCAATCCCGAACCACCAGGCACTTGCTGACGGGCCCTCTGTCCAGGCCTGGCTCCAGACGGGGGCTCTGGGCTTCCTCCAAGCCGGGTAACACCTCTTCTTCCAATTTTTTCATGGGGTCTGAATGCTTGTGCAATGAAGAATTGAATTGAAGAATTTTCCTTTTTTGGAATAGCCTCACCCATCTATCTGGGTTACATAGCCACTAAAAGGCGCTTCTCCTCTACTGTTACTGACACCAGAAGACCCAGGCACTGAAGCATGTCTGTCCTACACCGGCTGTCCACTGTGGTTTGACTGGTTCTCCCCGTTTAACCGTAACACAGTTTGGAACAGACAGTCTGGGACCCACTCATGGCAGTTCGGGATAGCCCTTTGTCAGAGCGCTGATGGCACAAAAGTAGGTATCTTCCATGCTGCCTTTGAATCCAGGATTGATGTCATAGACTATGAAATGTTAAATCACATTAGACCCATTTAGTCACTGTAACTGTGGTTTGTGATACATCATATTGTCCATATTATTTGTCATATGATTTGTTATTCATGTCTGTTTTCATTTATTGTGCTAATTTAGTAATATTTTCTACTTACGTCATTGTCAGTTAGTGTCTGGATATAGACGATCACTGTATGTAGACCTTAAGCTTCTGATGATGAGACTGATTTACCATTAGTTTACAAATTATAAGTCAGCATTGTAAGACCTGAATACATAAAATCCTTTGAATCCCTTGAATTGACATGATAAAATCATGTCAAAAGGGGAAATTGCAACGATTTAGTCTTTTCAAGTGATTTTATGTGTTCTCATCCTGTGATCTTTTATTGCACTTGTGTAACCTAAGTGAATGTCCTCCACAGCTCAGAGTTGTAAAGATAACTTTATGGATTAAAGCCAGTTCTGATAACATGAGGCAGATGACACTTTTTGTCTCCTCTTTTCTCTCGCCTCAAGACAACACACACACACAGGTTGTTTATTTACAAGTCAAGGACAAGACATGAACAAAGCATGATAGGTCCACTTCCTGGAAACTGGCCAATTACATTCTGTAACGTATGTCTGTTTATTGTATGGGGTTTGGTAAAACCCAAGAAAATATATGTGAACTTTTGTCTGAAAACTGTGCTCATTCTGGCGGAGATCCTGCGAGATCTCTGTCATTCTGAGAACAGCGCTGCATTACTATACATGTGACCTCAATAAATTCTTTGGCTGTGAACTGAAGATTGCTCTGGACTGTTCTTGGGCTTCCAGCAAAAGAAATGGGGCTACCAAGTTGATGCTCTAATACTTTCAATTCACCTCAGATTCTCTCAGCCATTCATTCAAGAAATTAACAGTATATTCACGTCCCCATTTTTCCTCAAAACTACTTCTCACTATTGCCAAACTCGTTCTGACATTATTTTGCCATAAGTCTCTCCATACAGTTGTTTGTGTTATGTCATACCACCCATATTATTTATCATATTATTCATATTCATTCCCATTATTGTGTTTAATAAGTAAGACTTTTCATTCAAGTCGTGGTCAGACGGTGTCCTTTTGAGCTGGATATAAGCAATCCCTGTATCAAGAATTTATGCTTCAGATTATCAGACTGGTCCTCTGTTACTTCATTCATTCACACACTTCATTAAATCAGCAGTACAAGAAATAATAAATAAAATGCTTCTGAGCTGAGGAAGGTTGGTGCCCCTATTTTATTAACGAATGCAACATTAACTTAGAGGTTTAATGAACTGATTTCCCTACAACCACATCATCCCCTTCCTCCAGAACCTTCACTGGCTCCCCATCCCTCACTGCATTCAATATAAACTGCTCTTCCTCACCTTCAAATCCCTTCACAACCCCGCCCCCTCCTACCTCACTGACCTGCTCTACCCATACAATCCCCTCCTGTAATCTTCGCTCAGCAGATGCCAAACTCCTTACTACCTGTCTCAGGACCAAGTGCCGGAGCTGGGGGGACAGTCTTGTCAGTTGCTGGCTCCACACTCTGGAACTCACTCCCCAAATTCCTCCGTGACTGCACTGACCTCATCACATTCAAATCACTCCTCAAGACCCACCTGTAACCCAAGTTATTAGACATTAAATATCACACTATAATCCAGAGATGTCAGTTAAAAATGATGATGGTAAAATTCATATTTTCCATGCAGAAATAAATTAGAAGGTGATTTAAAAAGACAAACGAGTGCATTAATAGATTCATTCATTTTTTTTTTAAAAAAAGGGTTAAAATCTTTGATCTAAAAATGTTTAATTTCATTTCATTGGAGGTGAAAGTGCTTAATGTGCTTAGTTCATGACATTTGTAAAGATTCAGGTGACAGGGGAGGAGGATAGCGCTGAACTCGGCGAGTTCAGGTGACATGCGCATGATACAGGGCTGATATCCTTTATCAGCCAATCAGAGCCCAGCTTGCTCCGTGTCGATTAAGTTCACTCGCATTTCCGAATCTCTCTCTCTTCCGCGAAAACTGGATCGAACACGGACGCACCTTAGATTGCTCTGAGGATTACGCTGGAACTTGTATTAGAGAAATTGATATTTGAGTTTTTTTTCTGATGAAGATATGAGAGGTTGAGTGGAGAACGTTTCCCTTTTTGGCAGTTCGTCAAATTAAGTCGGGATATCGTGTCGCTGTCGAGCTGAGGAAAAACGTGAGTGTTGGCTAACATTGTCGTCGCCATGTTTGCTAACAGCAGTCATATTAGCCGTCTAAAGTCGAGCATGAGCTATTGCCTTGTGAAGTAGATATCTAAAAACACTATTTACTCTGTCCTCATGTCACCTGTCTCTGCAAAGTGGACAAAAACCTGGAGTTTGTGAGCCGTGCTCCTTAACGAGTTGGAGTGTGCGCATATGACTGAACTTTTTCTGGTGAGTGAATTTAATTGTTAATTTTGTGAGTGAATTAGTTGGTACCGACTCGTTGTTTACCGTTAAATAATTAAGTAGATGCTAGTTAGAGCTTGCGTTATTTCTGTACATGCCGTGCATAGGGCCATGCGCTGTAAATTACCCCCCCCCCCCCCCCCCCCGCTGTGTTTTTTTTATGCGCGGTGGCGATGAGTAAAATAGTGAGAGCAACGTGTGGTCGGAGCAACTAAATCATACTGAAGTGTTGTCAGAAAAATGTTTAAATGATTATTTCTGATTAGGGTTAGATTAGTTGTCATGTATATAGTTGATTAAATGAAGCAGAGTAAGAAATGTCACAGTTTAAGCAATTTAAGGGTGAATCCCATTTCTCTTTTCTACCCCTACCCCTTAGCCCTACCCCTTGTCCCTTGCCCCTTGAAACGGAGTGCCAAGGGGTAGGGCCGAAAGTCAACCCCTCCGAATTGGGACACCCCTTCGACAATCGCGTACGTCATCAGTAGTCGCCGCTGCCTCTTACGTAGGCAGATGCGACAAGCTAATGCTACCGTCACATTCGATTTGTGTATGACATTCCTGCATGTTGTATCCCACAACGCTATCAATGTAACTAAATACCAGCAGCGAGGTTGCCAAAGTTATTATTGATAACGTTATCACTGCAGATTATCAGGCTGCCCACAGAGCACCACTAGTGGCATTCAGCCTGGCAACGGTAACCACGTAACTGAAGCCTCGACTACTATCGATTTTTTTCGGGGTTTTTTTTTTACGAGGAAAATGACCACTACACATTGAAACTACGTTAAAATAGACAATAAAGTGGTTTTCGTACATTTTAAAACTTCGTTCATGGAGAAAATACCGGTCTTGCAAAGCATTCTGAGAAATCTGTCGTACCCCTCCGTTTGGAGTGTGCCTCAGAAAAATCTCCGTTTGGAGGGGTACATAGCCCTACCACTTCCCCCTACCCCTCCGTCATAATGGGAATTGGGACACCCCTACCCCTCCACGTGAACGTGCAAAACGGAGGGGTAGGGCCAAGGGGGAGGGCCAAGGGGTGAAATGGGATTCAGCCTTAGACTCTAAATGTGTGTGTCAGAGTTTGAAAGAGTAAATGCCTGATTCCTTTTGGTCTATTGCAGGCCGGGTCTTTTTCTTTGTTCCTGTTGAAATTTATTGAAGTGGACTTCTCCTGCTGCCCTCTGCGCTGCAATAGTGGTGGTAGAGTTCAGCAGTGGTGGTGAGCCAAGCTAATTGATGAGACGATCCTGAGATATCTGAACTGTGTTTCCATCATCATTCTGGTAGGACTGATCTTTGCCATAACACTGAAGGATTTCGTTTTGCAGACTTCAATGTTAAAGGACACTAGAGACACTAAAAGAGGAACTGTTCATGCTTTAAAGGTGCATTCTGTAAATGTATGGTATTGACTTTGTATTTGATTTGTTTTTTGAAGTTGTTTGGGAATTGATACTTGACTTCTACTGGTGTTTGATGAGCACTTCAAAGGGTGTGTTGATAAATTCATTTAAATTTAAAAAAGGTACATTGTAAAAAACCAAAAACTCATTGAGTGTGTGACAAAGGTTTTTCCTTCCTCTTTATACAGATAATTAATACAGTTACACGTGCTTTTATAAACTTACCTGCTTGTGACTCTTACTCTTGCTACTTCATGCACATTACTAAATGCTCCCTCCTCCCGTAATGAACCTAGAACCTGATAACTGGTCCATGTGATAGTGAAGTAATACAGCGATACCGTTTCTGAACCACCCAGTGTCTACCACCTTGAGCTAGGGCTGAGATTGGTTACACACCTCTTTAGATCAACTTTTAATGTCTCAATTGTTTGGATGTTTTCTTTTTTGTTTGTTCTTTTTTTTTGTCTTGTTTCTTCTTCTCTGCTCTCCTTTTAGTGATTGTGTAGACTGCACTCACAGACATGCACAGAAATGACAGCTAATCTTTAACTTATGACTAAGAGAAAGGAAACACCAGACAAACTCTGTTTAAGTAGCAGAGGTACTTTTAGCAGGTCAGAAATGTGTGAATGTTGATACCATTAACCTGGGATGCATGCAATTAAAGTACCTAGCTTTTGTATATCTGCATCATTCATCCATCCATTTTCTATACTGCGTATCCCTTTCGGGGTTGCGGGGGGTGCTGGAGCCTGTCCCAGCCGTCAACGGGCGAGAGGCGGGGTACACCCTGGACCGGTCGCCAGTCAATCGCAGGGCACAAACACACAAACATTCACACTCACACCTAGGGGCAATTTTAGAGTCACCAATTAACCTAATGAGCATGTTTTTGGTCTGTGGGAGGAAGCAGGAGTGCCCGGAGAAAACCCACGCATGCACGGGAAGAACATGCAAACCCGGGAATCAAACCGGCAACCTTGTTGCTGTGAGGCACACGCACTACCTGCTGCGCCACCGTGCAGCCATATCTGCATCATTATGGGCTATATCAATTTGTGCATTAATACCACTATATGAGTCAATAAATAAAAATACCTCCCAACTCTAAACCCTGGATGACTCTTTAAATACAACTGAGCCTGAAAGAGAGGCATAGGCTCAAAGACTGATTTTTTGATGGATTCATTGTGTAACATTCTGGATTGTGTCATGTTGTTTCCTGTTTTATTTTGTAATGTTAACCTCTTGTGTCGTTTCAGTTTCCTCTGTTTTCCCGTCTTTCATCAACCACACCTTGCCAGTTTCAAGGATTGACTTTTTTCCTGTCTGTTTTTGTTAGCCTTTTTTGGATTCCTGGTTTTTATTTTGCCTTTTTGTTTTGGATTCTCATAAAGACAGTGATTTTTGTTTGAACCTCACTCTGTCTCCAGAGTTTTCTTTTCCTCTGCACCTGAGTCCCAGTTTCTCCAGAGTTGTTACAGTACAATCTGGCCATGTCGGACTCAGCAGAGAACGATGCCCTCCGTACTGCTCTACACTCTCAAGAGCAGTGGTTGCAAGACCATGATCAGATGTTGAAGAGGTTGGTCAGAGGTGTTAGAGAGCGTCATGAGCGCCAAGATTCTTTCCAGAATGGCATGAAGGAGCAGCTACATGCACTCACAGCCCAGACTCAGCGGTTTTTGACGCTCCTTCACAACCAAGCTCCAGTGGTGGCTGCCTCAATCCCTCTTGCCCAGGCAGCAACGCCTGATACCCAGCCTGCACTCCGACACGAACCGCGTGCACCGCCCATTGAAAGGTATTCAATATTCCTTTATTAGTCCCACAAGGGGAAATTCCAATGACGGAGATCCTGAGACTTGCCGTTCCTTTCTGACTCTCTGCACCCTACACAGCAAAAAACTGCGAAGTTGAAGAACTGTGAAGAACACTGAGTGTTGAAATTTCAGGGTGAAACATGTTAGAGTTGATTTCCACTCTCAAAATGTAATTTTAACACATTCTGATTCAAATAGTGTTCAGCGTTGGAGTTATTTAAAGCCTAAGTAAATTAACTCTGAAGAGTATGGTGTAAGATTGCTGTCAAAAAGACGTGTCCATAATTAAAGTTTCGTATTTGTAAATTTAACAATTTGTGTGTCATAAAAGTTGTTTTACACAAAATTCTGCTGTCATATATGTGAGTCTGTGAAATTGGGTTCAGGTTATGTTTTTATGTGAGTCTAAAAGCTGTGAGTGCAAAGTCTTGAGAATACAACTAATTTTTCTATGACTACGAAGTCTTCACTGTGAATACGAATTTAAGTTTACGGGTACGACTCGAAAAGTGCTGAAATGACATCACTGAGGTCACAGTCAAGTCGCAGGGAAAAGTAATCAATCAGCGATTCCTCCAACTGCGCATGCGCATGCCCGCAAACATGCAGGATGACACCGCAAGCCCTGGAGAGACTTCACAGGTAATGTCATTAATAACGTGAATAGCTATTATTGATTTCATAAACTCGAACCATTTTGTACAATATACATTTCCCGGACTCACATACTCACTGCTTTAGCTTGCAAGTTAAAGATATTTACATGCCGATGAAGCTAGTTATTGCTATCGTTACTGGGTGCTACCATTCATAATTTTCGACCAGAGCATTAACAATCAAGCCAGATTTGGGATGAATTAACGTGAACCAGTAACTTTGAGCAAAGTTAACACAGAAAGAGTGAGAAGGTTGATATGGAGAAATAAACCCGGACATGATGAATCATCCTGCTTATTGCACGGTTTACGAATTCAATTATAAATTTGAGACAATAAGTTACTGGTTCACGTTAACTCATCCCAAATCTGGCTTGATTATTAATGCTCTGGTCGAAAATTATGAGGACAGTGCATTTTTGGGGGGTAACGTTATATGTTTCATATTATGCTGTTTGGTGCTAACTAATTAGCACTGGCCCACTTCTAATCCCAGTAACGATAGCACTACACTAGCTTCATCGGCTTGTAAATATCTTTATCTTGCAAGCTAAAGCAGTGAGTATGTGAGTTCAAGAAATGTATATTGTATATCATGGTTCGATTTTATGAAATAAATAATGGCTATGCACGTTATTATTGATGTTACCTGTGCAGGGCTCTCAAGTTTTGAGTGGAGTTCAGAATGAGATTTGGCAGCGGCAGTGAGGGATGGGGTGGGGATGGGGGTCTGATCTGATAAATGACACATAAATTGGTACAAATAAAAATATTTATTCAATTCAGCATTTCTTAGTGCAAGTGTGTGTGTGCATGCATGCGCTGTGTCTGTAACCCCCGCCCTTCCCCATCCTGCTCAGTGTGTTAAAAAAATACAAAGTGGCTCCCACTCCAGCTCCCAGGCAGAAGACTGCTCCGATCATTCACTTCAAAGAGCAGCTCTACAAGCTGTTTCTTTCGCGACCGACACATCACCAATTCCTCTCTCTGTTCCACTGTTTTAAAAAATAGTGGCGCAACTTGGTGGGCGTTATCCTGGTAATTTCTCTGTGTGAGAAATACAAGATATGGCATGTGAACATGTGAATGGGTTGAAATGCGTGTGCCTCACGCCCAGTGGGTGAGACTTGAGAGCTTTGCCAGTGGTGAAGTCTCTCCGGGGCTGGTGGCGTTGCCCTGCATGTATGTGTCTGGGGCAAGCACATGCACAGTTGGAGGAATCGCCGATTGATTACTTTCCCCTGCGACTTGACTGTGACCTCAGTGACGTCATTTCAGCACTTTTCGAGTTGTACCCGTAAATTTGAATTCGTATTCACAGTGAAGACTTTGTAGTCGTAGAAAAATGAGTTGTATTCTTAAACTTTGCACTCACAGCTTTTAGACTCATACTCATACAAAAACAATCGTAACCCGTACCCAATTTCACAGACTCACATATATGACAGCAGAATTTTGTGTAAAACAACTTTTATGACACACAAATTGTTAACTTTACAAATACGAAACTTTAATTATGGACACGTCTTTTTGACAGCGATCTTACACCATAGAAGAGAGTTTTTTGGTTTTTGTTTTTTTTTGGTAGGCCCCTAGGCTTCGGCCCAGGTAAACCCGTGGGTCAATTAATAATTCGCTCTGCCACGCTACAAATCAAACTTATGGATACAATAATATTAAATGAAACGCAGTGTATAAAATTAAATATCTATGGAGAATATATAGGCTACTCCACTAAGCTTTGTTGTCGCTGGTACTGAACAGCTAACCCTCCTCAAGGCCATGTGCATTTGTTTTTAAGATGGCGAAAAAAGCTATCCATGGAGCCCCAAATAACATTGCAGTGACACGACGTTTATGTTTATGTAATGTTAGTCATAACCATCATAAACGAAAGATTATGGGTTACTGAGTGCAAGTCTGACGAGAGCGGGGAGACAGGCGCCAGGTGGAGGACAGAGAGCCTCCATTCTCACTCGTTAACACGTTCCAAGTCATGTATGTAACAAGCACAATTACTGAAGCTGTTTAAGGTAAAAATGCAGCACAGCCACGGGAAAATCCTGCATAGTTTCTCTTTAATGAACTAATATGAAGTTCACGGTGTTCCACTGGTGTGGTGTAGCGAGTTTTTAACAGAGGGGGAGATGTGTCCAAAATTCAATTTAGCCTTCAACACTAATGTTGCAGTGTTTTTGCTTGGGTCTAGACGTGAGTGATGCTTGCTAGGCACTTGCATCCTTTTGAGTGTGCAAATATTTTGCTATTGAATGTTACTTTAGTGAAATGGAGCCATAGGATGACTTAACTTGCACATGGCAGTGGGGATTATGTGTATTTTGGACTTCGAAGCATGGGCAGCCACTGGTTTGTTTGGTAATGTTACTGTTAAATGTAATAGCATTGTCTTGTGGAATTCACCTGCTACAGTGTATGGCGTGGTCGATACTAATTACCATGTTTATGACAGACCTTTAATCATTTTTGCTTGAATTGCTTTAAATATCAAGTTTTTTTTGCGTGTCTCAGCAAAATGCTGGTCCATGTTCCATACTGCCAACAGCAGAAGTATGTGAAGGTGGATGAGGTTGATGGGCGGTTTGAGTTTATGCGGTTCCATGAAAAAGGTTTGTTTATATTTTACTTACTCTTGGTTTAAGGAGGGAAAAACAGGGGTGAAAAACTATTTGTACTTAAGAGAGACTGAATTTTGTGTAGGGGGGTTTCTCCAAGTCTGTTTAATCATAAAGTGGTGGATTACTTTGGTGAATGTGAAATCATTTGTGAGGCAAGAACAACAAAAGGTGCATTCAGATATATCTTATCTTTTCCTGCCACCTGATGCAAAAGTAGTGTACAAAGATGCAACAGGGACAGAAGTTGATGAAGACATTTTCAGTGACCTTATCAGCCAAGGCAATGTGGTTCTAACAGTTTTCTCAAGTGACGGTGAGGGGCAAAGGGGCAATGATGTGATGTATCCCAATGTCAAATGGTGTAACCTGTATTTTATCACACAAATCTTACAGTATACGGAGCAATAAATCTGGACTTTGTAATTCACTTTTGCAATACAACAATATGCTTCTTAACAACTTTTTAAGGAAATGTCCTGCTCAGTGTTGCTTCATTCAGAATGATTTTTTTTCCAACACCCTACAGAATAAAGTTTTTTTTTTTTTTTTCCCCTTTTAGAATTTTCCTATTGCTCCTTGTCGAAGAAATCAAGAGTTGAGGGTACTGGTGATGCAGCATCTGCTAAAAAGCTTGTGACAAAGCACAGTTTTCAGTTTTTTGTTTTTTGTTTTTTACTTCAAGATTTGTCATTCTTAATATCTAGAAAAGCTGTTCATCACATTTTTTGCTTCTTTTTTTTTTCTTAAGTTGATCGAAGGTGTACTTGGAACCAATTCAGGTGGTGAAGAGGTTCTCCAGGAATATCACACAACACAAACTCTAACAGATGCTATCAGAAGAAAAATGGTCAATATAATAGTGGCTCACATGATTGATAAACACAGGTATGTGTGTTCTATTTGTGTGTACTCTTCCTAATACAAATACCTGTTTGACCATTACATAAGCACAGAATGCTAATTTAATATCTCTTTTCAGGCACCTCCCCACCAAAGCTGTTAATGCTGAGAATTGTATGCTCTAGGGATAGTGACAGTGTTCCCATCCCTCAAAGACCCATACTCCAAGAAAGGCTATGTACAGTCATTATTATTGTACTCTTTGTTTTCATAATTTTCATGTTTAGCATTGTTGGGTTTTGTGTGTGTTACATTGACATTTAAATTCTGAGATTTCTCAGAATGATAACAAATTCATTTTGAATGTATTTTCATTTTAGGAACACTTCTACGATGCTGCAAGCAGCATTGGATACATTTTTTGGCGTCTGAAAACGATCCAGAGAAAGATTCGACGAGGATCTGCACCTCCAAATAGCCCCACTGGCTTTTCTCCAGGAAGAGGTAAGAAATTAAGTGTCCACAAACTAGATAATGTTCTCATTAACATTTACTTGTACTTCATTATATACTATTCTGTTTTCATTTACCTGTTTGCTCAGCACCTATGCTTGAACACTCTTGTTCTTCTGCGTGTTTCTTCTTCTTCTTATTATTATTATTATTATTATAAGGGCCACGGGGCAATCGCCCTGAGGCCTATTGCCCCTACAGCTATGAAATAGCTATGAAATAATACACCAATACACAAGACTTGTGTCTATGTTTATTCTAACTTTAAAACATAGACACAAGTCTTGTGTATTGGTGTATTATTCCACGTTTTGATAGGTCGAATAGTTTTTGATCAATCGCTGTTCAATGACCATGATCGTTTTGGGAGAAATTTGGAGATTATAATGGGTGTGTATTGCACGGAATGTTCGTGCTAGAGTGGAGGAGACCAACTGCCAAAGTGGAGAGACGTTCTGAAAAATGTCTGAAATTTTGTCTTTCCACGCTCCTCCAAACCACAAATTTCACTCTACACGTGTGAAATTTTCCAAAGTTGTAATGCCACATTGTGCTGATTCCCACAATGTGCCTGGCTAAACAACAGACCTTACTATGTTTGACTTCTGAGACTCTGAGCGAGGAGAGTACCTCTGACCTGGCCCATAAGGTCCAATACAAATCAAAAACAGGAGAGACAGAAGCCAACCATTTCTTAACTTGCTCTAAAATCCACATTTTTGACCCCAGCAAAAAAAAAGAAAGTGATCAGCGTGTACAGCAAAGCCTTGCAGCTCTGATGGTGAAGAAATTTCGGCAATAGGACTTTTGTTGTTTGCATGAGAAGTGTTTGTTCGAGGGGTGCGCTGAGGCGAAATTCAGACGTTTCTCAGACCCTCACAGTGCAAAAAGGGCTCATCACCACGGCGACCGGTGGCCTGACCTCAAGTTGCCGTGGCAACCTCTGAGCCTCAGTGCCCCCCCCCCCCCCCCCCCCCCCCACACACACACACACACACACACACATATGTAGCTTCAGCTGCAGCTATGCAGCTGATTCAAATGATCAGCTCGTCATCAAGCTCTACAGTGGCTTGATAGCGAGCCACAGCTGAGCCTATTACTGGTGAGTTTGACATGTTAGTGATGCAATGAGTGCTGTTAGCCTGTTAGCATTAGCCACAATGCTAACATGCTAATGCTAACATGAGGTCCTATGAACTCGGTGGTGCATGGAGGTTTGACTTTTGGTGTCAGGTTGTTGTGCTGGCTGCACGGTGACGCAGCAGGTAGTGCGCGTGCCTCACAGCAAGAAGGTTGCCGGTTCGATCCCCGGGTCAGACGGGGCCTTTCTGTGTGAAGTTTGCATGTTCTTCCCGTGCATGCGTGGGTTCTCTCTGGGTACTCCGGCTTCCTCCCACAGACCAAAAACATGCTCATTAGGTTAATTGATGACTCTAAATTGTCCGTAGGTGTGAGTGTGAGTGTGAATGTTTGTTTGTTTGTCCTTGCATGTGGCCCTGCAATCGGCTGGCGACCGGTTCAGGGTGTACCATCGTAGCTGGGATAGGCTCCAGCCCCCGCAACCCCGAAAGGGATAGGCGGTATAGATAATGGATGGATGGATGGATGGATGGTTGTTGTGCTAACATGCTAATGATTAGCATGCTAATGCTAACATGCTAACCTATGGTAAAATGATTCTTGAATGCATTCTAATTGTGTTTGAGACCTTTTCAATGTGTTACTTTAATTTCCCCTAGGGGAAATTGTCTAGGTTTAATGTTTCCATTTTGTTCTAATTTGATGCAGTTGTATTGTTTTACATTGGAATTTTAATCCTTGACCAATCTGTAATTCCTGTTATATGTTTTAAGACTCTTTTAATAAGTTGCCTTGTTTATATTTTAATAATAAATAGCAAATCAGTAAATTTATATCTATGTACATTATGTATGTTTGTTACATTTTGCTGTACAAAGCTATGATAGCAAAATTTAAGTCAAACATGATGTTGCCTTCCACATAAAAGAATGATCCCAGTCTCCTCCACACAGTGAGGCATATATTATAAGTTAAACACTAGTACAGAATAACAGGCTGCTATTGGACTGTAGGCGTATGCAAGGGCAGATGGTGGACCAAGTTGTGGTCTGATATTCTGAGACCTCCTTAACATGGGTATACCGCAGGTCCAGTGATTATACAGTTCATAAACTCATACCTGCCAACACGGATTTGAAAATAAAGGAAATTTTCCAGCACCTTACATAGGCTGTCCCACCAGCCTTACCACTGTCCACATACCCCTTACATTTAGACAAGGGTACACATAGTCAATCTGAAAATCCCTGTAAGGCAACTATTTGCTTTAAATAATGCAGCATCAAAGACTAAATTAAGTAGTTCCTACATAAAGAAAGTGACTGCAACTAGGGCAGGGGTGTTCAACTAAAACGCAAAGAGGTCCAGTCAGAGAAAATTTATTCAAGTAAAGGTCCAGAACATCATGTCCGACTTGCATTAGTATGCTATATGTTTAAGTAGTTGCATGAATGTCTGCATACAATAACTGATAAACATTTTATAAAACATGAACATTTTGACAATATTTGTCACTTAACATTGGAGTGCACAGATACATTTATTAAAAGATTTACTGCATTTTTTAAAAAAAGAAAATAAACAAAATAGTTTTGGAAAAATTGTGCATCTTAAAATAAAGTTCTTAACTTGAGAGAAATAAAGTTTAGCAACAGCTTTTTTTCATTTTTTCCTCTTTAACTGTCTCACATCTTGACTGAACAATTTCAACCACTTATACAATACAAATCTTAACAAATCCTACCAATTGAACTCTTTTTCAGTTTCTCTGTCTTTCCCTCTTATATTCTACTCCCCTTCTTTCTGTTGCTCAGTGAGAGAGTTGAGCTGTAGCTTTTCCTGCCAGGGTTTTAAAACTGGGCCTAAATGGTGTCAGGGCCATTCTCATGCACATGTGGAGGTGCTCATTGGTAAGCCTGGAACGATATTTTGTCTTAATTATGTTCATTGTGGGGGCTGCACGGTGGCGCAAACAGGTAGTGCATGTGCCTCTCAGCAAGAAGGTCGCCAATTCGATTCCCGGGTCGGGCCTTTCTGTGTGAAGTTTGCATGTTCTTCCCGTGCATGCGTGGGTTCTCCCCGGGTACTCCGGCTTCCTCCCACAGGTTGATTGGTGACTCTAAATTGCCCCTAGGTGTGAGTGTGAGTGTGAATGGTTGTGTGCTTGTGCCCTGCGATCGGCTGGCAACCGGTCCAGGGTGTACCCCACCTCCCGCCCGCTGACAGCCGAGATAGGCTCCGGCCCCCCCGCGACCCCAAAAAGGATAAGCGGCATAGAAAATGGATGGATGGATGTTCATTGTGGAGAAAGCTGCCTCGCAACTGTACGTGGAGCCAAACATGGTCATGATGTACAGGGTTCTGTCCCTGAACCTGGTCCTGCACTGCTGGGAAGTGAGCACAGTCTCCCTGCAGGTCTTCGCTGAACACCTCAAGTTTCCTCTGAAAGGAGTACACAGCTGTTATCAGTTCACAAATGGAATTGTTCTTGCCCTGTAGCTTCATATTCAGATCATTCAGATGTGAAGTGATATCAACCAAAAATGCCAATTATCCATCTTTTTCTCATCTTTTAAAAACAAAGTAAACTGTGCTGCCTTCTGACTTTTCAGCTCTACCAAGAAAGCTGCTACCTCCTTTCTGATGGACCAAAACTGCTCCAGAACCCTGCCTTTGCTGAGCCATCTGACATGGTTGTACAGCAAAAGATCATCAGCATTTGCTTCAACATCTCTGAGGAATTCCCTGAGCATGCGATGCTGATAGGAAGAGGATGCCCTGAGAAAATGTATCATTTTCATTATTGTGTTCATCACCTCAGCATGCTTATCTGACAGGGTGGTGCAGAGGACAGACTGGTGGATTATGCAGTGGTATGAATTGTTTGTCTTCTTCCAGTCTTGCTACAGCTCCTCTCTCTCTCCCTGTCATGGCAGGGGCTCCATCTGTGGTTATAGAAACCACTTGTTTTGGCTCTATTCCACGCTCTCTTAACATCTCCTTAATGGCCAGGTAGATGTCCTCTCATCTTGTACTGGTCTGAAGGGGAGTAACACCTAACAGGTCCTCACAGAATATTTTCTGGTCTTTGTTGAAGAACCTGACATAAACTAACAACTAAGCATTGTCAGACACATCAGTGGACTCATCTACAGCCAAGCCTATACATGGTGCCTCATGGATGGCTTCATTCAGCTGGGCTAGTACATCCTGTGTTAATATCTTACTTTTCTTTGTGGCTGATGATGCTGAAATAGGTATTTGCTTTATTTTGTTACACAGCTCTTCGTGTTGTTTTCCCTCATATAAGGTTTCAGCTACTGCACTCATGCACTCCTTAACAACCCCCGATCAGTAAATGGTTTTTTGTGTTGACCTAAAATCCAAGCAACTCTGAGGGAACATTCATGAGCACGTTGTTGGGTAGTGAATGAGTAGGTGAAGATCCTGGTGGACTGATCATACTGAACTCTCAGATGGCTTATTTTCTGAGACCTCAGTTCAGATTTAAGGGGGTATGCTCGGTCGAAATCTTTGTGTTTTGTGTCATAGTGGCGCTTGACATTGCCACTTTAAAAGAGCGCTACGGTCTCTGAGCATATCAGACACAGTGGTTTTGTACTGCCGGGGGGAAGAATGAACAGAAATGAGTCCGTCCATTCCGGATTGAAAGCTCTATTTTTGCAATCAACTTTTCTTAGATAGCGCCATTTTTGTTTTTTGTTTTTTTTCGGCGTCTCCAACTCACTCGTCTGATCGTCTGTTTCTCTTCCTGCTTCCGATCATCTGCTCACTCGTCTGACCGTCTTTGTTTCTCTCCCTGTCTCCAAATCACTCGCTCACTCATCTGATCGTCTTCTCTCTCTGTATTGCTTTATTTATCGTTCTTTCTGTCTCTCTGTCGTCATTTCATCTGTCCTCTTAACTTTTGACTGTGCCTCTATGTTTACTGCCTGGAATGCAGAGACTTGATTGGCTGAGTAGCATCACGTGGCATGGCTTAACTCGTATGCAATTGGCCAGTTCATTGCCTGATCTTATCCGACACAGTGTCAACGGCATTGGTTGTAAACACTTGAAAAGCTGCACCGGTTAAAACAGAAGTAGCTCGTCCAATTCATCTAATAATTAATGGATTATCGATCTGGTTTCGTACACGATTGCTTCAGGGTCCGGACTCGGACCGCGGTCCACTAGTTAGTGAACTATGGACTAGGGGATCAGACTCAGATAACTGGTTGTAAGTGAAATGCTGTGAACATCCCTACATTGTATAGATGAAAACACAAAAGTGAATATTAATTCAGCATTTAATTTATTTATGTATTACTTGAAAGATATGTAGCATCACTTATACATTATACTTCTGTGATTTTGAGAGAGGCTGCTGGCAAGTGAGACAATTTGCACGACAGGGTGATTACAAAATGGGAGAGATAGTATAAATACAGTCATAGGTGGAGCAACGTCTTTGGAGTGACTTTTCCCATCGTGTGATACACTAAATTTTGTGTAGCATGTTTTACAAAGAGCGTGACCGACTAAATATTTGGCAATATCTATTTTATACTCTTTGTATATGTATGTATGTATATGTTTTGTATCCATATTTATTGTCTATTATTGTTCTACTTGTTCTGTTTTTCTTCCTCTCCTTTTTAATTCTGGTGCTATAACAGATTCATTTAAATGAATATTGTATGTGTACTTGTTCTCTCTCACCTCCTTCCTGTTTCTGCCAAAGCTGTTTTCTATGACCATGGTCTCTGCAGTGATGTGGTGGTATTTGGAGCAGGGTGGTAAGGGCAGATTAGCCATTGACATTACCCCGGCTCGCACCTCCACCACCCTGCCACCAGAGTACAAACAGACTTCAGCCCGACTCCGCACCTCCTGCAGCTGCTCCGACAGAGATGGCATTCTATACACAGAAGTACACATACACACATTCAGTGACTGGTATCTGTATGAAACTACAGGACAGATGCATTTACAGTAAATCATATACATTTATAAAAGATCGTGTTATCTAGATATCAGAGAAATGAGGATTCCCTCAGAGTTTGGTCTTCCTTACTCTCTATGTGGATCAATACAGAGAGCAGCTCTATGGGGCAGTACTTAGGCACAGTTGAGCTAAATACTTACATCAGCATTCTAACATGCTCATACTAACAGTGGCAACATGCCGGTATAATGTTGATCATGCTCAAAATCTTAGCATATTAGCATCCTTACATTTACCAGTTAGTGCTAAACACAAATAGCAACTGATGCTGCAGGCCTGGTGGGAATGTTACTAATTTTGCAGGTATTGCTCATAAACCAAAGTTATTACAATTCACCCTGAGAGGAACATGAATGTGTGTACCAAAGCAATCCATTCAATAGCTGTTTGCATTTTGGACCAAAGTGGCGGGGTGGACCGGTATTGTGGACCAGTGGACTGGTATTGCCATTCCACGGGCATGCCTAAAAACAAGATGTATCAAAAGTTGCTACTGGATGCTTTAGTCTTATTGTTGTTTACTTATTCTTTTACCAGATGTTGCTTTTTGGCTGCAACTATATTGTTTTTAATGCTAATAGTTTTGTTATTAATGGACTGATTACTGATTTTATTAATGTATTTATTTTTTTGTATATAAAGGGTAAAAAAAAAATGTGAAGTGCTAATTTCATTATCCCAGGGTCCGAGGTAACACATTCATGTTTTTTTCAGTCCAAAATGATACTCAGTTTACAATGACATAAAACAAAGACAAGCTTTACATTAAAGAAACTGCAACCAGTGAGTGGTTGATATTTTTGCTTCATTTTCAGTTCACTGGTACAAATCTCCCCTGTAATGCTCTTGTGTGTGGAAAACACTTCATTGTAGTTTACATGTCATTTTGCTTCCTGTATAACTCTTGCTAGCCTGAATCTTGATTGACTACCAGCATCACAACACTCATTTTTCTTTATCATTCATAAATAAATTTGATTCACAGGCCTTTTTCACAAAAGACACTTGACTTGTAATAGCAGGAAAGGCAGTGGTGGAAAAAATAATGGCTCAGTTACAGCAGTTATGGCAAAGTAACAATTTATTATTACATTATCTTTAGTTTCCCCATGGTTGTGGCTATTGGGCGCAGTCAGAGCAACATAAGATTGAGTCAGCAGCAGGGTTGGAATAAAGACAGTATATTTATTCAAGCACTGTACTTGTGGACAACTTTGAGATACTTACTATATATTATATACTTCAGGTCCACAAGCAACATGCAGTGTATCTTTCAGCTGAAGATATACTTTTCATTGCAGATGAAAGATTTTCAACACAAAACATAGAGGAATCCATAAAATGTGTCAAAGAGGGACCATTTATTCTTAAAGGTTTCTTTTATTTTCATATTTTCATGTTTAGATTATTTTTACCTCAGGAACATTTGGAATGCTGCACTTGTACTATTACAGTATTACAACAGTCTGCGGATGTCATGTTTCTCCACTGCAGCAGGTTACATGAACACACACGCCTTGGTGAAATCAGGAGTCAGTGAAGCTGTCGGTCTATGCTAGTGTTGTTTCCTACCTCTGCTCTACAGGAACACAGCAGTGATCAGGGGCTGCCCCACACCTCTTTCTTCTTTCTTCACGTTGATTTCACACCAAGCAGCGAGCGAGACAACGCCGAGTATCCATCTCTTTAAGACGTAATGCAAGGTCGTCAGTATTACAGCAGTGATGTACCTATCTACCTGTAATGTAACCATTCAGTGGTTACTTTAACCACAAAATGGTACTAAAAATGGTCCAGTACATCCAAATCCAATCAAAATCACACGGGGGCTCTTTCCTCAAGCTGGAGCAAAACATGGAGGCATAGTAGATGACGTCATCCATAGGTTTGCGAAGGGATGCTTTAAGGCGATGTCGTGATTCAGTTTCAGCTTGTTATATTACATTCGTCATTCAATTATCAATAGGTAAAACGCAAGTTTGTGATGTTTGTTTATCTCAAAGTTGGTCATTAAAAGCTATTTTGTATTATAAAGAAATTACATGGTGCCGATCACATAACTCATCTACCTACTTAGTTATGAATATTTAGGGATCGAGCACCGGTGTGAAGGCCATTTTGTAAGATAACTTTGATGATGATGATGATGATGATGATGATGATTACATCGCAAATTCAATCGCGGTTTTTATTTATTTTTCATCCTTTTTTGAATAATAAAAAATAATAATCCATAATAATAATAATAATAATGTCCAACATGAAGCCTATGATTTTGCCTAAGCACGTTTTGTTCTTCATTCTTTTATGTAATTTTTTTTGCCATGGACGTCACGATTTTGCCCGTTGAGCTAAATAAAAAGGACAAGGAATTGTCTCTGAACCAGAAGTCCCCGTTTAGTCTTTGTCAAGATTAGTTTGGTATTTAAAAAACACACACACACACACACACACACACACACACACACACACACACACACACACACACACACACACACACACACACACACACACACACACACAGTAAGGTAACTGTTACTGAGATGTTGCTGCTGTTTAACCCTGCTGTTATTACCAGGTCCATGCTGTTGTTGTGCTGATGACTGGCTTCATTTACATGTTGGTTAAGTTCAAAGCTGTCCAGCAAATTCATAAGCTCCATGGTTTTGGAGTCATTCTTTTTGTTGATGTGGATATTCAGGTCTCCATTCAGGATTGATTATTTTGTTGCACTAAGTGCAATCAGCTCTGAGAATTCACAGGTGAACAACTTTAGGGTCAATACAAGGTAACCATGAGCACTGATAATTCTGCTTTCAGCTCAAGAACAAGGTATTCAAATGATGTAAATTGACCCAGGTCAATGTCATTACACAAAAAGTGTTTAGAAAAAATAGCTGTAACACTTCTTCCTTTCCTGTTTTGTTTGACTGATTAATAAAAGGCATAATTTGGAGAACAAGCTTAGTGTAGCTACACCAGTAGTGCTGTTTAGCCAGGTCTCAACTTAAAACATAAAATGCAGATTCTTTTCAGTTAATAGATCAGTAACAAAAAAGGATTTGTTAGGCAATAATCTGACATTAAAAGACTGTTTTCAGCTGTAGGGATACCTGATGCCTCTAGAATTTGGAGAGCAAGCTATTTCCTCTCCCTTCTCATGTCAGTTTTGGATGTTTCAGATTTGACATCTGGGATCAGAGGGAAGGCCACAATTACTATTTACTCTTGCCATCTAAAGACACAATACACAATGGGGTTTTTTATTTTCATTATACAGTAATGCCACATATGCTGCACAACAAACACAGGAGACACATTATCTAAGACATCCAATCATGACTAGAATGCCCCCCCAAAACACACACACACACACACACACACACACACACACACACACACACACACACACACACACACACACACACACACACACACACACACACACACACACACACACACACATTTTATGTTGAAAAATGTTGTGAGTATTTTAGTGCTGCCAGCAGGAGGCAGTGTGGCGCTGTGCTTCCCGGACTCGTTCGCTTCTTCATTCTGCTGAGTGAAGCGGCACTGGGAGAAAGCACTGTCGCCTGTCTCATTCTCCTTTACAGGTTAGTAAACTTGAGAAAACTGGTCAAACTCCATTTATACATGGTGTGGCATTGAAAAAAATGTAAGATTGACTATGTAAAGGCAAATGTTAACATTTAACGGTTTTGTAAATGAGAAGACACGAGTCAATGTTTTTTTCTGTGTTGCGTGAATGGCCCAAAATGGCGTGACTGTAAGTGTTTTTTCTGTCAAGAGGAGAGGAATTCTGGTTTGGCTCCAGCGCATTTCACTGTAGTTAAGATGTCATTCTTGTGTAGGTAACCTCTCTTTTGAAATGTGTATTTTATTGTTGTTACAGGTTTAAAGTGGTTTCCAAGTGTATTGTTGAATGTAGGGATTCTGAAAATTTGGGTTTTGTCTGTCTTTAACTCTTGCAGCCTGACTGGGGTGATGGTCATTACCAGCAGTGTGCTAGTTTTTTTTTTAGTTGTACATAGGGCTGGGCAATAAAATAATAGCGATATGTCTTGCGATAGACACGTCATCAATATCATTAAAAAATGCGTTCGATAAAACACTTGATGATTTTTTTTTCTTCGTCGGAAGAAACCTGAAGTTGCGAAGCGAGTTTGGTTGCATGAACAAAGGCACTCACTCTCAGGTAACCGAGTAACGTAGGGATAATCGCTAATCAGTGAGAGAGACACGCCAACACGCCAATCATGTAACATTATCAAGTTTGGTTGCGCCATCTCGTCTCGTGTATGATGCCCCGCGAGGAGTGAGATGAGAAATAGAAAGTGAGCACTGCAGCGAGCAAAGAAATTGTCGATAAAACAGGGAAAGTCAGCTTGCCAGTATGGACTTTTTTGGATTTTATAAGTCCGACCGTAGTCAGACCAATGTGGTCTGTAACTTATGCAAGACTGTCGTCCCCACCAAGACCGGTAATACCACAAACTTGTTCAACCACCTTAGCCACGCTCACCCTCTGGAGTGCAGCCGTATTCGCCAACGTCCAACAACATCTGCAACCGCAGCACCACCGCACAAGCAGCTGACCACCATGCAGAGTTTCTCTGCTTCAGTGCCTGATGACAAATCATCTAACAGACACAAAGACATAACAGAGGCAGCGGCATATCATATAGCTAAAGACATGCTTCCCCTGAGCACTGTGGAGAAGCCAGGTTATAAAAATCTCTTACACGTGCTTTTTTTTTTTTTTTTTTTTTTTTAAACACACTTGCAATAAAAATATAATTGAATAGTTCATGTATGTTTAGAGTAAGAAGAGTGACTAAAGTTGTTAATATGTCTAGGCTGGTTTTATAGTTTAGTCAGTACTGTACTGTCTATCATGTTTGTTTGTTTGTTTGTATGTTACAGATGTCAAGTCCACCTCAGTTTCTGCTATGTTTCCAAAACACTGCACATATCTGAAAACATTTTATTCAGCAGAAGGTTTTTTTACATTTATTATTTGAGTGTTTTCCATGGTTGTGTTGACATTTCCTTTCTTTTCTGCCTTGATAGCTGAGGGGATTATAATCAGAGGAAGTTTAAATTTGAAATAAAAATGTTTAAATTGAAGGTATTTTTCTCCTGGTCCTTATTTTAAATAGGTCATAAAAAATATCAATAATTATCGATATTGACCAATATAAAACACTTATCATGATAGAGTTTTCAGCCATATCGCCCAGCCCTATTTGTACACCATGGGTTAAATTACTGTGAATGAGGGCGAAAATTGAAGTGACCAAGAGAGTGCATTTTATAAAAATGCCTTATGTTACATGGTTGTAAACAAATTACAAAGCTACTGAGATTAATTATACTGTGTGTTTTTGTTGTATTTTTTTTTATTTATTTGTTTATTTGGATGGGACAGTGCACATTAATAAACATACAAATATGTTAACATGCCGGATTGTAGCAAAAATGCTAATTTCCATCCGTAGTCCCATAACATGGAAAACATTGCTCAGGCAGGTAAAATACATAACAACGACACAGAAGACTTTAAGACCTCACAGCTACAAATCATACAATAGACAGTTACAAAACAAGACATAGACAAACAACATCAAAACAAAAAGGACGCAGACAGAAAATATCAAAGCAGCTGATAATATAAAATTTTAACCCACAGTTACAGATAAAAGTACAATAGACCAAGAGCCCCAGGAATAGGGGTCAGATTAAAAATAGTGTTTAGGGTAAATGCGTACATTTCTGTTTTATTTTTAACCAATGTTTGAGGGGTTTTTTTTAAAGAGTATGTAGTTGTCGCAGTTTCTGATCTGTAGTGGTAACTTATTCCAGGAATGTGTTCCTCTTACAGATAAAACCATTTGACAAAATTTTGTCCTGCACCTTGGTACATTACAGTCACCTCGAGTTTGTGCTCTCATTCTTCTTCCCTCATTATTTTTTTTCTGGATGAATTCATTCAATGGTGGGGGGGCAGAAGCATGTAAGACTTTATAAATGAGACAAGCCTCCATGAAAGTCTGGTGACTGTCTAGATCAAGGATATTAAACTTTTTTGAAAACATTACAATAATGAAAATGAAGAGGTTTCCTGTCAAGAACTTTAACTGCCTTCTTGAAGAGAGACTTGATGGGTTTTAATATACTTTCTGTTGTGTGTGTCCAAGTTGTACAGCAATAATTTATGTGCGAAAATATCATGGCATGCATATAGACCTTAGCTGTCTTGGAGGTAAGAAATGGTCTTATATGATAAAAATTTGACAAGTTGAGATTAATAATGTTTTTGATTTTTTTAACATGCGATTTGAAGGATAAATTTGTGTCAAAGACCACTCCAAGATATTTAAACTCTTCCACGACATCAAGGCTCTCTCCATTGACCACTACAGATGGAAGATCGCCCTCTGCTGACTGACGAGAGAAAAACATACATACAGTCTTTTTAGTATTGAGGTGCAGACAAGATTCATTGAGCCAGTTAGATACTGGTGCCAGTGCTGCTGATAATATTGCAGCAGCTTCTTGTTTTGTTTTTGCGTGGACATAAAGAACTGTATCATCAGCATATAGTTGCAAATTAATAGTTGGGCACACTTTAGGTAGGTCATTTACATAGAGACTGAACAGAATTGATGTTGTCATGAAAATAACAAATTGCTGTTTCGGTTGAATGATGCTTACGAAATCCAAACTGCATTGGATGGAGGGGGTTATGCCCATTGTTAAGATGGTCTGTTAACTGTATTGCAATCCATTTCTCCGCTATTTTTGAAATGACTGGCAGGATACTTATCGGCCGATAATTCTCGAGCTTGGTCTTGTCACCAGCCTTTAGAACTGGAGTAACCTTGGCAATCTTCCAGGTGGATGGCACTCTACCCTGATTTATAGACAAATTTATTAAGTGTGCAATTGGATGTGCAAAAGCCTCTTTATGGTGTTTTATAAAATTACTGTCCAGACCAAAGACATCTCCAGCCTTAGAGTTTTTCAGAGATGAGATGATTTTTAAAACCTCAGGGACAGTTATTTCCCTTAAGCTAAAAACTGGTTTGCTGTTATCCAGAGGGTTATATGAAGTGCCTGGACATTTAAAATTCATAAATTCCTCAATTGAATTTATAAAAAAATTGTTAAAGCTACTAGTGATAATGTTCAAGTCATTTATCAGAATGCCATTCACCTGGAGCTGCATATCATTGGGTGTTGTATCTTTGTTTCTTCCTGTTAACTTATTTAATTGTTCCCATATCAATTTTCCATTGCCATTTGCCCCATCTATCATTTCAATGAAAAAATCTGCTTTAGCTTTACGAATTTTTTTTATTACTTTATTTCTAAGTGATGTAAAAGTCTGTCGGTCACAAGTAAGCCCTGTTTTTAGAGATTTTTTTTAGCGCATTATCTCTTTCTTTCATCAGCTTCCTTCACCCAAGGTAGTACCTTTTTACGCTTTTTAAATTCCACTTTTTTTTTGTGAAACGATCCAGAACTTCCATAACACATTTGGAAAAGGTGCTACAGCTGTCCTCAACTTCATTATTTGTTAATACATTGGACCAATCATACTCCTGTAGAGCATTCTTCAGATTTTGTTGTTCACTTTTAGGTATTATATGGTGGCTGCTAACTCTAGTGGGTCCGGTAAGACGTTTCCAGTTGATTTTCCTTGAGCATATGATGAGGTTATGGTCAGAAAGCCCAGACAGAAGATTGAAAGTTTTACTGATCCTATCAGATTTATTTGTGAATATTAAATCAATTGTGGTTTTAGATGTTTTGGTTATTCTTGTTGGACCTTGAATGACTTGAGAGAGGTTTTGATTGTCTGTTAGTAGCTTGAGTTTTTTTCTGTCAGCTTTATTGTCCCAGTTAACATTAAAATCACCCAAAAGAATAATTTCCTTTCTAAGATCACTGCATTTTAAAATAGTTTTAAGTTGGTCATAAAATGTATTTTTAGAGGAAGGAGGTCGGTACAGACATATCACAGTGAAAGACATTTCAGGGGAAATAGTTATATTGAGGCCAATACATTCAATATCTATTTCTGTTGGCCATTCAATTAATTTACACTTCAAACAGTCCTTCACATAAATCAATAATCCACCCCCTCGTCCTATTCCCCTGTCTCTTCTAAACACATTGTATCCTAGGATATTGAAGGCAGCTGTTGGTGATGAATGAGTTAACCAACTTTCGGATATGCCTAATAGATCAATATTGGAATCAATTAATAAGTGTTCAGTTTGTTCAGTTTTGCCTACTATACTACGAATGTTAATATGGCCAAGTAAAAGTCCTTTTGGCTTTGATCATGAGTCCCAGATGATCTTAGCATTATTAAGAGTCTGAAAAGAGTGCATTTTGCGTTGTTTCTTTATCGCTGGGTTCAGAAATTTCAGTCTGGCTGTTGAATTGGAGCATTTGCCCCCAGTTACCGTTGTGACAGGTGAAGATGAAATTGAGTTACACTCACGGATGGTCAGCACCAATCCTCTCTGTAAGGCTGCCATGGTGGATTGCGGCTCGTGTGATGGTTCAGAATCAGAGACGCGCATGGAGAGTGAGCTCCGCCGAGGACAAGTCCAGTCTGGGTTGGAGGGCCCGTGTGTCATTCCAAGAAGCCGCTCCACTCCACCAAGCAGCCATGCACCATAGCGCAACACAACGCCAGGGAACAATCCAGGTGGAGCCGCAAGAGCATGCAGCGAGCCAAGCAGGCCCGCAGCCGAACAGGCCAGGGGCGCAGCCAGCAGCAGTGAGACGCCAGGGAGCAATCCAGGTAGAACACACAACAAGCCAGGTGGACACACAGAAGTAAAGGCCAGGAGTGTAGTCGGCACCAGCACAGGCAGCAGCGGAGCAGCAACGGAGGCAGTCCCAGCAAAGCCAGAGGACACGACACCAGAAGGCACCACCAGCACTACTGGCACTGGAGGCGCAGCACGGAGCACCACGCCGAGTGGAGACGCCAAACCCGGTTGGCCAGGTCCCGGATTTACTTCTATGTCTCCAGCCAGCAGTAAGATTGTTAATAGCCATAAGATATCTTTTGATTGAGTGCTTGATGTTATTTTTCTGTGCTTCTATGGTATGACATGGCCATTGTCGAGCAGCGTATTGTAGATACACAGTTGGCTCACTGTTTTGGCAAGATGTACTTTGCCGTCATGCCGAGTTGTGTAGCAGCAGCGGACAGAGAGCAGAAATACAGCCACAGCGAAACAAACTGAGACTGTGATTGTTTGATTAAAGTGATCCCGTTGCATCAGCGGCATGTTGTTCCTTTTGGATTGGAAATTGGATTTCCTGAGCTCTCGTTAGTTGGAACTTATTTCTAATGTGTCCCGTGCTGCAGCCTGCTAGACGCTGTAAGGAGGACACTGTGGACCTCTGTAGTGAAGGAAAAACAATTGAATATGGGGAAGAAAATATAGAAAAGAAAAGGATGATGAATTTTGAAATTTTGTAAATAAATTCTGCTGAGTGAAGCGGCACTGAGGGAAAGCACTATCGCCTGTCTCATTCTCCTTTACAGGTACCTTATCTGTACACGGGTCCTCTGCCTTGGACCTGTTACAGTATCACCAGTAAATAACCAATGTTTTTATTCATCTTATTAGGATTAGGATTATTAGGATGAAGTAAAGACAATACTGCAATCAGTAATGTGAGGAAATAAAGCACTTCTGTTTGGAATTGATTGTCAGCTCATTTTGGCTAGAACGTGCTAATGTATGACTGTGAATCTCTAAATGGAATTCCCCACTGCACTACACATCACACCCCCAATCACCATGCTCAAATATACAGACAAACCACATGCCTTACCTTTGGTAAACTGTGACAGGGTGGCTTAATATGCTTTGGGTCATTGTCCTGCTAGAACGTGAACTTCCATCTCAGTCTCAAAACACAGGCAGACTGAAACAGATTTTGCTCAAAAATATCCCTGTTTTTAGCACCATCCATCTTTCCCTCAACTCGGACCAGTTTCCTATTCCCTGCTGCTGAAAAACATCCCCACAGCATGATGCTGCCCCCACCATGTTTCACTGTGGGGATGGTGTTCTTGCGGTGATGAGATGTGTTGGGTTTGCGCCAGACATAGTGTTTTCCTTGGTCGCTGAAAAGTTCAATTTTAGTCTCATCTGACCAGAGCAACTTCTTCCATACATTTGGGGAGTCGCCCACATGCCTTTTGGCAAACTCAAAACATGTCTCCTTATTTTTAATTTTAAAGTAATTGCTTTTTTCTGGCCACTCTTTCATAAAGCCCAGCTCTATGGAGTGTACAGCTAATTGTGGTCCTATGAACAGATACTCCACTTTCTGCTGTGAAACTCTGCAACTCCTTGAAAAAATGTTGTTGAATCAGCATTGTATAGATGCTGGGTTTTCAATGTTGAAATGTCAACATTAAATAGACATGGTTTCAGTGTATGGCATGCCGTGGCTGTGCACCTGTGCCCCCGCCCACGAGACTTGCTCTCTCCTGAGACCAAACCAGTTCAAACCAGTCAACAGTTGGCAGCAGTTGGCAGCTTTTAGCGGCTTTTATTACCTTCGAGTGACAAAAGAAGACAAACTGGTAAGTCCTAATGAGAACATAATGTATTTTCACCTGGAAATTCCAGCATGTCAACTTTGTTAATTATTACCGTGAGGTTGTAGCTTATTAGCGTCGTTAGCATTAGCTAGCGCTAGCATTCTAGATAATGTTAGCTAACGCTAGTGTGTCCGTGTGCAGAGGCTACGCTGAGGGTCCAGGGTTTCCCCCAGTGTATTATAAGCCTGGCGGGCCACCAGGCTTTACTTGCCCCCTGCCAGGCTAAGGCTGTGTTCCCACCAAACGCGATGAAACAAGATTGCGCTGCAAGATTACATACAAAGTCAATGCAAAGACGCGATTTGATGCGTCATTTTGCCGGGCGACGCGATGGAAGCGATTGCGTGGCGCGATGGACGCGTTGGCAGCGAAAATCGCTCTCATCGCGTCGCCCCATCGCGTGATCGCTTTGAAATAACTGAACTGTTGCGGCGGATTCGCGTGAAGATGCGCCGCGACAGCCTACTTTGCAGTTCGGACTGAGCAAGTTCAACTTGGGAGTACAGTCTCTCCAGGACGGGAGAGCGCAGGACTGTCATTGCATGCAATTGGGACGGCAGCATACGTCACCATCTCAGCTCGTCCGTTAGCAGGACGACACATCTCCGAAAACTTTGGAGCAAATTTTAAAGTATGCGCTGTCATGATGAATCGACCACAGATTTTAAATTTTAACATCCACTTTCTCTCATAAAATAATCTTAAAACCACATTCCGGTCGACGAGAGAATGAAATGTCGGAAGAAATGTTGCTGTTGGACGGGCTCGACGCGCGATGCGCGACGCGATGCCAGGTCAAGGGGTTTTGTACCAGCGTCAAAACTGGAGCGTCTGGCGCGACGCGATTTCATTTGAGGTGCGATTAAATAATTTTCATCGCATTTGGTGGGAACGCGGTTCCCACCAAACGCAATGAAACAAGATTGCGCCGCAAGATTACATACAAAGTCAATGCAAAGACGCGATTTGAAGCGTCATTTTGCCGGGCGACACGATGGACGCGTTGGCCGCGAAAATCGCTCTCATCGCGTCGCCCCATCGCGTCATCGCTTCCTCGCCCGAGTTGAAATAATTGAACTTTTGCGGCGAATTCGCGTGAAGACGTGCCGCAACAGCCTATCAGCGTTGAGATCGTCATCGACATGCTGACGTATGGACGTCCTGGTGTTTCCTCGCAAAATGAAACTGCCAGAAACAATGGAGGACCTGCTTATTGTTGCCGTCACCGCTCACCCAGAGCTTTATGACAGTTCAGCGTAGCATAGCCCCAGTTAGCATAGCCTGCTTTACTAGCATACTTGTCTAGTTCATTCAACAATAGCTGCACTACTCTGTGCAGTACAGGTACAGTGCAGCGATGGTGGTTATTTCAGCCATGAGCCGTTTCTCAATACCAAGTACGCCAAGTTCGGACTTACGAACTTTGCAGTTCGGACTGAGCAAGTTCGACTTGGGAGTACAGTCTCTCCAGGACAGGAGAGTGCAGGACTGTCATTGCATGCAATTGGGACGGCAGCGTACTTGATGACGTCACCATCTCAGCTCGTCCGTTAGCAGGACGACACATCTCCGAAAACTTTGGAGCAAATTTGGCGCGATGCGATTTCATTTGAGGCGCGATTAAATAATTTTCATCGCATTTGGTGGGAACACAGCCTAACGCTACGTTCCCACCAAACGCAATGAAAATTATTTAATCGCGCTCCAAATGAAATCGCGTCGCACCAGACGCTCCAGTTTTGACGCTGGTACAAAAACCCCTTGACGGGGCATCGCGTTGCGCGACGAGCCCGCACAACAACAACATTTCTTCCGCCATTTCATTCTCTCGTGACCGGAATGTGGCTTTAAGATTATTTTATGTGAGAAAGTGGATGTTAAAACTTAAAATCTGTGGTCGATTCATCACGATAGCAAGTAGTTTAAAATTTGCTCCAAAGTTTTCGGAGATGTGTCATCCTGCTAACCGACGAGCTGAGATGGTGACATCATCAAGTACGCTGCCATCCCAATTGCATGCAATGACAGTCCTGCGCTCTCCCATCCTGGAGAGACTGTACTCCCAAGTCGAACTTGCTCAGTCCGAACTTGGCGTACTTGTATTGAGAAACGGCTCATGGCTGAAATAACCACCATCGCTGCACTGTACCTGTACTGCACAAAATAGTGCGGCTATTGTTGAATGAACTAACAAGTATGCTAGTAAAGCAAGCTATGCTAACTGGGGCTATGCTACGCTGAACTGTCATAAAGCTCTGGGTGAGCGGTGACGGCAACGATGAGCAGCTCCTCCATTGTTTCTGGCGGTTTCATTTTGCGAGGGAACACCAGGACGTCCGTACGTCAGCATGTCGATGAAGATCTCAACGCTGATAGGCTGTCGTGGCGCGTCTTCATGCGAATCTGCCGCAAAAGTTCAATTATTTCAACTCGAGTGATGAAGCGATAACGCGATGGGGCGACGCGATGAGAGCGATTTTCACAGCCAACGCGTCCATCGCGCATCGCGTCCATCACGTCGCCCGGCAAAATGACGCTTCAAATCACGTCTTTGCATTGACTTTGTATGTAATCTTGCGGCGCGATGTTGTTTCATCGCGTTTGGTGGAAACGTAACGTAAGCATTGTTTAGTATTTTTTTTTAATTTGCTTCACACTGCATCAAAACATTATCAGGTGTCTTTTTTTCATCACCTGACAACGTCACAACTAACCATCTCTAGTTGAGCGTAATCACGCATAACGGGACATGTCCCGGACGTCATGCTCATCAGACCGCTGCTTCACCAGCTGACCAACCCGCGACTCAGAGAGGCTCAGCCAGCCGCTGTAGCATGCCTGTTAGCTGTTAGCACAGAGCTCAGCGCTTCTGTGAGCTAGGGCTGCGGGTAAACGATTATTTTTAAAACGATTAATCGGACAATTATTTTATCGATTAATCGACTATTCTAACGATTAATTAGACGATTAATCTAACGATTATTTTTCTGTTGCATGATTAATAAAAACCATAATGTATTTCAAATAAATACCAAAAAATTCTTAATAAATTACTTTATTATACAACTGTTTTTCACAGCCAAACATGAACACAAATGATCCAGCGTTTTGTTCCCATTTACACACGTTTGTTTTTTTACTTGGCATAGTTGTTCACTCAAGTCCAAACAGTAGATCAGTGGGTGTCATGTGTTCCCATGGCAACTAACCGGAAGCAGACGCAGACAAATCTCTGAGAGAAAAAAGCCTAAATAATGCCTACTTCAGGCAGTTGTCTTTTAGTGTTTAGTGCAAACTGTTCATATTATTATTATTATTATTATTATTATTAATAATAATAATTAATTAATTAATTAATTAATTTTTGTGGTTGGTTGACAGCATTTCAAGAGAATAGCTGGTGTTAAAATATGTTACATAAAATGTCTTATAATAATACATGATTATGGTAATATTTTACAATTTTCAGTTGTGGTGGTAGGGGTCACCCTACCACCGGGCCTTACAAGTTTTCTGGGGGAAACCCTGCGGGTTAGTGTTATCTCATAGCGCGGTGAATGTGCCAGTCACAACTCCTCCACCACAGCGTTCGGGAGTTGTTGGATTGTGTATTTGCTGAGTTTGATGAGGGAAACCAAAAAACACCAGCCACCATAGAAGTGGCTGAGAAGCTAGCGGCTCCGCTACGCTCACCTGGAAACATCTAATGCTTTGATTTCCTCTATTTTCAGGGTTGTGATAACACTACAAGTCGAGAGCATTCACTGCAATACAGAAGGCCAAGTAATAATTGCAATCACAGTAGCACCACCTCTCTTTTCTCAAGATGACCTCTTATTGGGCTAAAAGACATAGAGTCAGCAAAATTGTAAGGAACATAGAGAAAGATATTCTTGAGGAATATGAGGAAACTCTTGATAATCAAAGGGAGAATGAGCACCCATGTGGGAATAGGGAACCACCCTTCAGAATCTCACACATTTCCCAACTAGATGCACCACCAGCTTCCAATGTACACATGGAAAGGGATCATGTGGATAGTAGTGTAGCTGGGAATAGTGAAGTTGAATCAGATCACGTACAAATGGAAAATTATCATACAGATGGTAGTGAACCGGACAATGATGAAGTTAACTCAGATTCTGATTCTGACAGTGATGATGAGCATCCACCTAGTCAGGATCTGCTCATAAGGAATTTAAGATATTGGGCAACATCCTACTCAATCAGTGTGGTTGCTCTGTCCGCTCTGCTGTCCATCTTAAGACTATTTCACCCTTGGCTCCCAAAAGATGGAAGAACCCTGCTTGGAACACAATCTCATAGGGGTGTAACAATATATGTATTTGTATTGAACCGTTTCGGTACGCGACGTTCGGTTCGGTACAGGGCTGTGCACGGGTGAGATCACGGGCCGGAAGTTGTTTTTTTTGGGGGGGGGCTCACAGGCCGGAAGTTGCGTGTGTTTACATTCCGCCGCTAACGTGCAGCTACACCTGTAGCCCATGCGCATGATGGCTACTGCTAGCAGTAAACCGGAGCTTGAAGACCCTCCCCTGTCGCTAAAGTCTCCTGCTTGGGAACACTTCGGCTTCCTGGTTAAATATTTCAACGGAGAAAGACAGGTGGATAAAACGAGGGCGGTGTGCCGACACTGTTCAGCTGAGATCGGGTATGTCTCCGGCAACACAACAAACATGCTAACTCACCTAAAACGGCACCACCCGAGTGTAAATATCACCGCTACAAGAAGAAAACCAACATGGTGCAAACGCAGCTGACCTCGGCATTCAAGCAGCCTCTCCCTGGTAATTCAGATCGGGCCAAAGCTATAACAAGAGCCATTGGAGTTTTTATAGCAGCGGATCTAAGACCATATTCAGTTGTTGAAAATCCTGGTTTTAAACACATGCTCAAGGTGATTGAGCCCCGGTATGAAGTTCCCACTCGTCCGCACTTCAGCCAGAAAATAATTCCACAACTTTATGAATAAGCTAAATCTTCTGTTGTCCAAGACTTGTCAAAAGCATGTGCAGTAGCACTCACAACTGATGGATGGACATCTAGAGCTAACGAGAGCTACATAACTGTGACGGTCCATCACATCACCCCTGAGTGGAACATAGTGAGCGATGTTCTGCAAACTCGGCCCATGTATGAACAACACACCAGCGCAAACCTGGTAGAGGGGCTTAAAGAGACAGTGTTGGAGTGGAAATTGGAGAGGCCAGGAACAACAATTACAGTCACAACAGACAATGCCAGGAATATTGTAAATGCAGTGAGTGAAGCTGGAATGGGCCCCCAAATTGGATGTTTTGCGCACACTATTAATCTAGCTTCTCAGAAAGCAACAGGTCTCAACCAAATATCCAGACTCCTTGGTAAAGTGAGACGGATTGTGTCTTTCTTTCACCGTAGCCCAACAGCTGCACACATATTGGAGAGAAAACAGGAGATGCTTGATATAGCAAAACACACCCTTATTCAGGACGTCACCACCCGCTGGAACTCAAGCTATGATATGCTTGAGAGGTACCTTGAGCAGCAAGCAGCAGTGTTTTCGGCACTGACAGAACAGGCTCTCAAGAAGAAAGATATCAGCACATTGTCTGACCAGGAGGTGAGGATGGCAGAGGAGGTAATTGAGGTCCTGAAGCCACTAAAAACTCTCACAACACTCATAAGCACTGAAGCTACACCTTCAGCATCCATGATCCTGCCCCTCAAAGCCACAGTTCTCCACTCTATGGAACCAAAAGATGGTGACCCAAGTCAAGGCTGCTATCGGAGAAAACCTGGAGGACAGGTATTCCTCTTGTCAGGACTTCCTCCACAAATGCACCGCACTTGACCCGAGGTTTAAACCTCTTCCTCATGTGGATGATGCCTGCCGTGACAGGATCTACAACAGCCTTGTCACAGAGATTGTGGCCATGGAAAGAGAGGTATTGTAATAATTTAATAATAATAATATAATAATTTTATGTGCATATAATGTCTTTTTCACTGATAATTTTGAAACAACAAATTGCTTGTGTTACTAATATTCTTATTAAAAATATTAATACTTTTTTTGTATTTTATTTTACAGAATGAGGAGGCCAAAGGGACAACAGCAGCTGCTTCATCCCCAGAGACAGGACACCCAGAGACATCTGAATCATCTCCTCCTGTCAAGAAGTCAGCGATGGCTAAACTGTTTGGTGAGCTCTTCAAGACACAGGTGGGAAACAACAAGGATACTCTGCAGCTGGTGAAGGAGGAGGTTGCTGCATACAAGGCAGTGAGTTGTATTTCAGTAGACTCTGACCCACTTCTATGGTGGAAGGCCAATGAGGTCATATATCCCCTAACTGCAAAGTTAGCAAGGCGCTATCTTGCCATACCCGCTACCTCTGTCCCTAGCGAGAGGGTATTTTCAACCGCTGAGGACATTGTGACTGCCAGCAGATCTGCACTTACGGCTGACAACGTGGACAAGTTAATTTTTCTGGCAAAAAATATGAAGGTTGAGTAAAACTGAACAGGGCTTCATGCTGGAACTGTTACTGCTGCACTTTACTTGTTGAAAAGTTTTGTTAAAAGCTGTTTACAAGGAATTCATTTTTTTAATAATATTTCATACATTTGTTGTTTATTTGAGAATTTTATTTAACTTATTACCAGGCAGCACTTTGCATTTATTTCATTTTCCTGTTTGTATAAAACAGTAAGTTGTTACAGTAATTTGTTGTTTACAAATAATAAACACCCAAATGAACAACAAGAAAATTTAGATTTTGCATTTTGTTCCCATACTATATCGAAAATGAACCGAACCGTGACCCTAAAACCGAGGTACGTATCGAACCGAGATTTTTGTGTATCGTTACACCCCTACAATCTCATGTTGAAACCACTAAAATGCAAGGTGGCGAGTACTATCATTTTGGATTGATGCAAGGAATACTTTCACGATTGAAATGTTTATATTTACCAGTGAACCTCAGAACTCTTACTTAACAGTTCAACATAGATGGTCTCCCCCTCTTTAAGAGTTCAAGACTTCAGTTCTGGCCTATACTTGCAATTCTAAGATGTGATTACACTAAGTCGCCATTTATTGTTGGTATCTTTTGTGGTTTAAGCAAGCCAAAGTGTATTGTTGAGTATCTACAGCAATTTGTTAGTGACCTTAAAAATGTACTGGGTAGTGGCATTGTTCATAATGGTAAATGATTTAATGTACTGGTTTCCTCATTTGTGTGTGATGCTCCAGCCAAAGCCTTCGTCAAAAATATAAGTCACATAATGGATACTCAGGATGTGACAAGTGTCATCAAGAGGGTGTATGGAGGAACAAAATGACATATCCTGATACAAATGTCAGGCTCAGGACAGATGCGAGTTATTGTGAGATGATTGATGAGGAACATCACTTGAAACAGTGAAACAGTTAACAGGGATAGTAAATATGGTTTCTTCATTCCCAATTGATTACATGCACCTATGTTGTCTTGGGGTGATGAGAAAACTGTTGAATATTTGGTCAAAGGGTAAACTAGCCACTCGGCTTCCTTCACAAGCTGTTAACAGTATATCAAATAAACTGCTAGGGTTACATTCCCACACCCCTTGTGAATTCAATCGCAAGCCAAGAGGTTTGAATTAGCTAGATCGTTGGAAGGCCACTGAGCTCCGGTCCTTCATGTTGTACTGGGGTCCTGTAGTGCTGAGGGATTGCCTTCCCAGTGAGTTTTATGACAACTTCATGTTGTTTTCAGTGGCCATGTATTTGTTGTTGTCTCCTGGAATTTCTGGTGATATGGTTGAATTTGCACATAGATTGATGATTTCCTTTGTGGAACACTTTGGACAGTTGTATGGCAGGGATGAGATTGTGTACAATGTACACCAGCTTATTCACTTGGCCGATGAATACAAACAATTTGGACCTTTGGATAATGTTTCAGGATTCCCCTTTGAGAATTATCTTGGACAAATAAAGCATCTTTTACGCAAGCCACACCAACCTCTACAACAGGTGGTCAAAAGATTGTCAGAAATGCCGCTTGTCGAGGTTCCGTTACCATCAGATGAACCAGTCTTACAGAAAATCCATACTGATGGTCCACTTCCTCAATATTTCAGTGTTTCTCTACAGTACACAAAGGTCTCCTGTAGTCGTTTTACCTTGTCCAGAAAGCAGGGGGATAATTGTATTGAGTTGGGAGCTGGAATTGCAGTAGTCCAGAATGTAGTCCAGGAAGAAAATGAGGTCTATGTGATATACAAAAGGTTCAGACACCAAGAATCATATTACACTTATCCCTGTGAGTCCTCATGCATAGGTACATACAAGGTTAAGGAGTTATGTGATGATATTGGGGTTGGGAAACTGAGTTGTATCAAACGTAAATGTGTTCTGTATCCAGAATCAGAGGGAAATGGCCTCATCGCTATTCCAATTGCTCATATGCAGTAGCTTACCACTCATATTTCTGAGCACGTTAATGGCATTTTATGATTTTTATTATTTATATGTAAATGTAATTACAATCAGAATATTAGAATACATTTATTGTACACAGGATGGAAAGTGAGGTGGTGCTTTGGGCCGTTGTACTATTTCCAAACGGCGGAACTGCAACAGTTCTTGCCAGCTGGTTCAATCCTAAGGAAGGAACATTGTTATGGCCCCCAAAAAACATAAATTATATGAAGGCCCTCAAAGAAAACATGCAACCCATGAAGGATAGACCACATATGAGGATGTCCGGCTCTTAATTAATTGTGGTAGGTAGTCACTGCATCACCATTATCTGATGTGAATTGAAATTTATCTGAATTAAATTCAGACATTTTCAAAACCTTTTCTTGATTAGTAATCATACTTCTTAAAAATGTAATACTGTATGTTCTACTTATTCTTTTGCAGACTCATTAGAAAAGGCCAAACAGTATGAAGAAATGTGACTACTGGATGTCCAACCACTGATTTGGAATCGGAGGAGGAAGCAGAAGAACGTCGGAAAAGAAGAACAAGGTACAGTGGAATTCCTCAGCCAAATGTGTTTGGTGCATTGGTTTACTTATTAGCTCACACCTAGATGCTGGGGCTTTGTGGTGAATGCCCACCCTGACAGAGAGAAAGAGAGCGACAGACAGCGCAACAGTGAGAGTGTGAGAGCGACAGAGGAAGAGCGCAACAGAATTACGCACAGAGAGACAGTTACACAGAGTGAGAGGGAGATAAACACACACACAGTTACACAGAGACAGTTACACAGAGTGAGAGGGAGATACACAGTTACACAAAGACGGTTACACAGAGTGAGAGGGAGGTGCACACACAGTTACACAGAGTGAGAGGGAGACACACACACACAGTTACACAGAGTGAGAGGCAGATACACACGCAGTTACACAACGTGAGAGGGAGATACACACACAGTTACACAGAGTGAGAGGGAGATACACACACAGTTACACAACGTGAGAGGGAGATACACACACAGTTACACAGAGTGAGAGGGAGATACACACACAGTTACACAGAGTGAGAGGGAGATACACAGTTACACAGAGACAGTTACACAGAGTGAGAGGGAGACACACACACAGTTACACAGAGTGAGAGGGAGATACACACGCAGTTACACAACGTGAGAGGGAGATACACACACAGTTACACAGCGAGTTGGATGTTTCTCCTGTGATAGACTAGTCATGTCTACGTGTACTTGTATATTAAGCTAACTCATTCTGCAAAAACAAGCAATAGGCTCATGACCTGTGAACTTTGTTTCTCAAGGCTTGCTCAACTTAATTATTCTTAAAATTGTTTCAATTGCTGGGAATGTTAACTATTTAAATTTTATTTTCAAGGCCAAATCCTGTGTATTTGGAGTCGGATGGAGAGCCAGAAACAATAAACGTGAAGAGAAAATTTGCAAAGCCACCAGCTGTTCGTTTTCCAGGTACAGGGATAACACTGTCAGTTATGGCACTAACTGCTACGCCTACTGTACTCATTTCTCGTGTTTAATTTCACTTATTTGTTAATACAGTGCCAGAATCCAGCAAGTGCCCCCCAGATGCAAGCAGTGGTATGTCATTACTTATTAAAATGGTAGAGACAGAATTTTGCATGTAAGCTTTAATTTAAAAGCATTTAGTTCCTGTGTCAGTGCATACACAGGAACTAAATGAGACACTGTCTCTACATTTAAGAGTAGGCTTAAAACTTTCCTCTTTGATAAAGCTTATAGTTAGGGCTGGCTCAGGCTTGTCCTGGACCAGCCCCTAGTTATGCTGCTATAGGATTAGACTGTCGGGGGACCTCCAAAGATACACCGAGCTCCTCTGTCCTTCTGTCCCTCTCCATCTGCACGCTTTCATGTCCTACCACAGCGTGTTACTAACTTAGCTCCTTCCCCGGAGTCTCTGTGCTTTGTCGTCTTGCAGGTTACACAGTGGCTGAATCTGGATTGTGGATTTCAGCTGCGTCTCCCGCCTTGGCCCTGCCTGACATCCACTGCAACTGCTACTACTGTTACTACATCCACTGTCACTGTTACTGTGACTGCATGTCTGTCTCTCTGTCTTTCTGTCTCTCTCTATCTCTCCCTCTCTGACCGCATTTCTGTCTGTCTGTCTGTCTGTCTGTCTGTCTGTCTGTCTGTCTGTCTGTCTCACTCTCCCTCTCTTGCTCTCCCTCTCTCACCCAACCGGTCGAGGCAGATGGCCGCCCACCCAGAGTCTGGTTCTGCCCGAGGTTTCTGCCTGTTAAAGGGAAGTTTTTCCTCGCCACTGTTGCCAAGTGCTTGCTCATAGGGGAATTGCTGGTTTTCTGTAGATAAAAGAGCTTGGTGTGTACCAGCTCTATATGGAAAGTGTCCTGAGACAACTTCTGTTGTGATTTGGCGCTATACAAATTGAATTGAATTGAATTGAATTGAATTGAATTGAATTGAATTGAATTGAATTGAATTGAATTGAATTGAACTGAATTGAATTGAATTGAATTGAATACAAGCAGTGTTGGGCAAGTTGCTTTAAATTAGTAACTTAGTTACAGTTACTAGTTACTTCTTTCAAAAGTAACTCAGTTACATTAAGTTACTCGTAACTTTGTCCAAGTTACAACATTCATAGTTCCTGTTTTGTGTCCTTTCATTTTAGGCTTTTGTGGAAGCTATTTGGCAGAGTTAGAGTCCACAGACATCTGTAATAATGGTAAGTAGACTAATATGCTATGTGTATGTGATTCTCTCAGCTACTCATATTTTCTCCAGTTCATTAGGAGGCAGTGGTGCCTCTATGGGAGATTACTGGTCCTGACATACTGGAGACCATGCACTGACTGGAAATGTTAATTAGATGGGTGGGAGTGTCAAGTGGATATAGCTTATTCAGTGTCTTACTGTTTTGCTAGAACCTGTAGCCTTATTTTGTTGATTCTGTCTGTATTTCTCTAGGAATGCCAATGTATAACTCAAGCCCCTACCACACTCGCTTGCCATCACAGCAAGCAAGGAATGGTATGTATTACTTAACTTAAATGGTTGTTTGTTTTTTGTGCAAAATTCTGCAATTCATGTTCATTTCCACAAATAATGATGTGTGTCCTTTCTTTTAGATTTCAGTGTCAGCTATGCACATGGCTCCAGATCAGCTGAGTTCAGGTCATCTGGCCTAGGTAAAGATACCTACAGTATATTCCCATTGTAACTGAGTACACTTGGCTACTAATAGTCAAGTCAAAGTGTTCCTGTTCCCGATTTCCCAATATCACAAAATGTATGTCTCAAAGGACTGGACATAAAATAATGAGATGATCGCTATCTTCTTTCACCCCTGTTCAACTGCAATGCAATTACACATCTAGCATTCATAAAATACACAATGACCTAACGTAAATGCTGATGCTATGTTGTTGTGGTGTGGTCTCGTATTTTAAAGGTTCAGCTCCAGAAACACCACGTCGAAGATTCCACGGAGGGGAGTCCAGCCAAGTGTTGAAAGGCAAGTATCATTTTCTGATCAACCTCTTACCCCTTATTTATCAATGTACTGTTGTGTTTATGTTTTATATTGTAACTTTTGCTTGCTGCCTTTTTGGCCAAAGCTCCCTTATAAAGAGATTCCAATCTCAACAAGACTCACCTGATTAAAATCGTACAGAAATAGCCGTTTCCCTGTCTCTGCCGACTTCACCTGAGTGAGAGCGCGACTTTACATGAGTAAAGAAAACAAATTTGATTGGACGTTATGTTTGAGGCGGGACACTGAGTGTTTTGAAGGAATTTGATTGGATGTTGTCCAGCTCGTGACTCGCTCGGTAGCAGTTTGATGGCTGATGAATCCTGTACTAGCTGACGCACAACTCATGTGCCTGCACTAACTGGGCGGGGGATTACCGACTTTAACTGCAGATTTACACATAAGTAGAATTTTGTAAAAACTTTGCTTTACATCATCTCATAGGTGAGTGATTACACTAATGTTTAGACCCATAGCGGAATAAAATTTTTCCATTTCTGTACGACTTTAAATAAAGGATAAATAAAATAAAATAAACCTTATTGATGCCCTCTGAATTGAGAAACACATCTCTTGTGACTTTCCCATGTTTTTTTGTGTAATTTGTCATGGTGTTTAGGCCTAAACTTTGAAGCACTTAATGGTTACTAGAAGTAAGGAGTACAAATACTCAGTGAGTTGCTTAGTATAATTCTAAATGATAGAAAGTTGAATCTGCCCTTGAAATTTAATGTAAAATCAATTGTTTTTATTCCAGACATTGCTGCCAATAAAAACACCACGATGCTTACAGAGCTACTCATGGAGGTGAAGCAAATGTCACGGGACATCCAGTTTTTAAAGACTGAAATCACAGACCTTAGATCCACCTTGAATAGTCGTGGGGCTGAACCTGACTCACAGAGAGAAGAGAATTTCCCAATCGTGCTGCCGCTCACCAATGAAGAGCAGTTTGACGAGGCTGAAGCTGCACTTAAAGAGGAAACAGTCCGTCGAAAGATGGTGAATAATTTTTACACTAAACTTTTTCTCTATAATCTGTCGAGGCTTCAATCTTTTCTGCAGGCATAGGTATCCTGTGGATCTTTAAAAAGTTTTATAAAGACCTTCAATTTATTGTTTGAAATCAAAGGGTTTGTGATGTCTGTAGGAGTTGAGGGATTAAATCTGTTTCTCACTTGGTTGTGTGTTTGCCAGAGAAATATTGTGAAAATGGCCGATCTAAATGCTCAGAACGATGCGGGATAATATTTCTTTGTTAGTTAATAATTGTCTTTTTTTTTAGCCAATGATTGTCAATTTGTTTGATAGCATTGTTTGTTGTTTGGTTTTGACACAGTAATGGTCTTATTTTTTGTTTAGATGAAATAAAAAGGGCTTAAAATTCATTAAATTTGTAATTAAAAAATGAGCTGATACCTTGTCCATTTGACATGGTACACTTTACACTTGCACACCGACCATTTCTCCATTATCTGTTCAGATTACCCGCCTGGCATTAGTCAGAGGGACCAACTCAGACATGATGATCCGGCAAATGCTATCCTCTACCATGACAAACAGTCTAGCCTGCCTCTTCAACTGGGCGGGAAAAGGACAGAAGAGGGCCTTCAAAGACACGCTACTACAGGACTGCATGTTTGGTGAGCCTACATCTCAACAAACTAGATTTACTACTTTGCAATGGATTTGGCAAATACTGAAGTTAATTTATATGTATTTTTAATTTGATTAGCATAATTAATCAAGATTGGATGCTTTTTTCTTCACCATGAAATGAAGCATAATCTACATAGATAAATGAATCATTCCATGGTGAGGAAGATGCATCCATTCTTAAGGCTGAGTGAAAGTCTAGTACAGTAAAAACTACACTGCCCCTCTGTCTGTCTGTCTGTCTGTCTGTCTGTCTGTCTGTCTGTCTGTCTCTCTCTCTCTCAAATAGATAGATAGATAGATAGATAGATAGATAGATAGATAGATAGATAGATAGATAGATAGATAGATAGATAGATAGATAGATAGACACACACCTTTATAACAAGTCTTTTTTTTTTGTAGCGGCTGTTCGTCAATTTGACTGCAAGTTGCTGGAATTCCCATACAGCGAGACTGTGAAGAAGTGGCTACGTTATGCACCAGGGAGGAGTGGCAGAGTACCAAGGAAAGGAAAGAATTAGCTGTTTTCCTGTCTGTTTTGTTCATGTTGAACTGGATCCTATAGTTCCAGGATTACCTGTTGGGCTGCAGTGAAAGTATAGTAACACAAAGAGGGACTATAAAACCTGTTGAAACCTTGAAAAATATTTGGCTTATTTAGCCCATGTCAATTTTTATTTTGCCACTGGACTATTGCTTTCATCTGTTTTGTTTAAAATTGTGAGACATTTGTGAGAAATGGCAGACAGCCCAGTATTTGTAGCTGTTTGTTGAGGCAGCAAAATGACATTCAAATTAGTACTAAATAAATAGTAATAAATAGAACGGTCTCTTCTTTTTGTTCATAGAGAATGCATCAATGTTGATTCAATTTTAAGCCATGACCATATCTCAATGTTGATTCAATGGATTTTTGCTTTCTGGGTAATGTGACCAGCCACGAGAAAACCAGCAACAAGTCTCCCGGGGGGCATTTTGAGTTATCTACAGATTCTGAAAGTGTAGTTTCCAATGACACATGGAAATCTGAAAATTGTTGGTTCTCTGTAGATAAAAGAGCTTGGTCTGTACCAGCTCTATATGGAAAGTGTCCTGAGACAACTTCTTTTGTGATTTGGTGCTATACAAATAAAACTGAGTTGCTTTGAATTGAATTGAATTGAATTGAATTGAATTGAATTGAATTGAATTGAATTGAATTGAATTGAATTGAAAATATTTGAGGAAAATGTGGACATTTAAATGTAGGCATGTTTCTCAAACTAATTTTTTGAGAAATCCAGCCTGAAAGATTCTCATCTAGGCCAGGTCTAGCCAGGTAACAGTAGCTGCGTTTCCATTACCCCTAGAAATGCGCAAAACCTAAATATCGCAATAAAATACTGGTAATGGAAACACCTATATTTCGAAAATCCTCTCAAATATCGCAAAAACATTTTTACGCTCTCATGAGGTGGTTTTTCAGACGTGTCAATATAAAAGTGTATCGCAAAAGGAAACACTTTTTTCGCATTTACATGTCGCATCTGGTGCCACAAGAGGTTCAAGAACATCGCAAAGCTCGATGAACGTGGCCCGGGTCATCCGAAAATGTTGTATCCACAGTTCGTCTGTGAATTCCTCATTTACAATCTTCTCCCAGAAATCCCTTATTCGTGGCCGCTGCCACACATAAGGGCTTCGCCTTTGAACAGTTATACGTTGCCTCCGCCTTCTGTTCATAATAAGTACAGCAACAGCCGTAGCGGCTCCTGAGATCAGTGTACCGAGACGCATAACGCTTTCGGCCATCTTCCAGTCTCGCGGGACGGCCGAGAATTTACGAGAATTTCGGTTAGTTCGCAAAACACCGTTCAATGGAAACACCTGCAAGTAGCACTTGAACTTTGTCGAAATTTCAGAAATATCGCTTTTATTTTGCGAACAACTGTAATGGAAACGCAGCTTATGATGTTCATTGCATCTCATTTACATAAGTCCAACCCCCTAACCATTGTAGTAGTTTGAACAATGGTTATATAATGGAAATGGAAATTCTTTTGTTACAAAAAGCTCCTGAATAAAAATTAAAAACAAGAAAGGTAATATACTATAGAGTTATAAGGAGCAAATGTAGATACTTATTTTTAATATTAAATAAAATAAAATAAATTCTGTCACTGTGGTGCAGTGGGATCAGTCTGCTTCTGAATGATTCAGGTCAAGTCAACTTTATTGTCAATGCTGCTATATGTACAGGACATTAAAAGAGGCCGACACTTGATGATCATAAACTCCAGGAGGGGTGAACAGTGTCTATAAATCACCACAGCGTCTTGACACCAAGCATCTCTGATGTAAACACAGACCCCGCCGCTGTGGTGTTAGCCGTAGCATGTTAGCCAGTCCAGCTGGCGGAGTCCAGTATGCTGTTACGAAAACACAGCACTCTCTCACGGTCTGCTGGGTCGATCAAAGAATGTGTATATAGTCCAGTTTGTTGTCCAAGGAACGTACATTGGTGAGTACGATAGATGGTATAGCTGGGTTGTGTGGATTCGCTGCTAGCCTGGCCCGGATACCCACGCGCTTTCCTCGCTTCCGCCTCCTCTCGCACCACCTGCAGCGCTTCCTCTGCGGGTGCGCAGTAGTGGGGGTTGGTGTCGAAACGGGCGCCGTCGTGTGCCGGGTTTAATTTGCAGATTGCTATGTTGCCGATGTCAAAATAAAGAGTCCCACGGCTGTATGTGCACATTGTCACAGACAAGCGCAACGAAAACATAAAGTCACTCGAACACACCGACGAAGACAAACACTTAGACACCACATTACCAGTGTCCGCATAACCAGAAGCTGCAGAAGTAGCCACGTGGTTCCCTTTTAACGTGCAGCTGATTGGCTGAAAAAAGAACAGAATTGCGTGAATAGCCAAAGAAAGCCAGTATGCTAATTTACTGTTGAATAGCCACACCCCCAACTAGGACCGAGAATATTCCGCTAAAACAACCCAAATTCAAATACAGTTTACGGTTTTAAGCCCCCCAATACTGTTACTTGAAACATGGAGTGGCTTCTTCATGATTTCAACTGACATATTCTTCAAAAAACGAAGATCACAATTATTTTATTTTATTTTATTTTATTTTATTTTATTTTATTTTATTTTATTTTATTTTAAATCGATTTTTCATTGTTTACTCAGCTTGCGCTGGCCAACTTGTTGCTGGTGGTGGGTCACTAATGCCCTCCCTGCCTGGTCTGTGAGTTTTGGTGATCAGCCCTCTCTTGGCAGGTTTGTTGTGGTATGTTCTTTCCATTTGAAGAGGATGGATTTGATGGTGCTCCAGGGGATCATCAAAGATTTAGATAATTTTTTATAACCCAACCCTGACTTGTACTTCTCAACAATTTTGCCCCTGACTTGTTTGGAGAACTCCTTGGTCTTCATGTTGCCTCTTGTTTAGTGATGTTGCAGCCTCTGGGGCCTTTCAGAAAAGGTGTGTTTATACTGACAGATCATGTGACACAGATTGCACACAGGTTGACTTCCTTTTACTAATTATGTGACTTCTGAAGGTAATTGGTTGTACCAGAACTTTTTAGGGGCTTCATAGCATGTGCACACTCCAATTTTTAGTTTTTTATATTTTTGTTATTATTTTTTATATATATATATATGTATATATGTATATATGTATGTGTATGTATGTGTGTGTGTGTGTGTGTATGTGTATATATATATATATATATATATATATATATATATATATATATATATATATATATATATATATATATATATATATATATATATATATATATATATATATATTTCTCACTTCACTTCACCAACTTACACAGATCTTGTTTCTTCCTATACTGAGAATTTTGTGTTATTAAAACAGAGAAATTATTGGGAAGATGAATAATGCAGAGCAACTATCAAAGTAAAGTTGCAGTCCAATGAATTTTGGGGCTGCTCTTTGATGGAATTGGAGGACATCACAAAAACTGCCTTGCATTGTGACAGAGACTCTTCTGTGAGAGAATGGATGTGCTTAAAGCAAGCAGGAAAAAGCTTGGCAGTGTCCTCTCTGTCCAAATTGTAAATACAAGCAATCCACATCGTTACTCCAACATCAACGTGGTTGTTAAATTGTCTTTTACACTGATTTTGAGCACTGCAATATGAGAGGGGATTCTCACATCTCAACATAAAAAAACACCATTCTGTCACATGTCCGTCTCTCAGCCTTGATGCACATTCACCTGTTAAAAATGACCACAGAGACATTTGACCTAAAGCCAGCAGTTGACCTGTGGATGGAGAGAGCTAATTGCAGGTTCAACCAGCGACTGAGAGGTGCATCCTTATCATCAACAATGCAGGAAGCTGAAGTGTAGCAACAGTGAGGCAACACTAAGGAGGACTGCAAGGACGATTATGAGGATGATCACCTGGTACTCAAAAAGTAAAAGTTAAAAGGTGTGTGCACCCCTGACTATAGACATGCTTCAGAAGCATCTATGGTTGATGCTATAAAGCTGACTGACTAAGCTGACCATTTTTAAGGATAGCTTTAAAGGCTTATCAATAAAAATATTTCAGTGTGAAAAGAAGTTAAAGAAGACAGGGATTGAGGAGTGTAATAATAGATGACGAAGAGGAGGAAGTGTAATTACATTTGCTGTGGAGGAGTTTTGACAGTGATCACATTTTTGGAAAGTGAGGACATTCACAATTCAAAGAGTTGTTTGAAGGTTAACATTTGATTTTAAGGGTCACATTAGAATTAGGGTTAGGTTTGGGTAAAAGCGCAGTGCTCTTGGGGGAGCACTGCGATGGGCACGGGCTCTCGGGGGCTGTGGGGATCCAATAGATAAAAGATGAAGGGATCTTAACCAAGTCTTTAAAAACAATCCTTAAAAGAGAATCCTTAAAAAAGACTGGCTAAAAGTATGTTTAAAAGTCCAAGGTGGATTGGACAACGGTGCAGGCCGGTAGTGGGTCTCTGCTGTATCATCTGGGGCTGTCACTACTTAAAAGGAGCAAGCTTTATACAGTTTAATAAAATAAGTTGTCAGGGCCTGTGTTTTGTTTGTCATTGCTGGATTTTGGTATTTTGTTCTGGTGCCCTTCCCCCTCCCTCTTGCGTTTTTTCTCATTGCAGGTGCGACAGGTGACGGAGCGGGCCAATCTTTGCCGTTGCTGGTCTCCAGATGAGGCGCACCTGCGTCTCATCCCCACTGATCAGCTCCCCATAAGACTCTGATCATTCCTCCACCTCTCTGCCAGATTATTACCAGTTGCTTCACCCACGTTTCTCCTCGAGGTCTCCGTCTCCTGTTGGTCGCTGCCTCCTGTCTGGTTTCTCCGTCGTCTCCCGGGAGATCTAAGACTTTTATCTCCTCCGCCTTCGTTTTTTAGAGCTGGAGTGTTTTGTGTTTGCCTTGTGCTGCCTTGCCAGCGGTGTTTTTTTTGTTGGACATTAAAAGACTATTTACTGCTTGATTGTGTCCTGCTCCGCTACTGTCGGTCCAAAACCACGAACCTTAACATAAGTGCTGGGATTGAATTTAAGAGGGTAAACAAAAAACGAGGGGGGTTAGTAAAACATAAGTGCTAAAATATGTAGTAATAAAAAAGTGCATTTAAATCAGTGCTAGTATAAAACACAATATATAAATATACACAGTTAGTAAAAATGAAATCAGAAAGATAAGAGGGTTAAAATGAGATTGTGTATTTTTATGGGCCTTAGACCATGCCATTGTTTTTTGTCAAAAACATCTTATTCGTAAAAAAAAAAAAAAAAAAAAAAAAAAAAATCCCAAGATAAAAGAGCTTGCTCTACTAAAAAAATATAATAATGATTATAATGACAACTTCCCACCAGTTTGTGTAAGATACATTTCATTAAGAAAAAGGGTTAATGGGGGCTCCAGCTGCAGCGAGAAGTCTCATGTGGGAAAATAATTATTTTCCAAGTTTCAATAAAAAAATATATAGATTAATAATAAAATAATTCAATTGGAATAAATGCATTAAAGGTAAAATAATAAATAAATAAATCCTCACAGTTTAAGGAGGAATAAAATCATGTGGTAGTAAGATTCAGTCTCATCCAACCTGTTAAAAGTAAGTGCTGTAAAAACATAATTAAAAAGTGCATACAACAATTCTGATAAAAAGATGAAATATATGAAATATAATATATAATTGTTAAAAATGCATGCATAAAATCCATATATGAGTGGTTGAGAGACTGAATCGTGTCCCTTTAGATTATGAAATAAATGAATAAACATCAAAATTAAAAAATAAGTTAGATTACTATAAAAAATACAAAAAGAGAGGACATTAAAAGAAGAGGGTTCCATTATTGGAGTGCCGCAGACAGAGCCCTGCCAGAAACCTGTGGGAGAGGAGGCCCCGGAAAGTGTGGAGGTGAGCACTTCTAGTAAATGCTGTAAAAAAAGTTTCTCATTATCAAGTGGAGATGGATTCATCAACCACATTTTTCATTTAGACCCGTAGGGTCTATGGTCTTTAGTAACCCCTAGGCCTCAGTGCACTAAAGAGGGTGCTTATGGCTTCCTCCACATGGTCCAGGAAGATGCAGATCCTGTGGAAGCATATCAGCTGGGACTTGATGAGACCCCTGTATGTGTGCCTTGGGTGGTAGCTGGACTTATGGAGGAGTGCGTGGCGGTCCATGTCTTTGAAGTGGACTTTGGTGGCCAGTACCTTGTTTTGGTCACTGGAGTCACGGAAAAAGACACTTGTGTCCAGAAATTCTATTGTGTTAGGTTGCAAATTGTATTAAGGGTTGAGATTAGGCATTAGTTGTGACTAAGTAAGGGGCTAGGGATTGCAATATGACATAAGGACGTGTATGTCAAGGAGGGTCCTCACTGAAGTAATATTACCACACCATGTAAACACTGGTCATTTAAAGTATAAGTCAAATATCCAAAAGTTTTTTTTTTTTTGAGTAGAAGTTCAGAATATTAACAAGAACATGTGCTTGGGTAGCACGGTGGCACAAGTGGTAACACTGTCGCTTCACAGCTAGAAGAACCCTGGTTCGAATCCCGCTGTGAGCACTGGGGGCGTGTCCTCCACCCTGCCTTCAGTGCCTGCTGCTTGAGGAAAAAAGGGGCCTTTCTGTGTGGAGTTTGCATGTTCTCCCCGTGTTCACCCGGGGTTTCCTCCTCAATAACCCCCACTAAAAACATGCAAGAAGATCACCTGACCAATGTGATGAAGAAGGATGGGTCCCCGGGCACGGGCATCAGCATCGGCTGGCAGCTGGCAGCCCACTGCTCCTGGTCTGCCGCGGAGGAATGACAGACCAGGATGGGTCAAACACAGAGAAAAATAATTTCACAAAGCATGGCATGTGTGCAGTCTCCTCCCTGTAGCATGTGTGTGCAGTGATTAATAAAGTAAAATCTTATCTTATCTTAAAAGCACTCAAGGCAGTAGAATGAATGGTTGCCCAGCCCTGCTTCACACACAAAAATACAAGACAAGACAAAAGTTGGTCACATGAACAAGTTTATTTGTCTTGCATATGGTTACTGAATCAAAAGCCCCAATCATTCACGATCATTTTGTTGACTTACAAATAATGAAACTTACTAATCATCACACAGGCTACTGTTAAACCAAGCAGATGAGGATGGAAGAGTGAAACATTAAAGAAACAAAGAAGAAGGAGAGCAAGCAGTGGGGATGGAGAAGCTGATTTTTGTGTCTGGTTTGTATGATTGTATGTTTATTTAACTGTACAAAACCTAAATGATTACAACAACAAATACAAATGGAGATTGTGACATTTTTCAGATGATGTGTGGAGATGAAGAGATAAATTCTCAGTCTCATTTGAGCAGTGCATGCCTGGACCACCCTGTTCCCAAGTTGCAATCTGCAGCTTTTGCAAATTTACATCAATTACTCAAAATCAAGTTGCATCATGTTTAAGTTATGTAGGATACTGTTTGGTTGACTTAATCGGTTAAGAATGAGATACACTTTTGGTCATGATGTTGCTTATTTTATTGTAAATACTCATTCTGGTTGAGTCCACATGTTTTCTTTTTGGCATATCTAGCAGACAGGATGATCTTTTTTCCTTCTTTTTTAAAAAAAAAATAAAGAAGGGATTTCCTGAGAGATCACACTGTGCTTTACAAAGCACTCTTATCAAACCAAAAGCCCTGATTGGCCTGCCTGGGATACTGGCTCCCAGAAATGGTATGAAGACAATTACATATTAGCATTATCCCAACACTTACAAGGCTTTAAAAAAGAGTCATGTTTTTATCTCACACTGTATCTTCAAAGCTACTGTACAGAAGTTTATGTTGATTGGTTTTCACGTCTTTATTGGGATCATTTTCCACATGCTGTGGTGGGCTCTTTGTTTTAACCATACCTTATTGAATGTCACTGTTCATCTAGAAAAGTGTTGCAGTTAAAATGTAAATATAAATTATACTGCTGCGGTACCAAAGTGATCCAAGCTGAACTCACTTCTGAATATAACTGCAGCCACTGCTTTCTCCAAAAAGTTGCATTTGCTGGAAAAAAGACATTGTGGCACAGTGAGGTTAGAGCTGTAAGCTATGTTGCATAAAAACTAAACTAGATGACTGACATTGAAGTTCACTCGAGAACAACACAAAGGTAAAGGTATGCAGAACCTTGAGAACCCATGGATTTGCACATTAACATATCCACTAAACAGAGATAAACAGAGAAATAACAAAAAAATAAATAAATAAATAACAAAACATTTGGTCATATTGAGGAATTTGGTCATATTGAGGATACAGGGTTTTTTTTCACCTTCTCATAAATTGTCTATTTATGAAAAGGCACCTATTTCTTTAAATACACTGAGATGTTAACAACACAGCTCCACGTTCCTCTTACAAAAATGCAATAAGTTACTTTTAACTGACAACAACAAAAAAAATGACATCTTCATCTAGAAAGAGTAAGTATACTTGAGAATACAGTTACAATTCATGTTTCAACCTCCAACTGGTCCCATTACTACACACTTACTCTGCACTGTGTGTAAGTAATCCATTGTGCGCACAATTAAATGTGCATTTGAATGTGTCAACATGCATTCAAATTAATGCACAGCTCATCTAATAAAACAATATCCCTTAAATAAGATTATGCAGAGTGCAAAAGAGGGATCCTTTCATTCAAGTACCTTGAGAATGCCTGTAGAGGGCACTCTTATACTACCTTTACAATACAATATATCTAATTCCACCAAAATAGGCAATCTTGCAACACACTCATAGTGACTACAGCAATATTCAACTTTTTAATGGTTATGTTTAGACACTGACTGCTAATGAACCCTGGATTCTGGTATCATAGTCCTGCACCTTGTATACCTGCAATCAGTGTTGTGCCTGAACACGTTCATTGAACGATAGTTCATGAACTCGTTCATATTTTGGGCGAATGTGAACTGAACATACTGTATTACTGCCTGATGAACGTTACTGTCAACTCGTTCATTCTGGTGTCTGCGAACGGCACGCTCTCTCAGTTTAACTTTGTTCAATAGGGTGCCAGATTTCTATAGAGCCTTCCAGGCGAAAACCCGTCTAAAACACCGTAAAGATTAGCGGAAAAAACACCCAGTCTGGCAACACCAGCCACCAGTGACGCACCGCCGCATGCGTCATCAAAACAAAATGCAGTATGTAGGTGACAAAGCAGCAAGGAGGCGTCGTATGATCATTTAAACGAGATGACAAGGTCGGTGAGGATAGGAAAAATCTCACATTTCTGTGCAAACTTTGCCTGCTGGCTTTCAAAAAGAAAATCCGCACTTCAGTCACATGGAGTGAAAGCTGCAACTGCTCTTAGTGTGGACTGAACTGACAGTAACAAAGCGTTAAAGCAACAATGGGGAAATGCTGTCCCCTCAATGCTAATATAAACCCTATTTGGATAAGGATTCAAAATTGGATATGAAGATGAAATCTGACGCATAGTTAGAGTGTTAGAACTGATAAAATAATTGCTGTCTGTGGTTCTATATGGGCTGTGGCAATAATTTTGAAAAATAATAGCTCACAGCAACATATGGAAAAAAAGAACTATGAACTAGTTGGAACAGTGAACTTAGTTCAAAATTTTGAATTATGATCTATGAACTGAACTAGTTCATTTTAAAATTTATGAACTGAACTTCGAACTAGTTCATGTAGGAAGTGAACTTTCCCAACACTGCCTGCGATCAACCACATGAACACATCCCGGTGACTCCTGCGTGCAACATAAATTTCTTTCACTCAAAGAAATGTTGACTCTGAACATAATCCAGGCAGCAATTGGATTTGTTAATACACCATAGTTCAGAATGTAAATTAGTTGCATATAAATATAATTTCTTGGAGAAAGGCCAGGCCAGTAGGTTGAACTTGCACCTACTCCCTCAAATGATAGTTGTAGTCATAATGAAGTTTATTTGTTTATTACCCTTGGTCTTATTTTGATTGGTTTTGTCCATCTGCCATGTTAGTCTCCAAGTAAATTGTCTGACAGCATGCCTGCATTGCCACAACAAAGTCTGAGGAGTACGCAGTCTGATGATCAGAAAGGAAAGAAACAAACTGATGATTTACCTAAAAATAGAGTGGTTTAGATCATTTGGATAAACACACATGAAATGTTGCTAATAATCCTTTATTGTACAGGAAAACTGTGTGCATACAGTGATGGGTTTAGTACACTTGAAAGACACTAGTGTACAACAAAAGTGTTTCTGGTTCCATATGGCCACACGTAAGCAGGGTGAAAAGATAACTGCCTGTAGAACTTTGTAGTACATGAGCATGAATTAGTATAATGAGTGCCATTTTGACTTTAGCCCTGCTAAATGAAAGCAATTCATGATGGTTACACTTACAATAAGTGATAAATGACGTAGGAGAGCTAGAGAAGTTGAAACCTTTGTCTCCTCTAACACATCCACATAAATGGTGCATTGCTGTGGAAGTGATTTAGTTTGTTATTTTGGAAAAACACCAAAAATGCCGATTAGCCTCCTTGAAATTAAAAGTAGCTTCGGGCGGGAATTTAAGGTAAATAGTAAGAATAAGTGGAGCTTAAGGAGAGTGGAAGGTGTGAGTAACGATTGTTTAGCGTTAGCAGATACCTTAGTTTATCCAAATACAGTTGACTAACCTGTTGGTATGTTGTTTGTTTCCAACCTGACTGATCATGTTTCTTGATCCAGTGGTCTTCTTTTATTGATGTCCCAAGCCCTCAACTATTAAGTTGAATTGATGATCAAAACTACAAAACAAGAGCCGAGATGTAATAAATTGGAATTATCCATAAATAAGACACTAGTCTCACAAAGACCAAAACAGATGGTGTGTGAGGTGTGTTTGGGTGCTCTTCATCAAATTTAAACTATATGCACACTTAATATTACTGAACTTAGGAGGACTGCGTGAAGATGTCATGAAACAAGCGGCAGGTAAATGTTTTGACAAAGGATGGAAGAAGAAGGTTACATTTCTTAGCCATGTATGGAGGTTCCTTTGGTTTGTGTTAAGCCTCATCAGCCTGTTATGACACATTCAGTACAGAAATGCATAACACTGAAAGAGGAGCTCATGAGCACGACACAATGATGATCAACATAGTGAGCAGTGAACTTATCCCCCACCATTCTGTATTTTTTTCTCTAGATCTGCTCATTTCAGCAATCTCCTTATGAATATATAGTGTTGCATCCTAAGCTTATATATAGATAGATAGATAGATAGATAGATAGATAGATAGATAGATAGATAGATAGATAGATAGATAGATAGATAGATAGAGAGAGAGAGAGAGAGAGAGAGAGAGAGAGAGAGAGAGAGAGAGAGAGAGAGAGAGAGAGAGAGGATTTTTGATTCCAGAAGTGTATGCAAATATTGATCTTGCAGTGAATACAATTACCTCTGCATCCCTATTCTATTCTTTTTACATTCAAGATCCTGTTTTGATTTCAGGTACAAAGGAAAGACAAAAAACAAAACAAACAAACAAACAAAAAATTAAATTAAATTAAATTAAAACAAAAATTACAGAAACACATAAAACAGACAAACATCAGCGTTCAGGATTCAGCAGATGCATAGTATGTTCTTTTGGACTATTCAATGCTATTTGTGTCCAATGAAGACAATAAAAATAAGAGTGGGAATTTTAGTCCTTTACCATGTTCCTTGGTGTTATTAGTCCATCATAAGAAATAGGCCTAAATATGAAGAAATAGGAAACTGCAAACTATGCCTGTTGAGCTGTACACAAAGCTCCTCAGGTTAGTTGAAAATATTCTAATTCACACAAGGCTTCATTTATGCTCAAATCTGAGCCCTAAATGATAGATCAGTTGTCACTGTTTTCAGTCTGGTCTTTAAGTCAACAACACAAAAGATACAGCATCTTTCAAATTGTTTTCTGACTTCCCACAATATCCAGTAATAAAGCCATCTGACAACACTGCATAGATGTCTGTTTCTGAACAGCAGTGCTTATCAAAAACAGGTGAGAGTCCAAAGGTCTTGTGGGACACGGTGACTGCATCTCTCCAGAAAAACTACAACTGTAAATTGTAAAACACTGATACAGTGATAGTTTTGTTAACACTTTAACGAATGTGTCTTTGCCCACCAGGTAATAGTTATCATAGTTTATTCTGGGTAGTTGCTGTCACCCATCCAAGCAACCTTATCCTCAAATCATCCATTTGGAGTCCCTGTCTGTGAACCTTTCTGCACTTTTGGGTTCACATACTTGTTTCACAGGGCGGTGTTAGGCTTCCATCCCGAACAATGTGGTTTTCTCTTTTCTCTCCACTCTGCTCTGCTCCCTCCCTTCCTTCTCCTTCCTCCACTCCCTCCATTGTTATTAGCTCCTGGGTGCAGTTGAGCGGGCTGGCTTTAGCCAACAGTGGGCTAGCAGTGCTGCCTGAGCCGAGAGCAGAGCTCTCCATGTGATTCCTACTGTGGTGGCTTAAGCCGGTGAGCTGCCCTTCACCATCTAAGCTTCTGGCTACTGAGCCTTCACCTCCCCCCTGGTAGTTGCTTGGACTGACAGATTGCTGGGCCAGACACGTAGATGTTGTAGACTTACCTTCCTGTGTTGCAGAGCTGGAAGATGTAGAAAACCTGGAAACAATGTCTTCGGAAAGGAGTTGAGCAAGCTTGGTTGAGCCAGAGGAGGCTGAGGTTGCTACAGGTGTCATTACTGCCATTAGTACATCATCTTGGGATCCAATGAAGTCAACATTGAGGGTTCTTGTATTTTGAGGGCTGCTATAATCTTGCAAGGAGCTGCAGATGCTGTCATAGGTCATCCCAAAGCTTTCCATGGTCTGTAGTGCCAAACCCATATCTCCAGTCCCACTTCCTCTGGGACTGGACACAAATTCATACAGTCCCTCTTTGATGATAGTTATTGGCTGGATGCTGTCAGGGGCCCTGTTCACCTCCATGGTACTGATCTGGCTTAGATCCAAGGGAGGGGGGATACGCTGGTGTCTAGTTCCAGTTTGACTCCCTTCAGCACTAGGGAGCAGAGAGCTTCTTTCTCCTTTTTCCACAGAAAAATCATCAGCCACATCAGAGGATTTCCTGACAATACCCATTTCAGGCAAAGTTTGACAGGTTTGGGTGGACGTCAGCACTTTCATCTCTATCTTCTCCTCAGTATTTTTTTCTTGCTGCTCTGGGATAGAAGGTGTCTCATTGTAAGTGTCATCAAACCTCTTTGTATTGAGGTGTTGAGGGGTCGTTTTGTTAGACAAAGGCTTCACTCGTTCAGGAGAGCCCAACTGAGCCACTTCCTGGTAATGTGAATGTTGGGACCTGCCTGGACTACCCACCTCTGCATTGCAGTAGTGTTTGTGGTAGCTCCAGCGGCTGGGTGACAGGTGATTGTCCACAGGACACTTACTGTCCTCCCTCTTTTCCACCAAGACATCTGTGAGTTCCATACTTCGTGCAAAAGCATCCTTTAGGTTAATAGAAATAATGCTTCCACTTCGTTTGGCTCTTTCAAGAGCTTCTCTCCTTTTGATGGCCTTCTCCTGCCTCTTCTGCTCTCGGTAGAACTCAGAGAAGTTGTTGACAATGATTGGGATGGGAAGGGCAATGACCAACACACCTGCTATGCAGCAAAGTCCTCCTACAATCTTGCCCAACAGGGTTTGTGGGTAGATGTCTCCATAACCAACTGTGGTCATAGTAATGGTAGCCCACCAGAAGGAGGCAGGGATACTGGTGAATTTGGTGGCATCCTCATCTTTCTCAGCAAAGAACACCAAGCTAGAGAAGATCATAATGCCCATGGCTAAGAAGAGGATCAGCAAACCCAACTCATTATAGCTCCTTCGTAAAGTGAAGCCCAAAGACTGCAGTCCTGTTGAGTGCCTGGCAAGCTTCAGGATCCTCAGTATCCTCATTATTCGGAAGATCTGGACAACACGGCGTACATTCTGGAACTGCATCACACTCTTGTTAGACTCAGTTAGGCAGAGGGTCACATAGTAAGGCAATATAGCCAGCAAATCAATGATGTTTAGTGGTGCTTTAATGAAATTCCACTTGTTGGGTGCTGAAAGCAGCCGCAGGATGTACTCCATTGTGAACCAGGCAATGCAGACAGCTTCAACATGGGCTAGGTTGGGGTTATCATTGAATTGGCCAAATTCATCTACCACCTGAAGCTCCGGCAGAGTGTTGAGGGACAATGAGATGGTGGAAATGATGATGAACAGAATGGATATCATAGCCAGGATCTGTGAAACAAAGACAAGATTGTGGGTTACCGTTATGTGGCACAAAACGATATACAGACATTGAAAGTCCTGACAGGATGATTCATAATGACTTTGAGGACCCCCTCATCTTTTGTCATTTTTGATTCAAATGTCATGACAGTTATTAAATTTGGTACAGACATTCCTGTTTCCCACAGGATGACATGTAATTACTTCCTTGTGACTCTTTAAATTAAATTAAATTTCAATTTATCCAGTATTTCAGTTTATAACCAAAAAGTCCCACAACTAATAGGATTCCCATCAGCCTGAACTGCATTTGGTGTACAGTGGAAATAATGCAACTATTAGCATGCTAACATGCTACTGTGGGTGTACATACATGGTAAACATAACGTACTAAACATCAACATGTTTAACATTGTCACTGCAAGCATGTTCACTTGCTGACATTAGCATTTAATAAACTTGCTGTGCATAACTACAGCCTTACAATCAGTGTTTTGAGATTTGAGTGGCACCCAGCAGCCCATGCAGAACCTGAAACCCACTCAATTTCCTTGAAAGTGGCCAATTTTTTTTACAGTCTTAAAATGTGTCTCTGGTTTTATTCTTGTAATTAGTTGAACCCAAATGTATGATCACCATTCATTATTTAGCTCTGAAAGCTGTGGCAGAGTGAGACTCAGCCCTTAACCATCTTCTATTCATGACCCTATTTGCAAAGGAGAACTTTCTGTCTTCTCACATGACCTTGCAGAGGACAGTCCTAACATACCTATGGCCCCTGGTTATATTATGACCTTCAGTTTAAATATTAATGAAAGTTGGGAGTTGGGAGCTGAATCACCATGCCAATGCTCACATAGACAGGCCATGGCCAGATAGCACTGTGAGTTGGCTTCTTCAGTGCTTTCAGTACCATCCAGCCCACCCTGCTGTGGAAAAAACTGACAGCAATCCTCCCCTCTGTGACTACATGCAGAGAGTCTAGCTCCACCCTACGGACAGAGCCAACCTTCTGAATCCTCAGGCTCCTGCCCTAGCAGGCCACAGCAGAGAAAATGGCAAGAACAGGCCAAAGCAACTGCAACAGACTGCACGCACAGTTGCACATGCTCACAACCAAATTTAATAAGGATTAAACTGGCTCATCAACAAATCAAAACAATGAAATACAAGTACAAGTTTTATAAGTAAAAGTAGAATAAATTGATCTATGCTATTTTTGTTGAGTAATTGGTTACTCAACCACAGTTGTTGCCAGTTATTGGGCTTTTCTGACATTTTTTCAGTTATTGTAGTGCTTTCTGTGAGGTCAGGATTCCCTGTTTCTTGTGTGTGTCAACTGCTCTAACAGCCTATTATACTGGTCCAATTGTTCCCACAATGCACTAGAAGGAATTCATCAATTGAGTTTTTCCTCACCACTCTCGCCAAGTGCTTGCTCATGAGGGAATTGTTGGGTCTCTGTAAATAAAAGAGCTTGGTGTGTACCAGCTCTATATGGAAAGTGTCAATTCAGTCAGACTGCACATGCTTCAGCTATCTTATTCACCTCCGACATTAGATTTCCCCATTACTGTTTTTTTTAACAGTGCTATTAGGAAGTCCCGTTAATTTCCCTTGGTTTATTTTCTAGGTGAGTCATGTTGTGAAAACTAGGACTACTTCAAATCAACCAGGAGCATAAATAAATAGGGGTTGGGGACAAAAACTGTCAAAGTTTCATAACTTATAACTGGTTAAATATGCAGTGGCAAATAAATAACTCACTCTGTTCATATTTTAATTCAGTTCAATTCAATTTTATTTGTATAGTGCCAAATCACAACAGAAGTTGTCTCAGGACACTTTCCATATAGAGCTGGTACACACCAAGCTCTTTTATCTACAGAGAACCAACAATTCCCCCATGAGCAAGCACTTGGCGACAGTGGCGAGGAAAAACTTCCTTTTAACAGGCAGAAACCTCGGGCAGAACCAGGCTCTGGGTGGGCGGCCATCTGCCTCGACCGGTTTGGTGAGAGAGGGGGAGCAAGAGAGGGAGAGTGAGACAGACACAGACACAGACACAGACAGACAGACAGACAGACAGACAGACAGACAGACAGACAGACAGACAGACAGACAGACAGACAGAAATGCAGTCAGATTGAGAGAGAGAGACAGTTGACAGTCCTGAGGCAACTTCTGTTGTGATTTGGTGCTATACAAATAAAATTGAATTGAATTGAACTGAATTAAAATATGAACAGAGTGAGTTATTTATTTGCCACTGCATATTTAACCAGTTATAAGTTATGAAACTTTGACAGTTTTTGTCCCCAACCCCAATTTATTAGTGCTCCTGGCTGTAGTCCAAGTAGTCCTAGTTCTCACAACATGACTCACCTAGAAAATAAACCAAGGGAAATTAACGGGACTTCCTAATAGCACTGTTAAAAAAAACAGTAATGGGGAAATCTAATGTCGGAGGTGAATAAGATAGCTGAAGCATGTGCAGTCTGACTCCTCTCTCTGCAGCACTTGCTAGGACATTTCAGGATAATTGTAATAGGATTGTGTTGCTATCTATAGAAAGGATAGAGAGAGGTTAGAAGTGTTTACTCATTCCTGCCTCCCCCAACAGGAGTGTGTGAAATGTGGGGAAAAAAAATCTATCTACACTCCGTGTGTGTGTGTGTGTGTGTGTGTGTGTGTGTGTGTGTGTGTGTGTGTGTGTGTGTGTGTGTGTGTGTGTGTGTGTGTTTGTGTGTGTGTGTTTGTGTGTGTGTGTGTGTGTGTGGTCCCCTTCCCACTTCCCTAGTATGAAGGCCAATGTTGGACCAGGTGACCAGACTGTCCACACCCCTTGTAAGGCCCTTGAGTGTGGCCTCGGCCACTGCTATTCTCTCAGAGTGGGAGCCTGCGTAACTTAAAAGTCCCCTAGCAACGTGCTCCTCACCTGTGGAAAGAGCAGCAACTGGGCAATGTTAGCTGTGAGTTAGTGAGCTATATAGGAGATCCCGTAGGCAACGTTTTCCCTCACTTCTGACACTAAATGTGGCATCATTATGTTAATGACGCTACATTAGCTGGTTTCACTTACTCTTTACTAATCAGCAAAACACAGGCTACTGTGGGCCATAACCAATGGCAAAATAACAATACCTGTTTGTCTTACAGTGTGATTTCAGCACCAGCATTTCATTTCAACTCTAGCTTGTAGTCCAACACTCGCTTTTCAAACTAGCAAGCCCAAGTATCCTCTCACAACATACGTATTTTGTACAGAGAGGACAAATGGTTTGAAAGAGGATTATTGCAATTCAGTTCAATTCAATTCAACATTATCAGCAGGTGTGGACCATGCTCTTAATTTACAGAGACTCAACAATTCCCCCATGAGCAAGCACTTGACAACTAGGGGCTTGTCCAAGGCGAGGTTGAGCCAGCCCTAACTGTAAGCTTTAACAAAAAGGAAAATTTTAAGCCTACTCTTAAATCTACAGAGGGTGTCTGCCTCCCAGACCAAGACTGGAATATGGTTCCACAGGAGAAGAGCTTGATAGCTGAAGGCTCTGGCTCGGATTCTAGCTTTGGAGACTTTAGGAACCGTAAGTAAGCCTGCATTCTGGAAGGACAGTGTTCTATTGGAGTATAGGGTAGTATGAGCTATTTAGGATAAGATGGTGCCTAACCATTTAGGTCTGAATAGGAAAAGAGAAGGATTTTAAATTCTATTCTAGATTTTACAGGGAGCAAGTGCAGAGAGGCCATTATGGAAGAAATATGATCCCTTTTTCTAGTTTTTGTCACAAGATGTCCTGTAGCATTGCGGTTCAGCTGGAGAGTACTAACAATGTAGTAGCAATGTATTGGGCCAGCCTGATAGTAAGGAACTGCAGTCATCTAACCTGGAAGTAACAAATGCGTCGACTAGTTTTTCTGCATCCATTTTGAGACAGGATGTGCCAGATTTTTTTTCCAATCTTAGGTAGGTGAAAAAAGCTGAAATTTGGTTTATGTGGGAGTTATAGGACATATCCTGATCAAAGATAACTCCCCGAGTCCTTACAGTGGTGCTTGGGGCCAGCACAGTGCCATCCAGAATAGGTATATCATCAGATCGTGATACCAGTCAGTTAGATCTGAAGAAACTCCTTGGATGAAAGGTGAAATGTTTTGTTTTTTACAAAACCAGCTGCCAACCCTCGCAACTATGACCTGGATACCTGAGAATCTTCATAAACAAGTGTCCTCTCAAACTCTCTGCCAATTGTAGGTATGCTATCTCACTGTCATAGGTATCTGAGATGACTGACAGGCTTCACAGCCTCTAAGCACGTATCTCACGTTTCCTTACAAGCCCTGAACAAATTCACTGTCATCCTGGAAAACTCAGTAACTGCAACTAACAGGCCTTTTAACCTTGGCTGAACATAAAACACAGTGACACCATAACACTCCAGTTAACACAAACAAATTGCCCAGTCCGAGCACAGGAAGACATACAGCTATAAACAAGGACAAAGAATACTGAACAAAAAGAGGTAAGACTGCTAGAGAATAAAGAGTGGTCAGGATTGTCAGGATTGTACACTAGCATGTACATATATTCATTCACACATTCATATATATATATATATATATATATATATATATATATATATATATATATATATGCGTACAAAAAGGCTACTTTTGTAAGAATCGTCTGGAGTGTGCCACTGGAATAATTAGCAACTTTCTCAGGATTTAGTCAATTATTAAACATTATAGGAACCCAAACATTCAAGGCAGACAGAAAAAAACTGAAAGAAGCTTTGGCCACCACAAAGTTCCTATCAGTGATGAGCCACAGTTCGAAAGATGAGGTGATAGGAGTTGCTGTATGTACAGCAGAGAGGATGGAGACAGTGTGAGGGAGTGTGTAACAGGGCAGTGGCTACAGAGACTGGTAGTAGTAGTCAGCTAGTTGCACGAGACAGATTGCAAGTCCCATCAATTAGAGTTAGTCTACTCCAATACTGTATCCCACAACAGTCTGGCAAAGAAAACTGATGACCCCCTGAACAGCCTGAACTCTGACATACATAAGAGCTGCAAGAAAAGGAACAAATCAAACTTGACTCTTGATTGACTGATCCAACCCTGGAAAACCAGCTGTAAGAAGCATCATCATCATCATCATCATCATCATCATCATCATCATCATCATCATCATCATTTCTACCATCTGACATCAGATGCCTCACCAAAGAGAAGCACTTCCAGTCAATACAGCCGTTTGTGATATATGTGTTCCATAATTAGTCGCCAGGTGTGCACCAAGGGGGGCCAAGGCCAGCCTGATACAATTGCTATACAATTGTTACTATGTTAATAAATATTTAAATTATTTATTATTTCCTCTGTCTGTAACTACAGTTTTTAGTACAGCACAAATGGAAATAGGGTGGCTGTGGCTCAGGAGGTGGAGCAATTGTCTGCCAGTCAGGAGCTTGGTGGTTCGATCCCCGGCCTAGGCGGTCCATGTGCCGAATTATCGAATTACCGAATTTTTTACACCATCGGTGTGTGAATTCATATGTGCGTCTGCCAAATGACTGTAATAGAAATGGAAACATTTACAATCACTGAAAGAAACCTCTCTAATGATTAAAGTAAATTGTTAAAGAAAACACTCATACCTCAACATACCACACAATGAAGAAATCATCTGGAAAGCTCACATTGCTTGACATGAAAGGAAATATTCCCTACAGTGACCAATAGAGGTGAAGTGAAATGTCCAAAACAGAATAATGAATCTGTAAGTTGTTCACTTTAAAGACATGCAGATGATGCACCACTCAAAAATAAAGATGTCAAGTTATTTATTTAAATGCTGCTGGGATGGATTGAGCTGCAGGGACAGGGAATACTGTGTGTGACCGATGCATGAAAAAATCTTTTAAAAAAGACATCATTATTCATCATGCATGCACTTTTTTATTCTGCGATGACAACTGTCCCTGAGACTCAAGAGGGTATTCCTGTGAAATCACATGATGAAATGATTGTCTTTACTGTCTATAGATGATGGAGCATCTGGCCTATCAGAGTCATGGCAAACAGCACTGAGCATTACAACATTAAACAGTGAATACCATTTCTGCTGTTTAACAATCTTCATTCAGACGTTCAGACTGTGTTAGACAAAAAAACTGTTATGCAAAACTGCAATAGCAAGCAAGAAAAAGAAAACGACAGGACAAAGGGAGGTAGAGGACAGGTGTATCAAAGTGTGTCCACTCTGCAGCGTCTTAATGGCTTAATGGTTGCCAAATACTGTGACCTTGGCACCTAGGGCAGATTTAACGCAATACCAGGAACACACAAGCTGCTTTAGAAGCTGTACACTGGAGGAAGAATTAACAGAGGCTCCACATTTAAGATTCAGCTGATCAATAACACTTGGAGTTTGTATCACAATGAGTTGCTAACAAAAAAAATATGACTCAGCTAAAAAAACATTCAAGCCTTGTAACAGCAATACACTTTTCAGAGATTAAAGCTGAGGAACATGGTGTTAATGACGCAGTAAACCTTATGCACTTCCAGAGAGAGAGCAGGGTAAGGAATCAGAGAAATTGACAGAGGGAAATCACATGATAGAACTAAAGAATGACTGAAAAGAATGGATGAAATGACTGGGCAGAGAAACCCAAGCCCTGATCAATATATGGAGGCATTTCTGGAACAACAGGGACAGGATTGCACAGCTTGTGTTTCTGCAGAGGTCACTGGCACAGTTTATCGAGAAAACTGGTGCATTCACTATTCATTGTTTTCATCTGTTTTTAAACAGAGGTCATTCTAATACTCATTAATTCATCCGTTCATTAATCCAGATGTTTGACATTCACTGTAAGTAACATTAGGAGCAAATCCCCTAATCAAATTTCCCCCTGGCTCAGCTCATCATTGATGCTCCTGTGTACCCATAGCAGATGCTGGACCCACAGGTTGTTGGTTTTGTTTTGTTTTGTTTTTTTACCAGGCAACATGTGGGCATGGCCAGTTATGTTACAACATCATGATGACAACTCGATTACTTTTGCCACAGTGCACACACTAAATTGCAATATTTCATCAATACACACATTAGTATTTTTTTTACAGATATGATCAATCATGACTTCATGACTTCAATCATGACATGACTGACCATTTGAAATGGGATGATACCTGACAAGAACCTTTGCATAGAGGTGGGTTTGTGTGGGCAGCTGTGTTGAAAAAATGTGTTGAGGAAGGCAGTAGTGATAGACATAGCGATCCAGAGGGACAGCAACATCAAGGAGAAGGAATACAAGAGTCAGAATCAGAATTCCTTTATTGATCCCCAAGGGGAAATTGTTTAACAGAGAAGAAGAAGCTAAAAAAAATACCAAGGGCTGTAAGGAGCTAGAGAAGATGTGGGGAGTAAAGGCAACAATGGTATACTTGTTTATCTGGGGACAGTGACCCACAAACCGGGAGAGTGGTCTCTGTCCAGAGGAGTACAGTCCTTAGAACAGCTAAGCAGTGTTGTGCCTGAACACGTTCATTGAACGATAGTTCATGAACTCGATCTGGCAACACCAGCCATCCATGTCGCACCGCCGCATGCGTCATCAAAATTAAAAGCAGCATGGAGGCGACAAAGCACGCAGGAGGCGTCATATGATCATTTTAATGAGTTTTATGACAAGGTCGGTGAGCATGTGAAAAATCATACATTTCTGTGCAAACTTTGTCCGACAGCTTTCAAAAAGAAAATCCGCACTTCACATCCACAGCAACACTGAAAACACATTGAACTGAAGCACCTGGCTAGCCTCAAGGTGTGTTCTGACGCATGGTTACAGTGTTAAAACTGGTAAAATAATTGCTGTCTGTGGTTCTATATGGGCTGTGGCAATAATTTTGAAAAATAATAGCTCGCAGCAACAAATGGGAAAAAAAGAACTATGAACTAGTTCATTTTTGGAATGGTGAACTTAGTTCAAAATTTTGAATTATGAACTATGAACTGAACTAGTTCATTTTAAAATTTGTGAACTGAACTTTGAACTAGTGCATGTGGAAAGTGAACTTTCCCAACACTGCAGCTAAGATGCTAAGGTGCTGTGCAGACTAACTAAGCAGACAGACTCCTCAGTGTTAGATTACCTGCATCAGATAATTAGCTGCTCATCAGTGTCGGATCAAAAGATTCGAAAAGATTTACTGCCTGACCCGGGGATCGAACCGGCAACCTTTTTGGTGTGAGGTACGCGCACTACCTGGTGCGCTGCCCATTTTCCCTTCTCATTCTTTTCAATTTCATGTCATTCTTGCATGTGATCTTCTCTTTCCTCTTTTGCTGTAGATTCATGCACATACCTCTTGCACTTACATACACTCTACTGTGGTAATTTCACATTCTCCAATTCCAACAGAAGTCTGTGGGAGTGTCACAGCTCTCATGGATCCGTCAGTAAGTTGTGTGTGTTGCTGTTAAAATAAACCCCTGGCTCTTTAAGTCACAGTTTGGCCTCATTGCTGCTGACATACCGTTGAACAGAACATCTGTGAAAGTTGATACTGTGCTTCCTGCACAGAAAATCCAGTGAAGATGGGTAACAGTACAGCCACAGGTCTGTGGAGAGCTGCTCATGGAGAGATTACCAGCTTTCCTGGAACAGCAGTCAACGAGGAACGGACAAGCCAAAGCACCAGCCAAACTAAAAATCCTAAGCCCACTCAGGTCCAAGTGAAACATTTAATTGACCAGGTCCAAGCACCTGCAAATCCTCTTCCCCAAGTTTCAGGGGAATGGCTGATGTGTCCATGAAGATGAAGGAGAAACTGCTCCAGGCTTGTTGTTTACTTTGTAGGACGTCAACAAGCAGAACACAGACTTGCCACAGTTCTGCTCACAGTATGTTCGAGATATATATAATTAATTAAATAATCTACACACCCTGGAGGTGCAACAGGCTGTATGAGCCAACTACACGCACTGAGTACGTGTGAGGTCTTCAACTGGCTGGTTAAGGTTCACTCGAGATTTCAGCTTTTGCAGGGGACTCTCTGCCTTATAGTTGTCATCCTGAATTATTTTCTCCAGGTCCAACCAGTCTGTTGTAGAAAGCTGTAGCTTGTTGGTGTCATTGCAACACTGGTGGCCTGTAAATAAATTTGTAAATAAATTTCCTCCAAATCACATGTAATATCTTGTTCTGGTGGTTGCATTTGTTTGTTAAATTGAATCAACCCAAAACAACTAGCAGTAGCCTAAGTGAATATAGTGGTAGTAGTAGCACAAAGTAACAAAATAATTATGTCAGTCTTTTCTGCATAGTTTGTTTATCTTGGTTTAAAAATGCTTGGTTAACCAGTGTACGACTGACCATCTTGTGGGCAAGTGAGTCGGTGCCTCACAGTAATTGCACTGTTTAAATAAAACTGTGTGTATTAAAGTGACATTGTCATTAGATAAAACCTATCATTGTACTGTGTTCTTAATTGCCCACCCTATTCTCCCTCCAGCAGGTCAGACAGTGGACAGGACAGACTACCCAATAGTCTATTTGCAGCAGTCCTGGTAAAAGCCTCAAAGGAGATTAAGCCATTCTCCTAAGTCATACTGTGCGTGTGTGATATGTGTGTGGTGGTAGTGTGGGGGTGGGGGGAGTGTAGTGTGTGTGTGTGTGTGTGTGTGTGTGTGTGTGTGTGTGTGTGTGTGTGTGTGTGTGTGTGTGTGTGTGCGCACATGGGGGGAAGGTTGGGGGATGTGTACAAAGGGAACATGTCAAAAAATGTAATCGGATGGAAAAATAATATTATATAAAGTATACAGAACTAATCTATATCATGGGAATATTTAATACTCATATTATTCAATTAAAACTCCAACTGGAGTCTGAATTGCTGTGTGTGTGCAAGCGCACTGCTGAACAAATGCTGCAGCTTGTTTTCCAAATGGCCAGGCAATGCTTCTGTTCTAATCAGCTATACCACTGATCTGTACATGTCACCAATAAGAGACACGCCTATTGGGTACAAGCTGAGCTGCATCACTGCTGCTACAGAGTAGCACACGGCTGGTGTCAGTGCAGACTGGCCTAAGCAGCTTCCCTCCTGCTGACACTACAGTTCCAACATAGTCACATGGACCCCTGAAGGCCAGCAGTGTTGTGATTGTAATGAATGATGATCTGGTAACTGGACTTTTATCACGAAAAATAAAGTAGCTATACATATACTTGCCATACACCATATTACATTATACAGGTCATATATTGGCCATGGTTATCTATGATTGACAAATACAAAGAAGAAGCTATCAAGATGCAAGATGCCGCTGTGCTAGGTGGCAGCCTGTTGTAGTAGCTTTGTTGTTTTGGTTCATTTTTGTTTCCTTAACTTCTATGGCTTAACTGATGTTAAGTGTTCGTGCTTGGTGGCCTTTCTGTTACTTTTTACACCCTTTGTAACAGAGGGCCAAACAGATGGGAATGGGGGCATTGTCTACACACGCAAGCAGCTGATCACGTTGTGTAAACCCACGCTGCTGCGCGGAGAGACGATTGTCGTCCTGAACGAGCTGAAGAGACAATGTTGGGGCTGCAGAGCCGGAGCCAAATGGAGGGTGAAGGCACGGAGATACAGACCATCCATGATCATCTCGGGGAACATGAGGACCTTAGCAAATAAGACCGACGAGCTTGTCGAGCTGGTCAGGCCTCAATGGGAATACCGCCAGTTCAGCCTGATGGCCTTGACGGAGTTGTGGTTGCATTCAGACGTCCCGAAGCGTGGAGGTACCCGGCTTCAGCTGTGTGCGGGCGGACAGAGACATGGCTCAGAGCAGTAAGAACAAGGGAAGAGGGATTGTGCTATTTGTGAATGAGAAGTGGTGTAATCCCAGACATGTTACCGTTGAGGAATGTTTCTGTAGCCCGCATATTAAGCTGCTAGCTGTGGGGCTGAAGTCTTATTATTTGCCTCAGGAGTTCACATCCGTCATCATGATCACTGTCTACATTCCTTCGAAGGCTGACGGGGAAAAAGTGGCATGATGTCATCCACTCCATAGCGGAGCTACAAACGCAGCAACCAAATGCATTTGTAGCCATTACTACAGACTTTAACCACAATACTCTGGACAAAACTCTGCCAACTTTCAACCAGTTTATCAACTGTCCCACCAGAGACAACGCCACACTGGACTTACTGTATGCTAATGCAAGGGATGTATGCAGTGCCACTGCCCCCCTGGGTGTGGATGACACCATCATACACCTGCTGTAGCGTGCTCCTGGTCTGCCGCGGAGGAAGGACTTGCCAGGATGGGTTAAATGTGGAGAAAAGAATTTCACATGAGCATGGCGTGTGCAGTTTCCCCCCTGTAACTCTGCATGCATTTGTGACTAATAAAGGGATATCTTCTTCTTATTATTCTTCTTCTTGATTTCTCCAGTGCATTTAATACCATCCAGCTGCTGCTCCTGGGTGAGAAGCTGCGGCCACAATCTCCTGGATTACTGACTACCTGACAGACAGACCACAGTTTGTCCAACTGGGCAGCATTCTGTCTGAGACTGTGGAAAGTAGTACAGGAGCACCATAGGGGACTGTTCTGTCTCCCTTTCTCTTTACCTTGTATACCTCAGACTTTTCATCGTGCCACCTATAGAAGTTTTCGGATGACTCCGTGGTGTGGTGGTGGTGTATAAAGGATGGACGAGAGGAGGAATACAGAGCAGTGGTGGAAGATTTTGTGGAATGGTGTGGTAGACTGGTGGCCAAGACCAAGGAGATGGTAATTGAATTCAGAAGGAACAGGGCGACCACACAACCACTGTGTATTCTGGGGGAGAATGTCGCAGTGGTAGAAGATTAAAAATACCTTGGAGTGCACCTTGACAACAGACTGAACTGGAAAACTAACATCAATTCTGTTTGCTAGAAGGGGATGAGCAGACTCTATTTCCTGAGGAGGCTCAGATCATTCAACATGTGCAGCAAGATGTTGGAGATCTTTTACCAGTCTGCCAGTGCACTCTTCTTTGCTGCAGTGTGCTGGGGGAGCCGCATCAGAGCCAGCGCCACCAACAGACTGAACAAACTGATCCCAAAGGCTGGCTCCATCATGCTGACAGTTTTGAGGATGTGGTGGAGTGGAGGACACTGGACAGAGTGTTATCCATCATGGATAACCCTGAACATCCTCTTCACCACCTCCTGGACAGACAGCGGAGCTCCTTCTCCAATAGACTGCTCCAGCTGTGCTGTCACAAGGACCACTTCAAGGATCACTCCTGCCACGAGCCATCACACTGTGCAATAACAACTTAAACAATTAATCCACAAACTTCACAAACTCTTGTGTTTTTACATATTACTTTTACATATTATTTGCACTATTGCAATATTGCACATACGGTCTACAGTTTATACTTATCAATCACCTGAAACTACACCTTTTTTTGCTGCTTTTTGCTGTAAATACTGTTTATATATTTAGTTAAACTGTTTTATTATATAATATTATATATTATAATATTATATAATATGTATTATACATTACAATTAGTGCTGTCAATCAATTAAAATATGTAATCGCGATTAATCTCATGAATGTCATAGTTAACTTGAGATTGATCACAAATTAATCACACATTTTTATCTATTCTAAATGTCGCTTGCTTTGTGCAAATGTTTTTTAACTGAAAACAACAACATGTAGTGTTATATTTCACACTAACATTCTCACTTTGAGCAGTCATTCACATTTGAAGCAAAATCTCACACAATTTAACACTGTCAGTAAACAGATGACAAAAAAATAAATACTTGGTTACAAAAAAGCCCCTTCAACAACCCTTTCTAAGGGATCAAAACAGGGTGATCCAAAATAAAGTTACGAAGTGCACATCATTGTAAACTAGGACTCAGGCTATAGCCATGGTTTAACTGCAAACCATGGCTTAAACTTTCCTTTCTTAAGTTTTCTTTGAACATAATAGCATCCATATGCCTCCGTCAAAAGCCATCCATTGTCACCTGGTTTTGACCAGGTGGAGGCAGCGGAGAATTCGCATTCACTGTGTGTTTGGCCATCAAGTGTTATTTCAGAGTGGATGTGCTACATGATAATTCAGTTCACACCGACAATACACACAGATAATTTTGGTCTTGTCTGTTGACCCATCTAGCAACTATTTGAAACTAAACTTTCCATTCAGAATCTTGTTCGCCTCTGATTCGGCGTTTCACGCTTGACATCCACACAAACCGGTCACCTACTCTTTTCCAGCTAGCGAGCAGACAAGACCAAACACGTGCGTGGGGCATGCCTATTGTTTTGTTTCTGGTTTACAACCAGATCCTGCACTTTTTCTTACGTTATTAGCAGTGGCCACAGCTTATAAAAAATTACAAGTTCACTAGGTCACAAAGAGCGTTAATCTTGTGATAAAAAAAAAATGACGCCGTTAAAATTGATGTGTTAATGCATTAATAATGCAATATTTTTGACAGCACTAATTACAATACATATGATATAACTATATATTTAGTTTTACTTAGTTATATTTTTATTTTTCTTCCTGTTTATATTTTTGTTCCTTTTTTCTAAACAATTGTGTACACATTCTGTGCTTGCCTGTATGATTAATTGCTACTGCAACAAAATAATTTCCCAAACTGGGATAAAAAAAGAAACCGTCTAAGTCTACCAGACTATGGAAACTGACAACATGGTTGCTGCTGTACAGTGCAGAAAAAACACCTAAGGAGTCTCTGGAGCCAAATGCTGCCTCTCCTATACTCAGATTACACAGCTGTACAGTCAGACACTACTTTATCAAGTTGTGAATGTCTGAAGGTGACACTAGGGTTTAACACTCACAGAGATAAGTCCATCTGAAGAGTAAAACTGAAAACACTGAGAAAATATTCTTTCAAAACAACAAACAAAATAAAAAGGTGAGTTAGACAATTTAACTTTGGGTTTGTCCAATTTAATATTCTCTGCAGTTATGATAACTCATGTAGAGGTGGCTGTGGCCATTGAGGTCAGTGGTTCAATCCCTGGCCTCAGTCCACGTGCCAAAGTATCCTTAAGCAAGATACTGATCCTCCAAAACTGCCCCCGATGCTGTGCCATTGGTGTGTGAATTCATATGTACGTCGCTTTAGATAAAAGCGTCTGCCAAAATCACTGTTATTGTGTAATTGTACATTGTACCCATTTGGAATTTTCATTTCATAGATTAATTTGGGTACTAACAATGTTAATTCTATCATTACTGGAAATGGAAACAGTTGTAATAGTATAAGGTTGATCCATCAGGACATACAACATCTAATCATTAAAGCTTTTGTTTTGCTTGCAATAATGTTCAGTATGAACTCATATTTCCAAGGTCTGAAAGTGACAAGTGGACTCTCTAGGGTGACCTAAATTAAAGGTGAGTTTAGGATAAAAGATGAGTTGATTTAATGTAATAATAATGACATTTTAAAATGTTAAGGAGTTGGACATTACAATTAGTCATTTGGCAGATGCTTTTATCCAAAGCAATGAACATATGAATTCACACACCGATGGCACAGCATTGGGGGCAGTTTTTGGGGTTCAGTATCTTGCCCAAGGATACTTCAGCATGTGGACTACCGAGGCCAGGGATTGCACCACTGACCACGGTGGATGACAACTCTACTTCCTGAGCCACAGCCGGACATAAAGATGAAAGTCAACAGAACTCTCTAATTTTGTAATAAGTCACAGTAAACATTCTAGGTTATCAGGTCTCAATTTTGTTGAAGCAAGAGACTAGTACCTGGCCCCTCAGGAGTCAGCTGTGAAAAAAAAGAGCCATGTGTAAATTTGTACTCCCAGTTTAGTAATGTGTGCATGCTCTATAAGTGACACAATGTCTGCTGGAAACGTTTCAGAAGCAAAGTGTCTTCAGCAGCCACTTTTATAATCTAGCTTAATTTCATAACATTTTTTTTTTTTTAGTTCTTTTGCTTGCATTGATCATGTTAACAAGTATAAATAGCTCATTGAGATGTTGTATAAGATGCTTTGCTGCTGCATTGAATATGACAACAGGACTACTGAGGGTATATCTCTAAGTATGGTCACTTCCTTATTGATATCTAAGATCAAGGGCAAGTTAACCTCCATCAAGTACATCATCTCAGTCCTTCTCCAGAGGCAGATGGACACTGGTTCCTGGCTAGCCTCACTGGAGCATCCAGAGTCCACCAGTCTACCAGCAAGGTAACGCACCCTGATATAGTCGACCTATCTCCTGGCTGTTCCACCTTGGCTTCAGTGGTTGTGTGTATGAAGAGGTTCTTCCTTCCTCTCTATGATTCCCAGGATGGAGCTGTATAACTTTGACTGTAAACTTTTCTCATTAGAATGTGCTACCAATGTTGCCTTCACAGCCTCTGAGTGGAGGTTGTGCTGGAGCAAATCCTACAGTTACATCTAACTTTCCTAAAGGTGCAGATCTCTGTGCAGAAACTCCAGCTCCAGAGCCATTTCTCCATCTGACAAGTGCTCTTGTGTGTGAACTCATCATCAGAGGGCAGCAATGCAGCTCCTGCTTTAACATTCTGAAGTCTTTGCTTAGCCTTGGTCCCTCTGGACAGGGGGCTGCACTGTATCTGCCAAGCACAACTGTTGCTGAAGCTAATCCAGCTAGCCTGGTTATTGTGTACCATCATCAGAACCATCTTTCACCAAAGCTGGTAAACTGCAGCAGCTGTGGGAAAAGAAGCAATCAGTTTAATTTTTGGTGACTCTGTCATCAGGTATTTAACTCTCCTGGGTGCTATCATCTGTTGTCTCTTTGGTACTAAGGTAGTTGACGAGCTCATTCCAACTTTCACTGAAATTGTTTTAACACATTCAAATGACTGACACCATGGCTAGAAATTCAAGCAAATTCCACACAGAGCTTGACTCCCTGTGCTACACAGTTGAGAGACTGGGAAAATGTTATCTTGTGTCTGGCCCCATTCCAACTCGGTCCAAAAGCTCTGAATGTTTTAGTTGACTCTTCACTATTCCGTGGACACTGTTAAATTTTTGGTGCAAAAAACTGACCCATTTTTGTACTCTCAGAAACATGGTTGTCGAACAAAACTCAAAATGCTGTTTGATAATCACAGTGTTCTTCAATGTGACTGGAAGGTAGCGTTGCCATTGTTGTGAAAGATTGTTTATCTGTCTCCATTATTACTTCTGTATCCATGCCAAAATGTTTTGAGTCCTTGGCTGTAAGTATTTGTCTGGGGAAAAATAATTCTGGAAAGTACTAGTTATTGGGTTTTATCATTCACCCTCTGTACCTGTGGGTGAAATAGATGATTGATTTGATATCCAACTATGTTGGTTCAGAACTTCTTATCCTGAGTGATATGAGCATTAACAGGTAACTAACACTTCTGATAATTTAAAAAATGTCTCCACTGAATTCAGTTTCATGGAAGTCATTTCCTCTCTGACTTGACCAGATCCAAATAAATAAATAAATACACCTTGACGCGGCTTTTGACTGAGAACAATAGTATTAAAAACTCATTCAAGTCAAGGCTTGACAAACTGAGACACAAGCAGTGGAATTGGAGGATCAAAGTACAGCCGATCAGTCACAAAAGAACATACCATTGGTCACTCGTGTCCAGTAGTATGTGGTATATATATACACACACCCACACACCCACATATATTCATACATACATACATGTATGTGTGTGTGCGTGCGCGTGTGTGTGTGTGTGTGTGTGTGTGTGTGTGTGTGTGTGTGTGTGTGTGTGTGTGTGTGTGTGTGTGTGTGTGTGTGTCACCAAATGGAAGGGGGACTATCCATATTTAATGAAGAGTAAATGAACATTTTTCTTTGTAAAACATGCCACAGGGACTTTACTGTATCACACAGAGAGAAAAGTGAGAATTTGCCAAGCATAAGCGAACAAAGAGGTGCAGAAATATGCTCCACCAATTGCGTCTCCTGCCTCTTTACATAAAGATGGTCTGTCAAATGAGCTGAATAGTCAGGGGGCACAGAAATTGCTCATGAATTAGATAGTAAGATTGTGTCACCCTTTTTATTGACTGATCTAAGGTTTTTGAGAATGTTGAATGTGAGAAAGTTTGCATGTTCTTCCCATGCATGTGTGGGTTCTCTCCGGGCACTCCGACTTCCTCCCACAAAAACATGCTCATTAGGTTAATTGGTGACTCGTCCTTAGGTGTGAGTGTGAGCGTGAATGGTTGTTCATATGTATATGTTGCCCTGCGATTGGTGACCGGTTCAGGGTGTACCCCGCCTCTTGCCCGTTGACAGCTGGCATAGGCTGGGATAGGCTAACCCCGGAAAGGGACAGTTGGATGGATGGATGGATGGATGGATGGATGGATGGAGAAAGTTAAGTATTAGTCATTAGCACTATTTGGCCACCATTTCTCCTCCTTGAACTGCCACCTTATCGTGGTGGAGGAGTTTGAGTACCCGAATGATCCTAGAGGCTATGTTGTCCGGGGCTTAATGCCCCTGGTAGGGTCTCCCAAGGCAAACAGGTTCTAGGTGACAGGTCAGACTAAGAGCAGTTCAAAAAGCCCTTTATGAAAGAAATTAAATCAAGGAAGTGTACGTCGCCCGGATTGGCGTCACCGGGGCCCCGCCCTGGAGCCAGGCCTGGGGTTGGGGCTCGCAGGCGAGCGCCTGGTGGCCGGGTCTTTGCCCACGGGACCCGGCCGGGCACAGCCCGAAGGAGCGACGTGGGCCCGCCTTCCCGTAGGCCCACCACCCGCAGGAAGGATCAGAAGGGGCCGGTGCTATGTGATATGGGTAGCAGTCGTGGGCGGGGGCCCCGACGACCCAAACCCCTAGGCTGGACTCTCTTCTACTCTGGAGTTGCCCGCAGTGAGAGGCGGCGAGCTGGTGTGGGCTTGCTTATAGCCCCCCAGCTCAGCCGCCATGTGTTGGAGTTCTCCCCGCTGAGCGAGAGGGTCGCTTCCCTGCGCCTTCGGGTTGGGGATAGGTCTCTCACTGTTGTTTCGGCCTATGGGCCGAACAGTAGCGTAGAGTACGCGGCCTTCTTGGAGTCCCTGGGAGGGGTACTGGAAAGTGCTCCAACCGGGGACTCCATTGTTCTGCTGGGAGACTTCAATGCTCACGTGGGCAGCGACAGTGACACCTGGAGGGGTGTGATTGGGAGGCACAGCCTCCCCGATCTGAACCCGAGTGGTGTTCTGTTATTGAATTTCTGTGCTAGTCACAGTTTGTCCATAACGAACACCATGTTCAAGCATAAGGGTGTCCAACAGTGCACGTGGCACCAGGACACCCTAGGCCGGAGGTCAATGATCGACTTTGTAGTCGTATCATCTGACCTTCGGTGGTATGTCTTGGACACTCGGGTAAAGAGAGGGGCTGAGCTGTCAACTGATCAACACCTGGTGGCGAGTTGGATTCGCTGGCAGGGGAAGAAGCGGGACAGACTTGGCAGATCCAAACGTACCATGAGGGTCTGTTGGGAACGTCTGGCGGAACCCGCTGTCAGGGAAGTTTTCAACTCCCACCTCCGGGAGAGCTTCAACCAGATCCTGAGGGAGGTTGGAGATATTGAGTCCGAATGGACCATGTTCTCTACTTCCATTGTTGATGCAGCCGTCCATAGCTGTGGCCATAAAGTCGGCGGTGCCTGTCGTGACGGCAACCCCCGAACCCGGTGGTGGACATTGGAAGTAAGGGATGCCGTCAAGCTGAAGAAGGAGTCCTATCGGGCCTGGTTGGCTCATAGGACTCCTGAGGCAGCTGATGGGTACCGGCAGGCCAAGCGTGCGGCAGCTCGGGCGGTTGTAGAAGCAAAAACTTGGGTCTGGGAGGAATTCGGGGAGGCCATGGAGGAGGACTACCGGTTGGCCTCGAGGAAATTCTGGCAAACCGTTCGGCGCCTCAGGAGGGGGAAGCAGCTTTCTGTCAACACTGTTTACAGTGGAGGTGGGGAGCTGTTGACCTCAACTGGGGATATTGTCGTGCGGTGGAAGGAATACTTTGAGGATCTCCTCAATCCCTCTGTCATGTCTTCCGTAGAGGAAGCAGAGACTGGGGACTTGGAGGTCGATTCATTCATCACCGGGGCTGAAGTCACTGAGGCAGTTCGCAAGCTCCTCGGTGGCAAAGCACCGGGGGTGGATGAGATCCGCCCTGAGTACCTCAAGTCTCTGGATGTTGTAGGACTGTCTTGGTTGACACGCCTCTGCAGCATCGCGTGGCAGACGGGGACAGTGCCTCTGGACTGGCAGACTGGGGTGGTGGTCCCTCTTTTTAAAAAGGGGGACCGGAGGGTGTGTTCCAACTATCGGGGGATCACACTCCTCAGCCTCCCTGGTAAAGTCTATTCCAGGGTACTGGAGAGGAGAATCCGGCCGATAGTCGAACCTCGGATTCAGGAGGAACAATGCAGTTTTCGTCCTGGCCGTGGAACACTGGACCAGCTCTATACCCTCCACAGGGTGCTTGAGGGTTCATGGGAGTTTGCCCAACCAGTCCACATGTGCTTTGTGGACTTGGAGAAGGAATTCGACCGTGTCCCTCGCGTCATTCTGTGGGAGGTGCTCCGAGAGTATGGGGTTGGAGGCCCTCTGTTGAGGGCTGTACAGTCCCTGTACAACCGGAGCAGGAGCTTGGTCCGCATTGCCGGCAGTAAGTCGGACCTGTTCCCGGTGCATGTTGGACTCCGGCAGGGCTGCCCTTTGTCACCGGTTCTGTTCATCATTTTTATGGACAGAATTTCTAGGCGCAGCCAGGGGCTGGAGGGGGTTCGGTTCGGGGGCCAGCAGATTTCGTCTCTGCTTTTCACAGATGTCTTGTTGGCTACCTCGAGCCAGGACCTTCAGCATGTGCTGGGGCAGTTCGCAGCCGAGTGTGAAGCAGCTGGGATGAGAGTCAGCACCTCCAAGTCCGAGGCCATGGTTCTCGACTGGAAAAAGGTGGCTTGCTCCCTTCAGGTTGGGGGAGAGTTCCTGCCTCAAGTGGAGGAGTTTAAGTATCTTTGGATCCTGTTCACGAGTGAGGGAAGGATGGAACGTGAGACAGTTGACAGGCGGATCGGTGCAGCGGCTGCAGTAATGCGGTCGCTGTACCGGTCTGTCGTGGTGAAGAAGGAGCTGAGCCGAAAGGCGAAGCTCTCAATTTACCGGTCAATCTACGTTCCTACCCTCACCTATGGTCATGAACTTTGGGTCATGACCGAAAGAACGAGGTCCCGCAGGGTGGCGGGGCGCTCCCTTAGAGATAGGGTGAGGAGCTCTGTCACCCGGGAGGAGCTCAGAGTAGAGTCGCTGCTCCTCCGCATCGAGAGGAGTCAGCTGAGGTGGCTCGGGAATCTCTATCGGATGCCCCCTGGACACGTCCCTAGGGAGGTGTTCAAGGCATGTCCCACCGGGAGGAGGCCCCAGGGAAGACCCAGGACACGCTGGCGTGACTATGTCACTCGGCTGGCCTGGGAACGCCTCGGGATCCCCCCGGAAGAGCTGGAGGAAGTGTCCAGGGAGAGGGAAGTCTGGGCGTCCCTGCTCAGACTGCTACCCCCACAACCCGGCCCCGGATAAGCGGAAGAGAATGGATGGCCACCATGTCAGTACTAAGAATGGAAATGTAAAGGTGTCTTATTTAAATTGATGTTATCTCTCCTGATATCTGCAATAATATCTCAAAGGTAATATTCATGCTTCACAACAACTGGTTTACTCACAGTTCTGTGGTCAGGAACATCATATGTTGCTTTTTGTGTATTTATACTGCAGTGCAAGCACAGCTAGTGTTAGCTTTGTTGATATATGAAGCTTGTTCTGCTCTGAGGTCTTTGTCAGTATGCATGAGTGTTACTGCTGTATGTAAATTTATTCAAAAGACATGCTCTGAAGGTAAGGACATAGCTGCATGTGAAAAATAAATGGTCAGACAGCAGGAATTAATGTGCTTGACAACATTGTGTAACTTTGATTAGCAGACAGCAGCTAGTTTGGTCAGACCATACAAAGACATTTACAAAGCTATAACATTAATGGTCCACTGTGCAGTGAACATGTGCAGTGATGAAGTTTTTTTAAGGAGGACTTGAGTTAAAAATTAACATTTCAGACAGAAAGAAAAGCGGCACTCTGCAGTCGGCCAGCTGAAAACAGGTAACAGTTAACAATATAAATTTTTATCTTCCCCGATCACTTGCTTTTATTTTATGTGTCCCTTTGCTTCCATATCTGTTTTTCCATTTATGTTATTTAAATGATACCATCATGTACAGAAGAGGAAAGAACCACAGAGCAGCCAATTTATACTGCCATTAATTACATGAATTCTTTGTAATACTAGCTGGCTTTTCCCCGGTGTGGGATCAATAAAGTTTTATCTTATCTCTTATCTTGAAGACACAAAGTCTAGCACATTAAAGTCATCATGCTATTGTTTCACTGGCTGTACATAAGGACCACACTACTTCTTGCAATGACAACTTTATCATTCAATGTAAACCATGTGCTGCACATCCAATATGAATGCAATTCCCTAGCAGACTTGGCAGGTTCTGGTCATCTCAAACTGATTAAATAGCATCTTACTATAGGTCTCCTCCACTTTCCTCTACTTCTCTCCTCCCATTTCCTCTACGCCTCCCTTCTCCTTTCCTCTCCTCTTCTCATCTCCTCTGTTTCTCTTCTCTCCTCTATTCTCTTCTTCCTCACCTCTCTCCTTCTCTGCTTTCTTACACTCCTCTCCCATCCTTGCTTCTTGTCGCCGTTCCTTAAAACAGAAATTAGATTTTTTTCAGCAGTACACAGCAATCACAATAGCTATAGAAAGAAACTGCTCCAAAGAGCTGGATTAGGAGATTATGATACTAGAAGATGCAGTTATTAATGGAATAGATAGCACTCAGGATTCAGGAGAACAGGATGAAAGCTTTAGGTAGGTTTTACATAAAAAAGCAATGGGTGCTTTTATTAGCACTTGAATCTCAACCATTAAAAATATAGATACCCCCAACAATCTTTTTCTTTAAATTGGAGAGAGCGAATGCAACTGACGCATCTCAAACTTCCAAATGGAGTTGTAATTGCTAATACATGAGGGATGTGGAAGCTACCTATAGATTTCCACACTGGCTGACATCTGTGTCATCTGTGATTCTGACTGTGGTCAGTCTTGTGAAATTGATGGACTTCTTTCAGAGTTTTATAAAAGATTTTGGACCCTACAGGAAAAAGACTTGTTTTACATTTTCAAAGGCTGTTTGGACTGTGGGACTTCACCACTCAGCCATACACTACAGTTACCCAAAAAAGAAGATCCTGGCTAACTGAAAAAAAAAACAGACCAAAGACCACATTAGTGCCCTGCTAGACCTCTGCCTAAAAACCACTTATTTCCAGTACAACAAGGGTTTCCACAGACAGAAGCATGGTTTTGCCATGGGGTCCCCAGTTTCTCCAATAGCAGTTAATCTCTATATGGAAGAAGTGCGTAGCAGAGCACGGGAAGTGGAAGCTTTCATGGATCACATCAATGCAATGGACCGCAACATGAACTTCAGTTAAGTCGGTCATACAGCCTACAGAGTTTCCATCATTGTCTATCTGTGCTGCAGTGGAGGAGCAGGAGGAAGGAAAATAAGTTCTGCTATCTTCTTGAACACCTGAACTACTGGACTTCTCCAAAGTGTCAAAGAACAGCGGGTATTCTGTAACTATGAAGGTTCTCAACAGAGCATCATTAGCCGGTGTCCAAGAGTCGAGGAGGTTTGGTTTGTTGGTGCCAGGGCCACCTCCCAATGGCAGCTGTACAAACCTCCCACACAGAAGTGTAGTGCGGATCTTCAGTGGGGGGTGGTGTATGGGGCCGTGGCTACAAACAGATATGTGGAACACATGGACTATCAAGCAGGAGGTAACTTTGTGTTATTCAAAGCTGAGAAAACTGTACAACACCTGTGGCTCAGCTGTCCCATACTGGTTCCCCTTCTCTTTAATGCAGCAGTGGCTTGCTGGTTTAGGACAGGTTTTAGAGGACTGGCTTTTTATTTTTGGTCCCAGATACTAGTAGGAATATCTCTCTGGTTCATTATTTTTATTTTTAATTTTTCTGATAGGTTAAGCCAAAAAGAATAAATGGCTTCGCTAGAAAAACCATGTAAATACAATTTGCAGAGTGTAGTATATGTTGAAGACACACACATGCACTCTAAAGCTTATCTGACTGGAAATGCATCCTTATTTATACAGAAATTATGACATTCTTTTTCTTGACGCAAAAAAATCATGGACCACATGGACTCCACCATGATCACACTTTCTCTGTATAATAGCTCTTAAAGCCAAGAGTAGTCTTGACAGTTGTATAATGCACTGGGCCCCAACATGGAAGTTGGGGCTACAGGATGGTTAATGAGATAATTAAAAACCAAATATTTATTTTATTTGAAAATGTCTACATTTTTAAAAATTTTCTCTATTCTTTTCTTTTTTCTTGTAAAATATTTGCTACTGTTTAACAGTCGCTTCTACATTAAGGTCCTAACCTGTGATTAAGACAGACCTGAGCTCATCTGGCATCCCAGACTCATTTCTAAAAATAAATGGGACTCAATACCTCTACTTCAGAGCATTACACTGTAGGTTCAAAACACATGACATGCAATGAATTCAATCATAGTTATGTTTTCTTTTTTTCAAAATGACAATGGCAAAGTGTTTACAAAGTTTGATAAGCAAAATAAAGCATCTCATTATACAGAATGGATGATTTCAATTCATATTGAGTTATTGTTGACAAATCAAAATGAAAGTGGCATTTTAATGCAGTAGATGGTCAATGTGGTAATAATTTTAACAACAGACTTTTGTTGAATCTGTAATAATGCATTATATATGATTTAAAATGGAAATACTCAAGCACAGTACAAATACCTCAAAATACAAGTGCTGAGCAGACTACCACTGTAAATAGTTGCAAATTGCAAATTGTAGGAATCACATCACTGCTTAATGGCTCAGTTTCACTCTGTGGACAGACATTACACCCCAGTCACAAATCATTTTCATCCAATATTTTAACAACTTATTGGTTGAAATCAAAGATGTGTCCAGTGTCCATCTACTAGGTACTAAGATTTCAGGCCTATTGCAGCTCTACTAAATCCAGACAGAAAGAGGTGTCACATTCCAAGTTAAAATGTTGAAAAAAAATGCTTTAACACCAAATGCATGTTACAGTAACTTGACTCTAAGAATCAGCTTCCTCCTTTAACACACTTGATTAATTAAACAGAATCCTGTAGCATGAAACAGAATAGGATACCTTTTTTACTTTTAAAACTGAACAGAACTAAATAATTCTATTACCTCTGTTCTGTTGGTATGTGAATACATTTCTTTTACAAGAGACGTCAACAGTCATGTCTGGGTCACCTAGGGGTTCAGGATGTGTGACCATCAACAGTAATTTCATAGCTGTTGGTTCAAGCTGACCTGACCTGAGGCTTGCTTTGATCAATGTCATCCCTTATTTGGTGTCTCCTTTCCTTTCCAATATCAAAGTTAAGAGATAAGGAGCTCATCTCATAAATCACATTGCATATATAAACTGGCTTTATCATGCAATGGTGCAGTGCACAGTGCAAGTACTAAATGTTTTCCATCTAGTCTAGGTGATGGGCATTTTATTATCTTACACTAAAGGATCACAGAATGGGGTTATTTTTAGAGTGGAGTTTTCCTTGACCAACATGTTTGTAGAGTGTGTGCTGCTGTTCTTACCTTTGCAGCCACAGATGAACTGGGTTTCTCCAGCAGATCCCAGAGCTTCTGTCTCTTGTCAGGGCAGCAGCCTTGGTCCCCTTCCTCCCCCTCATTCTCCCTGAGTGTCTCCGCCTCCCTCCTCAGCTCCTCATTCATCTGCTCCTTCTTCTGGTGGTATCGCGCCTGACAGCATGACTCCAGGTAGATCTCGTCAATTCCCCAGTAGTCCAGCTCCTGGCCAAAGGACAGGGCACACATCTCTTCCATCATGTGCAGCTTCCCTGTTCGGTAGAAGTTGAGGATGGAGGAGAAGGCCACTGGGTGCCGGTCGAAGAAGTACTCATTCTCAGAGAGGCTGTAGTCATCGCAGATCTCCAGCAGTGACTCGTGGGTGTTGCAGTCTCTTAGCCGTCCCAGACGGGTTCTGGGCAGGCGGTCCAGTGTTCTCCACAGGACTTCATGTGTGAGACCTCCAACATTGAGCCTGACCCGTCGTGAGCGTGCCTTGATACGGATAATGTCTATTGGCTCAGGGGGGAGCACAGGAGCTGCTGCGGGCCGAGGGTTGACTTTGGGTGTGCTGAAGCTCACTCTGTCTGTCATTTTGCTGTGCGTGTGCTGCTCTCTTACTGTGGATGTCAGTCACCTCAATCAGAAGTTGGAGTGGTGTGTGTGAGTATCTGGAACTCGTGCGGCTCAATCAGATGATGGTGGTCAGAAGCTTGCCCAGGCCAACCACGCTCACCTGGCTGTGTTCAGACCACTGAACTCCTGTATAGATCCATGGCTGGGAAAACAAGACTCTATACATTATACAAATCTGACCAGAGTAAATTAAATTATGTAATTCTCCTAAATGAGCTGTACAACCTTTTCAATGACCACAAGATGTGCTACTATCAACATTTATAAAAGCAATGACATACATTTAATGTAAAGTAGACAAAAAAAACAAACCATCCCTGTGTCATCATGACCAGAAGAACTTGCTAGGCGGCCTCAAGGAACAAATGAGTTGCTAGGCCACTTATAATCCTCATCTCCTGCATTCTCAGTGTATTACAATACATTCATTTTGTCCAAACTGACATATTTTTTAACCAAAAAGACAAAATTCATGTCTTACTCATAAAAAGTTATGTATCACACCACCCAAAAATAAATGGATAACATAACTGTTGCGTGAACTCAGAACGACATCTGAAGGAGGCATACGCCATTTCCAACCAAAAAGTGTGATCTATAAAACCAGATGGAGGAATGTGAGCACCTGTATGTGAACTCTGTCCCATGGGTAGGAACATTTTGGAGACAGGGGAAAATGCCAAAACAAATGGTGAGGTTCCAAAAATTAAATGTGAGAGGAATTGTTATATATACATGGTTAACACAAATTTAATTTCACCTCATATCAAATGTTTATTATAGATTCACATTACCATAAACATATTTGTGTTTGGGCTTGTAGTGAGCCATAATTTCCATAAGCACCTTTAAATTGTTAAAGATATAAACAAACTCAAATCTTAAATCAAAGTCATCACATCCCCATGCCTGGAGCACAGAGAAAAAGTGCTGAAGGCTAACTGATTAAATTATCATCATCTGCAATTACATGAATAGTATTAAAGAACTGCAACAGAGCATCAACAGTTTTCAATAATATCTTCTGATACTACACATATCACCAAGTACAGTTTTGGATGTTATTTAACCTTGGTTTTGTGTGTAAATTTGCTGCAGTGAACATGACTATGCTGTCTCACACTGAAGACACTGCAGTAGCTGCCATGGGTGAATGCAGACTTCAGTTGTAAAACTTTGAGTGGTTGTCAGACTAGAAAAGCGCTATACAATGAATTTTTTACCAGATGTCAGTAACAACCCAAGTAATCCACAAATACAAATAAATCAAAACAAATAAGTCTATAAATTATGTGAAATAAAGTGGAATGACACAAGTATTGAACACGAGGCAGAGGAGGTGCAAAAATGCATGGAAAGCTGAGAAAACAGCTGAAATCTGTAGAATGCAATCCTGTCCCCTAAGACAAGTCCTCATTGATGGTCTATAAAAAGGTTTCTCATTTCCAAGGCATCACACAGGAAACATCTCATCATAGGTAAAAGCAAAGAGCTCTCGCAATACCTTTGCAACCTCATTGTTGCGAAACATAGTGATGGCATTGGTTACAGACACATTTCTAAACTTCTGAACATTCCAGTGAGCACCGTTGGGGCCATTATCCGGAAATTGAAAGAACATTATTTCACCTTAAACCAGCCACAACCAGGTGGTCCTCACAAGATTTCTGATAGAGGACTCAAAAGAATAATCGTAAGAGTTGTTCAAGAGCCAAGGACCACTCGTGGGGAGCTTCAGAAAGTCCTGGAATCAGCAGGTACACTTGTTTCAAAGACCACAATAAGTAATGCCCTCAACCACCATGACCTCTATGCACACTCACCACACAAGACTCCACTCCTGAAGAAAGAACATGTAAAAGAACCCGTAAAATATGGAATCGTCCTTTAATTGACAATTAAAAGTTGCGTCCCGTATTGGTTCAATATGGATTTGTTCCATATTTTCACAAATGTCCAATACACATGTCTGTCACACACACATCAACACTAAATCTAACAATAATGAACAAAATAAAACACAGGAAATACTAAGGCCAGTAAAATTGTCGTGGCGGGATCTACACAGGACCCCCGTTGTGTGTCTGTGCCTGGCTGCCTGCGTGTGTTGCTGTCACGGTTGCCTGGAGACAGACATCACACACCGGCGCTGCTCACAACACCCGTGCCTTTTAAAAATGTCCACTACACCCGATACTCCACCACGTCCTCAAAAGTGAAAACGCTTGCAAAAGTACAGACATGAGTGGGAAGAGGCACATCCTTGGCTGGACGGCGTCAGTGGAGATGATTACTATTAGACTATTGTGGTTTGGTTGATTGTTTAGGATGTTGAGTTTTTAAAGTCGAATGAATGATCATTTATTTAATATACAGCAGTATTAGCCAATATAAATGGCCATTTAAAAAACAAATCATATTAATGGATTAACAGTTAATAAATAAATATTGTTAAGAGAAAACATATATTTTTTAAATATACATTTCCTAGACTAAAAATGTTTGTAGAGCTTTCTGTGTAATCTATGTCACAATGTTTATATTTTTGAGGAATACAGTGTTCAGTGATCATTACATAAATTCTTTTATTATTATACGTGGTTTAACTGTTTGGATGACCTCATCTGACCTATCTCATTAACTAGGTTAATTGATTGTGCAATTACTAAATTGTGTGCGTATGGCACTTTGTTATATATTTTCCTCATTGTATGTTAAATAGGGATGTAATTACGGCTTTATGTAGCCTAATTAACAGCATTTTATATGCAACAATGTTGCACAATAAAGAATGTGTTCACTGGTAATAAAGCATTTCAAGCTTTAAGTATGACCAATTGCTTTAAAAACAGTGGCACAAAATAAAACATACCACTGCTGCGGGCGCCCCACCCCACGGGAGTCGGGTCGTGGTGGTCATGGCCCCAAGGAGCTGTGGTGGGCGTCCCCTATTTTCATTTCTGAAAGGTGGCAACCCTAGATGAGACTGAAATTGAACTTTTTGAATGTCACAGCACACACCAGAAATGGCACTGCACATCACCCCAAAAACACCATACCAACAGTGAACTTTGGAGGTGGGAACATCATGGTGTGGGGTTGTTTTTCAGCACATGGTACTGGCAGACTTCATGTAATTGAGGGAAGAATGAACAGAGTAATGTACAGAGACATTCTTGATAATAATCTGCTGCCATCCACCATGATGCTGAAGCTGAAGTGAGGGTGGACATTTTAGCAAGACAATGATCAATTCAATTCAATTTTATTTGTATAGCGCCAAATCACAACAGAAGTTGTCTCAGGACACTTTCCATATAGAGCTGGTACAGACCAAGCTCTTGATCCCAAGCACACAGCCAAGAAAACTCTCAGTTGGTTTCAGAGAAAGAAATTAAAGCTACTAGAGTGGCCCAGTCGATCACCCAACTTAAATCTGATTGAAAATCCATGGAAAGAACTGAAGATCAGAGTTCATAGAAGAGGTCCCAGGAACCTTCAAGATCTAAAGAAAGTGTGTGTAGAAGAATGGGCCAAAATCACACCTGAGCAATGCATGCAACTAGTTTCTTCATACAGGAGGCACCTTGAAGCTGTCATTACCAACAGAGGCTTTTCTACCAAGTATTAAATCATTTTTAATTTTGCATGTTCAATACCTTTTGCCCGTGTCATTCCACTTTATCTCACATAACTTAATTTATGGACTTACTTGTTTTGGTGTCTTTGTATTTGTGGATTACTTGGGCTGTTACTGACATCTGGTGAAAAATTCATTTCAATAGCCCCATTAGAAATAAGTTTACTGACAAAAATGTTGATGCATTCAATACTTACTTTCTCCACTATATGTGCCATGTACATTTTTAGTATGCACTGCTTTATGAATGAGACCACAGATCAGTTGTTATTGTGTTCGAGTGCTGTGTATTTCTAAACTAATTTTCAATCAAATCAGAAGAAACGCTTTCAGGGGCACCTCGATAACTTGGTTTTCTCTACTACAACACCCAATGCAGGGTGAGGAAGAAAGTGTCAGTATGGGCCTAGCAGCTCGTTTTTGCCTTGGAGTCCTCTTGCAGGTTAATCTGACCATGCCTGCAGAATGTTTAAAAGAAGCAGAGCTAGGGATTGGGTGGCACTGGATAGGTCAAATCTACTAATTTCCTAAAATATCATTAGCAAGGCCATAAGGTCATAACCTGCATGTTTAGAGAGTGACACAGATAGGTAATTCTTTATAGAGATATTCATCTGCAGTAAATTACTTTGGTTCAGTCAGTAGAAGACCAAATCAAAATTACAAATCTGAGTATTTACATTAGAAAGCCATATTCTATCCACATTATGGTTGGAAATATTATAGATGTGATACATTGCAATATCTGGAAGCCCTGTTAAACCCTGGAGATTCATCAGTACCTAGGAAACTTTGGTATGTTTAATTATCAAGAATCCTTTCATTAAATCACTGAATAATGAAACTTTATGTCTGTCTGGGTCTTCTTATGTAATGTATACCAATTTGGAATTTTAATCCACTGTCTGAGAATGAATGGAACCTAAATGCATTTTTTTTTTTTCTCGGAAGCCTTTTTCCTGTTGGACTATAAAGGCTTATGTTGCCATTAGAAGCCCTCTGACTGTGGAACCTTTATCTGATTGTGTAATGGAGTTCCACAAATCCCAGTAGTGGCATTAGGCTTCGTCTCCCTTGGATCAAGTCTGCCTTAGTTAATTATAGACCGTCTATCTTCTCCTGGGACACTCATGGGACACATGGCTACGTAAGGAAAGAAGCTGCTGCGTCAATACTAAAAAATCAATCTAATCTAGTCTTTCCCCTCCAGAAATGAATTACAAACAAATTACAAACAGTTATATTAATAAACTGACTTTACAGTTTGTATCTTGGGATTATTAAACTGAGATTCACTGGATTGCAATTAAAACTATTGTAACAGGTGAGATAGCTGACATTAGTTTGTTCTCTCCACTTTCTTTTTCAAACTAGACCTAATGAACTGCAGAGACAGGTGGAATCGTGGACATACAAACCAGAATAAAAGCCCAAAGTGAATGCGTCCAGTTCATTGTCAAGAGATAAAGGCGACTCAGGCTTAACCTGTGATTATACACCTAAGTGTATAAGTACAAGTTCAAAAAGTACAAGGTGGACAGAAAGTGGATATAAATAATATCTGGACGAACACACATCACTTTGTTGACTGTTATATTTGATTTCCTCCAATTAATGTAATCAATAGTAGCTTACCATCATTTTTAAAGTCTATATTTTTAAATATATTAAACAGTCTATTCAGTAAAATAATTTCCATGTAGCCCACCTCTGTGTTAACCGATGATATTTCGGAAAGCCGAACTCTTGCACTGCCAGGAGGTCCCACCATAGCATCCAGTTAGTTATTTCAGCTGCTTCGCCTCCACTTTGACTGCTGATTCATGAAGCCCGAGAGCACACAGACTGCTGCAGATCCACATGTTGAAGGGGGAAAAAAAACAAACAAACAAAAAAAACTGTCAGTGCAGGAGAGGAATGTCCCAGAATGTATGTCTGCTCTGCTGAGCGCCACGAGGAAACACACACATTAGATACAGAAAGAGAAGCGTGAACCGGATGGCCCGGAGAGCTACCAGCCCCAAGGAAGAGAGAATAAAGGGATGAGATAGGCTGGGGGGGGGGGGAGGACACGGACACTGAGAAAGACAGAGATAGGGAGCGAGCAGGGGGGAGGAAAGGGGGAGAGAGGGAGAGAAAGAGACAGAGGGAGAGCGAGGTAATTGGATTGAGGCGTTCAGCACCAAGGACAGCTCCAGATCAACAGCTTCTTTCCACTGAACTACAGGCTGCTCGGCTCCTCTGCTGGTCACATTCTTTTTCTCTTAATTTCAAGTCTGTAAGGGCCCTCAGTAAGGATAATACTGCACGTGCACTCAACCTCCGTAGGAACAATGATGTCATCATCGGATAAAGAAACAATGATTTTGCCTGAAAAACCTGTTTATTTATCTGTTTATCATGGCTCACTGTCTGAAATGCACATTTACAATGTGAAAAATTTGAAGAAAAAAAAAAGTACAGACTTCATTTGGTTGCCCCTGTAACTTCAGTAACCATTTAGTGGCATGTTTAAACATGCAGACACGTTGTACTTGTGTGGCAGAGGGAGGGGGATATAATATGGGGGGTATGCCTACTATGATGACATATTTAATTAAGACACAAAGTTGATTTTACAGTAGCCCTTCCTATCCCACCTGCCTTGCATGTTTTACTCTCCATCCAGACTAAGTCAAAGTTACTGTGGCTCAGTAACTGATCTCTGAAAGTGTTTCTGCACCCAGAGTCCAATCCAGAGACATTGCAGTTCATAGTCCTCTAGATACCCCACTAAACGTGTTTTTTATGTAAAGTAGTGCATAGTGCTATAGTGCATAATGACAATTTCAAATTCAACTTTTGGTGGTATGGTGGAACGGTGGAAACACAGTCATCTCACAGCTAGAAGGTCCCGGTTCGAATCCTGCTGGGGGCGTGTCCTCCACCATGTCTTTCGGTGCCTGCTGCTCGAGGAAAAAAGGGCCTTTCTGTGTGGAGTTTGCATGTTCTCCCCGTGTTCACCTGAGGTATCCTCCATAAAAATACCCCCACTAAAAACACGCAAGAAGATCACCACCTGACCAATGGTGACAACAATGGAACTGGTCCCCGGGCACCGGTCGATTGGCAGCCCACCGCTCCCGGTCTGCCGTGGAGGAAGGACTGACCATGGATGGGTCAAAAGCGGAGACAGAATTTCACAAATGCATGGTGTGTGTAGTTTCCTCCTAACTCTGCATGTTGTGTGTAATAATTGTGACGAATAAAGGAAATCTTAATCTTAACTGCTTTTGTCAGCCACACAGAGGCACTGCAACACCTGTTAACTTCTTTATATAGTTTATTATTTATTTATAATGTTTGTGTTTAATTGATATACATATCTCTTTCTAGTTAACATTCATCCCAATAGGGGACTTGAGCGGTGCATTAGCTTGATTCCTAAAAGCAATGACTGCACTCCTCAATTGGAGGTACGTCCACAGAGGTATTTGTTCTGAAGAGACTTCTGAGTTAATATCTGCAAATGACTTAAACCCTTTGTCATTATAAAGATCACCTTCTTTGTCAATCTTCCTCACATATGAATTGTGCCATCTAATAGGTTTCCCCCCATCACCACTGATGGCTTATCCCAAGTCTGCATCCATGGGGACTGTGTCACAGGTTCTTCAGTATAGCTATGTAACTTCTTCCAGATACAATACTTACTTAGACATCAATGTGAAGACCTTCAGTGCGTTGTTAGGTAAAAAACAAAACACTGTTTTAACTGACTGGACATGAAGATTGCATCTCAAACTGTCACAGGTGGTTTAGGCTGACTAAACTAAAAGAATTGTCTTCAGAACTGTATGCATACTGAATGCCCAATGATAAAACTGAATATTGAACAATGAATGTTGAATCCTCCTTTGTCTTTAATGTTTGCAGAGTTTCAAGCCTGCTTTTCCCCCCATCCCATATAAAGATTAATTAACAATGTTAAGCTATATGCCATTTTGTGAGAACTTATTATGGAGGCTGTAGTTGACAGTTCAGAAAGAAGAAGGACCTCTGAACAATTTGAACAATTCACTTTATAACCAGAGAAAGAAGAGAAACACTGTATTGCTCTGGACACTCTCTTGATTAATTGCTGTGGCTGGGTATTGAACAAGATATCATCATCTAGATGCAAAGCAATCTTGTGAACCTTGTCACTATGTATATTTTCATCATCTCTTATAGCAATAGTAATGCATTCAAGGGCCAGAATAGCAAAGGAGAAGAGCCAAACCCCCATGTCTAATCCCACTATTGAGTTTAAAACCTGGGGATGCCTGACCATTTGTGATAACTGAGGCATAATACCTGAATATATGATTCTCACAATTCTGATATATATGGAACAAAATCTGTAAGAATTCAAAATGTTGAGTACATATCCCCACTCTACCCTGTCACAGGTTTTCTTCTCGACATCTAAAGACAATATGGTAGGACTGGGGGAGATACCTGTGTAACATTTTTATATTGCATAAATGCTTGGCATTATCAGCACCATACAATTTCTTATGCACTCAAGCTGATAAGCATGCATTTGGTTACATATCACCTTCTCCAATCTATTTGTTAATACCTCAGCCAAGACTTTCACTATTGATAGAGGGGGCCAGCTCTCACATAAACTGTGGTCTTTATTTTTTTTAGGAATCCAAAATGTTGACGCTGTATTAGAGATTGCAGAAAATGATTCTCTTTTTGAAAAATGATTATAATGAGCAAAAACGCAGAGGAGTGAGTTTATCATGACAAAGCATAGAAATCTTGAGAGAGACCATCATGACCAGGTGGCTTTCCAGTGGCCATTTGATGAATAGCTGGATTAGCGAATGAAACAGTTATGTCATTTTCCAGGAGCCTTCTCTCCTCAGCACTAACAGAAGACTGTTGAATATACTTGAGAAAAAGCTCCCCATTCTGGTTAGGAGATACCTGACCAGAAGCAGTTGATTCTGATTGATACAGCTTTTCATAATAATCTATAAAAATAAAACTGATTTCTTAATCATTTCACACCAGATTACCATGCTTATCTTTTCCAAGATGTGGATACATTCCTACTTTTATCGTTTTCCAATTTCCAAGCTAAAAATTTTGTGCATCTTGCACCACTCTCTTAATATCTAGCTTGCGTTCTTAGCATATTTTCAGCTTCGCTTGTGAGGAGAGAATTAAGCTGAAGTCTCAGGCCTGAGACTCCACTGACTCTTTTGTGTTACTAACCTCTGTTCTAATAGTCAGACTGCAATTGTCTTCATATTATTAGAATCACTGAAAAAATTGGAGCTGTGGGCAGTTTTTCCACATCTGAAACCAGGCAAAGAAAGATGTCCAGATTCCACAGGATATCATTTGGCGACATCATGCCACAAATAAATCTGACTAGACATGACAGAAAATGTAAGTTAAGTAAGTTTGTGATAAGTGAGAAAAGTAATGTTTCATACATACTGTACCCTTTAATAAACACTCTGTAGTTACTGTAGTATATGCAGTTGTTTAGCAATATGTAAATTCAACAAGACACCTCATAGCAATCCACACCTATCCACTTTCCAATGCTAATTATGGTCGGAGTCACAGGAAGTTAACAAACTCCTCCCAGAGAACCTTAAATTATTGTCAGATGGACCTTTTCAGCACAGTGTGTCTGTCCAGTGCCCTGAATGTCTGCACAATGGGGCTTCCTGAACAGATGGTGAACCACATCAAGGACAGTGGTGTTTTCTACACTGAACTCCAGACACCCTGGGATAGGATGATACTAATTCAGATAAACTGTGATTGTTACTAATTGAGGAAAACCTCAGGGTTGCAGTTTATAAAGATGATTGCAAAACTGACATCTAAAACACATGAAGTTCTGATATATTGGCATATTGACATTTTCTCTTCGGCACTACATACCACAACAGACCCGTACAATGTTTAATTTGTTAGAATGACAGATTGTAACAGAAGTCTTTCATTCCTCAGTCAGTAAAACCAGAATCTGGGCTCTTAGTGGGCCAGGGGTAAATCTACACAGAGGATGTGATGTAATGCAGGGCGTGTGTACCTGTGTGGGTAAGGCACTAAAGGTGGAAGCAAGTAATGAAACAGAGTGCACTGCAGGGGGACAATTTTTTTTGTTTGTTTTTAATATATCACTGTAATACAAATTTTGGTTTGTAATGTTTTGGTATGTCTATGAAACACCACCTTGTCATTCAAGACACATTTCTAACAAATCTGACAAAGTGAAATTTAATGTAATTGTGAGCACTGACACCCTGGTTACTACCCATGTTTACGCTCTTGACATTGATGGCTGGAACATAACTGTTTTTCTACCTCAATAACAATCAACAGCACAGAGATCAGCCAAGATTTCAGCATCCTGAAAACAGGATGAAAATCAGCTTTACTGGTTTACAAAATACACAAAATTTCTTCCATATTATCATTTATTAACTCTGATTGCAAAAAAGTTGCAAAAAAACAAAAAAAAAGAACGGACACTGTGAAAAACATACAGACAGAATGCGATTACTTGCTAAACCTTTTGACATATACTTCGAAAACAGTACAAAGAAAATATCGTTAATGTTTTACTTCATCAACTTGATAGATTTTTGTCAATATATGCTTATTCTGAATTTGTTGTGACAGGGTGAACAAAAGACTGAGAAAGTTCAGGAAAAAACACATTCCACAAGTTCATTGGTACAGGTGATCGTATGATTGTATGATGAAAAGGGCATCCTGGCAAGCAAGGTTAACCACTAAGGTTCACAACTTTGTGAAACACATGAATAAAGGATATTACTACATAGGCTCCGGAAGACAACACATTGGTAAATACAGCTTATTTGCAAATGACTGCATTCTGTTTTTATTTGTTTTACACAGTGTCCCAACTTTTTTGGAATCAGGGCAATTGAATGCCTTCCAATATTCGTGCACCATAAAGCAACTTTAAGACTTAACATCAACAGGTGTACATGCATTATTAAATAAACAAAAACACATTGGTATTATAACATATAAAATTGCATAACTCATCTTAACAGCATTATATTTAAAAAAAAAAAAAAAAAAAAAAAAGACTATGAAGAGTTTAGACAGCAGTAAACAGATGGGGGAGATCAGTTATTCCTAGCCACTTTTTAAAATCAAATTCAACATGTTTTAGAACTTTCAGATGAAAAAGTCATGCTTGTTTTCTGAACACACTGTTTGTACTGTCTGCAGACAGACTGACACGCAGTGAAGTGTATACAGAAAGTACTGGAAGGGGCGAGGGTGTCTGGTCATATACATCAGAACAACACTTAGGTCCCAAACACTAAAACAATAAAACCACCCTGAGCCAACATGTAAGGACAGCTCCAATTCAGAAATACATGAACAGAATGCATAGAAAAATCTGCGTTCAAATCCTGTGATTTGAATTATAAATGAGAGTCAACAGGGAGAGGACATGAGGGGAAATAAACATAACCTAAGTATGTACATCAAAACAACAGTAGAGCACTATTATTACATTGTTGTGTAGCTTTTTCCCCTTCTGTTTCAAGCTCAAGTTTGTTGGTATGTTTGTGCTGAGGTAACACCCCTTCAGTAGAGGATGCTTCCGTCTTTACTTGTGTTCCAGCCGCAGCAGCTGCTCCTTACCGTTAATGGTTAATGACCGCAGCTGCCCATCCTCTTCCACCTCCACCCGCTCCTGACCATTCTCCACAATTCTGGTGGAAGAGAGACCCACAAGGAAAAGAGGGTGTGAAGGAGGAAAGAATGTACATGCAGTTTTAAAACAGACTTCACTGACACAAACCCTCCTAAACAGAAGAAACTGAGTTCTCAGCTTAATGAGAGACATTGATGGGTTCATCCATCCATTTAAGAGATGTATTTTGTTAATCAAAAAGGTTTTTATCGAGCAAAGATACAGACACAATGCTTGTGCCTCACCATCTACAATCCACAATTTTATCTGTTAATTAATTGAAGGAACAAGAAGACTGTCAAATTTTATGTCATTGAACCCATTATCACTATGCCAATATGCAATGTCTATTCCTGAAATTTATAGAGCGGCAGGGGAAAAAAAACCCAACAACAATTCTATACTACCCTTTATAGTTCAGAGCCACCAAATAACTCATTGCATATCCTCCATTTCTTAGACCAATGTTTCTCCATTCCGGTCCTCAGGCCCCACAGTCCTGCATGTTTTAGATGTTTCCCTCCTCCACCACACCTGATTCAAATGATCAGCTTGTCATCAAACTCTGCAGTGGCCTGATAATGAGCCACTCATTTGAATCAGGTGTGTTGGAGCAGGAAACATCTAAAACATGCAGGGCAGTGGGGCCCGAGGACCGGAATTGAGAAACACTGTTTTAGACAATTCTTGACAATTCTGAAAACTGGGCCACAGATTAACAGGGAGATATTGACAGAGGAAGTGCACAAGCAATTAAATCTACGCAGGGCAACAAAGCACCAGGCTTCTCGATTGAAATATATAAAGAATTTGTTGTCAACATGGCACTGACGCTTACCCTGATGTACCAGGAAATTTTCCATCAACAGCAACTGCCTCAAACTATGACACAGGCAATCATATCAGTATTGCTTAAAAAAGATAAAGATCCCTTGATGTGTGATTCATACCCCCTATAAGCCTAATGAGTTGCGATTATAAAATCCTTACAAAAATCTTGGCCACCTGTGTTGAAGCTGTAGTCCCAAAGGTTGTTAACCCGGACCAAACTGGTTTTGTGCTAGGCAGACAGTCATTCTACAACATGTATTAAATGATTATTTAATGTACTGTATGCACCTCACTCTGTAGATCAGACAGAAGTAGTGATTTCTTTGGATGCCAAGAAGGCGCTGGACCGCATCGAATGGCAATATTTGTTCACTGTCCTTGAAAGGTCTGACTTTGGTTCATCATTCCTAACATGGGTTAGAATTATTTAAATATTTATTTATTTATTTATAAAATTTCCAATTAATCTTACGGATAGAGACTACTCTTATTCCCCTTTTAAACTTGAATATAAGGTATTCACATATCTTGGAATCAAAGTCATCCATTCAATGGGGGAGTTATATAATCAGAACTTTAAAATATTATTTAAGTGAACACAACAAGATTTCAAGAAATGGTCAACACTGCCAATTTCATTAGCAGGCTGCATTAACATAGTTAAAATGACAGTCTCACCTAGATTTCTCTACCTTTTTCAAATGGTTCCCATATTCATATCCAAGGAAACCTTTCAACAACTAAAGCATTGACAGAAGTCTTGTGCATGAGGACATAGTAACTTAAAATGGTATATAACTTTATTTCAAATCAATCAATAGTAACAATAAATGTTTTTTTTTTGTCACAATAATAACTGGGTGCAAAATTAAACTGTCAAAAAGTGTCCTGATGTTCACAGCTTGGTAAAGCCCATAACATCTGTTTTTGCAAGGACAAAAGGTTTGTGTCTTTAAATGATTCAACCAATTACAGACGAGAGTTTCACCTGTGACAAATCCTGGAATTAACACATTCCCAGGTGTGTATAAAAAGAATCCCAGCACACCAAGCCTTCATGTGAAGTGCAACCTGAACTTCTGACAACATGCCAAAGATTCAACTACAGACCAAAGTGCTGATCATAAAGAGCCTGAAGACCAAGTCTGCTGCTAAGGTGGCAGACATCTTCAATGTATCCAAATGTCAAGTGGAGAGGATAAGAAAAAAATATGAAGAAAGTGTTGACGTTCATGGCAAGCCCAGGTCAGGCAGACCCCGTAAGACAACTGTTCAAGAGGAGCGTCTGTTGCTTCAACAGTCCATGGCCAGCCCTTTTTCAACTACAGCAGAGCTACATGAGAACTGGTCATCAGAAACCCCTGTATCTACGAAAACGGTTTGTCGAATTCTCTCTCATGGTGGTCTCCATGGCCGAATTAGTGGTCAGAAACCAGCATTAAACAGAAGACAACAAAACAACCGTGTTGCATTTACCAAGGCCCACACCTTGCAGAAAGGATGGACAGTGGAAAAATGGCAGAGGAAGGTTAATTTTTCTGATGCTTCATCCATTGAACTGCATCCCAATCGCCACAAATACTGCAGAAGACCTGTTGGAACCCACATGGACCGAAGATTCACCAAGAAAACAGTCACATTTGGTGGAGGAAAAATCACGGTTTGGGGTTACATCCAGTATGGAGTGGATGGCAACATCAACAGCCTGAAGTGTCAAGAAATCCTTGCTGCCCATTACATTCCAAACCACAAAAGTGGGCAAATTCTTCAGCAGGATGGCGCGCTTTCTCATACTTCAGCCTCCACATCAAAATTCCTGAAAGCGAAGAAGGTCAAGATGCTCCAGGATTGGCCAGTCCAGTCACCAGACATGAACATTATTGAGCATGTCTGGGGTAAGATGAAGGAGGAGGCTTGGAAGATGAAACCAAAGAATCTTGATGAACTCTGGCAGTCCTGCAAGACTGCTTTCTTTGCCATTCCAGATGACTTCATCAATAAGTTATTTGAGTCATTGCCAACATGTATGGATGCAGTCCTTCAAGCTCATGGGAGTCATACACGATACTAATTATTTTTCCCAAGGCACCATGGCTTTATGTTCTGATGTTGTTGTAGCATGTTTGTGTATTCAAAATGAAGTATAATTTCTATCGTGCATTATCTTTTGTATGTGACAACACTTTTGTCCAAGCAAAATCTGACCTTTCTGTTCTAATTAAATGATAAAACTCAGTGAATGATACAATACTTTATTTTGGTATAATACGCATAATCTAGGGGCCTTTGCCTTTCATAAAAGCTATTCCGATTCCAACTGATCAACTACAAGTCAAGTTATTATTTGTTGTTCCTACAACATGGATAAGCGACAAGACTTTTTTCAGGGACTGTAGAACGATTTATTTCATCGTTCACGTGGAACAATTCAAACCTCAGGATGAAGAAGATATATTTGGAAGTCCCCAGGGAGACAGGGTTAGGCTTGCCTAACTTGATCCATTACTACTGGGCTGCGAATATCGTCAAACTTTTACAATGGGCATTTATTTATGAGAATAAACAGGGCACAGATAGGCTCATATGGAACTCTTATCCAATCCTTTATCAATACTTACCTCTCCACTACCATATCCGTAACATACAATTAACAAACCCGGTGGTTAAAGCTTCACTTAGGATATGGGTACAATTTAGGAGGCATTTTGGATTAAAGCATGTTTGCAAACTTCTCCCAGTAGCAAATAATCAATTTTTCCCACCGTCTCTTTTGGATAATGCATTTCAGTACTGGCATAGGAATGGACTGGTGTTTTTCTGTGACCTTTTTACAAACTGTACGTTTACATCATTTGAAACTCTTGCTAAAGACCATAACATAGCCAGATCCCAGATTTAAGGTACCTTCAAATTCACAGTTTTGCCAAGGAAGTGTTTCCCACATTTCCTCACCTGCCACCCAGGAATCAATGAGACGATATTCTTGGACTAGATCACTTTGAGAGGAGGAATGTCTCTACAATCTATGCATACAGAGATTGAAACATATCCTGGGACAAAACAAAATCTGCTTGGGAGAGGGATTCAGGTGTGGAGCTTTCTGAGGATTCGTGGCGTGACAGTTTAACTTGTATACACACCTCATGTGTATACGTCATGGTCTAATTCAATTTAAAGTGCTTCACCATCTTCACTATTCGGGAGAAAGGCTTGCCAGACTCTTTGCCACTGCAGACGCTGACTGTCCGATGTGCAGCCATAGTCCAGCCTCAATAGGACACATGTTCTGGGCGTTCCCCTTCCTTAACAGCTACTGGGGACAGATATTTGATGTTTTTACGCATATCTGTAAACAAACCATGACACAACCCCTGATTTTCACACAGCCATCTTCGGTATACCTACCCCGAACTGAAATGTCACATCTCTGCAGGCAAATGCTTTAGTGTTTGCTTAATTTCTGGCTCACAGACGTATTCTTTTTAATTGGAAGTCAAATAATGCCCTGTCATTCTCACAGTAACTAAGAGACGTGCTGTCTTTTCTGCACTGTAGAAAAGCTCTGATGTAAAGTATGTAAAGCCCGTAACACTTTGTTTTGACCTGGAGTTCTTTCATCAACTTTATCGAAAACTTTCCCTTCCAGTGACTGTACTATCTACCTGGTTGTAACCACAATATTTACACAGAAGTATGGGTATACTTTTGCTTTGAATTGAAATGAGATGTACCTTTCTAGTCTCCTGTGATTTGTTTCTGTATTTTTTTTTTTTTTTTTGTCTCCCTATTTGAGTCTTGGAGGGAGGGGTGGGGGAGAGTGGCATGTGTTTATAAATACTTGTTATTTTGGTTGTTTGTATATTGTATATGACTGTTCTCATAATTTCAAAAATGTAAAATAAAATTTTCCCAAAAAAAAAGCAAGCAATGTCTCGCTTTACACCTGTAACATATCTTGCATTGTCTGAAAAATTTGAAAGAAGAATGCCCGCAAGATGGTGAATGTACATGTTAACCAAACTTTGTTACAGTAGGTAATAAGTATATCCGATGAACCCAAGTTTCTTCAGTTTATATGAGAAACATTACAATCACCATAACATAGAGTGAGCTTGATTTTTTTTACAATTTCACATCACCTGAACTTTCTTGCACCGCCATAATGTTGGGTGACATTTGATCAAAAAAACTGAAAATCCAGGGAAAAGCTGTGTTTGCTCAACTCTGCAGTTGTCCACTGCCTTCATGCAAGACAAAAGTAACAATAAGTGTATATAAATGCAACCAATTGTAACTGTGTTATTTAAGTAATTGGTGGAATTACAACATTGACTGTAACTTACTGTAGTGCTGAGCAGATGGACACTCCTAGGGTGTGGGTTAAGCTGCTTTCTATTCACTTTTCACTAAGTCGTGTACAAGATGGCGAAGCACAAGCGGCAGCAGTGTGATTCTGTGTTTTTCCTCATGTTACTTCCGTCACTAGTCTCAGTCGATCGTGCGTACGTATGGATGTATAACTGGTGAGACGAGTGATCTGCTTTTTACTCTTTTCTGGAATGCTTAAATCAGCGTTGGGAGATCCACTGAACCACAGCTACATTCTTTACAGAACGGAGAAAGGGATGCAGAGTTGGGGCGAAGTGCCGTGAAAAGTAAAGACAGTACAAACCATTATTATCTTATTATGGGGAATGTAAGATCTTTCGCAAATAAGATGGAAGATCTAACAGTGCTAACCAGTGCTAACCCCGTCAGCCGATGCAACAGCAGCAGCATGCAAGCTGCTGCAAACTGTGGTCTCACAGCTGCAGACACCGCACCCCCAGGCCCTCCTCCTCATCTCTGGGGATTTCAATCATGCTTCCCTGTCTTCCACTCTCCCCAGTATGTTAAATGCCCCACCAGAGACAATAGAACACAGGACCTACTGTATGCAAACACTAAGGATGCTTACAGCCCATCAACTCTCCCCCTGCTGGGCCATTCCCACCACAATCTGGTTTATCTGCTCCCTGCATGCATACCTTTGGTGAAAAAACAACCACCAACCATCAGGCATGTGAGAAGGCAAGGCAAGGCATATTTATTTGTATAGCACAATTTATACACCAGGCAATTCAAAGTGCTGTACAGAAGCATACAAATACATTAAAATCATACATTTAAAAGAAAGAAAGAAAGAAAGAAAGAAAGAAAGAAAGAAAGAAAGAAAGAAAGAAAGAAAGAAAGAAATTAGAAGAGAACAGAAAAATAAAATACATTTAAAGGAAAATCAAAAACAGAAGCCAGTAAAAAATAATAATTTCGCATTTAGAATGATTAAAGTCACTGAGCAGACATATTTGCTTTAAGCAAAAGCTGGAGCAAATAATAATGCTTTCAACCCTGATTTAAATGAGCTGACACTTGGTGCAGACCTCAGGTGTGCAGGGAGAATGTTCCACAGGTGAGGACCATAATAACTGAAAGCTGCTTCACTTTGTTTGGTTCTCATTCTGGGAACACACAATAGACCTGTCCCTGATGACCTGAGAGGTCTGGATACTTCATATGGAGTTAATTAATCTAGAATATATTTTGGTCCTAGACCATTTAATGCTTTGTAGACCAACAGTTAGATTTTAAAGTCTATTCTTTGACTCACAAGAAGCCAATGTAGTGAGGACTGGTGTGATATGGTCCATTTTTCTGGTGTTTGTAAGGACTCGTGCAGCATTTTGAATCAGCTGTAGTTGGCTAATTGTTTTTTTGTTTAGGCCAGTAAAGACTCCATTGCAATAGTCCAACCAACTGAAAATGAGTGCATGAACATGAAGTTTTTCCATGTCTTCTTTGGATAGACAACCCTTAATTCTGGTTATATTTTTCAGGTGGTAGTAAGCTGATTTGGTAATGAGCTTTAAATGGTTCTTAAAACTCAGGTCAGAATCAATAATTACACCAAGATTTCTGGCTTTATCTGTTGTTGTCAGTGACATGGAGTTAAGGTGAGCACTGATCTTTGACCTTTCATTTTTGGGGCCAAATACAATTACTTCTGTCTTATCTACATTAAGCTGAAGAAAATTCTGGCACATCCACTCATTGATTTGATGAATACACTCACTCAGTGAAAGTAAGGGACTGTAGTCATGTGATGACACAGAAATATAAAGTTGTGTATCATCTGCGTAAATATGATAACAAATATTATGATGCTCCATAATCTGAGCTAGGGGCAACATGTAGATATTGAAAAGAAGTGGTCCAAGAATGGACCCTTGTGGCATCCCACACATTATCTTTCTTCATTCAGATACATGCTCACCAACTGACACAAAGTAGTCTCTATTTTGTAAATAGGATTTGAACCAGTGTAGTACAGTACCAGTAAGTCCCACCCACTTTTCCAGTCTGTCAAGAAGTATGTCATGATCAACTGTATCAAAGGCAGCACTGAGATCTAATAATACTAAGACTGAGGTTTTGGAAGCATCATGATTCAGATGTATGTTATTTAAAACTTTGATAAGTACAGTCTCAGTGCTGTGGTGTGGACGAAATCCAGACTGAAATGTATTAAAAAGATTGTTCTGCATCATGAAAGCATGCATTTGTTGAAAAACAACCCTTTCAATAATTTTTCCTAGAAAGGGAAGATTCGATATTGACTTTTTTTTTCATTCAAGCCGCAGGTAATTGGTCAACTACATGATGTGTGGTGGCTTCAGTGTGTATGCACTGAGCAGGAGGGGGAGGAGCGGGGGTTACAGACACAGTGCGTGCACGCACACGCACGCACGCACGCACGCGCACACACACACACACACACACACACACACACACACACAGCCTTTAAGAAGCAATTTTCAACTGGCCATTCAATAAATAGGTTGTAAAAGTAAAATCTGCAGTCAAGTGTCATTTGTTTAAGCTGCCACAGCTCCCTGCCCCCGCTGCTGAAAAAAATCCTAGAGGAAACACTGAGGTGGACTTGGAGGAGTTGGAGCTGCACACTGTTTGTCTTATCCTTGAAATTTTATCTGTAAAAAAGGCTGAAAAATCATTGCATGACTTGTTGGATAGCAGTTCAGGAAGGACTGATGCTGAGATGCTGAGATGCAAAGTGCGGGCATTATTACAGTTTCTGTTGATAATCTCTGAGAAGAATGCTTGCCTTGCCTTCTTTAGTTCATGGTTATAGGTGTGGAGAATCTCATAATGAACCTGGAGTTTGGTTTATCGCCACCTGCCCTGCCTTTTTCCTTCCTGACAAAACTTTGGTCTTAATTGGGGCGATGGAGTCAATAATAGTCGTAACTTTGGAAATGAAACTTTTTACAAGGTCATCAGTTGAAGCTGAGGCCAGTGTTGGTGATGGTGTAAAAGACTGAGTGAAGACTGCACAGGTGTTATCATTAATATGACGCTTTTTGATTACCTCTGTTCCACTTCTGTTAAGAATAGCAGGTGTGGCCATTTTAAATGACACACAGTAGTCAGATCAGAAAGTGCAACATCCATCACCACAACCTCAGAGATATTAAGCCCTTTGGAAAAAACAAATCTAATACATGCCCTTTGTTATGTGTTGAATGTGTTACGTGCTGAGATTCTTGCCTCCCTCTATTTCCCTCTGTTTCAGTCCCTTTCAGAATGCGCTGTTTCTGGTGTCTGGAGCTTTAAATGCAAATGAGCTGCTGCTGTCCCACCCATGTTACCGTGGTAACGGGAAGAACGGAGAGCATAGGCTCACGTTGCACTATGCATGTGAACGTAGCGGACATGGTGGCAGTAAACAGACAGAGTTCGTCAGTAGTTGAACCGTACGTGTTCGAACCTGAATCGAATCCTGAAGGAGGGGAGGCTCCTACAGAACCTCAGAGAATTCAGCAGGACGCTTCTGAAAGGTTAGTCTAAAAACGTCTTTCTATTTTTTTCTCTTCAGCATGAGCACCGCCTGTACAGGAGGTAGCGTGAGACGCCCACAGTTCAGACGGTCAATGCTCACTCTAGGAAGCACCAATCCTAACTTGTAGCATACCAGAATGACGGGGAGAAACTCAGCCAAAAGCCTCTACCAAGCATTTGCACCCAAAGGAAACATAATTCATACAGCAATAAATCATATGGGCATGTGACGAAAACACGGAAATAGCTTATGTCCACTTAAACGCGTCTGCTGATTTCACCACATCACACAAACCACACAAGCCTGGGATCATATGAAAGCAGAGAGTCCAAAGGTCCTGGTTGTTTACATAAAGAGGAGGGGGTTTCTAGTAGTCACTGGGTTGCTGAGACATTGACCAGTCTAACTGTGCTGTTAGTTTCAGCGCTCCGTCTCATTTACACATGCAGGGGCAGAGCACACAGACAACACTGCTGAGCAGCACTACTGACCATTCACTTCAGGCTGAGGAAAAGTAGCTAGCTAGAGCACACACATTCAAATGTAAAAAAAGGGGTGCTGTTATTGGCTGAAAATGCTGGTATGCAACGTTTCATATTTCTTTAGCTTTATATATGCATGAATTGTCTTTTTTTTATTTGATTGTATCAGTACACATGTGGAAATTGTGCAACAATGCAGTCAGAGCCTGAGAACATATGCTGCCAGGAGGTGCTACAGGTCACAATATCTTTACTGCACTTAAAGTATGATCGCAGTGTATGATTGCAGATAACATGCCACTGCAGATACTGACCTTATGTTATGCATAACAGGTTACAAGACGGCTGCAGCAGCTGGATGTAAGGCCTCCAGGCATGATCGAGCATCCAGGTTTAGAACCTGTTTGCCTAAATGTGCATACAACACTTACAGGGTTGACTACGGTCCTTTACAGCTATGGGGGACAGAGCAGTGAGTTTCATCTTGACCAACTTCATTGTTCATACGACATAATAAACTAAATAAAGTCAGTCATATCTTTTCTTGAACATATAGCCAAGTTTTTCCTTAGCAAATACTGTATATTACACATTTATTCACATGAAACATTTTATAGATATACAATAAATATTTATTGACCGCAGCCATGAGTATTTGTACATGGAAATACAGTACAAGTGAAGGAATCACTGAATCTATATTAGAAAAATGTGAATACAGATGTTGACATTATAGAACCTTTTGACTAACATATTGTTCAATTTTCTCAGTTGTTACAGGTATCTAGCCTATATGAATTTTGTGAGCTGGTGCTGGAGCTTCCTTGGAAAGAAGATTTGTGTAGTCATCCCATCACGTGCATGTCCATCAAATCATCAATATACCCTGTGCAATACACAGACACACAGAAAAACATGAATCATTAGTATCATTTATTGGATTATTCAACAACTGTTAATATAGTGACATTTTACACTTTGAATTCTGTGTTTAAGTGTGTAGTTTTTGGTTCATTTATTGTATGACGTACAATATAAATGTTTGTTTTTTGAGTGAAAAAAAGTTAACACGAATGTAGCCTCAGTCTTCACTGGTTTGGCTCTGCACTCTCTCTTCATGAACTTTGGAAAGCTCAATTTGAAAAGAGGATCCCCTGATGATGTGATGGTTTGTCCTCTAACAGCATTTTCACTGTAATGCAGTGCAAAATTATATTCTTATGATAACAGGCCATACTTAGGAGTAAAACATGACAGCACTGTTACAGTGTCAATTCAAGCGCTAAAGGCTGCAACAGCTCACTGCTACACTTGATCAACAGCAGGTAACTGTAATGATGCACTGGCCTATGTAAAAAGAGAGAAGTGACATCAGCTTTATCTTACGTGTATAGCTATGCCAACAGCTGCATACAGCGTAAAAAAGGATCACTCATAAATAAAATCCAGAGAAAAAACGCTTGGAGTGTAAATTGTGCTGGGATGTAGCAGTCTCAACCATACACTCGTTTTGCCCTGGGCTTTTCTAACATACACCAGTTTAGAAGATATTTCCAAATGCATTATTTTCACAAATTCCAAAGCTTAGACCCGGTGAAGCGTCCGTGTATGTATCGTTTGGCCGACCTGGTCGCTGGGTTTGCATATGAAGACCGTGCTGATTGCTAACTAGAAGCTAGTGGTTAGCGTTAGCTTGTGCTATATGGCAAAACGCTACTTTGTTAGTTCGTGTAGAACTGAAAAATGAACACAGCTTAACATTTGTAAATGCTGGTATCTCCCTCGGACATGCACTAAATCATTTACGAGACCAGAAACGTGGTGTGATGTACCAGAAGCTACGGTGGCAGCGAGCTAACGTTTGACGGCTGAAGCCGCAGTCTCGAAGCTAGCGGTTAGCCATACGTCGTTCAAAACAAACACGCTACAACACGCAAGAGTTCGCGCTAATCTACAAAAGAAACACACAGCTAATTATTTGTATACTTACATGTCCTTCCTCTGCAGGTATTCCACGCAAAGTTGGAAGTGAGCCCTCCTTTAGATGAAGTCTCTCGGCTAATCCTGCCTTGTACTGACCGAGGTTGGAAAAACGGTCAGCCTTGAAGTGGTTAGCACACACCAGCAGGTTTTTGCCAACTGTAGCTGGGATGTTGCCCTCAAAAATGAATTCAATCCATGCCACTGTTTTGTCCTCTGCTGCTTGGAGCCGATTTGTGCTGGTCTTTAGAGCCAACAACAGAAGAATGCATGTAGCGCCTCGACATGATAACTACTTACACAGTGCTTTCAATAACGAAATGGCGTATCTGTGGTAGCGCTGTATCTGGTGGGTGGAGAGACACCAGGGAGATGGGGAGGGAGTGGTGTCTGGTGGGCAGGAACATGTTCCCGTATTGCGTATTAGCGAGAGACAATTGCAAATGGTTGGTTTGGAAGGGTGTTTTCAGAAATCCGTATCTCACTCGAAAAAGCGCGAACGGTCTTATTTCACACTTTGTATGTGTGTGGCAGCACCAGAGACAGGGGCGGAGCTACGGCCAATCAGAAATTCAAATAAAAAAAAATTAAAAAAATAAAACGATTTTCATGTCCCGTATTATTAAAAACTTGTTTGGGTCTCTGGTGCTGCCACACACATACAAAGTGTGAAACAAGACTGTCCGCGCTTTTTTGAGTGAGATACGGATCTCTGTAAGCACCCTGCCTTCAGCTTCCACACAAGCTTCCACACAAGCTGTTTGAATTCGGCGCTCCCGGTGTCTCTCCACCCAGCGCCACCTTCCCACAGATCCGCTGTTAGGTTATTGAAAGCACTGTGCTGTGAATCATGTCCAGGCGTTGTTCTGTTATTGGCTGTAAAGAGGAGCACAAATCGCTCCATCGGCTCCCAGCTGACAGAAGAGCACTGTGGATTGAATTCATTTTTCAAGGCATGGAGGTGCATGCCATGAACTTTTTTTTCCATTAATAGTAAAGGTGCATAAACTGCGTTCACATGTGTTTCCTCCACTCCAGCCATCCATTTCGTTCCTGTCAGACAAGACGATTTCTCTTCCTTCCTTCAAACTCCATTTAAACTGCATGTTTAACAGCCCAGTTTAATAATAATAATAATAATCGGGGATTAAGCCCCAAACCCCCTATTAGGTAGGTGCTGAACACTTTCTAGCGTGACACAGTAGTGATGTGTCGGTCGTGTGTCGGTTTGAAGTAAACAATTGAAGCCAGAGAGCGAGCTGCTTTGGGCTTTTTTTTTTTTTTGGTTTGTTTTCGCATTTTTCTCGACTTTTTTTCCGTTCAAGCCGCACGTGATTGGTCAGATACTTGATGTGTGGTGGCTTCAGTGTGTGTGTGTGTGTGTGTGCGCAATAAGGTGTGTGTGAGCGCGTGCACACACACACCTTATCAATTTTAGCGAAGTGGTGATCAGTCCCGCCCAGACTTAATCCACGCCCGCCCATCTGTCACGTTCTGCATCTGCCACTGACCAGAGACCCAAAATAACACCCCAAAACCCAGAAAAAGATGGTTTTTCATAATATGGGACCTTTAAAATTTCTTTAGCACATCCATCGTTGAGATTATCAACATGAATGTTGAAGTCACCCACTAATACAACACAGTCAAAATCAATACGAAAACAGACAGTGGTTTGGCAAACCCATCGGAAAACTTTGGATTGTATTTTGGGGGCTTGTAGATGGTTACAACAGGGAGACTTTGATTGAATGGCAACATATTCAAAAGATTCAAACTGACCATAAGAGACTCTCTTGCATTGGATGCTATCATTAAACAAAATGGTGACTCCACCTCCTCTCTTAAGCATTCTTAATTCACTTAGGAAAATGAAACTCGGAGGGGCTGACTCATTGAGAACTGCTGCACTGTTATCTTGTCCTAACCAAGTTTCAGTTAAAAACATAAAATCAAGCTTGTGCTTGATGATAAAGTCATTGATTAAGAATGATTTGCCTGCCAAAGACCTAACATTTAAAAGAGCTAAGTGTGCTAAAAAGTACAACATCCCCATGTTTTAGAACATACTGTGGCTGACATGGAATACATGTTCAATGATGTGATGTTTCTGGAGAGATGGACCGATCTTCTCCTCCTACCTATTGTGACATGAATGAATGCAGCTTCTGGCACAATGGGCCCTGGCTTTTCCTTGGAAAAGCCAGGCATAACATTTGCCTTAAAAGCTGGACCCAGAACACATCAGTTACCAACACAAATAGGTGGCTGTGCTGGGCTCTTACAAGGGGACTGGAGTAGGTTCAGATCAAGCCGTGGAGGGGGTGGAGGTGGTGCCCGTCGGCGCTATGGTGGTGGAGGGGGGCAGGGAGGACTGACACTGGCAGGTTTATTACCCGGTACACAGCCTTTTAGTTTTGTGGGAGCTGTATCAGAGCTAATTAGCTGGATGTTAGCATTCTCCAGTCCGCTGTTTTGAGTCAGCAGCAAAGTGCTGTCATTTCCACAAGGTCCATTCACTTCTGTGTTTATTTCCAGACGCTGAACTTTAATTTCCAACACTGCAACCTGCTGCAGAAGTTTGTAGACGTCATCTGTGGAGAAAGGAGGCATCTTGGCGCTAGTTAGCTTTAGCTGCCAGCAGGCTTTTCTGTTGATAGGCTGAAGCAGGCGTTTTCCGTCAGTAGGCCAGAGCATAGTGTATCCGTGAAATATCAGAGGTCGCAAAGGTTATCCACAACTTTTAAATATTTGTCCATAAAGTACGTCTTTAGATGTCCAATTCAGCCAAAAATTAAAACTTTCAAGTTTAAGGAAAATTAAAATAAATACAGAAAACAAGATGGGAAATCACGAGCCCAGACAGAAACCAGCTACCAGAAGAGGAGGAGGAGGAGGAGGAGGAGGAGGAGGAGGACACACAAGATGGTCAGAGGAGTCCAGCATGGCACTGAGGGACTGTTTTGACACCACTGACTGGAATGTGTTGTGCAGTCCACACAGGGAGGACATTGACAGTTTAACAACTTGCATTACGGACTACATTAACTTCTGTGTGGAAAACACTGTGCCTACTAGAAAGGTACGGTGCTTCCCAAACAACAAACCCTGGGTGTCCCCGGAACTGAGAGCCTGACTGAATGAGAGGAAGAGAGTCTTTCAATCAGGGGACAAAGATGAGCTGAGGAGAGTGCAGAGGGAGCTGAAAAGAGAGATGAGGAAAGGCAAAGACAGCTGCATGAGGAATCTGGAGGAGCACTTTCAGGGCAACAAAACCAGAGAGGTTTGGAGGGGTCTGAAAACCATCTCAAGCCACAACAGTGATAGCAGGAGGGGTCCAGAATCTGGAGAATGGGATTGGGTAAATGAACCAAATCTGTTTTTCAACAGATTTCATTATACCCCCGTACAGATGCAGCAGCCTCGAATTTCCCCTCCCAGCCAGAGGCCATCCAGCTCCCAGCCGGCTCCCAACCAGCTACCAGTCGCAGGGAGTCCCCCCCCCTCCTCTTGGGGGTGTGCCCAGAATCCGCTATAAACACGCCTCTTCATTCAATTGCAGGGTGTCAGATGGCGTGTCACACTCACATCTCAGGGGCAAAAATTTTTACTCCACTACATTCATCTGCTTTAGTAGGCTTATTTGTAGTTAGGCAGTCAGTTACTCAACTATTTTATGATTATTTAAATCAACTTAGAAAAATATTTCTCGCACAAAGTCTTAAAAAAGTCTTAAATGTGTGTTTCCATCAGCCTGTTTTAATGCATATTTTCGATTTGCAAATAGAAAATTCCTAAGTTTTTCTCTTACAATATACTGTATGAATTTTTGTGTGATTGTTGCGATAAAAAAAACAAACTCATGTAAAAAAGTTGTATATAATCACTTCCTATATGATAATAAGCATACTTCACATTACAAAAACAGTCGAAAAGATTCAGTTCTGATCTTAAAAAGAAAAAAAAATTTTGAACCTGAGAACAAGAAGCATCAGCTCAAAGTTACGAAATCATGTGGCGGAGATTTGGCGCAGTTGGTAGAGCGTCCGCCCCATGCATGAAGTTCTCTGCAGCGGCTACGGGTTCGATTCCCGCTTTCAGCCCTTTGCTGCATGTCATCTTCCCTCTTTTATGGCTGCTCCTCAGCTGTCCTATACACTAAAGGCCAAAAAGCCCAAAACATAACTTTGAAAAAAAAAGTTACAAAATCATTCCTGAGACATAAATGTGATGTAGCTTTACAAAACAGCCTGTGACTCCAAGAATAAACAGGCTCCATCTGTTTACATAGAGTTTGCTTTTGATAATTATCAACAAAAATGATGACCTAATTTTACTTTACATGCGCTGGAACAGAGACAGAGCTGCAGGAGCAGAGATACTCGGTCCTGCGTGGCTGCTGCCACGCGTCATCTGGAGATTCCAGGGCTCGCCTATGTTTTCCACAACAGGCGCGCGGCTCTCGGGAAAAATAGACCAGGAAGCGGCCAGTAGACAGTCATATTAGTATTGGTTGAATATGCGCTAATTTTTGCGATCGCAAGATTTCCTGGTTGGACTGATAATATACATTTTGATGCATGAGGGAGGTGGGAAAGTTGGCTTATCCATAAATGTAATTAAGTGTAATGGAAACATTTAGTGTTGTCTATAAAGTAGCCAGCGACACAATATTAATATCTGTAGCACAAATTGATTTTTAATTACTGGAGGTACGCACTCCCCTCAGCCCTCCACCTATTTTACTGGCCATAGCTAGTCTGTGGGACAGTGGGGGCTGGGAGCCTGTTTGGCTGGCGACCATCCATTGAGTTAGAACAAAGGATACACTGTAATGCAAATAATGACTTTTCAGCCAACAACGCGGCCGGCTCGACACTACACATGCCTGACAGAGTGACAGACAGGAGAACATCATGACGCCCATGGTGATGATGCGCGATGTGTCAGTGAAACTACAGGTTTAATCAGCTCTGAAATGTGCCGGGAGTTAATCGCTTCAAATGCACAAATGCAGTAAAGTTCACAAACCACCAACAGTTTATAGAATAGGATGGTCTGTCTATCAGTGGCCATACGGCAATGACCTATTGTAAAGCAGCTCTCTAATAATTAAAATAGATGTCACACTGTGCGGAAGAGCTTAATAAGTTAACAAGAGATTTGGCCACGAAAGCTGAAATGTAAACTTCTGTGATGCAAAACTGTGTTTGCTTCTGATGTTTAAGTGTGAAGCGTTTTAAATCAATTATATATTGCATGCCACGGATTAGATAGATACAGAAATCATCATCTGAGAAATACTCATGATACTGATTTCACTGTTTATTGGCCGTTTTCATGTGTGTGTGTTAACTGATTGGCCAATAAAAACAAGTAGATTGGCCCATCTACATCGGCCCATTGGCCCTTTATGCCCCACAACATTGTTTTTTTTCATTGGTCTGATTGGCCCATTAGGATTATTCATGATTGAATGTAGGTGTCCATGCGGGGGATAAGGCTCGCTGGCTGCGGAGGGAGAGTTGATGTTGTAGTAAGAACCTGTCTGCCTGGTCTAACATGATGAAGTCATGTTGAACATTTCCGAAGTGACTTGTTTTAACGAATTTCGTTAGATTAAAATATGTAGAACTGTAAAATATCACTTCCACGAGGCTGTTCAGTCAGACATTAACAGATCACAGGCTGAAATTGGCATTTCATCCTCCCGTCCCTCCCTCTTCAGCGCACTGTAAATGATTTCTGTCCAGTAATATACAGTACAAACACATACAGGACTCTGCGTATTGCTGGTCGCCGCATCAAATAGTGACCCGCAAATCTAAAATGCGCTACAAACAGGAAACCCACCAACTGAAAAGCAGAGTGGCTCTGCAAATCAGGCAGAGTATTAAACATTTAACTGTTTAGCAGTTCAAAATGCTAGAAAAACGCGACGCACAACTTCTGTTATTCATGATTAATTTTCTGGGCACAAATCACTCGGCACATGGAGATGCGCTGGGAGCCTCTCCAAAGGTGGAGAGAGATGTGGAGGAAAAGGCAGGATGGGCAGATGAGCAGATCCAAGAAGTTTGTGAACGAGCACTACAATAATGTGGATGATTAAGCATAATTATATTTAAAAAACTGCATAGGGTGCTCTACTAGACAAGCAGTTTTTCTTACAGCAGTGGAGGCTATGTGCAGATCTAATGAACAACAAAGAAGACTCAGCAAAGCTGACACGGTAACCAATTATAATGACTGCTCCTCCTGGTGGACTGATCGAGCGAGTGCAGGTAGTTTCCGCAAATGGAGCTTAGGGGCGTTACGAGTTGGCCACGCACTGATGACGTCATCGCGGGGGATCTCATTACAGTCACGAACCCGCCTACTGCAGAGCAGGGACCGGTTACGGACCCGCCAGGGCCCCAGCACGAGATTAGGGGAAATTTGAGGCCGCTACATCTGTACCTCTCCTCTACCAGCTCCATCGACCTGAAGAACACTGCTAGCATGGTGAGGGTTATGTTTTTGACTTTTCTAGTGCTTTCAACGCAATCCAACCATCACTGCTCAGGAGGAAGCAGGAAGGAGCAGGAATAGACTGCCACCTGGCTGCGTGGACCATCAACTACCACACCAACAGACCACAGTATGGGATGCCTTATGACTGCGTGTCTGATGTGGTACTTTGCAGCACAGCGGGTCCGCAGGGGAGTGTGCTCTCCCCTTTCCTCTTCACCCTCTACACATCAGACTTCAGGCACAACACCAACAGCTGTCACATCCAGAAGTTCTCCAATGATACAGCCATAGCTTGATGTGTATCACAGGGGAACAAACTGGAAGGCAGGGAGGTCATAACCAACTTTGTCAACTGGTGTGGACTGAACCACCTGCACATTAACTGCTGGTACTGTCCTGGACTGCCCTCTGAACACCACCTAGGAGGTGGGCAAGCCATTCCACCCTGTGTATGAGACATTGGGGGGCTGAAGCAGCTCTTTCAGTAACAGACTGCTGCATCCAGTGTGTAAGAAAGAACGCTACCGCAGGTCCTTCATCCCAACAGCTGTCAGTTCGGCATCAGATAATATTGCACTGTGTTGATGTGTTGTAGTTGTATTTTTTTCCTCTACTGTCAATAACACTGTATTCAATATTCATTTTGGCAACAGTATTTATTTTGATAAACTGTTCAATGTTCTTTCTATGAAGGGTGCAATGCAACATACGGCACTGGTAGTTTTTCTTCTTCAGAATATTGGCAATTGTATTTTCATGGGCAGTAGTATTTTAATGTAATTAAGTATTATTATAATTTACACATAATGTACATATACACAATTGCAGTAGCAATGAACAAAAAACATACAGACGACCATAGAATATATACAAGAATTTAAAAAAGTAAACAAAAAAGTGACAGAATATACAGAAAAAGCAGCAGTGAATACAAGATAAAACTAAATGTAAATGTAAATATACTGTAAATATAAATAAATGTGCAATATTGCAGTAGTGCAGATAAAATGTAAAGTATTGGGGTTGTGACGTTGGCGGATTAACTGTTTAATTTGCTATTGTACACTGTGATGGCTTGTGGTGGGAATGATTTCCTGAAGCGGTCCTTGTGACAGCGGAGCTGAAGCAGCCTATTGGAGAAGGAGCTCCGCTGTCTGTCCACGAGGTGGTGAAGAGGATGTTCAGGGTTATCCATAATGGATAACAGTCTGTCAAGTGTCCTCCTCTCCACCACCTCCTCAACAGTGTCTAGTTTGCAGCCAATAACGTAGCTGGCCTTCCTGATCAGTTTGTTCAATCTGTTGGTGTCGCCAGCTCCGATGCTGCTCCCCCAGCACACTGCAGCAAAGAAGAATGCACTGGCAACAATAGACTGGTAAAAGATGTCCAACATCTTGCTGCATACCTTGAATGATCTGAGCCTCGTCAGGAAATAGTCTGCTCATCCCCTTCTTGTGAACAGTGTTGATGTTAGTTTTCCAGTTCACTGTGTCAAGGCGTACTCCGAGGTATTTGTAATCCTCAGCCACTGCGACATTCTCCCCCAGAATGCCGCAGTGGTTGTGTGGCCATCCTATTCCTTCTGAAATCAATCACCATCTCCTTGGTCTTAGCCACATTAAGCAGCAGGTGATTTCTACCAGACCATTTCACAAAATCGTCCACCACTGCTCTGTATTCCTCCTCTCATTCATCATTTATACACCCCACCACCCTTGAGTTGTCCGAAAATTTCTGTTGGTGGCACGATGAAGAGTTGCACTGAAAGTCTGAGGTGTACAAGGTAAAGAGAAAATGAGACAGAACAGTCCCCTATGGTGCTCCTGTACTACTTTCCACGGTCTCCGACAGAACGTTGCCCAGTCGGACAAACTGTGGTCTGTCTGTCAGGTAGTCAGTAATCAAGGAAATTGTGGGCATGTCAACTTCCATCACTTGCAGCTTCTCACCCAGGAGCAGTGGCTGGAGGCATTAAATGCACTGGAGAAATCAAAGAAAGTGCTGCCACCACAATCCAGGTGGACGTGAGCATGCTGCAGAAGGTGTATGATGGCGTCGTCTGCATCCAGATGGGGTTGGTAGGAGAACTGTAGAGGGTCCAGTGATGATTTCACCTGCGGTTGGAGGTGGGCCAGGACCAGCCTCTCCAGCACCTACATCATGAGCGATGTAAGGGCGACAGGTCAGTATTTGTTGGTGCTAGATGGAGATTTTTTCTTTGGAACAGGAACCACACAGGATGTCTTCCACAGCACTGGGACTCTCTGCAGGCTCAGGCTCAGGTTGAAGAGGTGACCCATGACCTCAGGACTCTGGAACTGATGCCGTCAGGGTCAGCAGCTTTGCCCAGGTGCAGCTTCTCCAGCTGTCTTCTTACCTGGCCCGCAATCAGGTAGGGGATGGTGCTAGTGGAGAGGGGGTGCTGTGGGGGATGGTGAGGGATGTGGGAGTTGAGTCCAAGGGAGGGATTATCAGGGAGGGCTGAGGGCTGGAGAGAGAAAGCTTGGGCAGAGGGGGGTTGTGGATAGTGGGAAGTGTGAAGGGGCAGGGGACTGTAGGGCGACTCCTGGCTGTGAGCTAAATCTGTTGAAAAAGCAGTTTAGCTCATTGGCCTTCTCAAGGCTGCCGGCTGCTGGTCTGTCTTTTGCCTTGAGCCCCTTCATTCCTGTCCACACATCCTTCACTCTGTTCTGCTGGAGTTTGGCCTCCAGCTTCCTCCTGCAGGCATCTCAGCTCTGCCTCAGCTTCTCCCTTAGCTCGTACTCCACACTCCTCAGTTCTTTTTTGTCCCCTGACCTGAAAGCTTGTTTCTTCTCGTTTAGGAGACTTTTCAGTTCACTGGCGATCCAGGGCTCGTTGTTGGGGAAGCAGCGTACTGTCCGGGTTGGAAGTACGGTCTGTTCACAGAATTTGATGTTTGAATTTGATATTCTCTGTCAGACTGTAGATGTCCTCCCCATGTGGCTCACAGAGCACATTCCAGTCTGTTGTATCAAAGCAATCCTGCAGTGACTCATTAGCGTCCTGAGTAGGGATCGACCAACTATCAGCCTGGACGATAATATCGTCCGATATTCCGATCATCGGCATCGGCCGTTTTTTACACCGATAACCAATAAAATTAATTAATGTATTTTAAAACGCGCTCCTTTGACTCTGATGCAGCTGTCTCACCGCTTGAAGTCACCACTCTTGGCTGTGTAACAATGTCCCGCCCACAGCCCTCACTGATTGGCTACATGGCACAAGTGAGTCAGTGACAGCCAATCAACACTGAAGCCTGCCACGGACAAGGAGAATCAGACGACTGCTCCGGTGATCCAGCAGATGCAAGGCAACAGAGCCAGTCGAAGTTGCAATAAAAACCCTCTATGATGAAGTTTTAAAAACACTACCACCTTATGATCAATTTCAGTGATAACATGCAAGCCCAGAGTTGACATTTCACCGACCTACTTGTCTAATCACATCAAGCATACGACAGGGGAAAAAAAAAAAGACATAACCAAGTGAACATGACCTGAAGCTCCTTACTTAATAAAAAAAAAGACATAATGACATACTGGTAGGTAGACTATAGCAAGTATAATGGAGGAAACCCTGCTGAATTTCGCTGTTTGGCTCTGGAGATGAAACTGTTCACAACTTCAACAAGGCGTATTTCATGATGACCCACCGTTACGTTACACCTGCCGCAACCGCTTTATAGCTGTGGCCAGACGGACAATAATAATATAGGCCCTTTCGGTTACCGTCACTTTGTGGGAATAATAAATCTCCTAACATGTCTCAGCCCATGGGCCGGCTCCTGGTTTATCAATAAACAACACCGGAGGTGATTCTAGCCTATAAGTTGAACAGTACTACACACTAACGTGTCTTTGTTTACAGTCGCCTCTCCCTCAGCACTCGTGCTCTCACTACACTATGACGCAGCAACGCAACTACTGGTGTTAAATGATCGTCTTTTTGTCTGTCACTCATAAAGTCCAGGGATGAGTCAGGCAGAGAGCACACATCGAGGAGATTATTCTCAGTGTGTTTTATTTATTTATCAATAAATTTACCATTGCGTCTACAACTCATGTGTGTAATGAAATGCTTTTCCAAGCTCGAAGATATGAAAACTGTGGTGCTGGCATTTCTCCTGCTACTGAATTGGGAGTACTAACTCAGACCCAAATTTCAGAACAGTTCAGTTCAGTTTATTTTGTTGATGTTTCAAAAATTCAGGGAGCTATTTTATTTATTTATTTATTTATTCATTTGAGTGAGTTTTAAGAAATGTTGCTGGAAAGCCCCTGCACTTTTTGTTGTAAAATTAATTAAACTTAAAGGCATTTCAATGAAGATTTTGTGTTTGTGTTATTTTACAAAAAGTTAAGGTCTTTTTTTCAGTGTACACAAAACAAACAAACAGTATACTGTATTCATTCTAATCCCAGGTGTGTTACTCTAAATTTTGACACCAAAATTTTAATTTTTGCTGCAAACGAATGTCGGTTCTAAATATTGGCTATCAGTTTCACTTGATTATTAATAATCAGTATCGGCCGTGAAAAATCCATATCGGTCAATCTCTAGTCTTGAGTCCACCTCCTCACTGTTCTCGTGGACACAGGCTGCCTCCAGACGACAGGGACATACTGAAGTGTGAACAACACCAGGCTGTCATCAGCTCTGCCTAGGGGGGAAGGGCAGTGGCACTGTATGCATCCTTTGCATTAGCATACAGCAAGTGTAGTGTGGTGTTGTCTCTGCTGTGACAGTTGATAAACTGGTTGAAAGTTGGCAGAGTTTTGTCCAAGGTATTGTGGTAAAGTCTCTAGTAATGACTACAAACGTGTTTGGTTGCTGTGTTTGTAGCTCCACTACGGTGGAGTGGATAACGTCGTACACTGCTTCCCCGTCAGCCTTTAGAGGGATGTAGACTGCAATCACAATGGTGAATGTGAACTCCTGAGACAAATAATAAGGCCGCATCCCCACGGCTAGCAGCTCAATGTCCGGGCTACAGAAACGTTCCTTAACGGTAACATGTCCGGGATTACACCACTTCTCATTCACAAACAGCGCAATTCCTCCTCCCTTCTTCTTACCGCTCCGAGCCACGTCTCTGTCCACCCTCACACAGCTGAAGCCGGGTACCTCCACGCTCTGGTCTGGGCCGTCTGAATGCAACCACGACTCCGTCAAGGCCATTAGGATGAACAGGCAGTATTCCCATTGAGTCCTGACCAGCGCAACAAGCTCATCCATCGTATTTGCCAAGGACCCCCATGATAATCACCGGAATGGACAGTTTGTATCTCCGTGCCCTCACCCTCTGTTTGGCTCCAGTTCTGCAGCCCCGACGTCATCTTTTCAGCTCGTCTGGGACTACAATCCTCTCTCGGGGCAGCAGCATGGGTTTACACAGCGTGATCAGCTGCTTGCGTGTGTAGACAATGCCCCCACTCCCTTATGTATGGCCCTCCATTACAAAGAGTGTAAAAAGTAATAGAAAGGCCACCAAATATGTTGTAAAACTGCACGCGAACATCACGACAATTTCCAAAAACACAGTAAAATAGAAATTAAAAGAAACGTACAAAAACACAGTAAATGAACAAAAGACAAACAAAAATGACAGAGCTACTGCAACAGGCTGCCAACTAACACAGCGCCATCTTGCAAACGAGAGCCTTCTGTGCCATCGTTTTTGCTTTTTTAATACTTGCTGGCTGTAACGACTTAACTGCCCCGGTGTAGGATCAATCTCTTTCACCCAACCGGTCAAGGCAGATGGCCGCCCACACAGAGCCTGTTTATGCCTGAGGTTTCTGAAGTTTTTCCTCGCCACTGTCACCAAGTGCTTGCTCATGAGGGAATTGTTGGATCTCTGTAGATAAAAAAGCTTGGCCTGTACCAGCTCAATATGGAATATAGAGTTGAGTTGAATTAAATTGGATCAATATTAAATCTTATCTTGTCCTATCTTAAATCAATTGGCTTGTTTCTGGTCTGGATTTCAGTAATACTGAACATTTCTTACTGTCAATAAAGAACCAGGCTGAGAAGCTGTCTTCTAGATTTTCATTTCCAGTGATGTGTGTAGGAAAGAAAAAAAAATTATACTGCTGCAATGTGTGAAGAAATGAAAAAGACTAAAGACACTCCATTATGGCAGTCATTTTAGTTGGTCAGTACCTACCTTTTCGTAGTGATTTTCCTGCCGTTGATGATTTTGGTGGAAGTGGACACAGAGCGGAAGTTGCCCATGCCTCCTCCTCCACCCCCTCCCCCAAAGGAAGTGGAAGAGAAAGAGGTGAAGCCTCCACCTCCTAGACTGCCCATGGTTGTCATTTGACCCATGTGACCCATGGTGCTCATGGAGCCAAAAGAACTGAAACCTGAGATAAACAGTACAGACAGTCTCAGTGGGCCACGGGTAATGTTCCCCTGGTGACAGTGTGAAATATTTTTGAACTTGTTTGGTTTACAGTTGAATATATCATATAACTTTTTTTTAATTCACTGGTGCATCTCTTACCTGGGTCAAAAGGTGAGAAGCCAGCACCAAAGGGAGGAAAACCAACAAAGCCCCCATAAAATGAGCCACCTGTGCGACTGCGATTAGCCCGATTTTGGTGCCGCCGGCCACTGCCAAAAAACGGATCATCACTGAATGGATCTGCACCTGAGGGAACATGACAGACAACAGTTTTAAAGTAAATCAAAAACTGGAGCAGGAAATAAGGAAGATTGTTCTTCAGGCTGAAGCTTTTCAAATCTGCTATTATAAACTTCTAAAAGCAGTGGCAGACTTAGTGACATATGAACTTCTTTACACTGAAAGAGTATGACTTACCAAAAAAGTCTGCAAATGGGTCTCTACCACCGAAAAATTCCCGAAAGACGTCGTCTGGGTTGCGGAATGTGAACGGTTCATGGAAATGCTCTCCATTGTGGAAATGGCCACCTGAAACATTACATTAACGAAAAGTAATGTAAACAGTATACATGTGGACCAGAACCAAAAAAGAACAAAATGCATACAATACTCATTATTGTTGAATCAGTGTTTATTTTCACCTGTTTTGCCATGGTCACCTGCTCCATTCAACAACAATATGTGCTTCTGTTTATTACCCAGCAGTCAACTCTGCAGGGACTGGACATGCCCTCCCTAATGTCATGGGTCATTGGAATCACACTTTGATGTAGCTGACATGTCTTAAGCTGTACTCCTCACACATGAAATCATTTTATAAAGCCTACACCAATAATTAAGTTTTGTTTTTTTTTGTTTTTTTTGCATAATCTGAGTGTAACACTGGAAAGACCACAAAAACATCTGTTCTAGAGACTTCAGTCACTCTCTGTACTTGAGTGTGCTGCTCATCTTTCTGGTATGTGGTACAGAGTGCTTAGCTTGAAGAGTAACTGCTACAAACACTGACATTCAATAGATAAACTGATTGAAGTCACACATCTGTTTGCAAGCAGTTTTTAGAGTTTTGGTGATGTTTCTGTGTAGCAACATTCACAGACTTTTATGTGCTATGTTGCCTTTTTTGCTGTGACCCCTTGCCTTTGGAACAGAATTTCAATAATACCAAACTTAACTCTATCAAAGTGGTTATTTGACTGAGACAGACCAGTCAACAATAGCCAGGCCTAACTTGCTTGACTTTGCAACTATTCTAATGTGAGTTGAATGATAACAAAGTCTGACTAATTTTAGTCCCCAAAAGTTAGCCACTTTACAAACAGCTGAATTTAGAGCTGTGTTTCCATGTTAACAACCAACAAAACATGCTGACAACTGACAATCAACAGTCAACATCCTGTACAGAAGGCAAACATGGGTCTGTGGTTTGCGGAAAGTATAGTGGAACAAGCAGTGAGCAATGAAATAGTCTTTAAAGACAGTCTTGGTTCGATAAAACAAGACTGAAAACGAGTATTATTTAGTGAAATGTCATGTTTTGTGGTTGTGTGTTGAACGAGGACGTGCAGAGGAGCTCAATGTCCTTACGGATATCACCAAAACCTCTCTCAGTAAGGCTGTTGTCCCCACGTGCTTCAAAGCCTCCACGATCATACCTGATGAGAAGTCATCTCCATCCTGCTTCTAGGACTACTGCCCTGTTGCACTAACCTCCACCATCCTGAAGTGTTTTCATAGGCTAGTCATGCAGCAATTAAGATCCTCCCAAACCCCATTTCAGTTTGCACATCAGGCCAGCAGGTCCACCAATGATGCAGTCTCCTCTGCTTTCCACTCAGCCCTCACCCATCTGGACACCACAGACTCTTATGTGAGAATGCTGTTCACTGACTTAAGTTCAGCATTCAAAACTCATGTCTCTCAGCAGTTAATGATGAAACTGGTCTGACTGGGCCTGAGAGCCTCTCTCTGTGATTGGTTGCTGGACAATGTCAAAGAGATCACAAGCAGCACAGGTCAGCAACAACACATCAAGCACCATCACAATGAGCACAGGAGTCCCCCAAGGATGTGTGCTCAGTCCCCTGCTCCCCACCCTGCTGACCCATGACTTTGCACCAACCTACAGCACCGATCACCTCAGAAAATTTGCAGACAACATGACTGTGATGGGTCTCATCAGCAACAACGATGAGACAAATTACAGGAATGAGGTGAACCAGTTGGCCATATGGTGCAGAAATAACAATCTCTCCATGAATGTGGGGAAAACAAAGGAGACCGTTTTTGACATCAAGAGAACAGAGAACATGGTTCTGCTGTGCGGAGTGAGAGCAGCACCTGGACAATAAACACTGCATCACTGGCCAAGAAAGCCTCGATACCCTCATGTGCTCTTTCTACCATTGTAAGTATCCTGATCAGCCACATCACTGTGTATAGTGGCTGCACTGTCTCCAACCACAAGACTCTGCAGTGCATCATGAATACCCGCAAAGCATTCAGCACTGTGGTTGACTCAACCCATTCCTCACAAAGCCTCCTAATGTCTGATAGAAGATACCAGAGCCTCCATGAGACCTCCACTGGATTAAGTCACAGCTTCATCCACCAGGCTGTCAGGATGCTGTCTCTCTTAACTCTTTCTCCCACCTCTCCCCTCTTCCCCCAAAAATACTTGACTGTAATGCCGCTGCCCCCCACTGCCTCTCCTCATCACACACACATCCACATCCAGCACCAGCCACCTTTATATAAAGAGACAAAAAAACATATCTGCTGCTATCTGTTCTTGCACTATGGATTCATAGCATTTGCACTACATTGTATGGGACATGTATAGAAGGAATTTGTATTTTGTAGCAAAACCATTGTCAAAAAGTTCAGAGAAGAGATCATTGCTTTGCACAAACAAGGAAAAGGATACAAAATGATAGCAAAAGCTCTGAATGTTCGTACATACATACAGTTGGAAGCATAGTTCGTAAGTTCAAAGCTAAAAGAACACTGGCTACACTACTTGGATGTGGCAGAAAGAGGAAACTATCAGTGGCTGCCACCAGATTCCTGAGGAGGCAAGTGGTAAAAAACTCTCGAGTGACTGCAAAACACCTGCAGCAAGACTTGGTGGCAGCAGGCACTGAGATTTCAGTTTGTACAGTAAGACGCATACTAAACACTGAAGGGCTCCATGCCCGGACTCCAAGACATACACCACTACTGACCCAAAAGCACAAGAAAAGTGTGAGAAAAGTCAAAACCATATAAATAAGCCACAGATGTTTTGGAATTCTATTCTGTGGAGCAATGAAACAAAACTGGAACTTTTGGGGCCGATGAACCAGTGGTATGTGTGGAGGAAGAAGAATGAAGCATATGCTGAAAAGAACACCCTGCCTACAGTGAAGCATGGCGGTGGCTCTGCGATGCTCTGGGGCTGCTTTGCCGGCCCTGGCACTGGAAAACTTCAGTGTGTGGGGGGCACGATGGATTCAGGAAATCTTAGGGAAAAATGTCATGCCGTCTGTGAGGAAGCTGATGCTTGGGCGTCAATGGACGTTCCAACAGGACAATGATCCTAAGCATACCTCAAAGTCCACCAATGCTTGGTTTCAGAAGAAAAATGGAAGATTCTCGAGTGGCCGTCACAGACGTCTCACTTGAACCCCATAGAAAATCTCTGGTGGGATTTGAAGAAGGCCGTTGCAAAACGCACACCCAAGAATATTACTGAACTTGAGGCCATAAGAGCACTGAGGAACACTGTCAGAAGCTGGTGTCTGGCTATGCATCACGTTTGCAGCAGGTCATAACAGCAAAAGGGTGCTCTACTAAGTATTGAAGATGCTTGTTATGAAGGGGTTCTAAAGAGCAATTACCTCTTCCTGTGTTGTTCCCTGTCAGTCCCACTTTGCCGTAGCGATCATATATGCTCCTCTTGTTGGCTGGAAGAAGAAAGTGAAAAAACTCAAAAGCAGAATAACGACAGTGAGAATACAACTACTAAGTCAGAAATACAAGCAGCACTGGAGAGAAAAAAGAAATAGTGTGTTTCACTTGAATTCCTCTGCTCCCCTCAGACGCTGTGTTGTTGGTATTAGCTTATCTCTATTAACTACAATGTAGTCTTTCAGTGGTGTCTGGTGTTAATTTGCAGACTTGTACAGAGTTATGATACAAACCATCAGACAGCACTTCATAAGCCTCTGACAGCTCCTTGAACTTCTTCTCAGCTTCCTCCTTGTTCTCTGGGTTTTTATCAGGGTGCCACCTCAGGGCCAGCTTTCTGTACCTACACGAGGACAGAGGGAAGATGATGGTTGCTTAATAAGACTTGACTGAAAAATGAAAAAGCATTCCTGAAGGAATCATGCTGTCCATGTGTTTCTTTTAATGACAGCAGTCAATATAACAACTGAACAATTATTTGAACTGTACATTGAACTAAGCATTGGAACATTTCTTTTTATGACAATTATCCACAAAGTGTGCAACACTGAGGCACTGACCACAGGAATCCTTTAACTGTCTCAGTTCCAATCACAACTCCACTCTTGTTTGCTCTGTGCTCTGCTCACTTGTCCTGACTTAATAAATGTGCCTCTTCACACTCTTAAATTTCGAGCTGCAGACAGATTACTTTGTTAGTTTTAGCTCAATCCGTAGTTTTGTTGTTAATGAGGTTCCACAGAAAGTTGACCAACCTGGATAGTCATTCACTAGATGTACAGCTGGCAGGCGCTGCCTTTCAAGGACAAAAAAGTGACAGCAGATGTTTGCTTAACTATTTCAGAGTAGTACACAATTCTGAAACTTTATCAACTCACGCTTTCTTTATGTCATCTGCAGATGCATCTCTTCGCACTCCTAAAACCTGGTAGTACTCCACCATGATGAGTGGATGAAGGGAGAAACTTCAGCAAGCTTGATGAACCTGAAAACAATGAGAGCTGCTGACTAATATTACACATGCAGTGTATTTAAATTATACATCACCCAAACACTGCACTGATATGGCTTACAGTATGATTAGCCACCATGGTTAGTGTCCTGGATTTATCAGCCAGAACATTTTTAGCACATTTTTGACTTGTGACTGTTTATAGTAATGCAATGTCTACTTGTGCCCCATCACAGGTTACACATATCTTCAAGCTATGAGAAGCCAAACAGAAGAGTGATCTCTTATCACACTGTTTTACTTTAATGTGTATAAAGAGAAATGCACAGGGTTATTATGTCTAATCAAAAGGTACTTTGGAGCTGCTGAAATATAAAAGAGGCTCTGGCACCCACACACACACACATATGTGATTTCTATTTTTGTGATTTGGCGCTATACAAATAAAATTGAATTGAATTGAATTGAATACACACACACACACACACACACACACACACACACACACACACACACACACACACACACACACACACACACACACACCCCAAGGACTAAAACCTGTTGAAACTAAACTGACAAGAACAGTGGCAAACAGGTCAAAGCACATTGCCTATTTTAATCTCTTTAGGGTGATGACAACAGAGGGTATGAAAGATTTTTCGCAGATGTTTTTCCAGGTCAGTGAGACTAGCAGCAACCTGACAGCAGTTACTGGAAGGCTTCATGTAGGGGGTGAAAGAAGTCCTTCTTGATCTAAATGGTTTTCCTGGCTACCAACCTGGTGTATTGTTCAGAAAGTGGTGTTTGGGGTGAACCACTTATTTTGGTGGAGAATCTGTATTGTGTTTGGTGGCGCTGTACCAGGTTGAAATGTTGAAGGTGAATATAGATTCAATTAGTATTGCTGCTGACAAAAGTCCTGAGTTCCTCAGCCTTTGGAGGCACTGCTGGGTTTTCATGAACACAGTGTGCTGGGAAGAGAGGCGCCTATCTTCATGCCTTAAGATGATTCAATATGATATTCACTGTACACAGTGCAAACACCATTCTTTTCAAAATACTAAATTCTTCAGCCTGCTCAACTAAACATGTGCTCATTATGTTGCATGTGAAGTTTATGAATTACTTTGAGATATATAATGCACTAGAGCTAAGTCCAGTTACTATTCACTTAACTTCAACCTGTTTCCAAAAACATTTTTTAAAAGCTCAATTGAAAATGACAAAAAAAAAACCACATATCAAATGATGAAACTAATAAATATCATTTTTTCGTTTTTTGAAAATTATATCCACGTTTAAAATTTGATGCCAAATATCTATTCATTCTTTTTCAAACACTGGCAGCAGTCACCAATGCGTATAGCAATCCCATGTCTTTTCTGAAAAAAATTCTTCTTTTTCTAGTCTCCATCTTTTTGCTCAGTGCAGCAGTTCTTCCCAGCCATCGCGAACCATTATGCTCTAAACTGTACAGATGCTCCATACTGATATTCAATCTCACTACATATGAATAGCAAAAGAAGCATGTCTGTGTCCTGATTTAACGACGCATACCATTTCACATATTTTTATCGTTATGAATTTAGCAATCAGATTGCAATCAAAATATAGTTGAACTGAGAGAATCTAACGACAACCATCTAAACCTGATCTCCATACACCCTATTTCAGCTTTAAGGGTGACGCTAACTTGTTTATCTCTCTGTGACCCTGAATGGCTGCTGCCACTAAGCTAACATAAATGGAAAAGATTTAAGAAAAGAACTAGGAACAACAGTGTAAATAGGGATTATTTGCAGCACAGCTATAACATATAGCATGTCCAACAGTTCGCACTGAAGAATATAATCTCACTGAAATATTTTGTTTGCGGAGGTGTTTGTTAGCTGCTCACTTTAGCGAACCTACCGTAAAATGATGATGGCGTTAGCTTAGCTCTGCTTAGCAGTAACATCATTAGCCCATTTAGCTGTTGTCAAACATTCTTACCCAATTCAAGTCCAGCTGTCCGTGATGTCAGGAAACATGTAAGAAAGACAGACAGTCTGTTATTTAGCTTTTGACAAAAACTATACAGGTTTATTCATGAGCCGCGGTTCACAGGTTCAGATTTAACACATCGTCCTCTTCCTGGTTTCTTCATCACCCTCTTCTTGTTTATTGGAGGTCATTACAACTCACACGTGCGTCACCGCCACCACCTGGACACAGTAGGCTGTAGCAATAGAAACAATTAGTACAAAGAATTTCATTTAATAGCTGTCAACTATCAGCCCCATTCGAATTCTCTCTTTTTCAGGAAACAGCAAAATCTTGAGTAAAATCTCATTTTGTGTATGTTCACAATCCACTGAATACTTCACTTGTATTATACAGTATATAGCGATTGTATTTTGTTGCCCATTGTTGCTTCTTCATATATATTATTTCACACCTACTTGTATTTCCCTAATAGTTCTATACTTATTTGACCTATATTTGTTCAAATTTGTTGTGCTTGTTTTTATCTGTATGTCTATTTCTATTTCTGTAAATTCTTCCGAGGCTACATTGAAAGCAGCAAGTCAAATTCCTTGTATGTGTACACAGACTTGGCCAATAGCATCATTCCTGACAGATGATCCACTGAGCAATCCTTCTGATAACATGAATCCCACAGACATTTCCAGTTGATAGTTCCTACATCACTTGCTGTCCCAGGATCAGTCATCAGGGCAGCAATTAGTGCACAGTTTAGTGTATATTGATTTGCAATCACTACAGTTGTGAAACATTACTTTCAATTCCGTGGAGTCACCATTTTGATTGCTATGAATTTAGATTACCTGTAAACTCAGACTACATCTATATTGACAGGGATACAGCATGTTTAATTTTTAAAACTCACTCGTCATCATTAATGTAAAAAAATGATGACATCTGCATTGACTGCATTTTTTCTTACAGCTCTCTGTATAATCTTGATAAAATGACCACTGCAAACTCTTTTTGATGTCAATTAATCATGAATATTTAAAAAAAAGAACTGATAAACGCTATTGTGTTGCTCTGATAAACTTGCATCATGTTTGACTGTAAGATGACTTACTAATCCCAGGAATCAGTCTATAAATTGTACAAGTTTTTGTGGCCCTTTCTCCCTAAGGTGAGGGAGAGGACAAAAGGACATTCGATGAGGGAAACAGGATAAGGGGGCAATTTAGGGTCCAAGTCATTGTACCTGAGGAATTTATTTTATAGTATAAACCCTAGGACACAGGATGAGTGCACTCCTCAAATGGTCATTGTTTTGGGGGAATGATTTACCAACACCAGGTGCATGTGACAACCAGTTGTCCTTTTGTTGTTGGACAGTATAGAAGCCAAGACACTGCGGAGATCGGCAGAGAACACTCTGCATGAGTTTTCCCTCCATGCTGCATGTATTAAAGAGACCTGATACATCACAACGAGTCTGTAATTCTTTAGAGAATTAGCAACTCTCAGCGATCAACAGGGAGAATTTCCCTTACACGACTACAATGTTTTCAATTTGTGTGCTATGTGACATTTTGAGGACAAAATTAGAAGTAAAGCATTTTGTATTTGTTGTCTGGTGTGGTCTGATCCATTTTTATTTCTTAATTTCTATTTCTATTTTCTCATATGAAAATAAGGACCCTATAATATTAGTGCCTGTTTGATCTTCTGTAATGTATCCTCCTGGACTCACTAACTGTGTGTCAGTTTGTAGTGTTGGCAAATTGAATGTGTTGCAAAGAGAATTTTGTTGACTGACTGTGACATCTGTGGACAAGTCAAAGTGAAGCAGCAGTGGAAAAGCCACAGGATGAAAAGAAAAAGAAGCTAAACAAATAAGAGGAAGAAGAGAAGAAGAAAAAGCAGGGACCCAACTGCTGTGATTCTTGAACCTCTAATTAGTAGTCATACCACAGTGCACATTTTTACAATTATAACTTTATTTATTTATTTTTTTGAAGCAGACGTGATCAGGATTACAATTAAAACTGCAAATACAGGAAGGGTGGGGACAATAAAACACAGCAAGCTGCATTAATCAATTACAATTAACTGAGTATCTGGACAAAGAAGTTCGTTAATGGTGTTGTGTCTGAAGGTAATTAAGATGGAAATAGTGTCATGGTGACTGGTTTTATTTGAGCAGCTTTGCAGTTGCCATGGAGGTCATGGTAGTCATGGTTGTCATGGTGATGGTGGGCACAGTGATATCTTTAAAGATGGGCTCTGTCACACCAGAGTAGGATACTTTGTTCTCACTGAGAGTCCCGATGATCATCTGGCGCATTTCCCTGCTGGCATCACCACGCACTGCCAGCAACGCCTGGATGTGCTCCTCCCTAGGAACAGCAGAAGTGAAAAAAAAACCTTAGCAATGTGCAGACAATGTGGCCTTCACTTCCTTTGTGATTACCACCAATTCACCCAGAAAGCAGAGTGTAACATTCATGTAGAAACTCATCCAAAATACAATGGCTGCAGTTCATTTACAGTGCCTTGCATAAGTATTCATGCCCCTTGGACTTTGAAATTGGGGGGGGGGGGGGATCTCTAATACAATGTGGGAGTGTGTGTTTACTGCCAAACCAAAAAGTATTTTGCAGAGAGGAAGAGACACTGTATTTCAGGGTGTATATTTCAGCTGCTACAATAGATGTTGACATGTTAATACAATGCATGATACAGTAAGATTTATGTTTTTTTCTCTTTTTTTCAGAACAGAAGACAAAAATGAAATGAGTGATATAGAAGATGAATAACATAGACATAAAGTGTTAACATAATTAAGGAGGAAATTTTGCATCTTGTAGCTCATTTTGTATTTGTTAATTGGAATTGTTTGAGTACATGTCTATAAACTGCTTAATCTTCTGTTCCAGATGTTTTCTAGTTCCTGTTCCTTTTTTTTTCTTGTTAGTTCTTGTTAGTATGATATTATCTGGCCTCTAACTACTGCCCTACCTGTTTCCCATAGTAATGATGACAAAATTTCTGGGGAGTCATTAAATTCCATAAAGGATGCCCACTCTCTTAATGTCAAGAGAAATCAGTTATTAGTTACAGTACTAATGCAAGGAGAAATGGCTGTCAACGTGTGTGTGACTGTGTGTACCTGATGTCAGGATATTTGGACACCAGAGTGGTGACTTCCAGGAACAGCAGTGTGGGGTCAGTCAGCTTGAACACCTCAGCGATTGCAGTTATGGCGCCACAAAGCCGGTCTGTGTCTTCACCCTACACAATTAGCAATTAACCAAAGTTAGGTGTGCCCTTTCAACCTTAAAAGGTTTCATGTCATTGTGCTTCCAACTGTTACACCATGTCAGCATTGGCCCAGTAACTAGTTGTTGATGAAAATGAAAATGCAGTCCTGGTGCTGAAAGTGAACAATGTTGCAGTATAGCAAAGCCATTATATGTGAACTCACAGCTGCCAGCTTCCTGAAGAGGAACTTGAACTGATCAGCCTCTTTGATCATCCTCTCTGCTCCCTCCCTCCTCTCATCAGGATTTTTAAAGGCGATCCTTTTCTGCATCACTGCTTTAATGTACTCCACCACCACTCTGCGCAAGGCCTCACTTGTCATCTCCTGCACATACAACAGCCAACATGCCATAAGTTCATATCAATAGTTTCTGAACGGGGGAAAATGACTCTTGTTCTACATGTTGGATTCTACGGAAAGTTGGTTCTTATCGCATGACAAACATTTCCATTAGGTTTCAGTGGAATTAATTCAGAACTTTTAGAGATACCCTGCTAGAAGCACTGTGTTCCCCTCCCATCCTACCTCATTGAAGGGTTTCTTGATTTTGTTGAAGTCATTGAAGTAGTCCTCCACTGTCACACAGATGGTGTCAACAGCATGAGAGCCCATCAGCCACTTCCTGGTCAGCAGCTCATTCAGGTGATGCTGGTCAATTCAATGTCAAAATTACAGCAATTAAATACATTGGGGGTTATTTTTTGCAACCTATGTTGACATACTGGCTTTGAAAAACAAAGGAGCAACATCAAAATAAATATCATGTATTTTTCATTTGAAGGAATTTCTACTTTGTAGAAAATGACAACATTTCCTGGCACACATTCTGTAGTTCACTCCACTGAAGTACATGTGAATTAACCACATTAATTGACATAGAAAGACATTTTGTAAAAGCATGTTACTTAATTTTACAGTGCAATTTTTTTTTGCATTATTTGATTCTGATTAGACAGCACAAACCAAATTAAATAATCTGTAATTGCATTACCTAGGATTTCCACCAGGCATGTATTCATGCCGTTGCATATGCCGCGCATATTTGCTCCGTCCTCTGCACATCTCCAATCACCACTACTGGCGTTTCAGAAGCAAAGTGTTTTGCCTGTTGAGCTTTGTTGACTTGCTCGGGCCGTGTTTATTTGTTCATTTTCCCTTGATTTTTGTCCTTCTACACCAGGTAAGTAGGTGCGTTTATTGTTGATGGATGATCTGGAGTCTGCACAGGGTGCTTTATTTTGAAAATCTCCCAGATTCTCTCTCTCTGGGGAGCAGAGTGTAGATACGCTTTTGGGACACTTCTGAAAAGGAGACACTACGTGCCCCGTGGAAATGCACTCATTGACTACGATGGCAGCTATCAACTCCGTCATAGGTGTCGTGGACACAATGCGGACATTACACGTCTGGTGGAAACCTGCACTTAGGGTGATGGCAGAAATCACAGAAGAGGAAATATCAAAACCTTGTACATCACACAAATCTTCCAGATTGTGGTAAGATTGTGCAGCCCTATACACACACACACACACACACACACACACACACACACACACACAGATCAGGCATAAAATTATGACCACTGACAGGTGAAGTGCATAACACTGATTATCACTTCATCATGGTACCTTTAAGTGGCTGGGATATATTAGGCAGCAAGTGACCATTTTGTCCTGAAAGTTGATGTGTTAGAAGCAGGACAACGGGCAAGCGTAAGGATTTGAGCGAGTCTGAAGACGGCTAAATTGAAATGGCTAGACAACTGGGTCAGAGCATCTCCAAAACTGCAGCTCTTGTGGGGTGTTCCCAGTCTGCAGTGGTCAGTATCTATCAAAAGCGGTCCAAGGCAGGAACCATGGTGAACTGACGACAGGGTCAATGGGGCCAAGGCTCATTGATACACGTGGGGACGTTGATCCAACAGACGAGCTACTGTTGCTCCTATTGCCAAAAAAGGTAATGCTGGTTCTGATAGAAAGTGTCAGAATACACAGTGCATCACAGTTTGTAGTGTATGGGGCTGCATAGCCACAGACCAGGGTGCCCTTGCTGACTCCTGTCCACCACTGAAAACGGCAATAATGGGTGCGTTAGCTTCATAACTGGACCACGGAGCAATGGAAGAAGGTCACCTGGTCTGATGAATCAGGTTTTCTTTTACATCACGTGGATGGCCACGTGCATGTGTGCCACTTACCTGGGAAACACATGGCACCAGGATGCTCTATGAGAAGGCAAGCCGGCACGGGCAGTGTGATGCTTTGGGGAATGTTCTGCTGGGAAGCCTTGGGTCCTGCCATCCATGTGGATGTTACTTTGACACGTAGCTAAGCATTGTTGCAGACTATGTACACCCTTTCGTGGTATTCCCTGGTGGCTGTGGCTTCTTTCAGCAGGATAATGCCCCATGCCACAAAGCAAAAACAAGTTTGAGGTGTTGACTTGACCTCCAATTTCCCCAGATCTCAATTCAATCGAGCATCTGTGGGATATGCTGGACAAATGAGTCTGATCCATGGAGATCCCACCTCAACTAACAGGACTTCAAGGATCTGCTGCTAACATCTTGGTGCCAGATACCACAGCACACCTTCAGGGGTCTAGTGAAGTCCATGCTTTGACGGGTCAGGGCTGTTTTGGCAGCAAAAGGGGGATCAACACAATCTTAGGCAATGGTGCGGTCATTATGTTATGCCTGATCGGTGTATATACTGTATGTATACACACACACATACATACATACATACATACATACATACATACATACATACAAATGTGCTGAGGATACAACAAACAAGCTTTAAACAAAGACTAAATATATTTCTGTCCAATAAGAGCCCTTCTTACTTCAAGGTCTAGGAAGACTTCATCCAATAGGAATTGACATCCCTCCTTGGCCACATCATTGAGTGTCCTCTCTATGGCAGCATCACTGTCAGTGGGCTCTGAAGACTGAGAGTACTTCCTCTTCAGACTGTTGATGGACTCTCTGAGGAACACATGGGACATCTGTCATTAATTTGTTATGCATATGAATCCCCAAAGTGTTCAATACTGAATGTCTTCTGCACCATTTTTACTTTTCTTTTTCATTTTCTGAGCCTTGTTGCAGGGAGCCTGAGAACTAAGATTTTCATTGCCAATGACTGCTTCAGTGTAATTGTGGTAGATGTGACAATAAACCAACCTCGTACCAACAACCTCCTGACTTACTGTAGGACAGGATTTCTGTCATTTTTTTAAAGAATGATGAGATTTTCCTCTGCATCTTGACCTTGAGATTTCAAATTGAATTCAGCGATTTATATAAGTTTTCTTTACCAATATCAAACATGAAGCTATGCTATCACAAGTTATGACTGAACACCAGAAGGCTAAACAACCAGACAGAGGGATGGCTAGTAACTTTAGCTGGTAAAGGCCAACCATCTTGCAAAGCAAACTATGCCTTTATTTCTCAAATGCAAATAAGTGTGTATAACTAACTGGTTATACGTTTGAAAGAGGGATTGATGCTCTACTAACTACTTCAACAAAATATTGTTAAGACTTTAGCGCACAGGTCTCAAACTCATTCCACAAAGGGCCGAGTGGCTGAAGGTTTTCTTTCCAACCAAGCAGCAGCACACCAGACTTGACTCATTTCATTAGCTGATCTCAGTCTTCAGACAGCTGATTGGTCAGACTGCGTGCTCTTGATTGGTTGGAGGAAAAACCTGCAGCCACACGGCCCTTTGTGGAATGAGTTTGAGACGCCTGCTTTAGCGTATATCTCCAGTGAATGTGAGTGCTGAGACTACCTGATTTCATCCTGCACTTTTGGAAGAAACTAATTCCGTAGGGTTGTGGCTTTTTGTGGTGTGATCTATGACATATATAGAATATGTTCCATTCATAAAGGTGATCATAACTATATGAAATATTAGTAAGAAAATAAATGACCAAAAAAAATCTGAAAATCTGGTGAGGCACGTACATGGAAATGTATATGTACATGGAGATGAAATGTGATCAAGAGACAAGGCCATTATGCTGTGGCTGAGTTAATCATAAAGTTGCAATGCCTGCAATTATTTATGTTTTTTGTCTGTCCACCAAGAACTGTTTTGATGAAGTGGTGCTCTTAAATAGTTTAGTCGTTAAATTTGCCATGAGAAAGATTAGATATTTTGAGGGAGCCTTTATGCTGTAATTTCAGGGTATTTTATGTTTCCTTTAACATTTTCCTCTTGATTTTTAATCATTATTAGATTTGTTGTTGTTGATTCGGGGTTGCTCACATACAAGTTTTTTTATTGTTTTGGTGATTAAGAAACTGGCCACAGATTTCCTGCTGCCATTCTTTTTTCTTTTCCTTGCATGAATGAAGAAAAACAATGCTTAATTTGCGATAGGCATGTCAGACTGATGTTATGATTTCTATCTCTATCTGCTCCAGTCATTGCAGATCACATTACATATATTTTTAACTTTGCAATTACATCTTGCACAGTCCATCACATGTGGAAACTGGCTCATATGGTCCCTCCCTGCATAAATGGAGAAACAGAAGTGATCCTAATAACTACTACTGGTTACTTACTACTGGTTTGAACAATAAGAAACATTGTGCCTCCATGTTTATAAACCTCTGAAACGATTGATCATTTTGCACCTCTAAAGGTTAGTCTCCGTCAGCCTCGGAAGGGATGCCTGGTTATTCAGATCAACACCAATGTGTGATGACAGGAACGGCCAAATCTAAATTTCTACGAGTTACCAAGGGATCCATTTTGGGCCTCGTCCTAGTCACCATTGGGCAGGGTGCATACCAATCAATATCACTGGAACTTGAATATTTCGAATGCTGTATACCAGGGGTGTCAAACTCAAATACTCAGTGGGCCAAAATTAAAAAAAAATTGTTCCAAGTCAATTCAATATTCCTTTATTCGTCCCTCGAGGGGAAATTCAAGGGCCAGACTGGTTCAATGTTTATTGAGAACTGATTGAAATGAACTTATTACACATATTAAACCTGGAACTAACACAGCCTATAAGTTATTACCTATAAAACAACATTAATCATTAAAAAAAATTGAAATCAGTTGCAATCATTTCTTATGGCGTTATCTACAGCTTCCCAGAGTAACTTCAAATGAAAACATTTTCCCACAGGCCAACAACAACCAAAAAATTATGTCCTTCAAAGAAAAACCAAACGTGCCCAGTGGTAGCAAGAAAAGAGTGCAAAATGTAAACATATATTAAACCTGAGTTTGCTGCTCTTGATGCACACTAAGTCTAAGCCAGATGCTTGAACCTGAAATGAGACCGTTTTATCCATACACAAAAACATTAAACATTAAATACAAGAAAAAAACAGTTGCCATTGACTGTTATATATGATATATGATATATGTTATATACGATAACAAACACCTTTAAAACAGATTATACCGTGGTCTGGGTGAATACTCGATTCTGATTGGCTGCAGGGTGTCCGTTAAAGTGTTATAGGACACCTATAAAAAAGTTCCGGTCAAATAGCCTGATTGTTCTAAATTATTGCGCTGGCTCAAATGCTAGTTGGCAACAGAAACTCAGAACATACGTTAACAGATGTTATTTCACAGTGCATTTAATTTTAAATAGTTTGTCGCCTGTCTTTCTGTCTTGCTTACCTTACTTACTTACTCGCTTGATACAGAGTGGATGGTGAATAATATTTATAAAAACGATTTAGGATAGACTTACTTGCTTGATACACATTTAATGATCAGAGTCAATGGTGGATAATATTTTTTGCAATAAAAACGATTTAGGAAACCATTTGTGGATTCTGATTCTTTGAAACAAAATTTTGCATCATCCTCTGGACACGCACAAGCGGTAAAAGGTGCACTTGCCCTCTGAAATGATACTTTGTATCACGTAACATAACGTTAAGCAATCATCTCACTTCCCTCCACTGATTAGGTCTAATATAACAGCTGCGGCCGACCGAGCTGCAGGTTCTGTGGCCAGAGCCGGTTACCTTGGCAACGCGTCACAACGAGAGATATTAAATAGTCCACTCAGCCGCTTCTTGTGAAAAACTTACGATTTTAACGGTAATAAACAACATTAACGTATTAATAATTGATTTAATATTTATTTCTTTCGTAAGTGACCATGGTATAAGCGGGATAATGCCCTTCGAGGTGTCCATTATCAGAAATGTATGGACTTCACGGAGGCGTGAACTGGTTGACGCGTCTTTGTTTTACTCTGAGAGCACACGGTGTGTGCTGGCCTTCATGCTTATCTGATGCATTCTTGTTCTGGTACGGCAGCCAAAGGACATGACATGCAGGTTGGTGCCAAGCAGCCTGCGACCAGCGATATTTGGATGTAGCCCTTAGTCTTTAAGAAGACTTTACAGTGCCAAAATATATTGGAATTGTCAATATACTGTATGCCATGAATGAGGCATTCCAAAGGAGTCTGCCGAAAGGTTTGATTCCTTTACCCAAGGTTGGAATGGGGCCTGACATGAATACATGTTGGGAGTGACTATCGTCTATTGTCTCCAGTAGCAAGTAGAGGTCTTTTTTCAGGACCTCAGAGCCAGTGATTTCCATTTCTAATGCTCCATGTTAGAAAGCAGTATTGTTAGCATACATAGTGATTGATGCCTATGTCATTACTGGAACTATCCATGCACATAGCTTGGTGATGTCTGTCTCTTAAAGATCTGATGTGAGAAACACATGTGATTTGCATGCAGTCTGAATACAGCTTTTCCAGAGGAAGTAGTCTCTTTATAAATACAGGGAAGGCCAACAGTTTGAACGCTTGCACACCTTTCCCAGCCTACTTTCTGCTATTTCTCTGTGTAGGAAGTCAAATTAATTTCTTTGAAGACTGCCCATTCAAGGAAAAACTTACCTACCCTCTTCCCGGATATACTATATAATAAAATGTTTCATTGAATGCAATTGGTTGCCTTCTTTATTTTGCACTATTGACTAAATTTCTTTCTTAGCTTGAAATGAGCAGTTGCTGGCATTCATTAATTTTTACTTATTGGGAATATTTATGTGAATGTCTCAGGATGTGTAATTATGACCATAGAAGTACAACAAAAATATTCACGCACACACAGTAAATCAGTGGTGGAAGAGGTACCCAGGTCTTTTACTTAAGGAAGAGTAACAACACATATGGTCCTGCACTCAAAATTTTACTCAAGTGAAAGTTCAGAAGAATTAGGAATCACATATCTAAATACACATTACAAAAAGCAACTCTCTTTTTCTATGGGCTGTTCCTCCTTTCTAAACTGCCTCTGGTGCAGAAACAAATGCAGCTTCCATCTGACCTGTGGTAAGAGGTTGTTCAAGTGGTTTTCCTCTCAGCTCTAATTCATGGAGATGTCATTTATTGACATGTTGCTACACTCTGAGGCCAATATATTCCATTTACCACGCTGCCATCAGATTTACAACAGGTGACAATTACAACCACTGCATTCGATATGATAACGTTGTTTGGCCCTCCCTGTCTCACACTGGGAGGGCCAAACAACTTGACCAAAGTTATCATCTACTTAAAGTGTACACACGAGTTCATGTATAAATTAAATCTTACTTGAATGTCTGGCAGTTGTTAATGATGGCTATCATGTACTGTACATAACACTGAGGAAGCTGTCTGTCTCTCAGGTGCTCCTCTTTGTAGACAATTGCCTCTTCTCTGTACCTACAGACAACAATGCACACATTTGTTAGGTTTACATAGTAACTGTCAGAATTATTGCAGAAGTTTGTTCTCTTGTTCCCTGTATTGACAGAACCAATATTTAAAGCTGCAGTAGGTAAGATCGAGAAGAGAGCGGACTTAGCCTGAAAATTTGAACCAACACAAGTTCCATGTCACTCCCCCTCCCTCTCCGCTGCACTCATGTCCTGACTCCAAGCCCCTCCTCCCTGTGGCGTCTGCCTGGCTGCCGTGACAACCAGTAATGTTAGCCTTAGCACCGGAAATAAGCTAACTCTGCTCAGCCACTACATCGCAGTCGCTAACATACCGTACGCGGAGTGTTACTGTAACAATCACCATATTAGCTTTATAATTATTAGTTGTCTTAGCCGTATATGCTGTTGTTTGCAGCGCGGTATGGGCAGTTTCTCCTCTGGGGGTGGCTTTTGCTCCACCATAGCTTTCACTAGCCTCCTGATGCCGCTCACAGAGCTGTTTGGCTGAGCGGCAGCCGGCAGCATGAGCGGAGGGAGGGGGCGGTTTGCAGCGTGTGTGAGTAGTGATTGACAGATGTCAGACACTCCCTCAGACCATCCCCTGGCTCTGATTGGTGGATTCTCGCAAACTGCAGTAGGAGCAGTAGATGGGACCAATGGAGCCTGTTTTTTTCACAGATTACATGTTTCATGTACTGCTGTCTGGGCATAGGGACAGTTTTAGAAAATATGATAAAAAAAATTACTTTTATACAAGTTACCCACTGCAGCTTTAAAGGGTAAATTATGGACAGCAGAACTCATTGCGCGAATGTAGGGAGTACACAAATGTGGAGAGTTTGAAAATTACCCAGGTTATACTATGTTGTTGACAAGGTGTTTTTCATTTGACCTTAAATTCAACAAGATTTTGAAATGTGCATGTGGTGTATGTGGGGAAATGAATCCCATAAATCTAAAGGATATGTTTAAGAGACTTTCATCATGTCAGAAAAAGTCAATAAGTATGAAAAAATTTACCTGATGAGGAAAGTGTTCATCTGTTTCAGGCAGAGCTTCAGAACTTGCTCTTTGAAATCCCCATCAATCTGGGCAGCAACTTGCAGATTCTGTTCAAACATCTGATGAAGAGTGGAGTGAAGATACGTTAAGATCAGAGAGAGAATGAGTGACAAGAGTACTGTGGTCTCCAATAAATTATTTTCTTTACAATGATCAGGAAGTAAACATACAGTGGCTTCAGTAAGTATTCACAAACCTACATCCTTGACATGTTCCCAGAATTTGACTGGAGTTCTTGTCTTATAAACTTATGCCTGCATTAAGAGTGTTTGGGGCCGTTTGGGGGCAGCTGCAAACACAACACTGACATATTTCAACCTTTTAAGTTGTTATGGCAAACATGTTAGCAAATTGCCTATTCACACATCAAGTTCTCTGGTGACTTGATGAATGTAAGTTCAATGTTTACTCTCCTTTTTAGCTCTGGTTTGATGTACACCAACTCATGTGGGAAATATAACAACACAACACACACACAGAGTAGTATGAGAAACTGGTGTCCGGTGCGATGAGACAAATCCGGCCCGACAGCAGGCAAGACAATGGTCAAAAGGGAGTATCTTTAGGGAATGTCTGAATGCCATTGAGTGCCCCTCCTGAATCTGCACACCTCCAGCCCCTTGAAAATCTGTCAAGTGATTCTCTATTTCTGCTCATTCCTATTCAGCGTCTGGAATACTTCATCAGAAGGGTGCGTGTATATGTGTTACCTGAAAGACAATAGCAGGCAGTGTGGTCTGGTAGTATCCATCTTGGTCAGCCTCAGGCTCAGTTTCTTTCTGCCAGTCCTTCTTGTCTGTTTCCAGGGCCTTCCGCAGCCAGCCTGTTATATTAGACTGAAGACATCAGAATGAAAATCAGCTTTATTGGCCAAGCATGTGTGCACATACAAGGAATTCAACTCTGGCATAGGAAAATAGACATAAAGCTCAACAAGGACAAAAAGACAAAAATCAAACAAACAAAAGACTGAACAATAAGTTAAGAAGTGCAAAAATATAAAATATAAAATAAACAATATATACAATGAAATTTACAATGTGCACGGATTTAGTTTGACAGTGACAATGAGTGATGACTGTATGTTAAAAACCATGCATTATTCAACCATACAATTCAATTTCAATTCAATTTTATTTATTTGTATAGCGCCAAATCACAACAGAAGTTGTCTCAGGACACTTTCCATATAGAGCTGGTACAGACCAAGCTCTTTTATCTACAGAGAAACCAACAATTCCCCCATGAGCAAGCACTTGGCGACAGTGGCGAGGAAAAACTTCCTTTTAACAGGCAGAAACCTCGAGCAGAACCAGACTCTGTGTGGGCGGCCATCTGCCTCGACCGGTTGGGTGAGAGAGGAAGAGCAAGAGAGGGAGAGGGAGAGTGAGACAGACAGACAGGCAGACAGACAGACAGACAGACAGACAGACAGACAGACAGACAGACAGACAGACAGACATGCAATCACAGTAACAGTGACAGTGGATGTGGATACAGTGCATATCATAAGTATTCACCCCCTTGGATGTTTTCCCCTTCTATTGCATTCATAAATCAATCATGGTCAAAACAATTTGGCTTTTTTAACACAAAAATTTATTGGAAAAAACTCTTTAATGTCAAAGTGAAAACAGACTTCTACAAGAGGTCCATCAAATTATTGCCAGTAGTCTCACAATTAGTGAAATGAAGATCACCTGTGTGATCTGAGTGGTGTGGGTGTGTTTCAAGTGATTGAGGTATAAAACACCTGTGTCTGAAGGGTCAAGAGACTGGCTGATCAGTATTCCTGGCTACCACTACACCATGAAGACAGAAGAACACTCCAAGCAACTCAGGGAAAGGGTTATTGAGAAGTACAATTCAGGGGATGGATACAAAAAAATTTCCAAGGCATTGAACATCCCCCGGAGTTCAGTGGAATCAATCATCAAGAAATGGAAGGAATATGGCACTTGTGTGAATCTGCCTAGATCAGGCCGCCCTCGTAAACTGAGTGACCGTGCAAGTAGGAGACTAGTGAGAGAAGCCACCAAGACCCCTACGACTACTCTGAAGGAGTTACAAGCTTCAGCTGCTGAGATGGGAGAGACTGTGCATATAGCAACTGCTGCCCGGGTTCTTCACCGGTCAAAGCTTTATGGGTGAGTGGCAATGAGAAAGCCACTGATGAAGAGAAGTCATATTAGATCTCGACTAGAGTTTGCCAAAAAGCATGTGGAAGACTCCATGGTCAAGTGGAAGAAGATTCTTTGGTCTGATGAGACCAAAATTGAGCTTTTTGGCCATCAGTTGTAAAGATAGAGGGCAGAATGAATGCTGCAAAATACACCGTAATCCTGGGGGACAATCTTCTTCAGTCTGCAAGAGAACTACGGCTTGGGAGAAGATTTATTTTCCAGCAAGACAATGATCCAAAGCATACTGCAAAAGCTACACAGGAATGGTTAAAAAGAACCAGGTAAATGTTCTGGAGTGGCCAAGTCAAAGCCCAGACCTCAACCCTATAGAGAATTTGTGGCTGGACTTGAAAAGGGCTGTTCATGCCCGATACCCGCGCAACCTGACAGAGCTTGAGCAGTTTTGCAAAGAAGAATGGAGCAAAATTGCAGTGGGCAGATGTACAAGACTGATTGAGACTTATCCACACAGACTCACTGCTGTGATTGCAGCCAAAGGTGCATCTACGAAATACTGACTTGAAGGGGGTGAATAATTATGCAAACAATTATTTTCATTTATATAATTTTCTTTCATTAACATTACTTTGTAGAAATCCGTTTCCACTTTGACATTAAAGAGTTTTTTCCAATAAATTTTTGTGTTAAAAAAAGCCAAATTTTATTGACCATGATTGATTTATGAAAGCAATAAAAGTGTAAAACATCCAAGGGGGTGAATACTTATGATAGGCACTGTAAATGGCCAGTCAGTGGATGTCTTGGCATCAGAGGTTCAGTGACACTGTATGACTGGCTAAATATTCATCAGGGTCACAGCTTGACCGATTATGATGCATCACTCAATCTGATTGTGTGGGAATTTGGAGTGGAAACTCCAGCAGAACAACTTGAGAGAGGTCTGGAGTGGAATGAGGACCATCACTGGCTTCAGAACGACCAACAACAGAGGAGTTGAAGACAGCGTTGACAGGGTCAATGAACTGAATCTGTTTTTTAATAGATTTGACACTTCAGGCCTGGCTCAACCCCCCTCTGACTCCTGACACCCCCCCCCCCATCTTAACCCCCCCCATCCTCCTGTGTGAGCCCTCTTCACACCACCTCAGACTGCAAGACAGACTGTACTCTCCAACCTGAGGACTACACCCCTCCCCACCTGTCACCTCCACAGTGTGCTTCACTGCTGACCAGGTGAGAAGACAGCCAATGAGACTCCAATCAAACAAGGCTCCACGCCTTGATGGTGTCAGCCCCAGGGTGCTCAAAGCCTGTGCCCCCCAGCTGTGTGGAGTTCTTCACCATGTCTTTAACATGAGCCTAAGTCTCCAGAGGGTCCCCATGCTGTGGAAGACGTCGTGCCTCGTTCCTGTGCCAAAGACATCACGGCCCAGGGCCTCAAAGGATGACAGACCTGTGGCACTGACCTCCCACATCATGAAGACTCTGGATAGACTCGTCCTGGAGCAGCTCCGGCCCATGGTCAAGCCACTCTTGCACAGAGACCTGTGCAATAGTTCTGATAACTCTGAGATAGTTGGATGTATCAGTAAAGGTGATGAGGATGAGTACAGGGCTGCTGTGGACAACTTTGTCACATGGTGTGAACAGAACCATCTGTAACTAAACATGGCAAAGACTAAGGAAATGGTAGTGGACCTGAGGAGAACCAAGGCAGCGGTGACCCCTGTTTCCATCCAGGAGGTCAGTGTGGACATTGTGGAGGATTACAAGTACCTGGGGGTACATATTGACAATAAACTGGACTGGGCAAAGAACACTGGTGCTGAGGCCGGACTATGCTCAGGATCTTCTATGAGTCTGTGGTGGCTAGTGCTGTTCTCTATGCTGTTGCTTGCTGGGACAGCAGGCTGAGGATGGCGGATGCCAACAGACTCAACAAACTGATCTGCAAGGCCAGTGTTGATGTGGGGCTGGAGTGTGACTCTCTGACGGTGGTATCAGAGAGGATGCTGACTAGGCTACAGACTATTTTGGACAACGTCTCACACCCACTTCATGATGTGCTGATCAGACACAAGAGTACTTTCGGTGAGAGACTCATCCCACCAAAATGCAAGACTGAACGCCACAGGAAATCATTCCTGTCTGTGGCCATCAAACTGTATAACTCCTCCCTCTGAATGGCCCTTGGACTTTTTCACTCCCTGGTAGATCACACATATTTACTGCAGTTCACTGTTGACCTAATTCAATATACAAAGCACATTCTTTCTGTATATACTCTTTCCTACTGCAAATACTTTTTTTAATCTATTTTTTGCTTTGTCTATGTGTATACTTGTAGTTCTCAGTATATTTTTTTCTATATTTTTATATATATTTTATATTATATATATTTTTATTTTATAAATATATATAATATATTTATATATAATATAATATATTATTTTATAAATCTATCTATCTATCTATCTATCTATCTATCTATCTATCTATCTATCTATCTATCTATCTATCTATCTATCTATCTATCGTTCTTTCTTTTGTCTTCTAATTTTTTTATCCTAATTTTATCAAAAACAATTCTGTAATTCTGATTCTGATTCTGATTCTACAAACTGGTCCAAATGAAATGAAGGCAGGCATAATGTCTGAAAAGAGTAAAGGCTACATAACGTGAATGGGACATCCATTACCGTCCTTGTTAGTGTGTGTGTGTGTGTGTGTGTGTGTGTGTGTGTGTGTGTGCGTGTGTGCGTGTGTGTGTGTGTGTGTGTGTGTGTGTGTGTGTGTGTGCGTGTGTGTGTTTGTGTGTGTGTGTGTATGACCTGGTATTCATCACGTTGTGGGGACAAAAATCTGTTTACACAGTCACATTGTGGGGACTCACCTGCCTTATGGGGACAAAATGCAGGTCACCTTAATGTAAATCATTAAATTTTAGGGTGAAGACTGAGGATAGGGTTTCGGGTTAGGTAAGGTTAGGTTAGGTACAGAGTTAGGAATAGGCAAATAGTGGTTATGGTTAGGTTTGGGTTAAAATGCAGTGCTCTTGGGGGAGCGCTGCGGGGGGCACAGGTTAGGGTTAGGTTTAGATAAGGAGGGTAAGGCTCCAGGAAATTAATGTAAGTCTATGTAATGTCTCCACAAGTGATAAAAACACAACGTGTGTGTGTGTGTGTGTGTGTGTGTGTGTGTGTGTGTGTGTGTGTGTGTGTGTGAGTGTGTGTGTGTGCGTGTGTGTGCCTGCGCGCTTACTGTAAAGGTCTTGACATATTTGCTAAGCAGATCGTCCACCACATCCTGAGGCAGCAGAGGCTGCAGCTGTTTGATGTCACACTCTGAGCAGAGCTCTGGGTGGCCCATCATCTCCACACTGAAACATACACATGCACGGACATTATTTCAGCATTTGGGAAGCATTCTTATTCATGCTGGGTGGCCATATAAACTGATGAATCTGAACAAGTTTTGCAACAATATAAACAGCAAACTGCAGATGCACAAGGTAAATCAAATGAGAAGCAACTTAATGAGGACGAAACACTGTGGTCAAGCTAGATGGACTTATGGTGGAGGTATCCCTCCCCTGCATGCCCCTCGTACATGAGTACGTACATGACTGTTGAAAGCAATAAAATGTAGCGAAATGTAACAAATGACTTTAGAGATGGGAAACAGTTTAGATTAATAAATCAGTATTATGAGTGCCTTAGGTTTGGCATGTTTCTTATCTGGGAGTTTTCTGTGAAAATGTTTAAGAACAGGAATCAGTAATTCAAACAGACTAAATGACTCACAACACTGAGGAAATTTTGTTTACTGTACTATATGCCATCAATAAAGGTCAAGCTTGACTTGATTGGCATGAACCTCAAAGTGAAAGCTTACAATGGTGGCACCGTTGCCAGTTTGTATATGTGTGTGTACACACACACACACACACACACACACACACACACACACACACACACACACACACACACACACACACACACACACATACTGGGGTTAAGCCTACTGTTTATCTAATACCTTACAGAGGTCACCATGTAGATGTCTGATGTGTTTGTACCTTTTATATGTGTTGAGGACCCAAGTTAGCAGGGATACAATTTCATTAGCCTCCAAGTCCTCAGATGCCAGTTCTTTTACACGAGTGGACACGGCATTGTGGTAGAGACTAAAAAACCTGAAACACATATACATAAATGTGAGCAAACACTTGCCTGAATTTGTTGAATGATTGTGGAATGAATGTACAACTGAACATTTGGACGTTTGCAGATTCTTGCCAGCATGTGCAACATAATTCATAGCTCAATTCAATACATTGTACTGACACAATTTCCTTTTTCAGTTCATTCTAAAATTCAACTGTTCAAATGAGCCGTTGAGGTAATAAATTCAATTAGGATCTGCACCTTTGGCTTTTGTAAATGAAGTGATTGAAAGGTGGAGGGAAAGTTTGGTGTCCAGACAAAAAGGTTTTTCTGTTCTGAATATGTATGCACAATAATCTTGTGTTTTGCTTCTATGCTGACAGAAAAACACGCACTCAAAACATTTTGTATCGGTTACCTGTTGAATGTATTGTAATGTGGGGGGAAGCACTGAACCATGAGGTTCTTGACAACGATGAGATCATCCAGAACATATTTCCTGGTTATTTCAAGAAGGCGAACCAGCCACATTTTATCAGCCTCTCTCGTCACTGACTGGGTACCCTCAATGCGGGTGCTGACTGTGGCCTCCAACACCTACAGCAGAGGAAAGAGATCAAATTGGTTTAGGGGATTGAGTCTGTATGGTTGGCCAGAAACCGTCTCTTACTGAGGTGAAGGTAACTAAAACATATTACATTTCAGAGAGAGGAGGCAACTCTTGGGGTGAGATGATGAGATCCAAGATGGCGGCCCCCTGCTACTTGGCTAATGATTTAATCAAATCTCTTGTTGGACATAGAACCTTTTCTCTTGTCCATTTTACCCCTCATCTATTGTCCCATTTTTTACATTCAAAAACCAGAATACAATATCAATATCATGCTGCATGGTCTGGAAGAAGAAATTGATGAATGCTTTAACAGGCTGTCAAAAGAGTTGAGATCCCCATTCCCTTTCAGACATACTGTGAGTAAAAAGGACTTTTCGCACCTAGTCCAAATATGATGAAGTAATGCACATTGCACAATGCACGAGTTTTTGCCATTTATCAAGTTATGATGATGATTATTGTAAGCTGTTAACAATGTAATATAATAACAAGGAATGATAACGGTTACAAATTAAATGTGAATTAAGTATAAAGTGTTTCAAGTGTATCTGGCTGAGCGAGTTAATAAGTAATAGGTCATGTACTTTTTCACTGGAGATAAGCAACATCCAGATGAGGAAGTCATGTAAGGCTATAGCTGGTGGCCTTTGCCAAACTGAGCTGAAGGCCAGAGCTTGGCAGGAAATTACCAAGAACGCATACACATAAAGTTGCACATGCATAAATTTTGGCAGTTTGGTGTCTAAAAGAACATGTGCAATGGAGAGGAGGGATTCAGAGAAAGGGTATAAAATAGTCAACAAAGGAGAGAACATAATTTTTCTTCCTTCATCTCTTCAAACTCAAGCCAACTGTAGAGGAGTATGTGAGAAGCCCAACATCGCAAAGGAGGACTTCTGCAATTTCTACAGTCAAATCAGGAGCATAGAGCAGAGGAGAAATAACTATTTCCCAATTGACTGTGGATTATAATTTGGAGTTTAAGTTCCTCCTCTCTCACACCGCTACAACAATGGGACTTTGAAAAGACTTAGGGACTTTGCAAGAGTTGAGTTTCTTCAAGTCCTAAACCTCAGCAGGAAAGAAAAGGTCACACTGGCCAGAAGACCAATCTCTCTCCATTTCCATTAGATGAGTTACAGATTAGCTTCAGCCATATTTTAGATTTCCTTCACTGATTTTACACTGATTGATTTTACATTATTATTGAAAGATTTAAGTTTAATTGAGTTGTTTGCTTGCGATTGCTTATCATATTCAATTGGAAATAAATAAGTGTTGGATTTTCCTTTTTATATTTTTCTGATGGTAGGAGAACATAGATTGTTCTTTGATAAACATCCATGAAAGTTCTGAAAGACTACTCTAGCCTACGGAAAATTAACAGATCCTTTGGGCACATTGGCCACTAAACCTTATCCTAGCACTATTACCAAGAGCCTAAGCTCATTTAGAGGAGAGGTGTACAGTGACTGGTAACTGCACCCAACTCAAGGGCTATGCAGCTGTGTGCACTGGCAGTGGGAGCAGGACAGGTGTGCAGATGTGGGCAATAAGAACCTAGGTGTGTCTCTTCATCACCAGCTTAAAAAAGTTTATAGATTTCGAACCTACTTGTAGGATTGCAAACCGGATCCTTTGAACAGAGAGCTGGTCCAGTACTGTACAGGGGTAACTCAGGATCTTACCAAGGCAAAGCCAATTTCACTTCAGACAGCATGACACTCATGACACTGACACATTCAGGTTCACTCTCTAGCCCGGGTACAACACCATCCACATCACCAAAACCATCATGCTGCACAGAGGTAAGCGACATACTCATCTCTGGAGGAAAATAATCTTTCCAGACTTTACTCTAAAATTTCACTCACTGAGTTTCAAAAGGGATGTGTACGCAGTTGTGTACGCAGTGTACGCCTATCTGATAGTGCTGTAGCTACATTTATCCCATCAGCATTTAATTCAATGCCATGTCTCAATACAACAGAGGAATCTTATGCTAACTTTAGTCCCTCCCAAATTGACTACCTGGTTGATAGTGCTACAGGTTCATTGTGTATGACACTCAACTATGTTGCCCCTCTAAAAAGGAAGATTAAAAAAAAACAGGAGAGGTTAGCTCCATGGTATACCCTCCAAACTAAAAAAGTAGAAATAGGAAACAGCACCCCACCAATTTCGAAGAATTTCGTTTTGTCTGGCAAAACTGTCTTGAAACATACAGGAAAGTCCTCCGCAGTGCTAGGGCAGCCTGTTACTCTTCATTAATAAAGGAAAATAAGAACAATCCCAGGGTTCTCTTCAGCACTGCAGCCAGGCTGACAGAGAGCCATAATTCCATTGAACCACGTATTCCTTTAACTCTAAGCAGTATTGACTTCATGAGCTTCTGCAATGACAAAATTCTTACTATTAGAGACAGAGTTCATCACCTCCAGCCCGCAATAGGTACTGATTTATTTTCAAACACAAAAAAACATAGAAATGTTACTAAACACGTCACTTTTCACCTGATGACCTTCACCAACTAATTTCAATAATTTTGTCATCAAAATAATTAACCTGTATTTTAGACCCCAGCCAAACTAATCTGCTTAAAGAAGTTTTCTGTGCTTGGACCAATTCTATTCACCCTATATATGCTACCTTTAGGTGATATTATCAAGAAACATAACTTTTCATTGCTATGCAGATGATACCCAGCTATATATATCAATGAAGCCAGGAAAAACCAATCAGTTAATTAGACTACAAGCCTGTCTTCAGGACATAAAGACCTGGGTGACCTGCAATTTTTTGTTGCTAAACTCAGACAAAACTGAAGTTATAGTATTAGCCCCAAAACTCCTTAGAAACTCACTTTCTGATGATACATCAGTTATGGATGGCATTGCGCTGGTCTCCAGCACCACTGTAAAGAAAAGAATCTGGGAGTTATCTTTGATAGGGTTATGCCCTTTAACTCACATGTAAAACAAATTTCAAGGACTGCCTTTTATCATCTATGTAACATTACAAAAATCAGGCACATCCTGTCTCAAAACCATGCAAAAAAAACAAACAAAAAACAACTAGCAAACTAGTCTATGCATTTGTAACTTCAAGGTTGGATTATTGCAATTCCTTACTATCAGGCTGCCCAAATCCAATGCTAAATATTAGTTTCTCCAGAGTGCTGCAGCACACGTTCTGACAAAAATGAGGAAGAAAGATCTTATTTCTCCAATATTAGCCACTCTGCACTGGCTCCCTGTAAAATTCAAGATAGTCGGTTCACACCAAATACCAGTGCATATTTTTGTTATGATATGAATTATTAATATACAGCCATACTGGTGTATTTCATTACACAACCTTCAGAACGCTGCGCAACACTGTTTCAGAAGGGCGTGGTGAGGGTAAACTGTAGTGCTCAGGTGTTACGTTACAGTGAAGACAGATGGGATAGACCTTCTGAAAGCGAAGCTGCAGAACATGACAACACAGAAGAACTTGTGCCAAAAAGAGGAGCCGTGTCTGCTGTTTGGAGGTTTTCTGATTTCGAAAGGGAAAAAAAGTAAGTGTCTACGGGTTAAAGTTGTCGCCGTATGTGGCAACATGAGCAATTTGCTCCACCACCTTAGCTGCAAGCATGTCTTGGAATATCAAGAATGTATGAAGTTAAGATCAACACCCTCCACATCAACAGGTAACATGGGAAAAGCAAAAGAAAAAATCGAGACAAATGTCACTTCAAGATGCTTTTGCTAGAGGGACTCCCTACGACAGAAAAAACAGTGGATTGAGATTACAAACTCTATCACTACCCACCAAATGAAAGACATGGTCCTGCTTAAAACTGTAGAAAAAGAAGGCTTCAGACAGATGATCAAGACATTGGATCCCAGGTATGAAATACCAAGCAGAAAATACTTCAGCCAATCCCCTACTTGTTCGCCACCAAAACGAAACATAATTTATACCAAAATAAATTATATGGGCATGTAACAAAAACATGAAAGTGAGTGTGTGAGTGTGAAAGTGCGCAGTTAGTTTCACTGCTCCGTCTCATTTACACATGAATGGGCAGGGCGCTCACAGAAAACACTGCTGACCAGCCCGAGGAGGAGGTTCGCCGTATGCTTGGGTGACATAATGGTACTCAGCCCAGATGTGCCCAAATGAGCACATGGACATACCTGTGTTAAAGCATCTGTAAAACTGCTCAGGTTAATTTTTAAGCATTTACGTTTGCACAGTCACTCATCAGATATTACTTAACCAATTCCTAGACGAATTTGGCTGCTATCCCCTTATTTAGAGGTGGTTTTCACTCTGAATAATGTTTTTTTTTTTTTTTAGGCAGAAATAAAAAAAATGTAATTTTCTACTGTCTTCCAGATGAATTTACTGTGACACAGTAACACATTTCTATATTCTGACACTTCTGTGGTAATCTCACAGGTCTTAGCTTTCTTTTGACACCAAGATTATTCATACAGCCCTTGTAGTTTCAGAGCATTGTAGCATTCTGATTCCTCAAATTAGAGTCATGAGTGGCTCTTTGTAAATAGCATCATTTTCTGGGGCGGTGCAAACCTCTTTTGATACTAGTGTGGAATTATTCTACAATATTCACTCATCATGACAGTACAATAGACCAGATGTTTCCTGCGTCAACACACCTGATTCAAATGATCAGCTCATCATCAAGCTCTGCAATTGGCTAGAATAAAAAGGCATTTTAAATTATTAAAGGACATTAAAGGGCCCCCTGAAGCCACGTTAGGCGATGCCACGTTAGGTGAACACTTCCTGATAAGAAGTGTCAATTATCCGTGGGGTGGTTTCCTAATGAATTGATATTTTTACTGTGACAGTGCAGTGTATCAAGCAGTTGAGGTTGATCAAGAATTCCTGCACTAAAACACGTCTCAAGTAGTTCTGTAAAAGGGGGGCTTTGGAATAGTTTAGAGAGAATTTTCAGTTAGGCTGTTACAGAGGTTGGTGAATAAAAAACAAGTGAACAGACTGGGAGAACCCCCAGCAATCAAGCACACAGAGTAATAGGCTCTGTGTAGAAGCTTCTTGATCAGGTCCTCACTCAGACACTGCGCCATTCACCCTCACTGACTTACACGTGTGTAGATATTTAAAGATGTCACAGAAAGTTATTGATAAATGGAAGAACTGTAAACCTGGCTCCTTGGGGTTGGTATTATTTGAAACAGTGGCTAGATGGCACAAACGAGGAAGAACAGAAAGGAATAGATAGATTTGTAGATTGGACTAGGGAAATACAAATAAGGGAGGATGTGAAAGCACTCTACCAGAACTGAGCGATTTCAGCATGTTTTTTAAATATGCCTACCTCCTGCGAAGCTGCAGGAGGTAGGCAGATTGCAGAAAGGAAAGGCAGGGAAGGAACTGAAGAAAGCAGAAGCCTTTCTGACAAATTGTCAGTGTTTTGTAGAAGTCAAACACTCTATTCACATACAGTCCTCTGCACAACCAAAACATCAAATGCCAGTTAAGACCTTGACTCCTCCAGAGACACAATGTGCTGAGCTAAAAGATAATACTCCTCCGCCTACAGTAACTACAACCGATGACACGCCAGCAGCGCCGCCTCCTTATGCAGAGGCACGCATACTGTTAGAGGCCCTTCAACATGAGATGTCTCAAACTAAACTGGCTACTTCCAAGACATAAAACAGACTCAGAATACACCTTCCATGATGGCTCCGTTAGTAGTTGTCAAAAATAGTCTATTGCAATCAGCTCCATTCCCAGGGGATAATGATTCACAAACAATGGTGGGAGAGGACCTGGATGAAACGGCATGAAAAAGCACTAATCCATTCACCACTACTATTCAAGTTGAGCAATCTATTTCAGTTGTGTCATCTGACAAATTTGAAACCCAATCACAGGCCCTATCATCTAAATCTGATTGCATGAATAGACCAGAGGCTGTATGAAGTGGTCCTTCTGTACATGGCCTAACTTCTGTATTTGAGCAACATGGATTGCATGATTGGAAGAACTGTACCGATCAGCCACGCAATTGTGAAGTACCACATGTCTCTGTTTGGACACCTGATCATGGCAATATTCACACCTGCTCAGACACATGTCACTGCTTTTATCAGATACCACTGGTTATGGCAACTACCGCTGGTGGTCACACTTCTACCACATACACTCCATTCTCTTTACAGGATACTGTGCTGATTAAATCCCAATTGGCCATGCATGGAGTGGAAGCCTTGCAGTCTCCGCTCCTTTGTTTGATGATCGAAACTTTCAGATCAAACTTTTCGAAAATTTTGAAGTTCCCTTTCTGACCCGTCAGTTATGGGGGAACATTTTGAATAAAGATTAATCAGAAAGATCCCAAGGCAAGCGCAATAGCCGAGATGGATGAGATCAAGAAATTGTTGGACGCCCTTACGGGGAAAATCAATGTGTTGCAGGACATAACTTTAGTAAATTTGCTGAAAGATGTGAAAGATCTGGTGAAAGAAGAGGTGAAGAGTCTGAAGAAACTGATCAAGGAAAAAGATGACAAGATTGCGGTTCTGGAGCGGAGAGTCAACGACTTGGAACAATATACACGCATGGATAATGTGGTGATAAGTGGATTGAAAACCAGACACCGCTCTTACGCACGAGTTGCCAGCGGGGAGTTAAGGGGAGAGGACGCTCCAATGCACGAGCTACAGACTCTTGAGGAACAGGTGATTCAGTTCTTTCACAGTAAACAAATAACCATTCAAAAGGAAAGTATATCAGCCTGTCATCTTTTACCAAAAAGAGCCTCAAACGGAGCATGCCAAACTATATCATCATACGGTTTGCAAATCGGAAACACAAGACAGATCTTCTGAGACAAGGAAACAAGCTGAAAGAGACTCATGTCTACATAAATGAGCATCTAACGAAAAAGAACACGGACATTGCTAGATGTGCGCGTTTATTGAGAAAACAGAGAAAAATTAAATCAATGTGGACAAGAGACTGTAAGATCTGGATACGCACGAATGGCTCATCCCCGGAAGAGGAGAAATCCATGGTTATTCGGGAGATTGAAGAACTGGATAAATTCCAATGAGTCTGAATGGACAAATAGAAATATTTAAAGTGACAAGTTTGGCTCTGGCATTTCAGTCTTCATTCAGTAGTATTATGGACGTCTTATCGGGAGTTTTGGGCAACAGAAATGAGTTTGGACAGTGTGCGTAATGGTTGGACGACAGTGACCACAGCTTTCTCCCGAGTTAGATTGGAGCACGGAGTGGCTTGGAGCAGCAGACCTGGCGTGAGTATTGGGAGTGGGCCTACGGACTTGATTTGCCCTGTACTGCTTTATTATCCTGCTGGAGATGCTGGACTGTGGGGACATTGTGGAGGAACAATTGAACTTTGGACACATGTGAGTCCATTTTTAGTGCTTTTGATATTTTTACTTAATTATGAGTTACTGTTTATTTTTTCACCAATGATGGAATGTGAAAGTGAAGAGCTAGATGTAACGATTGGAGGAAATGACATGACCACTCTGAATTCATATCTAGATTTTAATTATGAAACATTTGATTACTCTGGAAAAAGAAAACACAACATGGACTGGGACTTTGATCCAGAAACAAATTTTTTCCATACAATGCACAACGAATGTAGGTATTACACTGAACAGCAATTCAGTGTAAAGGTTAAAATGGTAGGTGTATTCTCAATCTTACATACAAATAGCAGAAGCCTAATTAAAAATTTCTCAAAGGTCTATGACTTCCTGAGGATATTGAAAACTAAGTTTAGTGCTGTAGCTGTTTCAGAAACTTGGCTGACTGATGAAATAGTAAAAGATTATGAATTGCAGGGGTATCAGATGTTTTATGTTAATAGGAGGAAAAAAAGGGGTGGGGCGTGGCCTTATATGTTGATGAGACCCTACAATGTAAACAAGTCAAAAACATGTCTAAAGAGATAGATGATAAGTTGGAATTAGTAACAGTAGAAATTGAGATGGAGAAAGCTAAAAACATAATCATAAGTTGTGTTTACAAAGCTCCTGCATGTGGAATAGAAATTCTTAAGGAACAAATGATTGAATTGTATGAAAAAATGACTAACAAGAAGACTGTATTCATATGTGGGGACTTCAACATTGATTTATTAAATCCTCAGGGTCAAATGGGAACAACTGATTTCATTAACACCATGTATAGCATTGGTTTATTCCCAAGGATCACTAAACCAAGTAGAAATACTAGGTCCAGTGCAACTCTCATAGATAATATTTACTCTAACATCATAGATGCAACTGTAGGGGGGTTGTTCATCCAAGACATTAGTGATCATTTACCAATTTTTACTACTTTTCACTGTAATCCCAAGGGAAATCCGGAAAAAAAAACCTCAAATAACATCTAGACTGAGAAACCCAGTAACAGTGGAGGCACTGAAAATGGATCTAATGAGACAAACCTGGGAATCTGTGTATGTTTCTGACGTAAATGAGGCTTATAATTCATTTTTAAGGATATTTAAAGATTGCTATGATAAAAATTGTCCCTTGAGAACATATAGTGATAGAAATAAAAACGAAAATAAGCCATGGATATCCAAAACACTAAAAAATGCAATTAAAAAGAAAAATACACTATATAGAGAATTTTTAAGAAGTAGAACAGAAAAAGCTGAAAGACGATATAAACTATACAAAAATAGATTGACAAATATAATTAGGTTAAGTAAGGAGAATTATTATAGTAAATTAGAAACAACATCAGAGAGACTTGGAAATTAATAAATTCCTTAATTAGAAAGAACAGTGGAAAAACTGTTTCTCCCCAATCCATCTTAAAGGTTGATAATTATATTTACAATAAGGAAGATATTGCAAACGAATTTAATAGTTTCTTTGTCAATGTAGGACCAAATTTGGCAAGAGATATTGTACAACCAATTAACACGGATGAAGTAAGTAACTTGACAGAAATAAATACAAATAGTATGTTTCTTACAGCCGTTCATGAAACTGAAGTAATGGGGATTGTCAGAGCGTTTAAGAGCAAACGGTCCACAGATAATAATGGTTTAGATATGGCCTTGATTAAGGACACAATAGAATGTGTGGTTGAACCTCTGACCTATATTTTTAATCTTTCACTCACAACTGGAATATTTCCAAATGAAATGAAAACAGCTTAAGTTATTCCTCTGTTTAAGTCTGGTGGAAAAGATCTTCTATCAAATTACAGACCGGTGTCCTTGCTTCCGCAGTTTTCGAAAATTCTTGAGAAATTATTTGTTATAAGACTGGATAGCTTTGTAGAAAAGCATAGCATCCTGAGTGAGAATCAGTATGGTTTTAGAACAAACCAGTCTACTGGATTAGCACTCATGAAAGTTATGGATGAATTAACTACTGCAATAGACAATAAATTATACACAATGGGAATTTTTATTGATTTAAAAAGCCTTTGACACAATTGATCATGGACTATTAATGCAAAAGATGTATAAATATGGCGTCAGAGGGGTAGCTCACTCATGGTTGTGTTCTTATTTAAGTGATAGATGGCAATATGTTTCTTGTGATAAAACTGATTCTGTGTTATTAAAGGTACAATGTGGGGTCCCACAAGGGTCAGTTCTGGGACCAAAACTTTTTATCTTGTACCTGAATGAACTCTGTAAAGTGTCAAAATTAATGAATTGCATCCTTTTCGCTGATGATACAATTTTTTTTCTGCTCTGGGGAACAATTAACTGAAATAATTATTACTGTAGAAAATGAGATGAAACTGGTCAAAAAATGGTTCGATGTAAATAAGTTATCTTTAAATACAAGTAAAACAAAATTTATGATTTTTGGGAACCGTAAAATAGACACTGAAGTAAAGCTGAGAATAGAGGATACAGAAATCAAAAGAGTTTTTGAAACTAAATTCTTAGGTGTCATTATGGACCATAAACTGAATTGGAAACTGCATATAAATCATGTTAAATCAAAATTAGCTAAATCAATAGCCATATTGTACAAGGTAAAGGATGTGTTGAACCAGCATGCTTTGTATATTCTGTATTGTTCAATGGTTGTCCCTTACATAACTTATTGCTTAGAAATTTGGGGGAATGCATATCCTACTCATACTAAACCTGTTTTTATCCTTCAAAAAAGAGCTGTAAGGATAATAACAAAATCAAATTGCAGAGAACCATCAAATGGATTATTTATTAAATTTATGGACTTAGTGGACTATAAAATAGCACTGATAATGTACAAAGCATATAACAATCTGTTACCTTGTAAAATAATGAGCATGTTTAAAAAAAGGGAATGTAGATATGAGCTCCGAGCAAAACATATGATTGAGAAAATAAAATCCAGGACTAAAATAAAAGATCAATGTATCTCTGTAAGGGGTGTGAATCTATGGAATGGTCTTGACGATGAATTGAAGATGTGCCGGTCAATCTTTGAATTTAAACGCTTGTTTAAATGTAAGATATTTGAAAAATATGAGAAATGTACATGATGTTATTGATACCATAATGGAATCATTATTGGGATTTTTTTTGTTACATAAGAAGTATTATTTACTGGTTAATGATTTGAATTATTTGATCTGAATAAGCTGATCAGGTAAGAAGGGTAGGCGTAAATAAGCGTTAGCTTCAGCCTATGCCTTTTCGGTTTGGTTATTTGTCATAATAATTGTATTTTCTGGTAAACTGCATATATCTTAAATGACCTGACTGAAATAAAATTTTCATTCATTCATTCATTCATTCAATTGCCAGACATAAATCAAGGGGGCACACCCTGGATCAAGGCATTACTACAAGCATGTGCTGGAGTAATCCCAGCCTAAAGTGATTTCAGACGTGTATTCGCCTTGTGCACATCACTGGGAATGCTGAAGGAAGTGGAACAACATTGTGGAAAAGATACAGACCTGGACAGTACGCCCTTAGACCACCTCATGTATTGCTTGTGGCCTTTTATACAAGAAAAAAATTCCTATACAGGTGAAGTCAGCTGAATTGTGTAGAATACCACCACGTGATGATGAAAGAGGCACAGCATACTTACTCTGGGTAAGAGCTATGGCAGGATAAAACTGGTGAAGATGCTGCTGTCAGTGACACAATTGAGATGTTTTTTAGAGGAACAGTGGAAGCTTCACTGCCTCCCTCTATACAAACAACACCAAGACAGGTGGTAGGGTTATCAACTATGACGTACTTAGTTTGGGCAGCGCATGTCACTCAATATATTGATAATGAGTTTGAGCAAGGGGATCAGGAGAAAAAGGATTTGGCTTCTCTCCAGGCACAATTGGCTAAATTTCAATCGAAAGAAATCAGAGATAAAGTAAATCAGAACAAAGCTTCTGCTACACAATTACTTCAGCAAGTGCCACCACAACCAATGCCTCAGCCCCCTCCTTCTACCACGCAAATGTTGTACGGTTTTTACCCTGACCCATCTCCCTATCCTAATACACAGGCTGCTCTACAGAGCAGATCTCAGTTTGACAATAGAAGAAGGGGAATAAATATTAACAGGTCCAGATCAGGACCAAACAGAAATGATCAATGCTATCGATGTGGAGGCTACGGCCATTGGGCTAAACAATGTCGAGTCCAACAGTACTTGTAACCACAAGGAGGTTAATATGATTATAATACATATCCTCCCCCTCCTCAGGCTCCTCCACCTCCACACCCACAGAAGGGAAATTGGCATCAGGCCCCCGGTTGTGGGGGAAATTTACTAAGGAATACACTACCTCCAAATTGGACAGGTAAACGTACTATCCTGTCATTATTAGCTCCTGACAAAATCATTAAGACTACTGCCTCAGAAGTAGCCTCGTGGACATCCACCATCTATCATAGCTCACCCCATTCCTGCAGGCATAAGTGTAACACATTTGACTTATATCAGAACTCCCTGACCTATATAGATGCAATTGGAGTCCCCAGAAGTGTACCTGATGAATAGAAGTTGGTTGATCAAGTTGCTTCAGGGTTTTAGTCGCTATTCTGGTGGGTCACTACAAATAAAAATGTAGACAGGATTAATTACATCTATTTTAATGTCCAGAGGCTCAACAATATGACTAGAGATGCTATTGCTGGACTGCATGAACAATTGGCTGCTACCTCCCTGATTGCTTATCAAAACAGAATGGCCCTCCATTTCCTCCTAGTTGAAAGAGGCTCTGTGTGCGCTATGTTTTCCCAAGACTGCTGTGTGTTCATCCCTAACAACACAGCCCCAGATGGCTCCATAACTCGAGCCCTTTCTGGCCTTAAGACCATGTCAGAAGAATTAGCAGAACACTCAGGGCTGGACAATCCATATTATGAAGCTTTTTCAATAAGTTACATAGGTCTGTGATTTCCATAAAACATGTTTCTGAAGCTGTATGCTGGAAATAGCTTTTAGGAAAAGATTCTCGTCCCCCTCTATTTCCCTCTGTTTCAGGCCCTTTTCAGAATGTGCTGTTTCTGGTGCCTGTGGCTTTAAATGCAAATGAGCTGCTGCTGTCCCACCCATGTTACTGTGGTAATGGGGAGAGCATAGACTCACAGAGCACTACCCGTGCAAAAGTAGCAGACATGGCAGCGTTCTTCAGTAGGTCAACCATACATGTTCGAACATGAATCGGATCCTGAAGGAGGGGAGGCTCCTACAGAACCTCAGACCTCAGAACCTTCAGCAGGACACTTCTGAAAGGTTACTCAAAAAACGTCTTTCTGTTTTTTTTCTCTTCAGTACGAGCGCCACTTGTACAGGGTAAAGCGCGAGAGGCCTGCAGTTCAGACGGTCAATGCTCATGCTAGGAAGCACCGATCCTAACTTGTAGCAAGCCAGAATGACGGGGAGAACTCAGCTAAAAGCCTCTACAAACCATACCCAGCACCCAAATGAAACATAATTCATACCCCAAGAAATTATATGCCCACAAAATGACAACACGGAAATAGCGTATGTCCATTTTGCTGATTTCACTGCGTCATGCAAACACTACAAGCCTGGTATTATATGAAAGCAGAGAGTCCGAAGGTCCTGGCTGTTTACATAAAGAGGAGGGGGTTTCTAGCAATCTGCTGAGACACTGACCGGTCTAAGTGAGCTGTTAGTTTCAGCACTGCTTGTCATTTACACATGAATGGGCAGAGCACACAGACGAAACTGCTGACCAGCACTACTGACCATTCACCTAAGGCTGAGGAAAAGTAGCTAGCTAGAGCACACACATTCAAATGTAAAACGTGGGTGCTGTTATTGGTTGAAAATGCTGGTACGCAAGGTTTCTTATTTCTTTAGCTTTATACGTGCATGATTTTTTTATTTGTTTGTGTCAGTACACGTGGAAATTGTGCAACAAACAGAACACATAAAACACTTACAGGGCTGACTATGGTCATTTACAGCTATGGGGGACAGAGCAGCGAGTTTCATCTATAATAACCTTATAAAATAATAATATAATAAACTTAACTTCACTGTTCATACACCACGAGAAAACCAGCAACAAGTCGGCTCTGCACAAGTTGTGTAAACAAAGAAAAATTTATTTAAAAAAAAAAATAGTGATTTATGTTTTTTTACAGAATATGTGAGCTGAAATCATGAAGAAGCCACTCCATGTTTCAACAGTATTGGGGGGCTTAAAACCATAAACTTTGTATTTGAATTTGGGTTGTTTTAGCGGAAATTCTCGGTCCCAGTTAGGGGTGTGGCGATTCAACAGTAAATTAGCATACTGGCTTTCTTTGGTTATTCACGTGCTTCTGTTCTTTTTTTGGCCAATCAGCTGCACGTTAAAAGGGAACCACATGGCTACTTATGCAGCTTCTGGCTGACGCTGAGCTCACTTCTGATTCTGAACCCAAACTAGAAGATGAAACTAAAGAAATCCATGAGAGCGACTGCAATACACTGGAGAACATCCCTAATCTACAGTTGACCTTCGCTGAAAATCAAGACGATGAAGAATACGACGAAGAGTAGTAGTGGTGATGGTGGCGTGTGTGGACACAGTGGCTCCTCTCTGTCCTGATAATGTGGTGTCTACATGTTTGTCTTCGTCGGTGTGTTTGAGTGATTTTATGTTTTCGTCGCGCTTGTTTGTTCCGATGCAGACATACAGCCATGGGACTCTTTTTGACATCGGCAACACAGCAATCTGCAAATTAAACCTGGCACACGCCAGCGGCCCGTTTCGACACCGACCCCCACTACTGCAGCGCACCCGCAGAGGAAGGGCTGCAGGCGGTGCCAGAGGAGGCGGAAGCGGGAAAGCGCGGAGGTATTCGGGCTAGGCTAGCGGCCAATCCACACAAGCCAGCTATACCATCTCTCGTACTCACCAATGTACGCTCCTTGGACAACAAACTGGACTATATACACCTTCTGAGATCGACCCAGCAGACCATGACAGAGTGCTGTGTTTTCATTTTTACGGAAACATGGCTCAATAACAGCATACTGGACTCCGCATTCCAGCTGGACTGGCTAACATGTTACTGAGCAGACAGAGCCCTCACTGAGGGAGGTAAGACCTGCAGCGCGGTGGTGATTTGTAGACACTATTCACCCCTCGTAGACTTTACGATCATCAAGTATGTCCTGTACATATAGCAGCATTGACAATAAAGTTGACTTGACTTGATTCATTCAGCTCATTCAGCAACAGACTGAGCCATCCCACTGCACCACAGAGTGACAGAATTTATTTTATTTAATATTAGAAAATTTGCTCCTTCTAACTCTTATAGGGTATATACAGTAATCCTTACGTTAAATTTAATGCCCTTTAATACCTTTTTTTTACTACATTCAGAATTTTTTTTTAAACCATCATGACACTGAGTTCAGCGACCTACTAACATTTACTAGATTTTGACCTATGGAACACTATACACAACAGAATAAATTTAGGGACTCACTGATGTTGACCACATATTGCACATTTATTTCACTTCGTGAATAAAAATAAAACAAACTACATAAAATGTGCAACAAAGAGATAGTTCCAGCACACTGGCTGGCATTCACTGCATGAACTGTTGATGCATTACAAACTGGCATCCACTACATGAACTGGTGAACTGCTATTATTTGATTTTAACAAAAACATGTAAACATATATAAGCCTAATATGAATTCATGAGCAAAAGAACCTTATGGCAAATGTCATAATTGCATGGCCTTTTCTTCAATAATTTTATCCATTTTAACCAGTTCCTCTTTTTTCTTTTTGTATCTTCTTCTGAGTGTATTGGATTTGATGATTAGGTGGGCCATTTTTGACCCAGCCTTCCCCTCTGCCTCCTCAGCCAACTTGTTGGCATCATTTTCAAGGATGGCACAAACATTGTCCAGGACTCTGCCTTGCTGTCTGAGCTCTTCTAGTTCTTCCTCTGCAGCCTTTCTCCTCAGTGTCTGAGCAGCACTCTCCCTCTTTTTGCATTCTTGCTCAAGGTATAGCCTGTACTGGGACCTTGCTGAGGCCACAGAGGCCAGCAGTTCCTTGGTTAAAGGCACCTTGAGAACACCACCACAGCTACTGACATTGTCACAGATTAACCTCAGTGCCTCCAAGGATTCACCAAGAAGGTTACACGTTTCCACCTCCTTGTTTATGGAGAAGCCTCTCTCCATGTCCATGTGATAGAAGTAAAAGGCTCTGGCAGAACCTTAACAGGTCAGTGTAGGATGTGCTGAGCGTTGAGTGTAGAAACACATCCACACACTGCTTCAAAGGCTGAAAAGAGCAGAAGCGTTCATCTCTGCCCTCAAGAGACAGTATAGTTGGTATTTTAGCAATAAAATTATTATTATTTTTTTTTACCAACAGTAAAACTTGAGCCAAATATTACATTTCTACAACTGTGATAGGTTATTGAACCTAACAAAATACTGAACACGTGTTTTTTTTTTTTTGTACCTTGGAGCTATACCCCACAGGTTAATAAATGTAGGTAGGCCTACTCAGCTTTCATTCAAGTAACTGCAGGTCTTTATGGAATTATATTCGTGCCACATTTCTGACGGAGGTAACGAGACTTATTAAGCTAACAGCAAAAAGTTTGTCGCTAAAAATCAAGTTGATTCTCTTTCTCGAGGCATTTAATGCAGAACTAGCTCCTTCAGAGCGCAATAAGATTTTGGTTTGAGAGTGGTGGTACGGTTCAATACGTGATTGTGCTACACCAATAAGGCACTCGCTTTATGTCAACATGGCTGCCTCCATGGTTTTATTCAACATTACCTACAAAGAGGAAAACACCCGAAAGTCCTCTAAAGTGGGCCAAATGGATTCTAAACAGTGTTGTATACATAGCCGCGTCCTTTTGTTGTTAGCTTTACAATAAAATAAATAACTCTTCTAATGAGTGACCACAGGAATATAAACTTAGCTTGATGTGATGCAACAAATCATCAGCCCTTCCATGTCCCAAGAACTGAGATCCAAAGTATCTGGAATGGACACGACCATCCGCCCAGTATTGAACATGGATGTCAAGCTGTTTCTTCTTTGATGCCTGATTGAGGCTCTCATCAAACATCAATACGAATGGCCCAGCCTTGTTGATGCCATCAACAAGCTGTTTTTTGAAGAACGATGCTAGTCCAAATCTGATGATGTAACCGGTTTTGTCTTTTCCACAGGTGAATGACTTTGCGATGTCAGAGTCAGGAAACATTTCTTTAAACAGCTCCGCAATTCCTTCGTTGGAGTTCAGTGAGTGGTGTTTAACTACAGTGTTTAGACACCACAGAGCCTCGGCGCGCAGTGTTGGTGTGGCGCCCATAGTCATCCGGAGGTCAGGCATCGTTGCTGGGGCCATAACGTTGGCTTGTACTGCGGAGCTAGCTTGTGGCGGCAGTGGTGGTGATGCAGCAGCACAGAAAGTTGAGAGTGGTAGAGTTAACTGCTGTCGCTGACCGTGAATTCCATTTTTATGTTTGATGGATTGCATATGCGACCGAAGTGTGTTAGCTCCCATCCAGTACAAGTTGATGCTTTTTTTTACAAACCGAACAATAAGCCTGCCGGTTATTCCCTACCACAGGCCTAAGCCAGTCCTTAAATGCTGGGTCTTCCAACCACATATCAGAAAACTTGCATTTGCCCATGAAGACGATGATGGTTCTGGACAAGATAGGCTATGCAAGCAAGTCAAACGTTAGCCAGCCAGGTGGCTAACCAATTGAGCTGAGCGCACAAAGTGTTTGAGATGTTGAACGACTACTGAATATGACGTCAGCATCAAAGATAGCTTACAAAGTTGAGACTTCAGGATTGAGATCTTTGATAATGTGCCCAGATATGCTAAAGCCCACGTTTAAACGAAATAACACGAACTTTAGCACATGGAATTTCAATCAGAGTAGGACACCACATAGTCTGAAAAAATAATACCTATTTTTTTTTTAAAATAATACCTCTAAAACTTCATTTAACACTTTTAATGGCCTCAAATTTGGCAATTTTGATTTATCACTTTTTAATACTTTTTAAAACCCCGGACACCCTGTCTTAAATATATTACCTTTCTTGTTTTTTTATTTTTATTCAGGGGCTTTTTGTAACAAAAGAATTCCCATTTCCATTTGATCACCATTGCTCAAACTACTACAATAGTTTGAACAAATGGGGGTTGGACTTGTGTAAATGAGATGCAATGAGCAGTACTGTGTTACCTGGCTCCCCTGGTAGGTGAGAATAGAATCTTTCAGGCTGGATTTCTCAAAAAAATAGTTTGAGGAGTGCCTACATTCAAATGTCCACATCTTCCTCAAATATTTTCAGATTTCCATGTGTTACACATCGTTGGAAAGCTTAGAAACTACAATTTCAGAATTTGTAAATAACTCAAAATGCCCCCCGGAAGACTTGGTTGGTAACATATTTGTACATGGATATGGGTGATTCTTCAATTAAGGGAGTTTTTCTGTCCCCAGGGTAGATTTTCAAGAAAAAAAATGTTTTTTTAGAAAAAACATTTACTGCATTTGTTAACGTTAGGTTGTAGTAGCTATGAAAAAAAATAATTGTGTCTCAATGATAACATTTTAATATTTTTTACAAATAGTTACTTACATTGTTGCATGCAAATTAGATGCTCCAGAGGAACATTCATGTATTCATGTATCAGGCACCACTGTCTTAAGTGTATTACCACAGCGATCAATGACAATTTCCCCACACCACCTCCTTACCAATTGTCACAACATGCTGCTGAAATTGTTCCCCTGGTCTCCCTCTCTGAGCCCGAAGGGGATGAGACTGAAGACTACAAGGACGCTGATGATGAAGATCACTGTTTATACTCCTGAATCCCTGTAAATACATACATTCTACTAAAGTTACCCACATACCCTTTTCTTTTAAGATTTTTGTGCTCACTGCGTATATGCTATCACTAGAATTTTGGAAGGCTGTACTTCCCAGGGAAAGAGGTTCTGTTCCCAGCATCACAGTTGTAACTCCTGATATGAATTGTTTAGCTAACGTTTTGTTTTATGACTGTTTTGGTATACCCACATTGCTCTGTTTATCATTTCCACATGCCTGCAGAACGAAGAAAAGCTTACACATACTTGCATACATATAGGATGCTCAATGCAATGAAGACATGCTTACAAATACACTATACAGTTATGATGTTGTATTTTGTGTTAATATAATAAAATTAAATCAAAAGGAGGGACATCAAAAATCTCCTGGTTGTGCTGCATCTGAGGTAGGTAGCCACTTTCCCCAGTTCTGGGGCCTGCTAAGTTGGCTGCAAGTCACAGTTGTGACACAATACAGCAAGAACGTTCCAACCTATGTTTAAATGACATAATAATATTTAGGCTCCATACTCACTGTGAATTTCCTTTTTCTTTGTATTCATGTATTTTTCTGTCCTCATGTAACCTGCAAATCATCTGACTATGTACTCATGTGAACCTGCAAATCATACTCCTTAGTTTGAACACTGTGGCATTCTACCTGATAGGACAAACACCAGATGTGCCCACAGGATCCTCTCATATCTGTCAAGGTTAAGTCTGTCTCGTTAGATACACACCTTGAAACCAACACACACACATCTTTTGTATTTAATATCAGTTAATTCACATGAACTTTGGTTGTTCACATCAGAAATAAGTGGCCAATGAGAGATCACATGTAAGTCCAACCTCTGTACGGGGCAAGTCCCAGCCCAAGAAGATAAAATGGGTATACATCCAGAAGTCTGGGCCCGCTCTGACTGAGGTCCTGTGAGAGCTTTGTCACTTCAAGCCCAGTGCTGCCTTGTTTTACCTGTGACCTGAATAGACTTCATATCTGTGAACTAAAGATTTCTCCTGTCTTGCTCTAGGGCTTACAACAAAAGAATTTGGGCTAACACTATTTTTCTTTTTGTTAGTTGTCGCTATCAGTTGGTTTTGGGTTAGTTTGGTGGTGGGGTTGGCAGTCAGGCACCATGCCCGTTGTCAGTAGTCAGGTGGAGCTGGAGAAGCTGACACGCTGACGGTTATCACCAACTGTCGGCTGTTCAGTGGAGGCTGGCTGTGCTGCTGGAGAGGTTGTCGGGTATGAAAGTGTAAAATCTGCCTTTCACATGAACAGTGCCATCGCCATCTTTCTGGATGATGTGTCTAAAGTGGAAAGATTAGTTGAAAATAGTGTTGTGGTCCATGATACATTCACCCCCGTGAACCTCCCACTGGTTAGTACAACTAAAAGATTATAACATCAAACACACCTCTGTTCATTAAAAATGTGGAGTTGGACAAAGAGCTGTCGCGCTACAGACAGCTGCTGTCCCCCATTCAGATGGTCCTGCTGGGCTGTAAGTATCCCAAACTGAAACCTCTGTCACAGGAGACAAGTTATCACAATTCTTAAAGGCAGCACGAAGGGGCTGACCCTCACCTTCGGTTTAAGGTCCCCCTTTAAAAGCAGATGGACATAGAAGCTGGGCATTTTCATATCTAACTTGGAAATATTTTCTTTGACAGGAGAGACTCATGTCAGACTGTCAGACAGATTTTCCTGGAGACAAAAAAATTGCTTCATTACTGGACGACAGAAACTCTGGTTTCTCCTTTCTGCCATGCAGCGCATTCAGTGAAGCTTTTTTTCAAAAATTTCAACTTTCAGTCGAATGTATGGATTTCTTTTATACTTTGAATATAAATTCATATTCAGAATATTTGTTGACAGCCCTATCATTCACAGATCACATCAAGTGTTATTGATGTTAATAATCATTCGGTATTAATGTCTTCCAGAGGCTGTCAGAGCTGTCTGGACTCAACTTCACCCAACTACTCAAAATAATAAATGACGCTCTCCATCACTGGGTTAACCTTGCACTACTCATTAGAGGTAAATCAACTTTAATACATAGTCAATAGATCCATCCCAATCAATCATATTACACAGAGTATGGAAGAAGTACGGCAATGTCTGGAATATCTAAAACTGAAATCATCCATTCAAATGGAATGTAACATTACCTCCACCAACCTTGACCTTCCTCCTACAGCTCAGAGATTATTATCCTTTCCACAAAAAAGTCCTCTCCAAAATATACAGAATAGTATCATAGTGTGACAATACGCTGTCCATACCATCAATAAAATCTGAACAAGACTGTAGGCCCACCTGGTTGCTATTCAGTTTTTTGGCTTGGAACAGAGAGGTTGGGTTGGGGCCATTACTTTTTGTTGACCTCATCTGTAATGGAATGAGGAGTTGGCCAAAGAGCTGTCGCGCTACAGACAGCTGGACGCGGCCAAGGCCGAGGCCAAAGATGTCACAACAAAGGGAAGGAGGCAGGCCATGGGACACTGGACTAGAGACTGTCTGAAAAACAAGGAAAATGAGATCGAGACCAACACTGATTGACAAGGGGCGAAGCACAGTGGCAGAGGACAGTGACAGACTCATCTGGTGATGATGCAAGGGCTGAGACGGCACTCCACACAGCAGATAAGTAAAAATGCATCCACTGACATGCAAAACATGGCAGAAGTAGACACACATAGCAAGCAACACCTTATTTGACATGCCATTCAACATCTGAAGTCTACACAAAAACCTGGTGAAGAAAGAATTTCTAAAATTTACATGAAATTCACACACGAGGCATACAAGAAAATGCCACAATACACACTCACAGTTGAGGGACAAGACATCACTTTTTCTGGCACTCAGGTGCCACAGAATCAGTTATCATGCAGAAAGATATCAGCCCAACCCCAAAACTAAGCGCAAAGATAGTGCGTGCATCAGGCACTCACATTATAGATAAGTATACAGCGCCACTCTCATGTCGGGATAACGTTGAGGGATTTTTTTGATTCATTCTTCAGCACTTTCATAAGAGATGCCTCTGAAATTCTCGAGTTAAATGAGGTACCATCATGTTTGTAGGCGATGCACAAATATGATGTAAGGCGCCAAACCAGTTGTGATCACACCAAAATCCTTGTACAGACCATGCAAAAATCAATATCATTTGAAAAAAGATGCAGTTGAGGGCATACAACCAGTGTTTGAATCCCTCCTCAAAGCAGGAGTAATGATTCCATGTGAAAAATCTCCTGTGCGAACATGTAATGGGAATTCTTATTATTCATCTTCTCTTTCACTAAATCATAAGTATTCACTATCTTAAAGCCAAATGAATAACCATGTCATGTGATTAAGTGTGTGCTTGTGCCATAATCTGCTGACCATGACACCACGTACAAGTAAACATTTGTCTTGATTGTAAAACACATTATGATGTGCGTATTGTGCTGACGTTGTTCTGATGATAATAATAAATAATAATATATTTTATTTGTAATGCCCCTTTCATCGCAGATCTCAAATGGCTACAGAAAAAACAAAACAAAACAAAAAAAATATATGAAAGAGGACTTCCGGTAGCGCCATAACGAGATGGACGTGTAGTGGTGAACTCCTCGAATCGTTTTTTTTTTTTTAAATACCTCCTAGCAATATATGTTACATGAAAGTTAGCTCAACTTAAGTATGAAAGGAGGGAGGGAACAAAAAAGTCATAGGACAGACAAGAAAATGAACAAAATCCAGGAAAACTCAGATGTCGAGTGAAAAGAGGACGGTGACGAGGAAACAGGAGGAGAAGCTAATGTTGCTAACCAAGACGCACTGCTAGAGGGTCTGACTCAGCTCTCCAGAGAGATAAATTACTTTAAAACGGACATGAAGCGGGACTTGAGCGACTTTAAAAACAAAGTGAGAAGCATTATGAAAGAAGACCTTGCCGAGTTTAAAGACGAAGTTGTGCAAGAGCTGCAAAGTCAAAATACTAGCATCGCGGAGACGCAAGCCCGGATAACAGATCTGGAATCAGCATGCCTCGAGATGAAGGGACACGCTGTTGACTGTGGTGAAACAAAACGCAAGTATGCATGGCAAGACAGTTGATCTGGAGAGCCACTCTCGAAGAAATAATCTTCGTATTTATGGAGTTCCGGAAGATAAAGAAGGGGGATCCGTCGCAGAATTTGTGGCTGATCTGTTAAAAAAACACCTCACATTGCCCGAGGGAGTGGAGCTCCAAATTCAACGAGCACACAGAGCATTGGTGCCGAAACCGGCTGCAACCTCAACTCCAATATCAATAATAGTTAACTTTCTACAATATCATGTCAAAGAAATGATACTTAAGAAAGCATGGCAGCAAAGGAATGAACTCGACGGCAAGCAACTTTATTTTGACAACGACTATGCAGCTGACATCATGGAGAAGCGTAAGGCATACGGCCCAATTAAAGCAGCACTCAGAGAAAAGGGGATTCGGTACCAGACACCTTACACGAAGATGTGAGTGCACTGGGATACAGGATTACGGATCTATGAGAACGCAGATGAGGCAGCCTGGGACCTGAATAAACGTGGAATTAAAGTGAGGGTGACAGTGAAGATGAGCACCGCGGCCGCTGTGGAGGAGAGGCTGAATGAGGTGATACCATGGCAATGTGTCAACACTACAGGCATATGGCAAGCCATTCCTGACAGAAATACGCCACATTCAGTCGCGTTTCAACTGCATTACGGCGTAAAAAACGCAGTTTTTTCAGACTTTACGCCGTTTTTTACGCCGTATTGCGCAAAAAGAACGCCGCTTTTTACGCCGTAATGAAGTCCTCCGAGAACGCCCGTAAAAGACGCCGTTTTGTGCATCACAACGCGCGTAAAAAACAGCGTTTTCCACCCTTCTTTTCTCTCAGCCACTCAACTTGAAGTGTCTGCGCCCAATCGCTGATCAAGACAAGCAGACCAAATCAGTTGAGCACAGATCTCCATTGTGGTAAAGTTTGTCCTAACTTACCTTGTAGTTTCTCATAGGTAAATATTTTGGATGATAGGCAGGAATATATCCCATAAATTAACATCATTATTTTAAATTCCTCTTCCATGCATCGTTTATTTATTTCTTTTTGTGGTTAATGCTTCTATGTCATTGTTGATTCTGACTGGTGTAGCCACTGAGGAATGAAGCAAGGAAGTGGTGCAGTGGTTAGAGCTCCTTGTAGCAAACCCCAGCCAGACAATGGTGAAGCGTACTGATGTTTCACAAAGCATTTATTTATGTTCAGCCGTCAGCCTTGTTTTGAACACAAATTTACTTTTCTGTCCTTCACTCCTTTCTTCACGAAACACCGAAAGAGCTTGTTCCCATTCCAGCAAGGCGCTTATAACTTTTATACATCTTTGCATTGGACAGCAACACAGTGTAATCCGTTTTTCCTCTTCCCGTATGATTTTTCGTACTTTATGGATACGTCTCCCTCATGTCAAGTGACGCTTCTTAGCTGTACACTTCCTGTGCCGCTGGAAAGGCACCAAAATAAGAGTTCGTAACATTAAAATACACCGTAACATTAAAATACACAGCCTCTAACCACTGCACCACTTCCTTGCTTCATTCCTCAGTGGCTACACCAGTCAGAATCAACAATGACATAGAAGCATTAACCACAAAAAGAAACAAATAAACAATGCATGGAGGAGGAATTTAAAATAATGATGAAGTTAATTTATGGGATATATTCCTGCCTATCATCCAAAATATTTACCTATGAGAAACTACAAGGTAAGTTAGGACAAACTTTGCCACAATGGAGATCTGTGCTCAACTGATTTGGTCTGCTTGTCTTGATCAGCGATTGGGCGCAGACACTTCAAGTTGAGTGGCTGAGAGAAAAGAAGGGTGGAGATTATTATCATACTGGGAAAACACTGTTTTTTACGCGCGTTGTAATGTGCACAAACGCGCGTATTTTACGCGCGTTGTGATGCACAAAACGGCGTCTTTTATGGGCGTTCTCGGAGGACTTCATTACGGCGTAAAAAGCGGCGTTCTTTTTTCGCAATACGGCGTAAAAAACGGCGTAAAGTCTGAAAAAAATGCGTTTTTTACACCGTAATGCAGTTGAAACGCAACTGAATGTGGCGTATTTCTGTCAGGAATGGCTTGCCATACAGGCACCGCAGCTCAACGTGCACTAGAAAAGCTCACTGAATTCAGACGGAGCTCGCAGTGTTAAAGCTGGAGGAGATGAGAAAATGAGTGTGGTCCAGGTAAATATTAAATGACTGAATTTAAGTTGGATTTTTTTTAAATATAGGAAGGTCTTTTGTTTTGTGTAAAGGCACATGGTGAGACTGAGGTGTGATTTTTTTTGTTAATAGAAATGACTATGGCAGCAGAGCCTAACCTAAACTGAACCACACAAACCTCTTATTATTGTTTATAATACATTTTAAAGAATGTGCCTTCAAACTCGATTCACAAAGTAAGGAATTTTTTTATTTATTTATCTATTTTTTAAATTTCCTTATTCCTTCCTTATTTTTCCTTGATTGCTGCGATGTCTAATATTTGGAAATGGAGACATCCTGGGCCACACTAAGAAAACCTATGACTTGATTGAATAAGTATGCCAAACCGATGGAAGGAATGGTTATATACGCGCTAAATGTTGGACACTTCTAGTAGAGGAGGAGTGCCAGCTTATGGGTACTTTCTCACTACTAGGGAGGGCCCCTGCAGAAATGTGGCGTTGTACCCTCCTCCCACCAACAGGGAACATAAAGGATGGCCAAACACATCCTTTGTTTTGGAAGTCACAATGTTCTGGGTTCAATTAATATTCTTCTGTTCATATGTTCTTTATGTGTTTATGTTTGGATTGCAACAAGATACCATAAATGTTAATTATATAGAGTAACATCAGGATATTGTCGTTGAATGTGAACGGTTTGAATAACCCAGTTAAGCGTCGTAAAGTAATGGCCCGACTAAAGAAAGACAAGGCACAGATTATATATCTACAAGAAACACATTTATCAAGACAAGAAAATGAAAAACTGAAGAGATTTGGCTATAAAAATACATTTTATAGTTCATTTCGCCATGGATGTAAAAGAGGAGTTACTATACTCATTCCCAACTCTGTAAGATTCGAATGTACCACAGAAATCAGTGATAGGGAGGGAAGATACATAATCGTGAAAGGACGAGTAGAAAATGAGGAAGTGACATTGGTGAATGTTTATGCCCCGCCTCATAGTGATAAATTGTTTTTTAAGACACTGCTTGATAAGATAATTTTGGAAATGGAGGGCACATTAATCTGTGGGGGGGATTTTAATATTGTTATGAATAGTAACTTAGACACAACAAATAAAAAGAAAAATATCAAACAGACTACAAGAATGGTTAAGATGATATTTAAAGAATATGGTATACTCGATATCTGGAGAGAATTACACCCCTACAAAAAAGATTATACGCATTACTCAGTACCTAATAACAGTTTCTCGAGAATAGATTATTTCTCTATGAATAAAAAAGATTTGTATAAAGTAAAGGAATGTGAAATTGGACAAACAGACATATCAGATCATTGTGCAATTTATTTAGAAATCAAAATAAAATCACAGGAGAAAAAAACACTATGGAGATTAAATGTAGGACTACTGAATAATAAATCATTTGTAGAAGAAATCAAAACAAATTAAAACATATCTAACTGAAAATGATAATGGAGAGGTTAATCCCACTATTTTGTGGGATGCTCTTAAAGCAGTTATGAGAGGGAAGCTTATTGCCAAGACAGTATCCATTAAAAAAGCCAAAGAAGAAGCCTTCCATAAAGAAAAAGTAAAACTATACGAAACTGAACAACAATTTAAGAACTCAAATGACATAACACTCCTCTCAAAAATTAAAGAAATTAGGAATAATATAGATAATTTGCTAAATACAGGGATAGAAAAGAAAGCAAGATTTCTGAGGCAATCTTACTATGAGGTGGGGCCCCGAGCTACTAGATTATTGGCCAAAAAAATGAAAAAACAACAAGCTGATAGGACAATTCATAAGATAAGGGACACACTAACAAATAAGATAATGTGTGAACCCAAAGAGATAGAAACTATTTTTAGGAATTACTATGGGAAGTTGTACAGCCAGCCTCCATCAGCAGACACTAACCAAAGAAATAGAAAAAGCACTAGCTAGATTAAAAACAAATAAATCTCCAGGCAGTGATGGCCTGCCATCTGAATGGTATAAGACATTTAGTGAACTTCTTATACCATTACTTGAAGCCTCATTTAATCACACTCTTAATTATGGTGAACTCCCACCTTCTTGGAACGAAGCTATAATATCAGTGATTCCAAAAGGAAAGAGTAGTGAGACTTGCTTGGGTTATAGACCCATATCAGTATTGAATATAGATTATAAACTATATACCTCAATTATTGCAAAAAGATATGAACATTTCATGAATGATATCATAGATGAAGACCAGACAGGCTTCATCAGAGGACGGCAAACCCAAGACAATATAAGGCGAACATTATATATCATTGAACATGTTAAACGTAATAATATCAGTGCAGCCCTAATAAGCCTCGATGCAGAAAAGGCGTTTGACAGTGTCAGCTGGATCTTCCTTTATCAGGTGCTTGAGAAATTTGGACTAAATGACAAAGCTATACAATGTATTAAAACACTTTATCAAAGACCAACTGCAAGGATAAAAATAAATGGCAGTCTAACTGATAGTATAACACTTCAGCGATCGACTAGGCAGGGTTGTTGTTTATCACCAACCTTATTCGCAATCTTTATAGAACCTCTGGTGCAGGCGATTAGGCAAAATGGTGACCTTAAAGGGATAAGGGTCAGGGATGAAGAACACATCATTGGACTTTTTGCTGATGATGTTATTTGTTACTTAGAGGACCCAGACAAATGTCTTCCTATTCTAACCAACCAACTACAGATGTTTGGTTTCTATTCGGGGTATAAATTGAATTTAACTAAAACACAGGTTCTAACAATTAATTAATTAATCAACCATCAAAAAATATACAACAAATATATAATCTAAATTGGAGTTCCAAAAAGATACCTACCAAAAGATAGACTACCTTGGGGTCACCTTAACAAGTGGAATTGATAAACTGTATAAAGCAAATTATACAAAAGTAGATCAGGACATTAGAAATGATATTGAGAGGTGGAATGTACTTCCACTGGATCTCAGCTCACGAGTAGAAATTATAAAAATGAATCTACTTCCACGGCTCCTTTACTTATTTCAGTCATTACAAGTTGATATACCTGATAAACAATTCAGAACTTGGGATAAAATCATCTCAAGGTTTATTTGGAATGGTAAAAGACCGAGAGTCAAATTTGAAACATTACAGATGGGAGGGGAGGGAAGCATAAAGGATGTATGGCTCTACCAAACCTTAAAGAATATTTCCATGCAGCACAGATTAGACCATTAATCTGCTGGTGTGCTAGGGATTATGAAGCAAAATGGAAAAACATAGAACGATATGTACAAGGGCGTGAAATTCAAAGTCTCATTGCGGACAGAGAGACAACAATGGACTTGCTTGAACAACTAAATACCGTAACTCGATTTACTTTACAACTGTGGTTTAATTTGGTAAGAAAATACAGCCTAGAACAGGAGCTCAGACTACTTAGATGGATAGCCTATGATGAACATTTTACCCCAACTACTCTTGACGAGAGGTTTAAACACTGGATTCCTAATAGTATAACAGCATTATGTACAATTATAAAAGATGGAAAGGTCCTAAGTTTTCAGCATCTGAAACAAGATTACAGATTAAACAATCAGGATCACTTCAGATATTTGCAATTAAGGGACTATTTTGATAGAGGAATAAAGCATAGGGTGAATTTAGATAAAAATGGAATAGTTAGAACAATAATTGGAGTTTACCATTCAAAGAAATACAGAATGATATCCACTATATATCAACATTTAATGGAGAAAAGAGGGAATACGATATATATAAAGCACAAATGGGAGAAAGAATTAGGAGTAAATATTTCAGAAGACGATTGGTTAAATATTTGGAAAACACAACAATCTACTACATCCTCACGTGCTTGGAGAGAACATTGTTGGAAGAATGTAATTAGATTTTTTATTACACCCAACGTTAGGAGTAAGTATCTGTCTATATCACAACCATGTTGGAGACAATGTGGAGTAGTAAATGCAAACCACTCACATATATTTTGGCTTTGTACTGGAATTTTGCAATTTTGGGGAGATGTTCACATGACTATTGTCAAGATTCTGGGCTATGATGTATCTAAATCGTGTACAGTCTTGTATTTTGGTTGTTTTGCAGCTGATAGTATTTTAAGGGAAGATAAATATTTGTTAAAAATTCTGTTGGCAGCCTGTAAAAAGGCCATTACGAGGAAATGGTTTAAAGCTGAACCACCAACACAAGAGGAATGGCTGGAAATTGTGGCTGAAATATACAACATGGAACAATTAACCTACAGAATAAGAACTCAAGAGGAAAAATGTCAAGAGAAATGGGAGAAATGGACATTGTTTACATATCAGCGACAAGCCGAGAGGATGAACCAATGAACTTGTTATAGAAATTGACTGACTTTGTGGAGACAGAGCAATCCAGACCCTTTTATATGTTTTTGGTTTCAAGTGTTTGTAAGTTTATACTTGAAAATTAATAAAAAAGAAAATGATAAAAAATATATATATATGAAAGAAGGTTTAAAACAAAAAACTAAAAGGGGCCAAAAACTTTGCTAAAAAGAGATGTCTTAAAACCTTTTTTTAAAACAGTCAGTGGGTTGTGGTGCCCTCAAGGTAGGTCAGGGAGGGCATTCCACAGATGTGGGGGAGCAGCACAGAAGGCCCTATCTCCCATGGTCTTGAGTCTGGTTCTTGGAGCGTGTTGTGTTTTGTGGGTTGATAAGTTCTTTGAGGTGGGGGGGGGGCAAATCCATGGATGCATTGGTGTGTGAGGAGGGAGACCTTGTACTCAATCCTGGTGGAAACAGGAAGCCAGTGGAGTGAGTGGAGAATGGGGGTAATGTGCTCATGTTTCTGCACTCTCATCAGGATCCTAGCTGCAGAGTTTTGGATATACTGATAGAACAAAGTCATCCCTTCTGCAAAGATACTGTATTGTGTATTGTATGTGTGTATTGTGTATCGTTGACCTCAGAGATATTGGTTCACAAAGGGATTCTCTAACTTCTCCCAAAAATTTTGTCACAGTTGTGTGATCTGTGCTACTAATCTGTGCTACAATGCAGGCAGAGGCATCCAAATACAAAAGGGTGCTCATCCATCCATCCATCCATCCATCCATCCATCCATCCATCCATCCATTTTCTATACCACCTATCCCTTTCGGGGTTGCGGGGAGGCTGGATCCCAGCTTCAACGGGCGAGAGGCGGGGTACACCCTGAACAGGTCACCAGCCGACTGCAAGGCAACGTGCAAAGACAAACAACCATTCACGCTCACACTCACACCTAGGGGCAATTTAGAGTCACCAATCAAACTAATGGGCATGTTTTTCAGGTCTGGGAGGAAGCCGGAGTACCCAGGGAGAACCCATGCATGCACAGGAAGAACATGCAAACTTCACACAGAAAAGCCCTGCCCGGGTATTGAACCGGCAACCTTTTTGCTCTGAGGTACGCGCACTACCTGCTCGCCCAGGGTGCTCATCCACCACCACAAAAACCTTTTGAACCCATACAAATGGACTTCATTGAGCAAACACCTAGTGAGGGAAACAAATATTGTTTGGTTTTTGTTGACATGTTTTCCACGTGGATGGAGGCTTTTCCCACTTCTAAACAGGATTCAGCAGCAGTAGCAAACGCTTTAATCAGAGATTAAAGATGGGGAATTCCAGGTAAGATCTCGTCTGACAATGGTACACCTTTCGTGAGCACAGCCCTGATGAGTGTGGGTGAGTATTTTGGCATTGAAATGAGGCAACATTGTGCTTATCACCTGGTGAGCAGGGAGGCTGTTGAAAGAGAGAATGGTACATTGAAAGGCAAGCTGGTTAAATGGTGTGACAAAACTGGTTAAACTAGGACAAAAGCACTTCCAATTGTTTTGATGCAGATGAGAGCTAGGGTCAGAAGCAGAAAAGGCTTCAGCCCATTTAAAATCCTCTTTGCATGGCCGATTAATACAGGGATTGGACTGGTTAAGAGGCACCTCCCCCATACCAGCCAGTGCGAAGATGAAATGTTACGAAAAATGACCTGCTGCCTGAAGAGAGGACCAAAGACTCTGACAAATGGAGTCTGTGGTCCTGGTTGACTGACAGAGGATGAAAAGTGACATTGTTGAAAATACTGACAGCTTTGCTCCTTTTCCTGAATATATTGATGGTTGTAATCTATTGTGGTATACCTTGCATAAAAGCTTTAATCACTTCACTAGTCAAACCCTCTGTAGGACAGTAAGTGATTCAGTCATAAGATGATTCCTCTCTGGACTGGGTTCCACCCTATGCTGATCTTCATGATTTTTAACACTTTTTTAATCTAGACATTTTTTAGTTTTTACAAATTGTAGGTTTCGATGATTAATTCTAGTTTGATTAATGTTAATTTGTGAGCGTAATATGCTCAAATGGGGGAATGTAATGGGAATTCTTACTATTCATCTTCTCTTTTACTCAATCATAAACATTCACTGTCTTAAAGCCAAATGAATAACCGTGTCATATGATTAGGTGTGTGCGTGTGCCATAATCTGCTAACCATGACACCACATATGTTAATATGCACTGATTAAGTGAACCTTTTGTCCTGATTGTACAAAACAACGTGACTACTGTGTCGACATTGTTCTGATGATAGAACAAAATCATCCTGTCTACAAAGATAATGTTTAGAATCTAACAACTTTCTTTTTTCAGTTTCAGTCTGCAGGCAAACAGAATAAACTCTCAGAAAGACAACAAATGACTCAACAAATGTGCTTTTGTACAAAATTGCCAGAACACATCATTGTTCAGGTTAGTGATAACATCTACGCAGATGCCAAAACATGGATGAAGCAGGATGCATTGTTTTGATCTGGAACAGCAGGAGGAGGAAATAAGATAAAGGAAAGTGCGATTTGAGCTTGAAGCGGAGATGGCAGCATCAAAGGCTGAAGTGAATGTCTTAAGAGCCACAAGAAGTAGTGTGAAAGGCAGCATATCTCATAAAATGGATTGTATGGAATCCTATTTTAATGAAGGGGAGACAAAGGCCAATGCTGCTCTAAATGTTGATGCAAATTCATCTGTGCCTTTTGACTTGGACAAAGCCCTCTCATGGCCAAAATTAAAGCAGGGGATTTGAAATCACTGCAGGCTTATGGTTTTTAAGAAGATACTCTGATGCTATGGATGAAATACATTACATGTCTGATTGCTCGGAAAGCAATCAATCAGTTGCCATTTAAGCTAAGAGACAAGTGGAGATCAGTGGCTTGTGATATTCAAGAGAGACATCATCCAAGAGCTACTTTTCCTGACATTGTGAACTTCAATGTCAATATACAATATACGCCAAAGACAGTGCAAAGCTAAGATGGTAGCAATTATGGAGTGTACCCTTAACAAGTCATTCATTCCATTCTCTTCTAAACGTGTACGGTCAGACTAGAGGATTAGGGCTCTATTTTTGACTCTGCCGCCCGCGCAGCGCAGGCTGCACACCCCGCGCAGTGGTATTTTCGTGCAGCGCAGGCAGACGCACGGCGCACTTGGTATTTTGGTAAACCAAGGCATACAGAGGTGCGCCAGGATGGGTGTTGCGGCGCAGTAGGGAAAGGTGTTGGCATAATCTTTTGTACACTTTTGTAAACTCTTTTGTATATACTTGCTGTTTTTACCTAATTCTATCTTTTACTGGTACTGCTGTAAATTGGAATTTCCCCTTGCAGGACAAATAAAGGTATACTGAATTTAATTGAATCAGCCGGCACATTTGGATTTGAAAGCTCGCCACCCCAGACCTGGTCAACTCTGTGCGCCAGCAGTGCACCCATGTCACCTATACCTCACAGGCAGGTTTCCACAGTGTCTGGCATTTCACCGCGATCAATAATTAGCAACAGCCACGATTCAATGCAACTATCTGAGTCAGCACATATAGTCAGACTTAAATTTATATATTTTGATCAGTATCTCATCTGACCACATCGCAAGCGCGTCCGGCACGCGTAATGGTCACTCACCCTGACCGAATGTACACAGGTGAAACAGGGATGCAAACTAATCAATTAAGGTCGCTGTGCCAACCAGAAACAGCCGTGGCATCCTACAGAGCATACTGCATCTATCTCAGAGCACTCGAGAGACAGACAGAAACAGACACATGGAAAAAACATAAGTGATGATCATTGTCCGCTATTACCCACGTCATTTCATTCCAAATACAAATGTTATCATTGTAATTAGAGATCAACAGATATGGATTTCTCAGGGCCGATACTGATAATTAATAATCAAGCAAACCGCTAGCCGATATTTAGAACCGATATTCGTTTGCAGCAAAAATGAAAATTTTGGTGTCAAAATTTAGAGTAACACACCTGGGATTAGAATGAATACAGTATACTGTTTGTTTGTTTTGTGTAAACTGAAAAAGCCTTTCCCTTGCCTTTCCCTTAATGAATAAAGAGGTTGGCAGGAACCTTGGCTTTGATAGCTTTAGTAGTTGCTTTTCAGATTCAATTTTTACATAAAACAGCATAATGAGTAAATAAAAATGAAACTTTCAGGGGAGTTTTTCACTTATAGTTCCTTATTTATTATTATATTTATTCATATATAGCTAGAGAAATAAAGGCATATTCTGAATCTCAGAATAGTAGGCTAGATGTAAACTCTTGTGCTTAAAAACAACAGGCTACGTACCACAGTCCTTTAAAGTAGCTGTGATAAAACCGCTACTGAAAAAGCCTACTCTTGATCCAGGGGTTTTAGCCAACTATAGACCGATATCCAACCTTCCCTTTCTCTCAAAAACTCTTGAGAAAGCAGTTGCCAATCAGCTGTGCGACTTTCTAAACAATAATAGTTTATTCGAGGATTTCCAGTCAGGATTTAGAGTGCATCATAGCACAGAGACAGCACTGGTTAAAGTTACAAATGACCTTCTAATTGCACATGATAAAGGATTTGTCTCTGTACTAGTCTTATTGGATCTTAGTGCTGCATTTGACACCATTGACCATGGCATCCTATTGCAGACACTGGAACATTTCATTGGCATTAAGGGAACTGTGCTAAGCTGGTTTAAATCCTACTTGTCAGATCGCTCTCAGTTTGTACGCATTAATGATGACTCCTCTGTGCTCACTAAAGTCAGCTATGGAGTTCCGCAGGGTTCTGTGCTTGGACCAATTCTATTCACCTTATATATGCTTCCTTTAGGTAAGATTATCAGGAAGCACTCAATAAATTTTCATTGCTATGCAGATGATACCCAGCTATATTTATCAATGAAGCCGGAAGAAACCAGTCAGTTAACTAGACTACAAGCATGTCTTCAGGACATAAAGACCTGGATGACCTGCAATTTTCTGATGCTAAACTCGAACAAAACTGAAGTTATAGTAGTAGGCCCTAAACATCTTAGAAAGTCACTTTCTGATGACATAGCAGCTATGGATGGCATTGCGCTGGCCTCCAGCACCACTGTAAAGAATCTGGGAGTCATCTTTGACCAAGACATGTCCTTTCACTCCCATGTAAAACAAATTTCAAGGACTGCTTTTTTTCACCTACGTAATATCGCAAAAATCAGGCATATTTTGTCTCAAAATGATGCAGAAAAACTAGTCCATGCATTCGTAACTTCCAGGCTGGATTATTGCAATTCCTTATTATCAGGCTGCCCAAATTCGTTGCTGAATATTCTCCAGTTGCTCCAGAACGCTGCAGCACGTGTTCTGACAAAAACCAGGAAGCAAGATCATATTTCTCCAATACTCGCCACTTTGCACTGGCTCCCTGTAAAGTTTAGAATAGAGTTTAAAATTCTCCTCCTTACTTACAAAGTCATAAATGGCCAGGCACCTTCTTATCTTAAAGAGCTCATAGTACCTTATTGCCCTACTCGAACACTGTGTTCCCAGAATGCAGGTCTACTTATGGTTCCTAAAGTCTCAAAAAGCAGAACAGGAGTCAGAGCATTTAGCTATCAAGCTCCTCTCCTGTGGAACCATCTTCCAGTCTTTGTCCGTGAGGCAGACACTGTCTCTACATTTAAGAGTAGGCTTAAAACTTTCCTCTTTGATAAAGCTTATAGTTAGGGCTGGCTCAGGCTTGTCCTGGACCAGCCCCTAGTTATGCTGCTATAGGATTAGACTGTCGGGGGACATCCAAAGATACACCGAGCTCCTCTGTCCTTCTGTCCCTCTCCATCCGCACGCTTTCATGTCCTACCACGGCGTGTTACTAACTTAGCTCCTTCCCCGGAGTCTCTGTGCTTTGTCGTCTTGCAGGTTCCCATGGACAGTGGCTGAATCTGGATTGTGGATTGCAGCTGCGTCTCCTGCCTTGGCCCTGCCTGACATCCACTGCAACTACTACTGCTATTATTACATCCACTGTCACTGTTACTGTGATTGCATGTCTGTCTCTCTGTCTCTCTCTCTCTGACTGCATTTCTGTCTGTCTGTCTGTCTGTCTGTCTGTCTGTCTGTCTGTCTGTCTGTCTGTCTGTCTCACTCTCCCTCTCTTGCTCTTCCTCTCTCACCCAACTGGTCGAGGCAGATGGCCGCCCACCCAGAGTCTGGTTCTGCCTGAGGTTTCTGCCTGTTAAAAGGAAGTTTTTTCCTCGCCACTGTCGCCAAGTGCTTGCTCATGGGGGAATTGTTGGTTTCTTTGTAGATAAAAGAGCTTGGTCTGTACCAGCTCTATATGGAAAGTGTCCCGAGACAACTTCTGTTGTGATTTGGCGCTATACAAATAAAATTGAATTGAATTGAATTGAATTAAAACTGTATGTCGTATTACATAAATAAGAATAAGGCACTTGTAACTGTAAATGCAAACAATAAAGGCTTCATTCCACACGTGAGTTGTAGACGCAATGATAAATTTATTGATTGAAAATAAAACACACTGAGAATAATATCCTCGACATGTGCTCTCTGCCTAACTCATATCCCTGGATTTTACGAGGAACAGGCAAAAAGACGATCATCTAACACCAGTAGTTAAGTTGCTGCACCATAGTGTAGTGAGAGCATGAGCGCTGAGGAAGAGGCGATTGTAAACAAAGACACATTAGCGTGCAGTACTGTAAAACTTATAGGCTATAATCACCTCCAGTCTTGTTTATTGATAAACGAGGAGCCGTCCCACGGGCTGAGACACATTAGGAGATTTATTATTCCCACAATGTAATGGTAACCAAAAGGGCCTATATTATTATTGTGCGTCTGGCCCCGGCTATGAAGCGGTTGCGGTGGGTCATCATGAAATACGCCTTGTTGAAGTTGTGAACAGGTTCATCTCCAGAGCCAAACAGCGGAATTCAGCAGGTTTTCCTCCCTTATAGTCTACCTACTGGTATGTCGTTATTTCTTTTTTTTTTTGGTGCGTGACACTATCTTGAAAAGTTGTATGTTTGATTTGATTAGACAAGTAAGTCAGTGAAATGTCAACTCTGGGCTTGCATGTTATCACTGAAATTGATCATAAGGTTGTGGTATTTTTAAAACTTCATCGTAGAGGGTTTTTAATGCAACTATGACTGACTCTGTCGCCTTATGTCTGCTGGATCACCGGAGCAGTCGTCTGCTTCTCCTTGTCTGTGTACTGCATGTAGAGGCTTCAGTGTTGATTGGCTGTCACTGACTCACTTGTGCCATGTAGCCAATCAGTGAGGGCTGTGGGCGGGACATTGTTACACAGCCAAGAGTGGTGACGTCAGGCGGAGAGATGGCTGCATCAGAGCCAAAGGAGCGTGTTTTAAAATTTAATTAATTAATTTTATTGGTTATCGGTGGAAAAAACGGCCGATGCCAATTATCGAAAAATGACGAATATCAGCCGATATTATTGGCCAGGCCGAAAATTGGTCCATCTGTAATTGTAATGCTTAACGTTATCTACAAAGATGGAGTACATCATTGCTTTAAGGAGGATGAGGAGGAGGAGGAGGAGGAGGAGGAGGCCGAGGATTTACCATCTAAGGACCTCATATTTAGACATGAGTGACGTCAGTCGCCTCCTTGGAGAAGTTTGGGCGTCGGACAGTTTCCTGCGTGGGCTCAGTCATCCTCAAAACTTGCCATGCACGTTGTCAGCAGTGAGGCAAGTAGCTGGTGTGACTGGTGAAGATTGGACTCGGCTGTGTCAAACTCCACGCCTTCTCCCATATCACCACCATATCATTGTCCACACCTCATATATTTGTTAGAGGCCAGTGCAAAGCAAAATTAGCCTCTGTTTTACCTGATGGGGTACATTGAACAGCTTCTGTTGAGGAGGTTGGTGAGGAGGCTGCTGCTGCTGCTGCTGATATGACATTTCATACCTTTTCAAAAACTGCACTGTATAGCCATGAATTTCATCCATTCATAATCTGCCCTTTATTATTCCTAGTGCTAGATTAATAAAGTAAAAAATAATTAAATCATATAGAAATCATGTATTTAAATATTTTTGTGCTTTTATTCTGTTTGACTATCGACTTTGACAGCAAGGTTCTAAAAGTTATATAATTTGTATGCATATTATATTTAATTTGTGTGTAAATGTTATAAACAAACAAGTACTGATATGTTTAAATGAGAAGTTGAGAAAATCAAAATTCAAATTCTTCTATTATTGTTGTATTTATACTGCAATAGTCCAAAATTATGTGAATATGCATATTGCTGACACACACTGTGTGTGCTTAAATAGCAGCTATAACTTATGAAAGGTGTGTATGCAGAGTTGGACGACACAGAGGATGCTCATTGCTCACTTCACTTCGTCAGTCATCTTGCAAGAATACACTGTGCACAAGCGAATACGCTGCAAAACCTATTCACCGGACCAGTTGTTTACGCCCTCGGGTCTTCTTCAGTTTCGCGAGACTAGCAGTGGCCGTCTCCAGCAGCTTAGCGATTAGCAGCAGGGCACGTCAGGGCAGCGACGGCAGAGTGAGGGCACGTTGTGGATCATGTGACCGACCAAGGTAGATCTAAATTATCATTATTTTGTTTTATTTATTATTATTTTGGGCCACACAGACGGACTTTCACACACACACTTACACACACACACACAAAAAATCACTGACAAAAGGGCACTTTGGGCGGGGGCGCTAGAGCGCACATGACAGACTAGACGTGTTTAGGTGAAGCTCCGCTCTGATAAATCGAGTTTTTCATAAAAAACACCTCCTTCTGACTAAAAACAGTGTATGAGCAAGCTCATAAAACTTGTAAGAAACGCCGACGAGAGAGATGCCACCAAAGAAGCAAATGAGACCGAAAAAGAAACCTCAGAATCACGCTAGAAAGTGCAGCTATTCTCTCTGCTATAGAGGGGATGAGCAGTAAAATGGTCGAGAGATTCAACTCACTGGAAGCGTCTTTGCAAGCCAGCCAAGCAACACTAACAGAACACGGCTCTCGTCTCTCTGCAGTGGAGGTGATGGCCAGTGATCATGACAACAGGTTAGCCGCACTCGAGCTACAGGCTAAACACCTCAGGGATGCTAATAAAACCCTACAAGACAAAGTTGTGGACCTCAAGGTACGCTCCAGACGCCAAAACATCAAGATAATAGGCCTGCCTGAAAATGCTGAGTCTGGTCGCCCGGTTGAATTTGTGGCCAGCTTTATTGAAAATCTGTTGGGGAAAAACCACTTTCCAAAGCACATCGAAGTTGACCGTGCACACAGGCTGGGTGGACAAGCTGCTAACGGTGCTAACCGACCCCGTGTCCTAATGGCCAGGATACACAACTACCGCATCAAGGAGCTAATCATGAGGCTTGCAGCACAACAATCCCCTCTGATGTATCAAGACCAATGCATTCATATCTTTCCGGACTTCCCGGCGGAGATTATGAAACAGCGTCAACTCTTTGAAGACACCAGGAAAAGGCTCAAGTCTGCTGGTCTCCGCACGGGATTCATCTACCCCGCTCGCCTGAGAGTTACTCATGGCAATGTAACCTCAACGTTCAACAATCCAGAGGAGGCGGAGATTTTCGCAAACAATCTCACCAAGTAAGGATGTCCAATGAGAGACTGTGAGCATTGATCACCATGGACAGATCCTGCATCCATACTGCAGCAAGGCTGCTCTAATGGCTACCTTCAAACTGTAACTCATATAACAACAAACCAGATCAATTTCTGGACATAATATAACACATGAGTTATGCTTACTCAGCCATAAGTTTACAGGATCTAGTCCTATTGTATTCCTTTTTCTGACTGTTCACTCCATAATAAGTGCCTTACTATTGACATGAAATTGTTTCGGCTTGGGTGTTTCATTCACAAGACTTTCATATCGTAGGGGAAGCGAGCTGTTAGGTAGCTATTAGCGTATTCACAGCTTAGTTTCAGGCTAAGCCCAGTTGGATTTCCCCTTTCAACAGTATGTTTAACCAGGGTTTTTTCCTACTTTGTTTGGGAAAGTGGGATTGGGGGGTGGGTGGGGTTTTGTACACGTTCTGTACACTTAGGTGTTCTTGCTGTCTTATGTTTTTGTCTGAGGTCTTTAATATGTCTACCCAAGAAATAATCGTTACAATATGCCATGTTGCCAGTGAATAGTAGTAGAGGTAAGGGGGTTACTATGGTTAGTTGGAATGTAAAAGGTTTGGGACACCCTATTAAATGAGCAAAGGTTTTCACTCATTTGAGATCCTTGGCTTCTGACTGTTTTTACAGGAAACGCATATTAGACCATCCGAACAATGTCGCTTAAGATGCAGCTGGGCGGGACATATATTCCAATCTACATTTTCTAGCACGGCACGAGGAGTAGTCATCATAATTAAAAAGAATGTACCCTTTCAACATATAAAAACTATAAATGATGACAATGGCAGATTCTTAGTTGTAATTGGACAGTTGTATTCTATGCATGTCACACTGGTCAATATCTATGGTCCAAATGTTGACGATGCAGGCTTCTTTCGTAAAACAGTTAGTGTAAACTTAGGCTTCAACCAGCAAAAACAGCAAATGACTTGGAGGCTCCGCCCTTACTTAATGAATGATGCAGATTTCTGTAAATACTTGTCGGCTTAAAAATGTTCCCATTCCTAAACTAGATGAGGCTTCACAGGAGGCTCTGAATGCGACAGTAACTATAAATGAAGTGACAGATTCTATCAGATCTTTTGCCAGTGGAAAGGCCCCCGGGCCAGACGGTTTTGGACCAGAGTTCTATAAGAAATTTTCTCGACGGGTATCTCCACTCCTACTCAGGATGCTGTCCCATTCCACTGGGACAGAAAAACTACCACCAACATTATATAATGCAGACATTGCTCTAATCCTTAAACCGGATAGAGACAACACAAACCCTGCCTCTTACCAACCAATTTCTATGCTTAACATGGATTTTAAGATTTTTATTAAAATATTGGCCAACCGATTAAATCACTGTATTGAATCCCTTATTCATAGCGACCAAACAGGGTTTATCCCAAACAGATATTCCTTTTTCAACACAAGACGGTTAATAAATATCATATATTATAAATATACTACTGGTTCTAAACAGGCCATTTTATGTTTAGATGCCGAAAAAGCATTTGACCAGGTGGAGTGGGGGTACCTGTTTAGAGTGATGGAGTCATTTGGTCTAGGAGACAATTTTGTTTCCTGGATACGGATGGCTTACTTAAATCCAACTGCTTCTATTGTCACTAATCAAAACAGATCACATTCCTTTCGCCTGAGAGGGGCACTCGTCAAGGGAGTCCCCTCTCACCATTACTTTTCGCGCTAGCCATTGAGCCATTGGCAATTAGTATAAGGGAAAATAAATTCATTATCACCATTGATGGTGTTAATCATAAAATATCACTCTACACCGACGATATTGCTATTTTCCTGACGGACCCCGAACAATCTGTCCTGTTTCTGCTTGATCTGATAAATGAGTTTGGCACGGTTTCGGGATACACCATAAACTGGCAAAAAAGCGACCTCATGACGCTCATGGCTGATTTGGATCCTGCATTTGTGACCTCAACTCAATTTAACATTTCAAAAAACAGTGTTAAATACCTAGGTGTTAAACTCACTAAAAAAACAGAGTTACTTTTTAAATATAACTTCACAGAGAGATTAAATGCACTGAAAAAGAATATTGAAAAATGGAGAGAACATTGCCTCTGTCACTGATAGGCCGAATAAATACAATTAAAATGGTTTCCCTGCCAAGATTGCTTTATTTGTTTCAAAACATCCCAATTTTTATCCCAATATCCTTTTTTTAAAATGATTGACTCTGTCTCTGTATTTTACCATTTATCTGGGGATATAAGGCGCACAGAATCTCTAAACAACATCTTCAAAAGCCAAAGGTATTTGGAGGCCTAGGCCTACCATGCTTCTTACACTATTACTGGGATGCTAATAGCAGAGCGATGGTATACTGGCAACTGGCTAATGACCCTGATCCACAGACTGAGATACCATCCTGGTTAGCAATAGAACAAAGTCTACCTCAGAAAACCTCCCTCAGAGCAATTCTTTTCTCATCACCAAGGCCACGAGCCTCTTGTAAGGGAGAGCATTACACAATAATTAATAATCAAAAAATTTGGACACAGATTAGAAGACATCAGTGCACGCCCCTATATGGCCTAACCACGCCTTTCTCCCTTCAAACACAGATGCAGTCTTTAAAGAGTGGAGTAGGAAAGGAATGGGGTCTATAAAAGATCTTTATGTTGATAAGCATCTCTGTTCATTTGAAATATTGCAACAAAAAAAAATATAACCTGCCAAAATCAAACTTCTTCAGGTATTTACAGTTACATCATTACATAAGACAAAATATCTCATCATCTGATCCCCTCCCGGAGGAAAATTCTTTCTTCAAGCTCCTACTTGGCCCATTGGTGTGCCTTTTCTTCCACAAACATGCACAGCCTGATATTAAATTTAAACAAATGTGGGAGGATGATCTCAACATCTCTATTCAAGATTAGATATGGAAACAAGCTTTAAATGACATTCACCATTGCTCAATCAATGCTAGGTTACAATTGATTCAATTCAAAGTTATACACAGGTTACACTATTCGAAGGTTAAGTTGCATAAAATCTTTCCCCAAACTTCCCCCTTGTGTGAAAGGTGCAAGAGATCAGATAGCACACTTGCACACCAATTTTGGCTATGCCCTGAGATTCAAGATTTCTGGTGTTCGATTTTCAGATGGTATTCTCATGTACTTAAAGTAAATCTGGATCCTGACCTTGAAACTGCTTTGCTTGGCATTTCTAACACTTTAGACAAGATGGGTCGGAATGTTAGCACAGTGATGGCCTATGGTATGGTTATAGCAAAGAGATGTATTTTGAGAGTGTGGAAGTCTGACTCACCACCTAAGTTTGAAGCCTGGTTGAGGGAGCTAGTAGGAATCTTCCACATTGAAAAACTGAGATATGAGATATCTGGTAACTTACAGAAATTTCGTGGTGTGTGGAGACCTATCTTGGAATACTTGAAACTATAGTCAACCCCCCTAAGAATTATCTGTCTTGGCATAACTGATGTAATTGATGAAAGTTCAACGCCTCTTTGTGTGTATTTTGTTTTTCCATGTTGCAATCTGTGTAAAAACCTTCTTTATTCATTATTTTTCTTTTCTTTTTTTATTATTACATGTATATATGTTTATCTGTTGTTTCAACTATTAAGAAAACTGACAATAAAAATATATTTGAAAAAAAAAAAAAAAAAGGGCACTTTGGGCATCAAGGGGCAAAGGGGCAGGTGCTCCAGCCAGTGGTGTTGAAAGCCAAAATAATCTTGCAAGATCTGTGCAGGAAAGGCCTTGGGTGGGATGACACCATATCTAAACTCAATGCAATGGAGTGGGCAAAATGGATACAAGAACTCCACCTAAGTCAGCAGGTTCTTCAAGCCCACGGGCTTCGGAGCTGTGACTTCTGCTCAAAGCAACCGCAGCGCACAACCATGCACACCATGCAGTGTATTTATCATGTGAAAGGCAAGAGTGGCTCCCTAAAAGCCAATTACCAGTCCTAGACTGGAGCTAACAGCACCAGAACATCCTCTTCACCACCTCATGGACAGACAGCAGAGCTCCTTCTGCAATAGACATTCCTGCTATGAGCCATCAACAGTAGCAACTTCAACAGTTAATCCACCAACCTCACAAACCCAAATATTTTACATCAGAACAGGCATAAACCCATGGCAGGCCTTGAAGCCCACAACAGACAATGCTATATATACCATTAGGTGCAAGGCCTGCTACAAAATGTATGTGGGGCAGACCAGACATTCAATTGCAGACAGAATAAAACAGCATTTTTATGTTAAGAACAAGAGTGGCACCAGTGTCCTATATGCACATTTTAAACTACATGGCCAACACAATGTCCAAAGCATCGGCCTGTATAGCAGAAGGGATTCGATCACGGGCCAGAGACAGAGGCAGCGGAGAGGAAATGGATTCATCTACTAAGGACCATAGACCCCACCGGGCTAAATGGAAAGTATGGCTGATGAGTCCATTTCCACTTGATAATAAAACACTTTTTTCACAGCATTTACTAGAAGTGCTCACCTCCACACTTTCCGGGGCCTCTTCTCCTGCAGGTTTCTGGCAGGGCTCTGACTGTGGTGATCAAAGAAAGAAACCCTCTTCTTTTAATGGCCCTCTTTTTTCTACAACCTCTTTATGGGGATTTAACTTTTTAATTTTTTTTATTCTTTTTCTTCGATTACTTATCACTTATTATTTACATATTTTGCCCATTAAATTTAATTATAGTTTAACTTATTTAAATTAATAAAATAGTCTCTCCACCATTTATCATGCATTTTTACTAACATTGTATATATTGATTTTATGCATGCATGTTTTAACAATTATATTATTATTATAAAAGGATCATTTCCTCACAAGAGGCCTCACCACAGACAGAGCCTCCATTAATCCTTGTTCGAAATAAAATGTATTTTCTAAAAACCTGTGGGAAGTTGGTGTCATTCCTCTTCTTCTTCTTCTTCTTCTTCTTCCTCTTCTTCTTCTTCTTCTTATTATTATTATCATTATCACTTTTTAGTAAGAACGAGCTCTTTTACTTTGGAATTGGATTTTTACAAATGTAAGGTTTTAGACAAAGAACAACAGAACCACGCATGACCTTATTTTATCCCTGTGTATATATGGGTGTGTTTCTCTCTTATTTAACTTTTATCTTCGCTACTTGTATATATTTTTATATATTGTGATTTTTACCAGTACTTGTTTGAAGGCACTTTTTATATTATATGATTTTAGCACTTATGTTTTACTAATCCCTGGTTTTATGTCTAACCTCTTACATTCACATCCTAGCACTTATGATTTATTCTCTTATCATATTGTATAAAGCTTGCTCTTTTTAAGTAATGACAGCCCTAAATGTTACAGCAGAGACCCTGGAAAGAGGGGGTACTTTGATAAATATACAAATTCCCGCAAGTGTCCTGAACCGTTGCCCAATCCACCTTGTATTTTTAACATGCTTTTATTAAGAAGTATATTTCTGAAGACTTGGATAAGGATCCTTGACCACAAAATAAGAAAGGTTTTTAAGATCCATTGGATCCCCACAGCCCCTGAGAGCCCATGCCCCCCGCAGTGCTCCCCCAGGAGCACTGCACTTTTATCTTAACCCCAATATTTTACATATTATCTGCACTACTGCAATATTACACATACAGTCCACTGTTTACATTTATTCATCATCTGAAAGTGCACAAATGTTTTGCTGTAAATACTTATATACTTACTTCTACTGTATTTTTACTATTTTATTACGTTATATAGTACGTGTTGTACATTATAATACACATTATATAACAATATATTTAGTTATACTTAGTTATATTTTTATTTTTAACAAACTGCTGTTATTCCTGTTATTGTTACTTTTTTTTAAACAATTGTTGTATACACTCTGTGTTTGTCTGTATGTTTAATTGCTACTGCAACAAAATAATTTCCCAAATTGGGATCAATAAAGAAGCAGTCTACAGTCTGCTTGACCGTCTTTTGGACTGACAGCACCTCAGTGCTTAAGTATATCAAAAATGAGACCTCCAGATTCCGAGCGTTTGTGGCCAACCGGGTCTCCGAAATCCTTAAAACATCTCATGCAGTTCAGTGGAGAGCACTTCATGCAACTCGTGTATATACACACACACACACACACACACACACATACGTGTATATATATATATATATATATATACAGTGTTTCCCACACGTTCATTTATTCGTGGCGGCCCGCCACAAATAAATTTTAGCCGCCACAAATACATTTTTCGGCTTTTGACTCGACCTCGCCTCCAGACTGTTTGCTTTGAGAATGTCGCGTGTCGTTACAATTCTGGCGCACTGGGTGGCGGTATGCATTGTAACGCCGACTATAAATTAATAAGACGCAGAAGAAAAAGTCGTGGTGGAAGAGGCCTGGCTCGAACGACAGTACAAAGTGGTCAAATAAGCCCAAAAGTGGTCCGAACAACTCTAACTCATTATGTTATATCAGCCTGTGTCTGTATCATACCTGGAAGCTGAGACATGTGCAGAGACATTAACTGTTAGTGTATGTTAGCCGACAGGCATCAGAGCTGCTGCCGTAATCTTAATCTCTGCTCATTAGTAATTAACTTGGATGTTCACTCCTTTACACAGATGAGTATAGAAAAATATTTTCTAAAGAAGAAAAGACCTCGTCTTGAAGAGGAGGTAGGTTCCGGACCTCACGGGGTATTATCAAAACGGTATAAGACGCTTAAGAAATGCATGGAGTGACAAGTCTTCCATCAGTGTGAAATGTATTTGCTTTCAATATTTCCAGGCTTCAACTAGCGCCGCAGCTGTGGCAGCAGATGCAGCTGCGGCAAAGAGAGAGAGAGATGCAGCAGTAAGAGGGAGAGAGAGGAGGAGGAGGAGGAGGAGGAAGGGATAGTAGAAGCGGGTAACGTTACGCAGGGAGATGTAGGGGAGGGGGGAGGAAGCAGGCAGCAGGCAGCAGGCTTCCCTGAGGACTTCCCTTACGATAAGGCCTTGGAGTATTTCTTTAGGAAGCCCAGAAGAATTGGTTGCTCAGATAAAGAGTGCAAACTCTGCAACCACTAGTGATGTAAATGTCTCTATAAATGTAAATATGCTTTGTATATCTAGTACAAACTAAATAAATACTCCAGTAAAAACTGGAGCTATTATTATATATTATATATATTATAAGCTATTATTCATATCTTTTATTACTATGTATATCTATTAATCTTAACACCCCCCCCAGACCACACCACCACAAATAGATCCTTGATCTGTGGGAAACACTGTATATATATATATATATGTGTGTGTGTATATATATATATATACACACACGGTGGCACAAGTAGTAACACTATCGCCTCACAGCTATAAGGTCCATAGGCAATGGGGGTGTGTCCTCCACCATGACTTCGGTGCCTGCTGTTTGAGGAAAGGGCCTTTCTCTGTGCAGTTTGCATGTTCTCCCTGTGTTCACCTGGGGTATCCTCCATAAAATATACCCCCATTAAAAACATGCAAGAAAATCGCAGTAGACCAGGAGCAGTGGGCTGCCAGCCAACAGCAGCGCCCAGGGACCCAGTTCCTCTCGTCACCATTGGTCAGGTGGTGATCTTCTTGCATGTATTTAGTGGAGGTTTTTTTATGGAGGATACCCCAGGTGAACACAGAAAGGCCCCTTTCCTCGAGTAGGCAACGAAGGCATGGTGGAGGACACGCCCCCAGCGGGATTCGAATCGGGGACCATATATAGTGAAATAAATAAATAAATCCTCAATAAATCCCCAATTTATTAGTTTTTTAGTCATTTATTTTTATAAGATCATGTTTTAATAAGATACAGTCTTCCGTCCATCCTGTTAAAAGCAAGTGCTTACAAGCATAATAAAAAAGTGCACACAACAATTGTGGTAAAGGGATTGAATATATATAATATATAATTGTTAAAACATGCATGTATAAAATCAATATATACAATGTTAGTAAAAATGCATGATAAATGGTGGAGAGATTTTATTAATTTTTATTAATTTAAATATAAATCGAACCCGGGACCTTCTAGCTGTGAGGCGACAGTGTTCCACCGTGTCACCCAAAGGGACAGGAGAGCGAAACAGGAGGAGCACTGCCAGGGCCCTACAAAATTACCTCAAGCAGGCTACTGATGTGCATGTTTCTGACCAAACTATCAGAAACAGACTCCATGAGGGTGGCATGAGGGCCCGACATCCTCTAGTAGGACCCGTGCTCACAGTCCAGCACCGTGCAGCTTGACTGACATTCACCAGAGAACACCAGAATTAGATAGATAGATAGATAGATAGATAGATAGATAGATAGATAGATAGATAGATAGATAGATAGATAGATTATTCATCCCCAAGGGAAATTCACAAGTTCCAGCATATTCCACAAATTTTACATAAAGGCATGCAATAATCTAAAAGCACAGCAAGCAAAGAATTAAAAGTTAAAAGTAAAAAAATGTAAAAAATGTCCACATGTCCAGTGCAAACAGGATTAAAAGATGTCCAGTGCAAACAGAATTAAAAGTAAAAATGTCCAGACAGAATTAAAAGTAAAAATGTCCAGTGCAACAGAATGCAAGTTTAAATGTCCAGTGCAAACAGAATGCAAGTTAAGGTGCATGTTGAACAGAGTGTTGTACAGATTCCATTCAGGACACTGATGAATGTTGACATTAATGTTTAACATTTCCCCCCCTTTGTGGAGTTAAAGAGCCGCATGGCGTGGGGGAGGAAGGACTTCCTCAGTCTGTCTGTGGAGCAGGACAGTGACAGCAACCTGTCACTGAACCAGCTCCTCTGCCTGGAGATGACGCTGTGCAGCGGTGAATGGTCCATGATTGATAGGAGCCTGCTCAGCACCCGTCACTCTGCCACAGATGTCAGGCTGTCCAGCTCTGTGCCCACAACAGAGCCTGTCTTCCTCACCAGTTTGTCCAAATGTGTAGTGTCCCTCTTTTTGATGGTGCCTCCCCAGCACACTGCTGCATAGAAGAGGGCACTTGCCACCACAGTCTGGTAGAACATCTGCAGCATCTTTTTGCAGATGTTGACGGACACCAGCCTTCTGAGGAAATACAGTCGGCTCTGTCCTCTCCTGTAGCAGCAGCCGATTCATGGTCTTCATCACGTGTCATGTCAGAGTGACTGGCCTGAAGTCATTCAGCTCTTCAGGTTTTGGTCTGTTTGGGCGCAGTCGTGGGGATATTCGTTTCAGCAGTCGTGGGGATATTCCATCGGGACCCGCTGCCTTGCTGGGATGAAGCCTCCTCAACTCTCCACAAACCTGGGCTGCTGTGATCTTGGGGGGGGGGGGGGGGGTCGCCCCTGTGCTGGGGTTTAGAGGGAGAGGTTCAGGGCATTCAATCGCTCGCAACTGGACTTGTCAGTTTGTCTTAGAAGACGTTTCGCCTCTCATCCGAGCAGGCTTCATCAGTTCATGTGCATCAGACTAGATAGGACAGCTCTGGTCTAATGAAATGGTGTTAGATTCAAGTATTTATCCTCTAAGTGAGGCCAACCCCCAAAACCAAGGATGGTATCACTCTATTGTGAGGCAAACGATCCCCCATTAAGGCGGGGTAGGGTGCAACCCTTGGGTGTCAATGACAATCATCTGCCTCGTTAGTGTCCCATTCTTGTCATTGGGAAGCTCCTTGAGCCATGTGTGTATGGCTTTGTTTTTTATATTCAGAGGCTAAATTTTTGAATCTCTTTGGAAGAGATGAAAGGACAGCATTGTATGTGGGAGATAGGTGGTGTCTCAGACCTCTCCCTCTGTAAAGAGATGGTTTTTCAACCTTGACATGGATGGCCTCTCTCACTCCTCTTTCAAACCATCTGTCTTCTCTGTCCAGAAAATGCAGAGAGAGGGAGGGAGAGAGAGAGTGGGGGTGGGGAGGGGGGTGCAGTACTACTCTGAGGTGCGGATAAGTTGGGGTGGTCAAACCCGTTGAAGAAGTTGTTCAGCTGGTTCCCTCTCTCCACATCTCCTTTGATGGTGGCACCCCGCTTTGAGCTGCAGCTGGTGATGATCTTCATCCCGTCCCACACCTCCCTCATGCTGTTGTTCTGCAACTTCTGCTCAAGCTTCCTTTCATACTGCTCCTTCGTCTCCCTGAGCTGGACTCTAAGTTCCCTCTGCATGCCCTTAAACTCCTGCTGACCACTGTCCTTGAAAGCCCTCTTCTTCTGGTTTAGAAAGCCCTTGATGTCACTCGTGATTCAGGGCTTGTTAGCATAGCAGCGTACAGTCCTTAAGTGAACAACAACGTCCATACAGAAGTTGATGTAGTCAGTAGTGCAGTTCACAGCTCCCTCAATGTCCTCGCCGTGTGACCCCTGCAGTAACTCCCAGTCTGTAGTTGCAAAGCAATCTCTCAGAGCTTGCACTGCCCCAGGAGACCACTTCCTGAGAGAGAGTGTGGTTGTGGTAGCCTCCTCACTCTTGGTTTGTAGTGGGGCTGAAGCAAAATCACGTTGTGGTCTGCTTTCACATGTGCAGGCAGTGGGGTGACGTTGTATGCATCCTTTACCTTTGCATACAGTAGGTCAATAGTCCTATTTCTCCTGGTGTTACAGTCCACATACTGGAAGAAAGCAGGTAGCGCTGTGTCAAGAGTCACGTGATTAAAGTCCTCAGAGATGAACACAATGGTCTCAGGATGCTGTGTTTGTAGTTTGGCAACTGCAGAGTGGATGACGTCACACGCTACCTCTGCGTCGGCCCATGGAGGGATGTAAACAATAATGACAATGGCATGTCCAGACTCTCTGGGCAAATAATGACGCAAACCTACAGCCATAAGTTCGATGTCCCTGCAGCAAATGGAGATTTTGGTGCTTACATGCCCAGGATTACACCACCTTATGTTGATGTATATAGCGAGTCCTCCTCCTTTTCTCTTCCTGCAGGCTTTTGTGTCTCTGTCTGCCCTGACTGTGCTGAGGCCAGGTAGCTCCATGTTAGCATCCGGGATGTTTGTTGTGAGCCACATTTCAAAAAAGCACAACAAACTGCACTCCCCGTAGGTCTTGATATTTTTCATCAGTGCAGCCACTTCATCAATTTTGTTCGGTAGTGAGTTCACATTTCCCATGATAACCGAAGGTACCGAAGGCTTGTATCTCCACTTTCTCACTAGCTGCTACCACACCGGCACAGGACTTTGTTTGCAGAGCAAGCAGTTGGTTCCTCGAATAAACAAGTTTAGGCTTGTTATAATCCATATCCATAGGATAGAGGTTAATCTGAAAGGTCTAAAAGTCAAAATAGCACACTACACACACAGAGCTGCTGGAAGGACTGCCACTTGCGATGGCGTCGGAAACGTTAAGTGAAGTGGCAGGTCTGCCACTTCATAGATGAGTGCAGGTTCACACTGAGCACATGTGACAGGCATCAAAGAGTCTGGAGATGCTGTGGTAAATATTATGCTGCCTGTAACATCATCCAGCATGACTGGTTTGACAGTGGGTCAGTGATGGTCTGAGGAGGCATATCTTTGGAGGGTCAAACAGACCTCCATGTTACAGCCAATGGTACCCCGACTGCTGTTAGGTACCAGGATGAAATTCTCAAAGCGACTGTCAGACCTTACAGTCAGTTTCTGGATGACAAAGGCGTTGATGCCGTTGACTGGCCTGACGTTCCCCTGACCAAAAACAACTGAGCACCTATGGGATGTTATGCATCAGTGCATCTGACACCACCAAGTACCACCACAGACTGTCCAGGAGCTCACTGATGCTCTGATCCAGGTCTGGGAGGAGATCTCCCAGGACACCATCCATCGACTCATCAGGAGCATGCCTAGACGTTGTTGGGAGTAGGGATGGGAATCGATAAGATTTCTATGATTCCGATTCCATTTTCAATTCTGCTTAATGCTTCTCATTTGGAAAAAAGGAGAACAAACGATTAGCATCAACTTTGTTTAGTTTAGAAGTAACATGACCTTACAAACCCAAAAGTGAGGTCTTAAGAGGCCCACAGCCTAGGGGTCCTCGATGGGGTGCAGGGGGTCCCAATTAATTTGTTTTGAAAATAAATGTAAAATGATAATAGTAATAAAATAAATATTCTTCTGTAGAAATTAACAAAATACAACGTAAATTATTCTGTGGTAATTACACAACAATGTCCAGTATCATGTTCAACATTTTTCTAATAGAAATTAAAATTCTCCTTTTTAAAAGGATATATGACCTGAGCACTCAAAAATAAAACTACATCAGCCAGTGACAAATACAATCAAGTCCAATGGAACTGTGCATTGTGCAATTCTGCAGACATTAACTAAGAAGAATTAACAATTCTTTTGCAGAAAAATAAGCATATCTGCTTTTTCAGGAGGGATACGTGATCTTTCTGAACTGGTGTCTCCAGCTGTAGAGAACACCTTCTCAGGGATGGAGGACGCTTGTACACACAGAAAGCTTTCAGCCAGTCCTGACAGCAGGGGCAGAGTCTCTCTCTTGGGTGGTGTTATCCTTGAAGGGGATGGGGGCAGGCTTCTGTACAACTGGATCTCCTGATCCACTCAATGAAAGGAGAAGCTAGGGGTAGACGTGAAATGGAGTGTGTACTGCCAGCCTGTGAGCCAGTCAGACTCTGTCTTATCTCATCTCATATAAATGTAATGCATGAGAAGGCATTCATTTAACGTTAACAGTTAGTAATAGCAGGTTTTACAATGAGGTAAATGGCACTAACATAATAGGCAGTGTTAGTTAGTTACCTGCAGTATTAACAGCAGAGGACGTCCTAACATTGCCGCTGCTGCTTGGTTGAGATTCACTCAGGAGCGGATCGAAAACGTGACATTCATTCAAAGTTATCGCATGCTGTGTGTGTAAATGTTTCTGCATATTGGTAGTATTTCCTTCCTTTGATGAAATATCCACTTTGTAAGTATTGCAAATTGCCCTGTTGACATCCTTTCCCGTGAAATGTACCCAAACTTTCGAGCTTTTGTTTTTGAGGAATGCACATTGTGTGGTGACATCATTCACCCCCACCGGAATTGATAAGGGAATCGTTTGCAAAATTGACAAATGATTCCAAGAAACTGAAACACTGGGAACCAGTTCTAAACAAGAATCAGTTTTCGATTCCCATCCCTAGTTGGGAGTGCATACAGGCACGTCAGTGATCTCTCGGTGCGATTTTGAATCTTGCCCTCAGTGGGTTGATGATTTTGGTTTCCATTGACCATTGTTTTGTCCTCAAAAAATTATACGATCACGATACGATCAGTAAAGATTTTTAACTTGACTAATTCATTTTGAGCAGAGTTACCCCTTCATACACTATTTTTTCTATTCATTTCATTATTTCTGAGTTGTTTGTTTATTAATTCATTAATTAGTTTATTTGTTTCTGTCTCTCTGCCACCATAATATTATTAAGGTATATAAACCTTCAGGACCGTGCTCTGTCCTGTTCCTGGTGGCTGGAGCTCCATTCAGGGCATTCAGACAGTTCATTCTGGAACATGGGGAAGGAAAGCTTCATCAACTTCTTTTTCATTTTGTCACTTTTCCGCACATAAACAAAGTGTCTGGGAGCTTATTATCTTATTTAACCCTGTCTTATTAAGGTAATAAAAACTTTAACAACACATCTATTCCACAGCAAATCAAATCATGAATTCTTTAATGTTCCAGACTTTCACAAAATATATTTTCAAAATAGATTTCAGCATTTGAGTGTTGACAGTGAAATACAATCTACAAACCCTAAAACATGACATATTCCCCAAAGACAGTAATGTTCCAATGGACATCCATGACTGTGAGGCCAAGGCATCACAATCACCACCATTAGCATTACTTTGAATCTGCCTTCAAACCAGCCTCCATATGGCCATATTTGGATATAGATATTTGAGACTACATCTGACTGCTGTCCAAAATGCAGTTCTGTTTTATAAAGAGGAAGAAAGAGAGAAAGGGATAAATAGAAAATAGAGAGAATAGAGTAGCAGCAAAAATCTGATGAAAAGTCAAATGAGGACAAAAAGAGTTAGAGGGCAAAGGGCAAAAAGAGCATAAAAGAGCTTTCCCTCATCACTGTTCTTACCTCAAACATCTTGTCCTTCCACTGTTTGGGTCGCCCAGGAGAAATGAACCCAGTCTGTTTCTTGCGGTCAACCATGCGCCGATCAATTTTCTCCTCCCGCTCAATGATGCGAACCACTGACACCAGCATGGTAGGGTCACGCCGAACCGTTACCATGGACCTCTGTAGGACCATCCACAACTGTTTGGCCAGCTCATCTGATAATCCCTGAACCTGGAAGTGGAAAGTGAGACACTGAAAATTGATTTGAACAACCTGCACCGTGTGGAAAACACTGTGCCTACAAGGAAGATACGTTTCCCAAATAACAAACACTGGGTATAACCTGGAACTAAAAGCCCTATTGTGTGAGAAGAGGGTTTTTAGAATTGGAGACAAATATGAGCTGAGGAGGGTCAAGGGCTGAAAGGGAAGATAAGGAAATGCAAGGATTGCTACAAGAGGAAGCTGGAGGAGCGCCTCAGGGGAACAATGCAAAGAGGTCTGTCAAGGCCTGAAAACAATCTCTGGCCACGGTAAAGTCAGTGGGAGGGGCCCAGAATTTGAGACTGGGCAAACCAACTAAATCTGTTTTTCAACAGATTTGATTCTAACCCCATTTTTTTCCCCCACCCGCCAGTGCCCAGTCCTGACGGCTTTACTACTCCACATACCCTCCTCTCCCAGTGCATCCCTGATACCAGCAGCAGCCTCATCTACATACATAACTTCCCCCCACCTTGCTCAAGTAAATATTAGGGTCAGTGACTGAAGGGAGCCTGAATGGACAGTGCCTTTGGGACTCTGGGTGGAAAATGCATTGATTAAAGCAAAGAATCGATTGAACCACTAATGCAAATTGGCCTCCACGTCTATACAGAATTACTGCAAGAGTTAAAATAAATGGGGGTTTTTTTGGTTCGTTTAGAGAAAAAAATGTTGCTTTAAGAGGGATTTTTTAACTTATTTTACTCTTTTCACGTAGTGAAGACGCTTTCAGCCAAGATGCATGTTTCATTTCAAACTGTGTGATTTACTTTAGTTTCCATCACTGCTGTGTATGTGCCCCCCAGCGCTAACACAAAGGAGGCTATGAGTGTCCTCTACTGGAGTATCAGTCAGTTTCAATCCGCTCACACTGAGGGCTTTTTCATTGCTGCTGGGGATTTTAACCAGGCCAACACAGGGTGGCTGTGGCTCAGGAGGTTAAGCGGTCATCTGCCAATCAGGAGGTTGGTGGTTCGATCCCTGCAGCCCACATGCCGAAGTATCCTTGGGCAAGATACTGAACCCCAAAACTGCCCCTGCTGCAGTGTGAATTCATATGTACTTCACTTTGGATAAAAGCGTAATTGTAATTGTAACATAAAAACATAAAAGCGTAATTGTAATTGTAACATGAAGACAGTTCTCCCACATTTCCACCAGCATGTGGATTGTGCAGTCAAGGGAGTGAACGCACTAGACAACATCAAAGATGTTGATGTTGTTGATGATCAAAGACACCAACATCAAAGATGCATTCAGAGCAGCGCCCACCTCGGCTCTCCAGACTATTTGTCTGTCATGCTTATTCCTGCATACAAGCCCCTGCCAATCACTGAGGCAGGTGAGGGTGTGGTCTGAGGGGGCTATGAAGGCACTACAGGACTGTACTGCACTTACTGCACTGTTCAAGGAAGCTGCCACTTGCAATGATCACTCCAACCTCGATGAGTATGCCATGTCTGTCAGCCTACATGAACAAATGCATGTATGACATCAGCACTGTGAGGAACATCATCATCCGGGCCAACCAAAAACCCTAGATAACTGAGGATGTATGGAAAATGCTAAAGGCATGGAACTCAGCCATCAAGTCTGGAGATGAGGAGGCACTGAGAACAGCGAGAGCCAACTTGAATCGTGCCATCAGACTAACAAAGCGTGCTCACAGCCAAAAAAAACAAAACAAAAAACGCTCTCAATATCTTCTTTGGGAGGTTTGATGCATTAAATAGCAGTCCTGCAGAGAAAGCTGTTCCCCAGCAGAATGAAGAGGCATTCTCTTTGTCTGTCTGTCTGTCTGTCTGTCTGTCTGTCTGTCTGTCTGTCTGTCTGTCTGTCTGTCTGGGAATGTGCAGATCAGCTGGCTTACATTCTAACGGACATTTTTAATACCTCACTGGATCAAGCCGAAGTCCAATTATGCTTCAAGTCTGCCACCACCATCCCAGTGCCAAAAAAACCCCCTCATATCACATCACTCAACATCTTCCGGCCTGTCACACTCACTCCCATTATGATGAAGTGCTTGGAGAGGCTGGTAAAAGGAACACATCATCTCCAGATTCCCTCCCACGTTCAACCCCTTCCAGTTTGCCGACCGACCAAACCGCTCCACTGAGGACGAAATCTCCTCCACTCTCTACCTGAGCCTTATTTGTTTAACAAATAAGTGTTACACAAACCAGAATATGTTCTATATTTCAGATTCTTCAAAGTAGCCACCATTTTCTTTGATGACAGCTTTGCACACTCTTGGCATTCTCTCAATCAGCTTCATGAGGTAGTCACCTGGAATAGTTTTCAGTTAACAGGTGTCCCTTGTCAAGAGTTAATTTCTGCAATTTCTTGCCTTCTTAATGTGTTTGAGACCATCAGTTCGGTTGTGCAGAGGTAGGGTTGGTAGAAAGGTCTATACAGTGAATAGCCCTATTTGGCTACTTTTATAATCCATATTATGGCAAGAACCACTCAACTGAGTAAAGAGAAATAACAGTCCATCATTACTGTATGACATGACGGTCTGTCAATCTGGAAAATTTCAAGAACTTTGAACGTGTCCTCAAGTGCAGTCGCAAAGACCATCAAACACTATGAAGAAACTTGCTGTCATGAGAACCGCTACATGAAAGGAAGACCAAGAGTTACCTTTGTTGCAGAGGATAAGTTCATCAGTTACCAGCATCAGAAGCCGCAAATTAACAGCACCTCAGATTAGAGCCCACATAAATGCTTCACAGAGTTCAAGTAGCAGACACATCTCAACATCAACTGTTCAGATGAGACTGAGTAAATAAGGCCTTCATGGTCGAATTGCTGCAAAGAAGCCACCTCTGAGAAAGAACAACAACAAGTAGAGAATTGCTTGGGCCAAGAAACACAATGAATGGACATTAGACCAGTGGAAATCTGTCCTTTGGTCTGATGAGTCAAATTTGAAATTTTTGGCTCCGACCGCCATGTCTTTGTGAGATGCAGAAAAGGTGAGCGGATGGTTTCTACATGTGCAGTTCCCACAGTGAAGCATGGAGAAGAAGGTGTGATGGTGTGGGGGTGCTTTGCTGCTGGTGATTTATTCACAATTCAAGGCACACTTAACCAGCATGGCTACCCCAGCGTTCTGCAGTGATATGCCATCCCATCTGATTTGCGCTTAGTGTAACCATCATTTGTTTTTCAACAGGACAATGACCCCAAACACAACTCGACAAAATAACAAAGAGAGCGATGGAGTGCTGCGTCAGATGACTTGGCCTCCACAATCACCTGACCTAAACCCAACTCAGATGGTTTGGGATGAGATGGACCACAGAGCGAAGGCCAGGCAGCCAACAAGTGTTCAGCACCTCTGGGAACTCCTTCAAGACTGTTGGAAAACCATTCCAGGTGATACCTTGTGAAGCTGATTAAGAGAATGCCAAGAGTGTGCAAAGCTGTCATCAAAGCAAATGGTGGCTACTTTGATGAAACTAAAATATAAAACATATTCTGGTTTGTTTATCACTTTTTTTGTTTACTGCATAATTCCATAGGTGTTCCTTCATAGTTTGGATGCCTTCAGTATTCATCTACATTGTAGAAAATTCAAAAAGAAAGAAAAACCATTGAATGAGAAGGTGTGTCCAAACTTTTTACTGGTACTGTATATATTCTTAAATATTTTTAATCCTGTGCTGAGCCTGTTGCTACAAAATTTCGTTCAGTGTACACTTGCTGTTTACTGAATGACAGTAAAATTTGTCTAAGTCTAAATTTAAGTTTGGTTTGGTTTATTAAGGATCCCCATTAATCTCCACCATAGTGGAGACTATTCTTCCTGGGGTCCAGGCAAGATACATTACAGTGCAAACATAAAATGCCATATAGCATGGTCATCAATTAAAATAAAATATACAAGCGTAGAAAACGCAATTTACATTAATAGTATAATAAAAGAAAACACAGAGAAAAACCAAACAAAAGTTCATCAGTCAAAAACCTAATCAAATTTAATCTTTTCTGATTATTGCTATTTTAAGTTTCTTTTTGAAAACAAATTTATTTCTGGTAATGGTCAAGTGTGGTGGAAGCATATTCCAGTATGATATGGCTCTGTACATGACCGTTTTCTTAAGTGCGTTGGTTCTGGGCTTTGGTAAAGCAAAGTTACTATAGTGCTTGCCTAGTATGATACTGATGTCTTTCACTTGCAGGTACTATTTCTGAAAACAAATAGAGGGGTTTCAGTAAGGAATACACATTTTTTAAAAACAGAATAAGACTGTATGCCAGTCTTTCATGCACTCGCATCCGTGACAACCTGGCATGCATAGTATCCACACTACTTCTGACAGGACATTGAAGTGCTAGCCTTGCCGCTCTGTTTTGAGCATACTGAAGTTTACAAAGTTGTTGTTTTGATGCACTAGACCAGGTAACAGGACAGTAGTCCAGGTTTGACATAACTAGAGACTGTATAACTAATTTAATTGTATTGTTAGGTAGCAGGTGAGCACTCCTTCTAATGGCACAGATGCTATTACTCATTCTGGCCACTGTATTATTAATCTGAGTGGACCATGACAGTGTCTCGTCAATGGTAACACCCAATAATTTCACTTCTTTAACCTGCTCAATTGTGGCACCATATAGAGAGAGGCATAATATCTTATCTGTCCTGAAAGTGTATTTGGATCCTATAGTCATACATTTAGTTTTTTTAATATTAAGCATCATCATATTTTCCATGATCCATTCATTGGCCAGCTCTAATTCTAGTTGAAGAACCTCATTGACACCCTCAATGCTCTCTGACGATGCATACAAAGTTGTGTCATCGGCGTAAATCGCCATACTTGCATTTCTCAATACATATGGCATATCATTTACAAAAATAGAGTAGAGAAGAGGGCCAAGGCAACTTCCCTGAGGAATTCCACACTGAAGTGTCTCAATATTTGAAAGGAACCCATTAAAGTTAACACATTGTTGTCAATTCATTAAATAGCTCTTCAATAAATCAATGGCTGTGTCTTTGAATCCATACGCAGATAGTTTCATGAGTAGTAGGTTGTGGTCTAAAAGGTCAAAGGCCGCGCTGAAATCCAAGTATAAAGCCCCAACCACTGATTTCATGTCAATCTGTTTCAACCACTCGTCAGTAAGACATGTCAGTGCAGTGCTCGTAGAGTAACCTTCTTTGTATGCATGCTGTTGATCTGAGTTAATATTACTTTCTGCAAGATATTGCTGGATCTGCTTAAACATAATACCCTCGAGAGTCTTACTTAAAACAGGTAAAATGCTTATAGGTCTACTGTTTTCACCTGTAAATGACTCCCTACTGTTTTTTAACAGAGGAGTAATTTTTGCAATTTTCCACAAGTCCGGATAAGCACACTCTTTAAAACATAAATTGAAAATATGGCCTATAGGCTTAGCAATGGATTTAGCTGACAGTTTAAGTAGTCTTCCATCAGTATTATCAAACCCACAAGGTTTATCACACTTGATTGAATTAAGTTGCTTCACCACAAAATCAACACTGATTGGCTTGAATTCAAACACATAATCCTTTCCCCTCATTATATGTTGCTCTATTATATCTTTGGATAGCCTGCCACTCCCAGGCAACATTTGATTTCTTAATGTATTCACTTTACTAAGGAAATAATTATTAAAGTAATTTGCAATATCAAATGGTTTAGTGATAAATTCCCCATTCACTTCAATAAACGAAGGCGTTTTAGCCATTTTACTTCTGCCCATGGCATCATTTAGTACTCTCCAAAGTTGTTTACTGTCCCCAAAATACTGCTCAAATTTAGAATGACAGTAGTATTTTTTGTTTTGTCTATTTAATTTAGTTATTTTATTTCTTAATGAGCGATAGGCTTGCCACTCTGCAACATTTCCTGACAAGGTGGCAGATCTTTTCAATAGGTCCCTGTCTCTCATCATGTTTCTTAATTCTTCATCAAGCCAAGGTGCTTTGACTGATCTAACAGTGAACTTCTTAATTGGAGCATGCTTATCACACACTGTGGAAAATAGGTTCATAAAGCAGTCTAGCGCAGCATTTACATGCATCTTCTCAAGAACCGCATCCCATTCAATACTTTCTATCTCAGAAATAAAATCTTTTTCCAAAAAGTTTCTGTATGTTCTCCTGTGAATTACTTTAGGCCCTGCTTTAGGAACCTTTGCTTTTACAGTTAGGGCAACAATGTTGTGGTCACTGAAGCCCACCGGTGCCGACACGGCTTTAGAGCATTTTTCAGAACAGTTTGTAAAAAAGTGATCAATACATGTTGACGTGATTATTCCATTCTTGCTGACATTAATTCTTGTGGGTACACTTATGACTTGAGATAAGTTGCATAATGAGGCTGTATCGCTCAGCTTCCTTTTCAGTGTGCAATTGCTGGACAACCAGTCTATGTTCATATCAGCAAGAATGTAAATATCCCTGCCATTGTCAGCAGCATCGTGCACATATTACTCAAATATTCAGTGTTAGAGCATGGTGGCCTATAACAACAACATGCCGATATTGGTTTCAGATGAGGGATATGCACTTGGAGCCATAGGGCTTCCACACCAGTCATACCTAGATCTTTCCTTATTTTAGCTGGAATATGATTTTGTATGTAAAAAGCAGTACCTCCTCCATACCTGTCTCTATCCAATCGGAATATATTATAGCCTTGAATTGAAACCGCTCCATCCTCTATAGCATCCTCCAAGTGTGTCTCTGACACAGCCATAATATGAGTATCATTTTCGTGTAGAATAGAAGATAACTCTTGAACCTTGTTCTTTAAACTACAGATGTTTAAGTGAGCAAACCTTAATCCCTTTTTTGGTAATTTCAAAGACATTAAAGAAAGAAAAAACAAACTGAAGGTCCTCATTTCTTTGTCCTAAATACCACTCCTTTTCATTCAGGGGTGGAGGACATTTTCGGGGGCGTCACAGCCCCTCGCTCCCTAGGTGGATGGGTCACAAGGCGATCGTATCTTAAGTAGGCAATGTCCCCTCTCTTCCATGCCTCCCTTAGTTTAGGCACAAGATCCCGTCTTCTCTGCCTTACAGCCTCGGAAAAGTCCTCGTTGATGTAAACCCCAGGAGCAGTCTTCTTCAGTTCCTTTCTCCTCTTCAGGATTAGCTCCTTGTCCTTGTAGTTTAAGAACAACAATAGGACGCTTGTTGTCAGCTCTGTTTTCTGGCTTTCCACTGCGATGAGCCCTTTCAATAGGCATTGCCCTGGCATCCAACTTCAGTTTTTCAGAGATTAAAGTGCGGACTTTCCCCTCAGTATCCACCCGGCTCTCCCGTGCCGATTCCTCAAACCCTTCAAAAATTAGATTATTTCTTCTTGACTGATTTTCGAGATAATCAGCCTTGTTGTTTAGCTTGACAAGGCCCTCACAGATGGTTTTCATATTATTTTCCAAAGTGTTGTGATCATCAGAGAGTTTGGACACAGTAGCTTTAATCTCATCTACTTCTCTCTGAGTGTAGTGAATACTGTCCTTGATCTCCTGTATATTCCTGTTCATGTAGTCAAGACGCTCATTGGTGGAATCCAGAATCACCTTGACAAACTTATTAAAGGTGTCGGTTTGTCTGTCCAGCATCTCCAGGTAGTGAGCTTTCTGTTGTGTCAGCATTTGGTTGATCATCTTTCTGACAGAGGCCATGGTGACGAGCTCAACCTCCTCTTCAGCAGGAGAGGATGCTTCTCCCTCGTGATCACTGGCTTGTTCATCACCCTTGTTCTTCCTGCTCTGCTTCTTTCCTTCTCGCTGAGGCATCTTTCCTCGCTTTGCCACTCGGCCCGGTGAATAGAGGGCCTGGTCCCCGGCCTAGTGTAGCTTACCAAAGCCTGGACCTTTCCTGGTGCCTGCTTGGCTGCTACTGCAGCCCAGGCCGGGCAGAAGCACTGGAGCTTGGGTTTGAACTATTTTCTGCCACAAATGATTCTTGCCATTGCTGATTTCACTCTCCTAAGGTGGTGAACTCACTTACACACAAGTCCAGGAACTTAAATGCAAGAAAATATATGTGATTCTCTAGATTTATATCAGATTGACCTGCTGCTGCTGCTGCTGCTGCTGCTGGTCTTTGGTCTTGGTGAAGATGTTCTCATGAAGATACTGTTCCAGCTTGTCTTGCTTGAGCTTCTCTGTGATGTGTCTGTTAATAACACATTAAGACACTGTGGTAGCATCTACAATCTTTTCTACAGTGGTCTGCTGGGGCTGTGGAAGCTCTGAGAGGGACAGAAAAAGACTAACATCCTCAACACCAGGTAAGGCTCTGTCCTGGACTGCGCTCTAGAGATCATCAAGAGGATGAATGAGAGGAGATTAGCTGAGCTGACATCAATAATGGACAACCCCTCTCACCCACCGCATGAGATGGTGGAGACCTTAAGCAGCTCCTTCAGCAACAGACAGCTGCATTCACTGCGTAAAAAGGAACACTACTGCAGGTCCTTTGTTTCAACAGCTGTTAGAGTAGCATAATTTTAAGTGACACTGTGTTGATGTACCACCTCTACAGTAGCTTTACAGTAACAAGTAAAAAAAAAAAGGGTTAGGGTTAGGGTAGTAATAGTGAGAAAATACAAACAGATGCTAATAATGTGTCTCAGACTCGGACTGCCCCCTAAAAGTTGAAAGTTGATTCAAATCATCAGATTAGAAGACCACAATTTGACTCGCATTTTGTCAGTCGAATCAATGCACTTTTGTTCTTGAGATGCATCATTATACACCAGGGTTGAGTAAACTATGGCCTGAAGGCCAAGTGGCACATGTGCAAGTCTTCGAGTTTTGTTATTATGTCTTATTATGTTGCTTGTGTGCTGAGGTGTTTTTTCCTAATCCCACACTGTGCGCCCCCAGAGGCTGCTGTTTCACCATCCACTGTGACTGTCAGTTGACTGGCAAGAGGGATGCCCCGTGGTGCACTGTGATTTTAGAACTAAACTATGAGCAGAACACATTCTTTAACTTTCTCTGACCATGTGGTAATCTGATGTCTTCATGTGACAGATGACAAAGAACAGCATTAAAACATGGGCTTTAAAGATATGAGACTGAGAATGTAGGCTGATACAGGCGTTTAAGTAGTTAGTTAAACTAACACTAAACAGGCAGAGAAGTGAAATGTATATTTTTCATATTTGTAGGTAAGATATTGAATAAAAGATATCAGTAATAATGTTGTGTTTATGAAAATGAAAAATATCTATCAATAAGAGAAAGTATGAACCAATGAACCACAAGCGAATGACAAATCAACATAGCCAACAGAAGTAAACCCCCTTGCTTTGAAGTGCTGACACCGAGACGACTTAAGACGAAGATTCAGGGACAGGCCTTGGAAAAAATGTTTACGATATTAAATAATCTAAGAGAAGATAAGATATACCTTTATTAGTCCCACAGTGGGGAAATTTCTGTTAATTTATTTTTGCGTAGATTTGTTTAGCATTTTTTATATTTAAAGAGAAATAAAGAAGTAGGGTTTAAGCCTATCCTGTAAAAAAGGCCATAATTCAAATCTTGTATCATATGCAGCTGTCTTTTATTGACTTTTAAATGATTTAATGTTCCCATGACTCTGTTGCATTTGATGATGTTAATGTGGTTGAAATCATCATTGGAAGTCATTTCAACAGATTTTCTGATTCCGCTGAAAAAATTCGGGTTGGGTACAAACCTATGACAACCAGTGGTGGCTCCTGACAAATTTCTCGGGGGGGCAACTATTGCGATGATGGCTAAGATGACCCGTTCATTGTAAAATGATAATAAATAAAAGTCAGATAGCTAACTTTACAGTGTTACATTGTGTTGTTTATTTTGGTTTTCCTGTTCAACCACTAGATGGCAACACCAGACATGAAAGGTACATACTGTACAGTAGCTATTTTTGTATAGGTATATAAAGTTAAATGTCTCAAATACAATAAATTAGGTTCCACAATAAAACACTTCCACCGTGGCATCAACAGATACACTGTCATCTACTAGATTGCCCATGAAATCACTGTTAGCACAGTCTACAATTTATAGGCACCATGGATGCCATAGCAATAATCAAATCAAATCAAATTATACTATCATCAAAACTGTAATTAATCAAATCTTAACAGAACATGTTCAGTATATACAGTATTTGGCTGGTAATATGCAATCAATACAACTATGTCATGGTCTGGGGTTTTGTTCAGCCCTTTTTGTATTTATATTGACCCTTGTTTTCCCTTTTGCTTCAGCTGGCTCGGTGCGGAGAGGCGGGGCCGTTCGGCTCGGGGGCGAGGCACACGAGACGCACCTGCTGCTCATCGGCAATTAGCCGGCTTCTTATGCTCCGTTCACAATCGTCCCTGTGCCAGACTATTCCTCAGTCCAGCCGTGTTCACCCGTGTCTCTCGTCCTCGAGCTTTTTCTCTAGTCCTTAGCCTTGTTACGTGTGCATTGGAAGATTTCGTGCTATCCGCCAGTTTTGTTTAGGGCGTGATTTCAGTTTCAAGCGTTCATAAGTCTTGTCTCTCCCTTTTGGAGTTTTTCTGTTTGTTTGATTACTTTGGATTTTCCATAGAAGTTATTCCTCCGCCAGTTTTGTTTTGGGCGTGTTTTCTGTTACAAGCATCTATAAGTCTTGTCTCTCCCTTTTGGAGTTTTTCTGTTTGTTTGTTGACTTTGAGTTTTCCCCTCGTGGTGCTTTTCAGTTGTACTTTGTTTTCTAATAAAGTCCAGGTTTTGAGACTCTGCAATTTGGGTTCTGGCCTTGATTACACACCGTAACAGAATAGTCTGGCAATCATGAACCCAGCAGAGTCCGAATCCTTGAGGCAAGCCCTCTCAAGCCAGGCAGCTCTGGTGAGTCAGCACGAGTCGTCACTACACCAGGTGATGGACCACCTGCAACAGCTCTCCGCCAGTGTGGCTCAACTGGGCGGCCAGCTGGCGGCCATGCGGGAGCAGCTCAATCAACCGGCTGGTCCTTCACACCATCAGCTGCCCTCAGATCAGATCATCGATCCGCTCGTCAGCTCCACCCCGCAGCCAAGAGAGCCTTTCATCCCCATCCCAGCAAGGTATTCGGGAGACTTAGGGACATGCGCCCAATTCCTTCACCAGTGTTCGTTAGTTTTTTCCCAGCAGCCAAATATTTATGCCACCCCTCAGGCTAGGATTTCCTTTGTAATGAGTTTACTCACTGGACAGGCCGCAGCATGGTCCCTTGCCATTTCGGGTCAGCAATCCGAACTATTAACTAACTATCAGGCCTTCTCAGATGAAATGAAACGCGTGTTTGACCACCCCGTTAAAGGGAGGCAAGCCGTGGGACATTTACTAGACCTTCAGCAAGGAGGTTTATCTGTTTCCCAATACGCGTTAGATTTTCGCTTATTAGTAGCTGAAAGCGGGTAGGGGGATGCGGAGCTTCAGGCAATTTTTCATAGAGGTTTAAACGGGGAAATTAAAGACGAGCTAGTGGTTGGTGAAGAGTGCAACTCGTTAAATCAATTAATTGATCTGGCCATAAAGCTGGACAACAGGTTAAGGGAAAGAGCTAGGGAAAAACACGAGGCTCGAAGCAGACGACAGCACCTGGCAGTCCACCCGCACGCCCGAGACTACGCTCATCCCAGCCCTGGCTCCGATCACTCCGCTTCAGGGACTCCGCCACTCTCCGCTGAGGAGCCCATGCAGCTTGGTCGTACCAGATTGTCTCACCTGGAACGCCAGCGCCGCATGAGGGAAAAGCGCTGTCTTTACTGCGGCCAGGAGGGGCATTTCATCAGCCACTGCTCGGAGCTCCCAAAAGATCGGGCTCGCCAGTGAAAAGGGGGTCGCTGGTGAGCCGAATTTCGTGAAAGTCCAGGTTTTGAGACTCTGCAATTTGGGTTCTGGCCTTGATTACACACCGTAACACAACTATTTACAAACCAACATTTGGAGAGCACAACATAACACAACTCACCATTTAATAACACACTCACTCACCACTCGACGACTGAACGGTAATTCCCTGAATGAAATGATGGAGTTGCAGTTGCTAGCCATGTCAATCTTGCAGTCTCCCAAATCCCGAGACATGCACGTGCTGTATCGTTTTTTTTCTTCTTTTTTTTTTGTGCACTGTGCGTATAGTCCGAGCACGCATCAGTGCGGATGAGTAGTCTGCTGCGAAATGTTTAAATCCAGACAGACAGTCGGGTCCCAAATCCTTCACCCTTTTCTTGTCCACATCTGACCGATGAAAAAATTGAGTTTCACGTAGAGAAACAATCAAGTTTTCCTTCACCACAGTCGCCATCCTTCCTTCACAGTCTCCACTAGCCATCTTTTCTCTTCTCTGGAAGTAGTTACAGCTGTGGTGCAAATGCTTGCTGATGGACGTGATCGATTCAATGAATTGTCCAATCACGCTTAGATTAAAAAATTGGAAAACAATGCCATTGGTCTAGGCGCACAGAGGTGCGAACTAGAAGCAAATTTTCATGCACCAATGAAATGCAGTCTCTGCTCGAAAACAATAAAAAAGTTTGCTAGCTCCCATAGACTCCAGTATTAGTGGCACCCTTGAGGAGGAGGGCTTTATATCAAATGGCAAATCGCAAGTCTAGCGTAAAGTCGGACGCATTGAATGGTTGCTGGCAGTGTGGCGGGTACCACTACACCATTGCACAATTAAAAACGCGATGTATTTTTGTTTATTTATTTCGTATTTGTTTGGTTTGATTGATTCATGGTTGATCTTGGCAGATATATAAAAGAGTCAATATTTCACGGGAGGGGCGGCGCCCTAGCGCCCTCTATTGACCAGCCGCCACTGATGACAACCAAGCAAAAAAAAAAAATCTGCTGCTCGAGGAAAAAGGGGCCTTTCTGTGTGGAGTTTGCATGTTCTCCCCATGTTCACCTGGGGTATCCTCCTTAAAATAATTAAAAAAAAACACTAAACATGCAAAAAGATCACCACCTGACCAATGGTGACGAAAGAAACTGGGTCCCCAGGTGCCGGTTGGATGGCAGCCCTCTGCTCCTGGTCTGCCGCGACCAGGAGCGGTCAAATGCGAAAATTTCACCAATTGCATGGCGTGTGTGCGTATATGTAATGTGTGTGACAAATAAAGAGGATTGTCCCTCTGATTCTGATTCTGATTGTCCCTCTGATTCTGATTCTGATGCATTGTAACTACACATTTCATAAACTCTCTAGAACAATATACCTTAAATAAATGCAGTTACTGTCAGCTGGTGTCCAACACGAAAAAAATTACTAATTCCAGACATTTCATACTCAAAGAAACACACTCACACTGTCGTGGTAAACATGTAAACATGAGGAAGTGTTAAAATTATTATCATTACAGAGAATCAGTACAATTAAGAACAAAGGACTCTATCTTAAGCCTGTTCCAAACAAATGGTACATGGCAAAAGGACTTGGATGTATAGCACTTTTCTAGTCTGAAGAACACTCAAAACGCTCTAACAAATCAAGTCTGCATTCACCTGTTTGCGCATACTGTACATTCACACGGCAGCTAAGCCTGCTCATTATGAGCGTCATCCACTCACACACCGATGGCATAGCATCAGTGTGCCTGGTTCTCTCTCTCTCTCTCTCTCTCTCTCTCTCTCTCTCTCTCTCTCTTCTCTTCTCTCGCTGTTGTGGTACTGATGGCACTATGTAGCAATGAAATTTTCACATGTTGAATTGATATTTTAAATTACATAACAAATGAACAGCAATGGTATCAGATCAGTGTTCTTAGAGAATACCCAGAGTTTATGTAACTATATCGTAATCAGTGTCTGGGGAGAGAAAAAGGTCAGTTTGGTCTTTCCCAAAAATATTGATGATACGTATGACAATCTTTCACAGTTATGTTACAACACTAATACTCTATCACTTGAACTTACATCTTCAAAGTAGATAGAGATGAGATTCATGTCACTTGTGTTCTTGCTGTCCATGCGGTACTGCTCATACATGAGGTCATCCCGCGAACACTCCAGCTCCATCAGTTTCCTGTGGGCCTGAAGCAGCTCTGCCTGCTCTATCAGCTGCTGCGTCTCTGCCACAATTTCTGGTACTGTACACACAGCAAAGTGACAAAGACACACACAGAGACTACTAAGAACAAGAGAAAGCAGGGGAAAACTTTGCCAATGATGTATTCAAAACCAGAACTTTTCCTTCAGATGAGTTAAACTTTATGAATACCCCAGAATGTTTCTGTAGTGACAGTATATTGTCTGTGATGAGATACTAGGGCTGCAACAAGTAATCAATCAAAATCAATTCTAAAAATAGTTGCCAACGAATTTCATTATCAATTAGTTGAATCTGTATTATGATGCATGAAACAAACTGTGGCAACATTTAATAAGGTGAGGCAGTAAGCCAGCCAATGCCGTGCCCTCTGTAGCTCACGTGATGAATTTCAGGAAATGACACCATCTACTTTGTCTCTGGGGTAAGCATTTGAAAAATGGCAGAGGCATTTTTCATGTCCAATACATCAGAAAAACGCAAAGGAATAAGTAGGTTAGGGTAGGGGTTAGGTATTGAAGCAATAATAGAATCATCCATTCTCCAAACAGTGGTTAGTCACAGCCCTAAGGGAAACACAATCATTGAATTTTAGGCAGGTTTGAGCTTGGCTTACCAGAAAAAATGTTTTTAAGGTTTTCCACAGCTGAGGCCAGCTGACTATGTTGAACTACAGCATCCTTGACGTCTTTCAGGTTCTCTATGGTGTTGATGCTTTGTCTCCAGTCTTTACTCACATCAGCCAGTGAGCTCTGGATGTCTTTGACGTCCAGCAGGGCACTATGCAGCTGGGTCAGTCCAGTGCGAACTCCATCTAGCTGGGACTGGATGGCTGCCTGAAGAACATCATGGGCCATCAAGAGATAGGTATTTTTATCAATTACTTAAGGTACTGTTGTTATTATTATTATTACACCTTTTGTGTCAATTAATACTAATGTGGTATATGATAAATTCTTGCTTTATTACTGAGTATGTGTCACAGTATAATGTATGTTTGGTCACATTTAAATAGATTAAAGCATTATTACATAGCTGCAATAAAGCACAAATAAGGTTGATCTCTATACAAACTTACAAGGAAGATACAAAAATAACAGACTGTTTACAAATGCAAAAAAGGTTGCACTAGAGGCTGACATGCTATTTGGAATCCACTGGTTCCCATCTGATGGAAGGACAATTACATTGTGACATCAAGATCAGAAGTGGATGGAATTTTAAAAAAGAATAAAAAAATTACTGAAACATATTCCTGTTGTTATTGGAGATCCACATTTAAAAGTATTGCCCATCAGAGTTAAACATACCTAGATTTGTGCAAATAACCTTAACATTTAACAGACAAAAGGCAGGGAGGAAACATGGCAATATGGAGAGAGGATTTTGTTCCAGTACAATTGTATAACAAAAGACTGACATGAAGCCAACCTTAACTGTATTTGTTGACAATCTTAACTTCATTTTGTTAGCAACTATCAAATTTTTGTGATTGCTCAATAAATTATTTCTTCTACCACTAAATCGGTTACACAATTTATGTTTATTTTTTTCATTTAATTGAAAATGGATCAAAAACAACTTTAATCATGACTGATAAATCATCAAGCAAAAATACCAACAATTCCGTGGTTCCAACTTCTGAGGGTTGGTCAGGAATTGCTGGGTTCCTCCATTTGATTCTAATTTTAGATGGATTATCTTTGAGGTTTGGCCTGCTGACATTTCAACAAAACTTTTCTGACATTTTACTGACAAAACAGTTGTTGCTTAATGCAGCAGTGACTGAACAGATGTGTAAAATTAAGTATACTGAACAGTAGTGTACTGTCTGCAAACACATCACCTTCAGCCTAGCTTCCACAGAGGCCTTTTTGCGGGCCTCTCTTCTTCGGTACTGCTCCACTTTGTCCAGCTGGTCCGATCGCTGCAGCATCCCTGCCACACGCTGCACTGCCGTGGCCACCGCCTCCCGACTTGTTTCCTCCATAGTACTGCTCAGTAGTATAAAGCACCACTTATATCCCAAAACTGGATGCAAACACTTGAGCTAAAAGAGAAAAATACAGAATGTCATATGTCTCTGTCTGAATGGCTTTTCATCTGTAAATTTCCTGCACATCAATCACATATTGATGTGACTCTTTGTTCAAATTATACACTTCTACACACCAACACATTGGCAGCTTTTGATATACGCAACCTTGACTGAAAAGGACACTGATTCAAGAATAATTCTTGTTCTTGATGACTGTCAAACCAATGATCAAAAAAACAAAAAAATCAATAGGTTGTGTGCAGTCATGTTGTTAAATTGAGACAAAGGGCCAGAAGTGAAAACTGAAATGGAAGAGATGAAGGAAAGTTCTTACTGGATTAGTTTATATGATATTATGAGAGACAGGTACACACAGAAAATCAGAACATATGTTGAATGAGACCTTTTTACAGCTGAACTGAAAGTCTTGCTTGTTACTGAGGCAGCAACTACCTGGTCATTCAGACATCGTTCTACTCTAGAAAACAAATGAAAGCATACAAAACGGAGGCACAGAGGAATGGAGGCATACAACTTTCTTGTTAGCAAATGGATTCACGACCTCTGCACCAAGCTGCACAGGGATGACTGTCGTTTTGTTTTTTCAAAGGTGCACAGCTGTTACTGTCCTGTGAATTAACCTAGTAACTGACTTTCAGCACCACGGTGCTGAATGTTGACGTTTATGTTACGGTTGAATTACTGTGCAGAGGTTTGGGGCAATACTTATAAATGTGAATTACAACCACTAAGCATACTGCAAAAAGGAGCCATAAGGATAATTCATAACACTGGTTACAGAGAACACACAAATACTCAAAAACACTGAAATTCACTGATCTTGTTCATTTTCAAACTGCACAAATCATGTACAGAGCAACAAACAACCTAATTCCAGAAAATATTCAAAAACTGTTTTTTCAAAGAGAGGGGCGATGTAATTTGAGGAGGAACTGAAATTCAAACTTCTTTGTGCTGCACAACCTTAAAAACATTTTGTATTTCTATATGAAGAGTGAAACTGTGGAACAAACTGTCAGTGGAGCTAAGGCAATGTCCAAGCATGAGCAAGTTCAAACAGCAGTACAAACATATGGTATTCACAATGTACAGGGAGGAAGAAGGGTGTGACAAACACTAGGGTTCTCACATATTGTTTGTTTGCTTGTTTATTTTTTTTCTACTGTTGGCACAGGCAAATGTATTTATCTATTGTGTTTGTGAGTATGTGATCACAAAAAAAAAAAACACCACAGGATACACAGGAAGTAGACACATTAATTACTAAGTGGTGAAGGGGTAGGATTAAATAAGCTTTTGCTTCTTCCTACTCCTTTTCAGACATGTTAAGTTAATATTGTTTCATTTGTTTTTGATTTTGCTGTTTTGTATTGCTATTACATGTTCGAAATAAAGACTTCATTTAAATTTAAATCAAAAAGGTTAACCACTCGTAATGGTCGCTCGCCACTAAGACGTAGATCGCCTCGAAACAAGACAGGGTACGTTGTTTACGATCAGCTGTCTTCTGTGAAATCGTTAAGGCTGGTTTAATAAGTGTTAGTCGTGTTGCTTGTAGCTATTACTTTAAATCTTTCACCATAGATGTAACACAGTAGCTAATGTTACACCATTTATACCATTGTCCGACTTGGCTCCTCCTGACCGCAGACAGTTAACAAGGCACTTTTTTTTCCCAGAGGGAAAAACTATAACGCAGCCTGCCTCAAATTTTCTTCAAGCTATTCAACTGTAAAATATTGTTAAATAGCTAGTTTCGGTGAAGCATCGAGTAACGTACAGGGCGACAATGTAACTGAATGACAGCTAGCAAGCTAGCGTTGGCGTTGTTTTTGTTTTGACAGGTGGTAAACAGCAGGCGGACAAGCTATCCAATGTGACATACATAGTGTAGAATAAAATATTAACTAACCGCACAAATGAATTTCCAATGAATCTCCCAGCTCAATAAATTTAATAGCACTCGCGACGCCAAGAACGGAGGAGAAAAAGCAATCAGCTATCTCACTGCTTGTGAAACAAACTCTCTATAACCTTACAAACCCTACACGTTACAAACCTTACAAACATTCTTATCTCAGGCACTCAACGGATAAACATGGGGAAGATTAAATACATTTCATAAATGTACATTGATATTACTAACGCTGTTATGTTGTTGTGGTTCCACTTCCTCCTATGAGCTCGTCTTCTTCGTTCTGTTTTATGGCGAGTGGCAACCAGCGTTGTGGTGCATTACTGCCACCCACTATGTTGGAGTGTGGACCTGAGTAACTACCCCTTGTAAAACAAATAAACCCATCCATCCATTATCTATACCGCCTATCCCTTTCAGGGTGGCGGGGGGCTGAAGCCTATCCCAGCTACAATGGGCGAGAGGCGGGGTACACCCTGAACCGGTCACCAGCCGATTGCAGGGCCACATGCAAGGACAAACAAACATTCAAACTCACACTCACACCTATGGACAATTTTAGAGTCATCAATTAACCTAATGAGCATGTTTTTGGTCTGTGGGAGGAAGCCGGAGTACCCAGAGAGAACCCACGCATGCACGGGGAGAACATGCAAACTTCACACAGAAAGGCCCCGCCTAAGCCGGGGATCGAACCGGCAACCTTCTTGCTGTGAGGCACGCGCACTACCTGCTGCGTCACCGTGCAGCCCACAAATAAACCCAAACACACGAAAAAAACAAAACAAAAGAAAAAAACACTAGATTCTTTGGATCAGCCCTGTTTCAGTGAGATAATTGAATAAACTACATACTCCAGTGGTAAAAATGTCTTCCCTCTCCAAAGTTTCTTGTTGTCTTGAATATTTCTGACAATGAAGAATGACATGCTCCACTGGTTCCTCTACTTGACACTGTTCACACAGCCCTATGGGTTGTTTATTTATTAGATGAAGAGTTTTGTTCAGCCCTGTGTGTCCTCCTCTCAGCCTGGTTAGAATATTCTCCTCTTTTGTGCATCTTTTGTCTGTCCCCACTGTACCAACATCTTGCTGTACTGAATAGAGGTGTCGCCCGGTGCCTCCTGCATCCCAACTGTGCTGCCACTCTTTGATAATATGTTTTTTAATTTATGCTTTTGCTTCACTTTTACTGATGTCCTTACTTTCCGCCTGATTAAGGGCCTGTTTTGCTAGTGAATCTGCTATTTCACTCCCTTTTACCCCTCTTTGAGCTGGTACCCACATGAACTATATTTAAACTCTTAAATTGGCACAACATTTCATAGATTTCATTAACAATGTCCTGTCTACATTGAATATGAGTTCAATAACATTAAAGTAGATGAGTCTGTGCAAACAATGGCATTCTTAATCCAGAGTTCTTCTATTCGTTGCAGTGCTGTTAATATTGCCAACATCTCCACAGTAAATACTGAAAGGTGATCTGTAGTTCTTTTGTCAGAGACATTTAATGTTGGAATACTAACAGCAAAACATGTTCTGTCTGTGGCAGGGTCTTTGGATTCATCTGTAAAAACTGGGACATACGTTTGGTATACTGTTTGCAACCTGTCTTCAACTAAAGCAGCAATATCTCCTATTGCCTTATAAACCTTATCCATAAAACAAAAATCAGGCAACACTGGGGGAAACGGCCAGGGTAGTGTTACTGACAATGAAACTGTCGGAGTGAATCTGTTCTGCTTTAATTTCATTTCTCAACACTATAAGAAATTTTAAGGTAGTTCAACTTAAAAACTTAAGTTTCCCTGCTGCCTTAAGAGTATGAGTAAAATCCACATAAGTCTAGAATTTGTTTCAACTTGCAAAAGCAAGTTGCAAATGTTGATACAACTAATAGGATTCCAGTCATTCAATGCAATGTTTTAAGTTGTTCGTTTACTCAACTTCACTCCCTGATTTAAAACAATATAGTATTTCACATCATTCTTAAGAAAAACATTATGTTTTGAGTCAAATAAATGCACGATTCTGCACCATCTCAACTTGTCATTCAAGTTCAAATAGCATTAATAAGTACAACTAAACTTAAATTTTAAGTTCAGTGGACTTAACTTTTTAAGTTTAAATTTTATATATATATATTTACTTTTCAAATCAAAATTTGTTCTTTAAACTTAGTAAAGTTGTATCTATAATGAATGGCACAGGCAATTATCAGGAACACTGACATTTATTTATTTAACAGTGAAATTTGTACAACATTGCCATTTCGTATTTTAACAGCTGTTATCTGAGCTACTGCAATATCTTCAAAGACATCAAAGGCATAAAACACCAAAAATGTGACAGTAAGCTATCATAATACATTCATAATACATTTCTCAAACATTTGGATTGAGGATTCAGGTTTCCCAGAGAGAAAGAAAAAAAAGAAAAGACAAAGGCTGTGGAAATACATTTGACATGACTGGTCAAGAAATTACTAAAAGGGAGTAATCCTTCTCAGTATAGCTTTAAGGCTTCTATTCTCATCCTTGACAAAAAGATCATAATTTCTTTGCAAACAGACCAGAAACTGAACAAACATAATATTTGAGAATAAGGCAACTGTCATAATGCAACTGTCATTCCAGTGACCTTCATACATTAACTCAGGAACTGCAGGAGCTGTCACATACTGGCCTCTGTAAACTGGCAGTGACTTAACAGAGTGTGAAAAGTGATATACTGGACATGAAGGTTTGATATCAAATTTATTAGAAACAACTAACAAATCTTTCAAAGTTCAAGTGCTAAACAACTGTAAATCCATTAAACATTTTTCTCCTCTGACCAAGGCAGAAGGGAGCACATGCATTTGTCAATTCCCACATCAAGGAAAGACAGTAAGCAAGGGAGAATAAGACTGCTGTTGGGGTTCTAACCACAGTACACGTGTTTTGTCTGTTCAAACAGCGCCTCAAATAAAAACAGTACCAGAACAAAAACTTGCCCCAAGCAATGGCAGGCAATAGTAAGGAGTCCTTAAACAGTCTATGTGTGGTACCTCAAGAGTTTGTTTCTGAGTCCATGAATTCTTGCGGAGCACTGATCTGGTTTAATCTTCATGATGACCCTCTGTAGAAACTCAAATGAGTATTTCATGGAGGGCGGGTATTCCAGATTTACAGAGTAGATAATGTCCATTAGTATGGCAAACCCATTTGCCATCTCTTAGGTTATAGATGACGATCTTCTCCTCCACTACCACTGCTACATTGAAGATCTGAAGTGGAAACGCATCGTCCAGCACGCCTTCATGTCCGATGAGGAGTCCAACTTGCATCCCATTCATGGCAACATCCAGTGTTTCACCATGAGGCTGAAGAGAAAAAAATATAAAAACAAAAAGGAAATTTTACCTAATGATCATTCAACTAAAATGTGGAGCCATGGTCAAAAGTAGACACTTGGGCCTTTTTCCAAGTACAATTTTTCTTAAGAAAAAAATTATTCAGTAAAATAGAAAGCCAAAAGAAAAAACAAGTATCCATTTTTGAACCTAGCTGTAAAATACATGTTGAATGCTAATAAAAATAACATGAATAAATATCAAATAGTGCAGTTTTGGGCATGAGTTTATCAATTTACTTACTTCACACATTCTTATGTTTGAGGGATTCTCTCGCAAGTAGTGTGGAAGAACAAGTATGGCAGCCGTTCTTCTGTTCTGGTTTGTGTCCTCGAGCACAGAAAAGGCAGAATTGGAGAAATAGGTATACACTAGGCAATTCAAAGTGCTTTACAGAAGCATAAAAATACATTAAAATCACACATTTCAAAGAAAGAAAGAAAGAAAGAAAGAAAGAGAGTAGAAGAGAATAGAAAAATAAAAATAAAATACAATTAAAGGACAATTAAAAACAGAGGCCAGTAAAAGACAATAATTTAGCATTTAGAATGATTAAAACCATTGAGCAAATACATTTACTTTAAGTAAAAGCTGTAGCAAATAATAATGTTTTCAACCCTGATTTAAATGAGCTGACACTTGGTGCAGACCTCAGGTGTGCAGGGAGAATATTCCACAGGTGAGGAGCATAATAACTGAAAGCTGCTTCACTTTGTTTGGTTCTCATTCTGGGAACACAAATTGACCTGTCCCTGATGACCTGAGGGGTCTGGATACCGCATATGGAGTTAATAAATCTAGAATATATTTTGGTCCTAGACCATTTAATGCTTTGTAGACCAACAGTAAGAAGTCTATTCTTTGACTCACAGGAAGCCAATGTAGTGATCTGAGGACTGGTGTGATATGGTCCATTTTTCTGGTGTTTGTAAGGACTTGTGCAGCAGTATTTTGGATCAGCTGTAGTTGCCTGATTGATTTTTTGTTTAGGCCAGGAAAGACTCCATTGCAATAGTCCAACCTACTGAAAATGAATGCATGAACCAGTTTTTCCATGTCTTCTTTGGACAGACATCCCTTGATTCTGGTTATATTTTTCAGGTGGTAGTAGGCTGATTTGGTAATCAGCTTTAAATGGTTGTTAAAATTCAGGTCCGAATCAATAATTACACCAAGATTTCTGGCTTTATCTGTTGTTGTCAGTGACATGGAGTTAAGTTGAGCACTGATCTTTGACCTTTCATTTTTGGGGCCAAAAACAATCACTTCTGTTTTATCTGCATTAAGCTGAAGAAAATTCTGGCACATCCACTCACTGATTTGATGAATACACTCACTCAGTGAAAGTAAGGGACTGTAGTCATGTGATGACACAGAAATATAAAGTTGTGTATCATCTGCATAAGTATGATAAGAAATATTATGATGCTCCATAATCTGAGCTAGGGGCAACATGTAAATATTGAAAAGAAGTGGTCCGAGAATGGACCCTTGTGGCACCCCACACATCATCTTTTTTCGTTCAGACACATGCTCACCAACTGACACAAAGTAGTCTCAATCTTGTAAATAGGATTTGAACCAGTGTAGTACAGTGCCAGTTAGTCCCACCCACTTTTCCAGTCTGTCAAGAAGTATGTCATGATCAACCGTATCAAAGGCAGCACTGAGATCTAATAATACTAAGACTGAGGTTTTGGAAGCATCATTATTCAGAAGTATGTCATTTAAAACTTTGATAAGTACAGTCTCAGTGCTGTGGTGTGGACGAAATCCAGACTGAAATGCATTAAAAAGATTGTTCTGCATCATGAAAGCATGCATTTGTTGAAAAACACCCCTTTCAATAATTTTTCCTAGAAAGGGAAGATTTGATATTGGCCTGTAGTTACTAATTACTGAAGCATCCAGATTAGTCTTTTTTAGGAGAGGTTTTATTACTGCAGTTTTCAATGCCTGGGGAAACTGATGGACTGAAGAGAATTATTTATTATCTGCAACACATCTAGAGCTATGCAATTAAAAACATTAAAAAAAAAAAATTGTTGGCTGAGTATCAAGGCAGCATGTTGTGGATTTTAATTGTGATACAGTTTCTGTCAGCCTTGTATGATCTAGAAGGTTAAAATGTGCTAGATTAACTGAAGAACAAGAAGGCACAGATGGACTTATCATTTTGCCTGAGTTGGAGCTGCACACTGTTTGTCTTGAAATTTTATCTGTAAAAAAGGCTGCAAAATCATTGCATGACTTGTTGGATAGCAGCTCAGGAGGGACTGATGCTGTGGGGATTGTCAGTCTGTCCACAATAGAAAACAAAGTGCAGGCATTGTTACAGTTTCTGTTGATAATCTCTGAGAAGAATGCTTGCCTTGCCTTCTTTAGATCATGGTTATAGGTGTGGAGACTGTTTTTGTAAATTTCATAGTTAACCTGGAGTTTTTTGCCACCTGCGCTCTGCCTGTCTGCAGACTCTTTTCTGGACTTTGACCAGTGTGGTGTTTCTCCAAGGTGCCTTATTCCTCCCTGACAGAACTTTGGTCTTAATTGGGGTGATGGAGTCAATAATAGTCATAACTTTGGAACTGAAATTATTTACAAGGTCATCAGTTGAAGCTGAGGGCAGTGTTGGTGATGGTATAAAAGACTGAGTGAAGACTGCACAGGTATTATCGTTAATATAACGCTTTTGGATTACCACTTACAGAAAAACCACATGAATTTTCCCATGTCTGTGTCCACATGTGACCACATGTGGTCACATGTGGACACAGGTGAAACATGTGTTACCACATGTGTCCACTTGTGTTCACGTGATAACATGTGGTACCACATGTGGACACATGCAAAAAAAAACTACTACCCCCTGCATGCAATGCGAAGCTCTAGGCACCAATCACAGCCCAGCTGTTATCGCGTTGATAGCTGTGGGCTGAGCTGTCTCCGTGAGCTGTCAGTCGAGTGGTGCTGTGAGTTGAGGTGAGAGAATTTAGAGAAATGAAGTCAATCAGCTAGTTAGCGATAGTAATGTTAGTGTTACTAGTAACATTACTCGGGACACGTTGGTGGATGATTTGACGTGTGACGTGTAACGTCAACGGCAGTTGTCGACTCACGGGCTGGCTAACATTAGCATAACGTGAGCGCTAGCAAAAGTTCGCAGAAGTTAGCAATATTAACGTGAGTGTTACTACTAACGTTGCTCGGGACACATTGGTGGACGATGTTGACGTGGAAGCCGTCCAGGACGTATGTCTACCCACGGGCCGGCTAACATTAGCATGACGTGAGCGTTAGCCAAACCGCCGTCTCAGAATCCAACGACTGGGAATCCACCGTTCCCGCAATGTTAGAATCTGCCCCCCCCCCCCCCCCCCCCCCCGAGGAGGCACAATGAGTGGCCAGATGGTCAATCCCTGCTGCAATTGCTGTTCTTGTGTTTTATTGTAAAACAGAGAGCCTTGAGGAAATAAGAAAGGCAGAGTGTCAGTGGATAGAGACACAATATGTGGACTCCAGAAAAACCAAAGGTATATTGTTACACTATTGTTGAAATAGTCCGATCTAATATTTAAATTACTTACTCAATAATGAAGGTGTTACTGCAGGATGTTCAAGCTCATTTATACTCCCTCCTGTCCTCTCCTTTCCCTTGCAATTCACTTGCTGTTTTGTCAGACTACAATTGCCACTGAGGAAAGTGGTCACTCTGATGATGAGGATGACACACCTCAACGCCAGAAGGTACAGAAATGCTGTACAAACATATGTTCATGTTCTTGTTACTTTTTTTCCCGGTTACCTTTTATTTTAATTATTTGGATTGCTTCAGTTGTGACATAATTTACTGATGATTTGTTGTCTATGTCATACATTTATCATTATGCTTTTACAAACCTGAGTATGTATACAACTTTTGGGTAGTACACATGTTATTATTCAGTCTTAAACTCATCACCATAACTGCTGGCCTTTTACACCCTTCCCCCACACTTGTTTTTCAGACTTTTCAGGAGGACCCATACAGGACTCCAAAACGACCAAAGGTAAATATAACAGTTCATCTTATTAAAAGTACAACTAAGGTTTTTTTTGTGTGTAGTTCTTTATTTTATTCATTTATTTTTTTAAGACAGTAGAAACAGTGTGTAAAATAGGCCGCAGCACCCAACTGATTGTTGTCAGAGATCTCAGTCATGCTGTGGCTAGGTAGCAAACTAGGCAGCAAACTAGGCAGCAAATAAAGGCAGAATCAGCAATTAAGGGAAAACCAAAAAATGTTTGCTTACTGATTTTCTGCCTGTTATCATCAGTACTTATTAAATTAATTGGTAGTGCCATAAGTGGTCCCAGCCCAACACAAAACATGTTGCACATCCTCTGAAGTCTGCAGATTCCAAAAATATTAGTATATTCACTCAATGATCTTCCTGTCATCAGTAATGTTTGCCAAAGTTCAGGTTTCCATTCAGTTTGAATGAACAAGTGTGCAATTTTTCAGACCTGATTTTGGTGTTTCACTTGTTTGTTTAATGACATAGAGAAAGCAATTCGCTTGAAAACATTTCAGCAGGATTATAGCACACCTTCTCGACTTGTACCAACCAGAGCAACAGATAACAGAGAATCACAGATTTTGGGCTTACAGTATATCACAAGATACTACCAAAGTTCTCCATCCATTTAAGCCTCTTCTTTCTTTATCTTCTCTTTCTCACCTGATAGAGGGACTACAAAAATGACCTAAAGGAGCTTGAGGAGAGGATAAATGACAAGGATAAGGAGATCAGGCAGTTGCGAAGGTTGAACCTTCAACTGCAAGAGCGTAAGTATGGAGGGGAGCCCTTGCAGTAACCTTGAACCTGTTTTCATGACAATATTATAATACTAATGCTACAACTATAATAAGTGACAACTCAATTAATGATTTTGAATAGGTAAGTGTTGATTTAACACTCAACAAGTCTCAAGTCTTTGATTTAATTGTGGGGCTAGCAGATACAATCACAAAAACTGTGAAAGACGCTATACAGGCAGCTCAGCCTGTCCCCAGCCACCCTGTGCCTTCTAGCAGCCACAAAGGTATCACTTACATAGTCAGGAAAAGTGATTTCATTTGTGGACCATGCAGTGTTTCCCATACATTCATTATATTTGGCCTGCCCAAATCCTCTTGTAAGCAATGAGTTGATCATCTATACTTAAATTCTGCTGTCTTTTCATTTCTTCTAATGTTTGGTGATGGCATGCTAGTTGCCAGCTCCCCTCCACCCCAGAACTGAACACCAACGAGCCAGAGGCGACTTTAGTGTCAAAGAGGAACAGTATGGCGGTTGTCTGGATCTCTTTTGACAGTCACGTATTGTGTAGAAAAAAGTATCACAAGGCCATGTGTAACGATTGCATCCCTAAAAACCCATCTTGACAGAAATGTTACAGAGCAGAACTCCTTTTGAATGAGATTCAAAACGACACCGTGAGATGACCCCGGCAACAGCAGAGTTCATAGTGAAATATATGATGCCCTTCAATCCACATATTTACATATTACATGTTTATAATGAGGCTTTGCGTTATCTAAATATGCTGTTTTAACTTTTAACTTGTTGTAAACGTTACTGTTGCTGCTCTAGAAACAACATTTAGTTATATTTAAAATAGAAATAAATCCTAACCCTGTTTTGAATAGACTGAGTACACACTCATTCATCACCACGCAGTAATACTACATAGACTATCCATCCATCCATCCATTATCTATACCGCCTATCCCTTTCGGGGTTGCGGGGGGCTGGAGCCTATCCCAGCTACAATGGGCGAGAGGCGGGGTACACCCTGAACCGGTCGCCAGCTGATTGCATTCATACTCACACTCACACCTACGGACAATTTTGAGTCATCAATTAACCTAATGAGCATGTTTTTGGTCTGTGGGAGGAAGCCGGAGTACCCGGAGAGAACCCACGCATGCACGGGAAGAACATGCAAACTTCACACAGAAAGGCCCCGTCTGACCCGGGGATCGAACCGGCAACCTTCTTGCTGTGAGGCACGCGCACTACCTGCTGCGCCACCGTGCAGCCCCTACATAGACTATTTGTGCCAAAATGATGATTTTAAATAATTCCTATATTTTTAAGACTGCTTATTAGAAACTCAGTAATAGCTAGCTGCTAATTTAGGCTTTACACCTACACATTGCACATGTGGGATGCAAACATAAGCTTCGCCACACAACCTGAACCCCAGTAAAAAAAAAAAAGTTCAGTCAAATCTTTTTTTTCTCACCAGCACCCATGCCAATGCCACACCTTTGAGAACTGGACTTTTTTGCATTCTGGGAGTACATGGATGTATTCTAATATTTCTTCATCTTTGCAGAACGAGTCTGTAATGGATTTAATGAATCGAACCGCCTTGGATTATGCTCAGAGGTGTGATGGCTACAAGAAGCAGGACTGTGATGGACTCCATCCTCACTGTTGAAGAGATGGCGACGTGCTCCATCACAGGTAAAAAGGGGATTATAGGGGAGAAAAGACAGAGCCTTGACAAAGGCAAAGTGAAGCTAGTAATTGGTAAGCATGTCTGAATATTGTTTGGGTTGGGCAAAATGCTATTGTATCAGCTTGTTAACACACAAAAATGTTGCTCTTTTTCAATGATTTTCATTTACATCCTCATTGACACCTATCTTACACAACATGAATTAATTGGTGAACCCCGAGTAAATTTAGTAGCATTTCATTTCTTACAGGCCATGTCAAAAAAGTTCACGGAGCCATTGGACACACTGAAACCAAAGCCTGCGTGGCACAAAAATTAAAAGACACCAGGAGATGAGCTGAGAAGGAAACAGGGTAACCTATTTATACTGTATATGATACTGTTGATGATACTTTGATTCGTAGAATCCAGTTTTGGATGGCTTCTAAGGGGCCTGCTGTGGGTCTGCACAGGATCTGTGCTTGTTTATATATTTGACTACTGTACATAGACCAGTCATCACTTGAAAATAACCAATCCTGTAATCCAGATAGAAAAGAAATTAACCTTTACTTTGATAGAATAGACTGGTGTTTGTACTGCCCTAATCTTTGATTTTGTCTTTCAATCCCAAAACAGGGAGCCTGCTGGAGGACACCCAGGGACCAAGACAACACAAACACACAATACACACACACTCTTTCCCCAGAAGACATTTTTTAGGGGCATTTTGATCCTTTTTGTGGACAGTTCTGTTCTCACTTTTCATTGCATGTTTGCAAATAAACAGTATTTGTATCACTTATTATTCGTCTTAACTGCTTAATTTCTTGTAAAATTATTAAACTAAATATGAAACACTGGTTTGAAGTCGGGCTGCATGGTGGCGCAGCAGGTAGTGTGAGTGCCTCAAAGCAAGAAAGTCGCTGGTTCAATTCCCGGGTCAGGCCTTTCTGTGTGAAGTTTGCATGTTCTTCCCGTGCATGCGTGGGTTCTCTCCGGGCACTCCGGCTTCCTCCCACAGACCAAAAACATGCTCATTAGGTTAATTGGTGACTGTAAAATTGCCCCTAGGTGTGAGTGTGAATGGTTGTATGTCTGTATATTTTGCCCTGCGATCGGCTGGCGTCCGGTCCAGGGTGTACCCCGCCTTCCGCCCGTTGACAGCCGAAAGGGATAAGCGGCAAAGAAAATGGATGGATGGATGGTTTGAAGTCTGCCTTTGTATGGATGGACAGATCATATCGTGCACCCTCATTTTCCTCTTAGACGACATCTGCCAGGCACATCCAAGACTGCTTGCATTCCTAGTTTAGATTTGTGTTTTGTTGGTTTAAATTTTATATAGAAAATGTAAGTTTTGGAAACCCACTTGGTTTCACATGGGTATTTGAATCAGTTTCACATGGGAGTTTCTATGGGTTACACATGTAAAAACATGAGTTTCACATGTAATAATATGGGTTTCACATGGAATCCCATGGGTTTCACATGTAATCACATTGGTTTCACATAGGAATTTACATGGGTTTCACATGGGAGTCTATATGGGTTACACATGTAATAACATGGGTTTCACATGTGATCACATGGGTTTCACATGGGTATTTGAATCGGTTTCACATGGGAGTTTATGGGTTACACATGTAATAACATGGGTTACATGTAAAAAGGGTTAGGGGTTATAAATTGTCAATAAAATGCAATGAGTGGACATCACATGCAGTTGAAAGCCATCTGTTTAGTGCCAACAATCTGCTGAATATCTCTCTCCTCCTCCTCTGACTGGTGGTAAAGGCCCACTGAAGAAGACTTTAGCATTCAGAGAGCTCACTGTATTTAGCAGTTTACCTAAATCTTGTTTGAGCACTTCAGATTGTCATTTCGCAATATCATTTGCCCCTGTGTGCAGTACAAGGTATTTCAGAGTTGGAATTTCTGCAACAATACTGAGGATTTTGTCGGTCATGTTGGAGAATGTATCATCAGGAAAGCACAACACTTTTGTGTTTCTGCTGTACATTCTTCCCACATCTTTAATAGCAGAATCACCAACAATCAGAGTCTCAGGACCAGTCAGTAGCTTTCCTTGTAGCTTTCTAGCTTCTGACTTCCTGTCAGGCCTTACCCTTCTCTGTGAGTCCGAGAAGTTATCCAGGTTTTCAGTCGGAGATCCGGGGTCCTGCAGTAGTGGAGCAAACCGATTTTGTAACTGCACACTAGCTGGTTTGGGAGCTTTGTTGCTCAACTTCCCTTTAGCTTTTATCCACGGCTGTGTCTTACTCTGCACAGGTGTTGAGTAGGATGTTAACGCAGGCCAGCCTGTCACATCACAGATCTCTGGGCGCTGGGTTCTACCTGTTGGACGTCTCCCCATATCAGCTGATTTACTCTTGGGCTTTGCTCCAAGAGCATTCCAGGGAGGACTAATACTGGCAGATTTATTACCCAGTACACAGCCCTTTAGTTTTGAGGGAGCTGTATCAGAGCTAATTAGCTGGATGTTAGCATTCTCCAGTCCGCTGTTTTGAGTCAGCGGCAAAGTGCTGTCATTTCCACAAAGTCCGTTCACTTCTGTGTTTATTTCCAGACGCTGGACTTTAGTTTCCAACACTGCAACCTGCTGCAGAAGTTTGTAGAGGTCATCTGTGGAGAAAAGAGGCATCTTGGTGCTAATTAGCTTTAGCTGCCAGCAGGCTTTCTCTGTTGGTAGGCCAAAGCAGGCTTTTTCTGTCAGTAGGCCAGTGCAGAGTGTATCTGTGAAATATCAGAGGTCGCAAGGGTCATCCACAACTTTTAAATGTTTGTCCATAAAATATGTCTTTAGATGTCCAATTCAGCCAAAAATTAGTCAAGTTTAAGGAAAATTAAAATAAATACAGAAGACAAAATGGGAAATCACGAGCTCAGACAGAAACCAGCTGCCAGAGGAGGAGGAGCAGTGCAGGTAGCAGAGGGTCTCTGTTGGGGAATGAAGGACTGGATAATAGTTCCACAATGTCTTTTAACTCAAGGATTATCCATCATGTCTTTTCATCCACTGGTATATAGTGTCCAATTAACAATGGGAGAAATCTCAGTAAAGCCCAGTTCTCGTGTCCATTACCACCTATTGTTCTGTTTTTTTGTTTTTTTAAAGTTGCTTGTATTTTCTGAAGTTTGTTAGTTCTGTCTGAGAATTTAAAGGGAAATGAGACTATTTCATTATTAAGCTGATCCAAAGTAAAATATTTCTTTGAAATCAGATCTGAGAGACATAGGTATAGTTCAGCAGGTACAATTCCTTCGAGTACATCATGTAGAAAATCAGTGGAAATCCTTTAGCAGTGTGAAAGTGGGCTAATCTGTTCAAAGGGCAGTCTTTTTTAACACCATCAACAGACAGTAGTTCACTTTGGTTAAGTTCATTCACAGCTTCACCAAACAATTCAGATGTTCTCAGAGTAAAAAATCCATTTCTGACATTATAGTGCTGAATGTCTTCACGGGTGGCCAAACAAAATCTACAAAACCTCTCTACGTTGAAAGACTCTTGGAATCCACCGAGTGAATGTGCACCCAAGTTGTCTGCTGAAACATACAAAACTGTTACACCTGTCTATAAGCTGCAGGTGCCCACGTTGTAGCATGAGATATTTACACAGAAAGATGGTACGCAGTAAGATTTTTTTAAATTTTTAATTACCGTAAATAAATGTTTTTTTCCAAAGTGTCTGTAACACGGCAGTATCACAGCCGTAGCACAGCAGTAAAATGACAGCAAACGTGCAGTAACTGTAGTGTAAAAACAGATATGTGATGATGTCATGTATTCACTGGAGAAATAGAATATAGTGTTATAATCAATGGTAGCAAATGACTGAAGAAGATAGATTTGTTGAGCCTTATATTATAGTAGCTCTGATGAAGTGTGTTATTGTGATGCATTGCCCTCAGAATGACACCTGGCCACAGCCTATGATATACTGAGCACGAATCTGTGATACACTGAGACAGAAGACAGAGTGATCATGGATATGACGGAAGGAGAATGCTCAGGGTCTGAGAATTTTGAAGACAGTGTACGTAGCCCAAGATTTTGAAACCCCCCCTTCGTGGCTTTGCAGGTGTTCGAGCTGCTGCTACTCCTGAGATTCTGAAACCCCCCTTCGTGGCCTTGCAGGTGTTTGGGCAGCTGCTACTCCTGAGATTTTGAAACCCCCCTTCGTGGGGTGTGCAGGTGTTCGGGCAGCTGCTACTCTGTGTGACCTAACATAACCTCGCTGTCCTGAAGTAACCTTAAAGCATGTATTCTTTATAATTGTGTGTTTACTATAATCACTGACGGATTGAAAGTTCTCATAATCACTTTATGTGCACTTAATGACCAAAGTATTGTTTTTATGCTTTCTGTTATACACTCTGTGCCTGCAATAAAGTTGTAAACTTTTTACAAAAGATAATGATGTAATTTGGGAAGAGCAGAGAGAAAAATAAATGGACTGCCTCCTTGGGATGCACCTTTGATGTAACAATGCAAATCTGGGAAAGATAGGGGATTTTAAGGTCAGGGCAGCTGCCCTGAGATTACCTTATGGTGTAAGATGAGAAGCAACTCACAAAAAACAAAAGATGACCACAGGGCATGGTAAACACTTTGCTGAAGTGTATAAAACTAGAGCACTGACCATTGTACTTTGGAGCTCGTCAGGATTGCACTTTGTGTGTTTCTGAGCGTGTTCCCATTTATTGTGCACAATAAAGTATTTTGCTCCTCGGACTTCTGACTCCTGCAGAGTTTCATTCTTCTCGGACTCTTATCGGACTTCTGACTCCCACAGAGTTTGTTCTTGTCGGACACCTTTTTATTCTATTCGACTCTTTTTTGTTTTTATTGGACATCCTCTATTTTTATTCGATACCCTTTGTCTTTATTGGATTTTTACAATTTTTATCTTTATTGGGCATTTCGTTAAAAAAGAAAGATTTCTCTGAAAATAATTGGACGGCTGTTTTTAAATGTTTTGGGCCTGATTGTGGTTTGTGCATTTGGCCTTCACATTCCACGACATAACACGGCAGTAAAACAACTGTAAAAGTGCAGTAACACGACAGTAAAATGACTGTAAAAGTGCAGTAACACGGCAGTAGCACAGCAGTAAAGCGACAGTAAAACTGCAGTAACACAGCATTAAAACAACAGCAAACGTGCAGTAACACGGCAGTAAAACGACTGTAAAAGTGCAGTAACACGGCAGTAAAACAACAGTTAAAGTGCAGTAACACGGCAGTAAAACGACAGCAGCACACTACAGACAATCATCCGGACATGCCTGTCCATGTCCAAGAATAAAGTTAGGTTGGGGTAACGTTAGAGTAAAACTGTATGTTCCAAAGTGGTTCACTTGCTATTTTTAACTAAGCTTTTTAGGTACTGGTTGTTAGAAACTTAGCTGACATTAAGTTAGCTTTCTAATGTTTTGAAAAGCTGTTGTTTCAGAATGCTAACAATGTTACTGTACGTTAACCCTTTAAAATTACATCTGCAACTTAAAATTTTTGGCCTAAGCCAAAATAATGGAAAACACCTTCTAACAAATTGACAAATTAACAGTGCTTATAAACGTAAATTATTACACAATAGATACTTACGTCTTTCACTCACTTCTGTCTCTCCTCCTGTGTACCTGCGTTCCTGTGAAACTTTGGCAAATTGGCGCAAAGTCAAGCAAAAAGTGTAGGTGCTCTTCCGCCTCATGATGTAGTCAGGTGCATGTTCCTCCATCTCAACATGTAGTCCACTTAGTCAATCGATATTGAATCCTTTCATATATTGCTACCACAGAATTTGTATAAAGTTACTACAATATTTTTGCCCGTTATGAGCGCTGACTAGAAACAGCCGTTCTATTCCGTTGTTCCGGTCTACAACTACTTTTTCTCTCTCTCTCTTTTTTTTTTTTAAATCCTCAATTTACAAAGTTGAGTTGATTGGACATTGGCTTAACCATGAGAATTCTCAGATAGTCAAGTCAATGAATAATTTTGAGTTAAAACTTGGAAAACCTAAAAAGTTGAGTTTGATATTCAAAACACATCATGGTACATTAAGTTTAATGTAATAAACAAGTTGAAATAACTACAGAGGGATGTAATTTTTTATAGTGCAGCCATTTCACTACTGACCCATGCAAAACATTTTCGCTTGGCTCTTTCTCTCCCAACATGGGATCAGTACCTTTGCTGTAGGATAGTTCTCAGCATGGCCTTGTAGGTTTACCCAATAATTCAGCATAAGCTGCTTTCTTCTGAGATGCAGTGATATTTCATCCACCTCAACCTGCAGAGCCGACACAGGGGTTGTTTTAAAAGCACCACAATATAACCTTAAAGCTTGGGCTTGAATCAGTTCCAGCTTCTTAAGTAATGTTAATGTTAGGAAGTGGACCAGTGATGCTGTGGAGGAAGTACACGGAGGCTGTGACGTCCTACATCAGCTTCTGTGAGGACTGCTGTGTTCCATCACGCACCAGGGTGAGTTAAAACAATGTCAAACCCTGGTTCACAGCCAACCTCAGACAGCTAAGGTTGGCAAAGGGAGAGGCCTTCAGGAGTGGGGACAAAGACAGATTCAAGTTTAGCAAGGCAGTGAAAGAGACTAAACGACTGCACTCTGAGAAGCTCCAACACCACTACTCAGCTAACGACTCTGCGTCTGTCTGGAAGGAGCTCAGGGAGATCACTAACTACAAGCCTAAAGTCCCCCACTCCATCAATGATCGATGCCTAGCCAAAGACCTGAACGAGTTCTTCTGCCACTTTGAAAGACAAAAGGACAGTCCAGCAACCATCCCCCATGACACCTCCCAACAGCTCCAGCTCCAGTCACCTCCACCAATTCCCACCTTAAAGGACCCCCCTCCCCACCCACCTCAGTCATGACTCTTTCAATTCATGAGAGGGACGTCCACAAACTCTTCAGGAGACGGAACCCCCGGAAAGCAGCTGGACCAGATTCTGTCTCCCCATCCGCCTTGAAGCACTGCGCTGATCAGCTGTCTCCAGTGTTCACAGACATTTTTAGCACCTCAATAGAGACATGTCACGTGCCAGCCTGCTTCAAGTCTTCAACCATCATCCCAGTTCCCAAGAAGCCAAGGACCACAGGACTTAATGACTTCAGACCCATCTCTCTGACCTCTGTGGTCATGAAGTCCTTCAAGCGCCTTGTGATCTCACAGCTCAAAGACATCACCAACCCTTTCCTGGACCCCCTGCAGTTTGCCTACAGAGCCAACAGGTCTGTATATGATGCAGTCAACTTGGCCCTCCACTTCATCCTCCAGCACCTGGACTCCGCAGGAACCTACGCCAGGACCCTGTTTGTGGATTTCAGCTCTGCCTTCAACACCATCATCCCAACCCTGCTTCAGGAGAAGCTCTCCCAGCTGAGCGTGCCTGACTCTGCAGGTGGATTACAGACTTCCTGTCTGTCAGGAAACAGTGCGTGAAGCTGGGGAAACACATCTCCGACGCAAAGACCATCAGCACCGGATCCCCTCAGGGCTGCGTTCTTTCTCCTCTGCTCTTCTACCTGTACATGAACAGCTGCACCTCCAGTCACCAGTCTGTCAAACTCCTGAAGTTTGCGGACGACACCATGCTCATCAGACTCATCTCTGATGGCAACAAGTCCACCTACAGGTGGGAGGTTGACCATCTGGTGACCTGGTGCAAACAAAATAACCTAGAGCTAAACACTCTAAAGACAGTGGAGATGGTTGTGGACTTCAGGAAAAACTCAGCCTCACCTGCCCCCATCACCCTCTGTGACTCCACAATTGACACTGTGGAGTCTTTCCGCTTCCGGGGAACTATCATCTCCCAGGACCTCAAGTGGGAGCCGAACATCAGCTCCCTCATCAAGAAAGCACAGCAGAGGTTGTACTTCCTACGGCAGCTGAAGAAATTAAATCTGCCAAAGACAATGATGGTGCACTTCTACACAGCCATCATTGAGTCCATCCTCAGCTCCTCAATCACCATCTGGTACGCTGCTGCCACTGCCACTGCCAAGGACAAGGGCAGACTGCAGCGTGTCATTAGGTCTGCAGAGAAGGTGATCGGCTGCAATCTCCCGTCTCTCCAAGACCTGTATGCCTCCAGGACCCTGAGGCGTGCAGGAAAGATTGTGGCTGATCCCATTAACCCATTACCCTCCACTGTAAATATGACTCACACTTACCACTTTAAATTGTCCAATTTCTTTAATGCTGCCAGCCCTCTCTCTCCGCTCTTTATTCCTGCCGACAATCAACAAGTTACAATCCTTAAGGACTTTAGCCATATGTATGTCCCCAATCTGGTTTTTTTAGAACTGTTGCAAGCTTTACTGGACTCATAGACGAAATCCCCTTCTCCTCACCATCCTCTCCTTCCCTACCCGACTTCTTTCCTCTCTTCCTGATTTATTACCTCCACTGCTCCTGTCTTTCTTCACCCTAGTCTCGATGAAGTTGTTTCCTCTTTTCTCCTTACCTCTCTGACTAGTTTGACTGATCTGATAAATGACACATAAATTCGTACAAATGAAAGTATTTCTTTAATTCAGCATTTCTTAGTGCAGGTATGTGCACGTGCGCTGTGTCTGTAATCCCCCCCCAGCTCAGTGCATACACACAGAAGCCACCACACATGATGTATTTGACCAATCACATGCAGCTGAACAGAAAAAAAGTCACGAAAAAAAACAAAAAAAAACCAAAATAAAGCGGCTCCCAGGCAGGAGTCGGCCCGATCGTTCACTTCAAAGATCTGGCTCTTCCGTTTCGTTCACGACCGACACATCACTAAGTCCTCTACCTACTCCACTCTTCTAAAAAATAGCCCAATGCATGAGACTTAAGAGCTTAGGTTTCAAAGAGCTGTTGATTCAGCTGTATTGCATTATACAAAGAAGTGTTTGTGTTATTTGGCTCGCTCTCACTGATATATATTGTAACACTAAATATGGATTGTAATAGATAACATGTCAGTCAGCAGTGTCAAGCACCTCCTGTATTCTGTATGTTGCTCAGATGCCTCTTGGCCTGTTTCAACATGGGGCTGCTGTTCCCTTTTCTTGATGCTGTTTTCTAGTGTTTAAACAATAATATATGGCTTTTAAAACTGTTCCCTTTGATATTTTGATAAAATCAGATTTTTTCTACATTGCATTTTACATATTTTACAAGTTTAGAAGTACTTTACAAGTATTTTTATAATAATTCATTAACTGATAAGAGGGTGTCCAGCAGGGGAGGTCAGTTAGGTGAAGGATGTTCTTGAAGCATCCAACCAGATGTTAGGGCTGACCTCCTACACAGGTGTGGTCACTGGAGCTAGGGGCTGGACCTCTGGACAGGCAAGCCAGGCAGTTGCTTGGAGCCCGCGGCCACTAGGGGGCCCCCTAGGGCTGCCAAAATATACTCCACAGCAACAACAACAATGGGCAATTTGCAATGACATGACACCTCAGTAGCAAACCCCCCTTATTGGGCTCCGCCCCATCTGCCTTTAGCCTGCACCTGACCCCGTACTGCGCAAAAAATGAAATTTAAGTGTGATTTGTCTGGTGTTGCACCTAAACATGATTTCGTCCTGCTGCCCCCCAGCACGTGCGGCATTGTCCTGCATGTTTGTGTCCGGGGCAGGCTCATGCGTAGTTGGAGGAATCGATCGATTACTTTCCCCTGCGACTTGACTGTGACCTCAGTGACATCATTTCAGCACTTTTCGACTCGTACCTGTAAACTTGAATTCATATTCACAGTGAAGACTTTGTAGTCGTACTGTAGAAAAATGGGTTGTATTCATAAGACTTTGCACTCACAGCTTTTATACTCATACGCATATAAAAACAATTGTAACCCGGATCCAATTTCACAGACTCACGTATGTGATAACAGAATTTTGTGTAAAACAACTATTATGACATACAAATTGTTAAGTTTAAAAATACAAAAATTGACACATCTTTTTGACAGCTATGCCTCCCAGACAAAGACTGGAAAATGGTTCCACGGGAGAGGAGGTTGGTAGCTCAAGGCTCTGGCTTCCATTCTGCTTTTGGAGACTTTAGGAACCATAACTAAGCCTGCATTCAGGGAATGCAGTGTTCTGGCGGGGTAATAGTGCACTTTAAGCTCTTTAAGATAAGATGGTGCCTGACCATTAAGGCTTTGTAGGTACGGAGAAAGATTTTAATTTTGTTCTGGATTTTACAGGAAGCCAGTGCAGAGTGGCTAATATTGGAGAAATATGATCCATTTTTCTTCTTTTTCTCAGAACACAGGACACAGAACACATGCCGCAGCATTCTGAATTACCTGGAGAGTATTTAGCTGTTAGGATTGTGCCTCTAAATTTTACTGGACTCAAATGTATTGAACAAACAAAAGTACATTTGCTAAACAGTCTTTCTTAACAAAAAGCGCACTCGCAATGAGCGGATAAAAACGAGAAAAGAAAACACAACTAGATGGGTTGAGGCAGAGCAAACACCGGACATGGCTGGAAGGCACTAAAAGAAAAAGCACACGTGAGTGGCAGTCCAAAAACAAAACAAAATCCAACATAAGAATTTTTGAGCACACACAAGGGAAAGTTTGGAAGAATAGTCTCGGCAATACTCACACTAGGAGCTCATTTGACACAGGAGAGATCGGGATGAGCTGGCAACCAGTAGTGCAGAGACCCAACCTAAAGCACTATTGGCCTGATGAACCACAGGTGCGCAGATGATTTGGCAGCAGCCAGCTGAGTGTAGGAGACCACGCAGAGTTTCAGACAGACAGGGGAACAGACAGACAGACAAATAACATTAGCAATGAATTGAGGCAGTCTGATAGTAAGGAATTACAATAATCCAACCTGGAAGAAACAAGGCAGTCCTTGAAATCTGTTTAATGTGGGAGTTAAAGGACAAGATGATTCTCAGATTCTTTGCAATGGTGCTAGGGGCCAGCGCAATGCCATTCAGAATAGCTATATCATCACAAAATGAGGTGTTTAGGGCCAAGTACTATAACTATAACATAACTGCAGTTTAGTAACAAAAAGTTTGAGTTAAGTTAACTGATTGGTTTCATCTGCCTTCTTTGATAAATATAGCTGGGTATCATCTGCATAGCAATTAAAATTTATGAAGTGGTTCCTGATAATGTTGCCAGAGGAAGCATATAGCGTGCACAGGGTGTTAGGATCTTTGACCTGTCTGTTCCTAGTGTTTTCCTATGTCCCTTTCCCCTTGGTGCTATTTGTCTGTTCCTCTGTCTGTCTAAGCTGGGTGTGGCTTCCTACACTCAGTTGGCACCGCCTAATCAGGTGCGCACCTGTGGTACTTCGGGCTGATTAGGTAAGGGGTATATAAGGAAGGCTCTCGGCTCTACTGGTTGCTGAATTTTCATTATCTCTACTGTGAGTTTCATGTGTTTTCCCCTTGTGAGTATCATCCAGTCTTGCTGCCAGAATCTTTCCTCATGTGCTTTAGTGAACTCTATGTTAGATTTTTATTTGGACTGCTCCACCTCAACCCATCCAGTGGTTTTCTTTTGTTTGTTTTCTCCGCTCCTTAAGAGTGTGTTTTGTGTTAGTTTTACTCTGTTCCTAGAGAGTATGCTTTTTGCTCATATATTGTAAAATAAATATTTTTTTCCTTTGTCCCTGGTCTGCATCTTTGAGTCCAGTAAAATATATCAAGGCACAGCCTAACACAGGGTAATCATCTTTAACATGTACAAATTGAAATCGATCTGAAAAGAAGGATTTCAACCATCTACAGGGCCAACACATGAGGTGGAAGAGTTAGGTACAGCGACAGTCTTGCAGAGCTCACTTAATGTAAAACAGGTGAATTTTTCCCACAGTAACATCTTTTTCATCGGGTTTGCTGAGGTCATCTGTGTTTATACCAGCAGCAATGCTGGCTCTAATTGAAGTTATTTTGTTATTGAACAATGATATATGTTCTTTACAATTTGATGCAGAAAACTGTGGATGGGTGGGGACAGTGTTGAGTTGCTAGTCAGGTACCAGAATTTTCTGTAATGATCTTGCGAGATGGATGGCTTTATTATAACTAGTCATGGCTTCTGTGTATATATTCCAGTGAACTGTGAGCCCAGACTTCCTCTATGTTGGTGCAGTTTGTAGAGGAGTCAAAAGATATGGGAGATGTTAAAAGGATAAGTGCTATGGGGAGTGCGAAGATGTAGAGCAAGCCAAACCAGCAAGCCACTGTTAGCAAAATCACCAGGCGGGGTCAGCAAAGTGTCCAAAAGAGAGCAAAAGAAGAGGAAGTAAATTGAATAAAATCAGAGCTGAAAGGGGTTTTTCATAAGCTGCTAAGAGAATGGAGAGAAATTATGAAATGTGGCAGTGCAATAGGAACTGGAGGAAATGGAGCTGATAAAAATATCTGCAGGGATAAGAAAAGACTTTTGGGATTTGCCATGGTTATTAATTGTGTTGTTGAAATATATGGGAAATCAGAACGGATTAAGATGGCGCTAGAAGCTGCCAGGTGATTCTTAAATGTTGTTGAAATATCTGTAAAAGATTCAGATGATATACTGAGGGATGGATTTGCACCAACTCAGACAGTTGGGTCTGGGTTACAGAATGGACGATGTTTAGACTTTTAGACTTTAGACTGCTTCTTTATTGATCCCAATCTGGGAATTTTTTCTGTTGCAGTAGCAAAGAACAAAAAACATACAGACGACCATAGAATATATGCAAGAATTAAAAAATGTAAACAAAAAAGTGACAAAAATATATACAGAGAAAGCAGCAGTGAATACAAGATAAAACTAAATGTAAATGTAAATATACTGTAAATATAAATAAATGTTATGCAATATTGCAATAGTGCTGATAAAAATGTAAAGTACTGGGGTTGTGACATTGTTTAAGTTGCTATTATACACTGTGATGGCTTGTGGCAGGAATGATTTTCTGAAGCGGTCCTTGTGACAGCGCTGTCTGTCCACGAGGTGGTGAAGAGGATGTTCAGGGTTATCCATAATGGATAACTGTCTGTCCAGTGTCCTCCTCTCCACCACCTCTTCAACAGTGTCTACTTTGCAGCCAATAATGGAGCCGGCCTTCCTGATCAGTTTGTTCAGTCTATTGGTGTCACCAGCTCTGATGCTGCTCCCCCAGCACACTGCAGCAAAGAAGAGTGCACTGGCAACAACTGACTGGTAAAAGATCTCCAACATCTTGCTGCATATGTTGAATGATGGTACGGTGGCACGGTGGCAACACTGTCACCTCACAGCTAGAAGGTCCTGGGTTTGATTCTTGCTGTGGGCGCTGGGGGTGTGTCCTCCACCATGCCTTCGGTGCCTGCTGCTCAAGGAAAGGGACCTTTCCGCGTGGAGTTTGCATGTTTTCCCCGTGTTCACCTAGGGTTTCCTCCATAAAAATACCCCCACTAAAAACATGCAAGACGATCACCACCTGGCCAAAGGTGACAAAGAGAACTGGGTCCCCGGGCGCCGGTCGATGGCAGCCCACCGCTCCTGGTCTGCCATGGAGGAAGGACGACCAGGATGGGTTAAAGGCAGAGGAAAAATTTCACCAGTGCATGGCGTGTGTGTGCATGTGGATGTTGTTGTGCCTCTGATGATCTGAGCCCCCTCAGGAAATAGTCTGCTCATCCCCTTCTTGTAAACAGTGTTGATATTAGTTTTCCAGTTGAGTCTGTTGTCAAAGTGCACTCCAAGGTATTTGTAATACCACTGTGACATTCTCCCCCAGAATGCACAGTGGTTGTGTGCTCATCCTGTTCCTTCTAAAATCAACAACCATCTCCTTGGTTTTGGCCACGTTAAGCAGCAGGTGATTTCTGACCATTTTCCAGACCATTCCACAAAATCGTGATTGTGGGCGCGTCTACTCCATCACTTGCAGCTTCTCACCCAGGAGCAGCAGCTGGATGGTATTAAATGCACTGGAGAAATCAAAGAAGGTGATGCTCAAAGTGCTGCTGCTACAGGTGTAGGATGGCATCGTCCACTCCCAGGGGGGGTTGGTAGGCGAACTGTAGAGGGTCCAGTGATGATTTCACCTGCAGTTGAAGGTGGGCCAGGACCAGCCTCTCCAGCATCTTCATCATGAGCGATGTAAGGGCAACGGGTCTGTAGTCATTGGGGCCAGATGAAGATTTCCTCTTCGGAACAGGAACCATGCAGGACGTCTTCCACAGCACTGGGATTCTCTGCAGGCTCAGGCTCAGGTTGAAGAGGTGACCCAGGATCACAGACAGCTGACTGGCACAAGTCCTCAGGACTCTGAAACTGATGCAGTTTAGCTCATCCGACTTATTAGCCAAGGACCTCATGTTCCCTGTGATGATCACTAGAATGGACGGTTTGTATCTCCATGCCTTTGCCCTCTGATTGGCTCTGCAACCCTGACGTCATCTTTTCAGCTTGGCCGGGACTATAATCCTCTCTCCAGGCAGCAGCGTGGGTTTACACAGCGCGATCAGCTGCTCGCGTGTGTAGACAATGCAAAAGTTTGGGTAATTTTAGTCAAAATGTATGTTACTGTTAATAGCTTAGCGAGAAAAAGATTACATTATTTCCAAGGAACATAATATTAAAAATCACACATTTCTTTAATATTTCTATTTAGATTATTTCATTTAAAAGTTTTTAGTTTTGAAATAGCAAAAATGAAAAATGGTGTGAAGCAAAAGTTTGCATGGTCAGTACAAGCACCCCTGTAAAGTTTAGAATAGAGTTTAAAATTCTCCTCCTTACTTACAAAGCCATAAGTGGCCAGGCACCTTCTTATCTTAAAGAGCTCATAGTACCTTATTGCCCTACTCGAACACTGCGTTCCCAGAATGCAGGTCTACTTATGGTTCCTAAAGTCTCAAAAAGCAGAACAGGAGTCAGAGCATTTAGCTATCAAGCTCCTCTCCTGTGGAACCATCTTCCAGTCTTTGTCCGGGAGGCAGACACTGTCTCTACATTTAAGAGTAGGCTTAAAACTTTCCTTTTTGATAAAGCTTATAGTTAGGGCTGGCTCAGGCTTGTCCTGGACCAGCCCCTAGTTATGCTGCTATAGGATTAGACTGTTGGGGGACATCCAAAGATACACCGAGCTCCTCCGTCCTTCTGTCCCTCTCCATCCGCACGCTCTCATGTCCTACCACGGCGTGTTACTAACTTAGCTCCTTCCCCGGAGTCTCTGTGCTTTGTTGTCTTGCAGGTTCCCATGGACAGTGGCTGAATCTGGATTGTGGATTTCAGCTGCGTCTCCTGCCTTGGCCCTGCCTGACATCCACTGCAACTGCTACTGCTGTTATTACATCCACTGTCACTGTTACTGTGACTGCATGTCTGTCTCTCTGTCTCTGTCTCTCTCTCTCTCTCTCTCTCTCTCTGACTGCTTTTCTTTCTGTCTGTCTGTCTGTCTGTCTGTCTGTCTGTCTGTCTGTCTGTCTGTCTGTCTGTCTGTCTGTCTGTCTGTCTGTCTCACTCTCTCTCTCTTGCTCTTCCTCTCTCACCCAACCGGTCGAGGCAGATGGCCGCCCACCCAGAGTCTGGTTCTGCTCGAGGTTTCTGCCTGTTAAAAGGAAGTTTTTCCTCGCCACTGTCGCCAAGTGCTTGCTCATGGGGGAATTGTTGGTTTCTTTGTAGATAAAAGAGCTTGGTCTGTACCAGCTCTATATGGAAAGTGTCCTGAGACAACTTCTGTTGTGATTTGGCGCTATACAAATAAAATTGAATTGAATTGAATTAGGCAAAGATCACAGCTTGTAAACACTTTTTGTAGCCAGGCAAGAGTCTTTCAGTTCTTCATTAGGGGATATTTGCTCATCTTTAGAAAAGCCTTCCAGGTCTGTATGATTCTTGAGCCATCTTGCATGCATTGCTCTTTTGAGGTCTATCTACAGATTTTTGATGACATTTAGGTCAGAGGACTCTGAGGGCCGTGGCAAAACCCACAGCTTGCATTTCTTGATGTAGTCCATTGTGGATTTTGGGAAGTGTTTTGGATCACTATCCTGTTTTAGAAGCCATTCTCTTGTATCATTCATTTGCTTGTATTTAACTGAATCAATTTTTCCCCTCTGCCAGTAAACCGTTCACTGAGATTATATTTCTCCAATAATAGCCCCTCTGCACTGGCTCCCTGTAAAATTTAGAATAGAATTTAAAATCCTTCTCTTTATGCACAAAGCCATAAATGGTCAGGCACCATCTTAACTTAAAGAGCTCTTAGTACCTTATTACCCCACTAGAACACTATGTTCCCAGAATGCAGGCTTACTTATGGTTCCTAAAGTCTCCAAAAGCAGAACCTTTCATGTCCTACCAAGGCATGTTCTTGACTGAGGTTCGTCTCCGGAGTCTGTGCTTTGTCATCTCGCAGGTTCCCATGGAAAGTGGTTGAACTTGGATTGTGGATTATAGCCACATCTCCCGCTGTGGCCCTGCCTGACATCCACTGCAACTGCTCCTACAACTAGTCATACTTTCATTATTATCATATCCATAGTGCTGTATTACGTGCATATACTTTCTGTTCCCAATATGTACATATATGTACATATTACATTGTGTACATATGAGCATATATGACACAGATGTTTTTCATTGTAATGTTCTGGAGGATGATTGAGCTTCAAACAGTGGCTTGACCCTTGAAAAGGGGCTCTGTCGTTCAATTATCCAATCATCATCACTATCACTAAACTGTGATGCTATTTGGGCACAACCAGACATGCATGGATACAGATGAATGACAGCTGCCTGCCAGCAGGTCTGTTGCCTCAGCCCCTGCTCTGAGTGCAAGTTGCTTTCCTGTAATTTGTATATTTGGGCTCACACCTAAGAACAGGGAAATTGATCATCTGCCTTGTAAGCCCATATGGGAAGTTACAGGAGACATTTTCCATAACAGATTTTGTGCCAGAAAGCCTCTCCGCCAGAAAGCCTTTGGAAAGTCAGGTGACATAGTATAAAAAAGGATAAGGTCCACATAAAGAGAGTAGATGATGGTGTATCTACTGGTCAAACACAGGACTTACACCCAGGAGGCTGGGGTTATGTTCTTTTCAAAGCCACAAGCCAATTTTGACATTTTATTTTTCGATTTAGTTGACTTACTATTTACTTTTTTCTTTTACATTATTTTCAGTTTTCAGTTGTAGTTGGGTTAGATTTTGGCAACAAAACTATTGGTTATGTTCAGGAAAAGATCATGGTTTGCATTGCCTATTGGTTTCACATGGGACATGAACTGTGGCTTTCTGGCAGAAAGACTGTCTGACAAAAAGCCCAGAAGACAAATTTCAGCCCAAATGGGCTTGGTCGCCAAGCTGCAGGGCATTTATTAATGGAAGTTTATACACTGATATCAGAATACAGACCTTCCCATCTGAGAAGATGTTTGTGGTTGGACATAGTGCTGTCCATCTACAAGCCCATTTCTTAAAAAGTTGAGACACTTTGTAAAATGTAAATAGAAATATAATGTGATGATTTGCAAAATAACCAAACCCCATATTTAATTGGAAATAGCACAAAGACAACACACCAATTGTTGAAAATAAGACATTTAAATTTCTTATTTAAAAAAAATATGAATAAATAAATTATAGCCCTGCAATCGGCTGGCGACCAGTCCAGGGTGTACCCTGCCTCCCGCCCGTTGACAGCCGAGATAGGCTCCAGCCCCCCGCGACCCTGAAAGGGATAAGTGGCATAGAAAATGGATGGATGGAAATAAATTATATCCACAATAAGAATTTCAGGCCAGCAACTCATTTCAAAAAAGTTGGACAGTGACAATAAAAGACTGTAAAAGTTGTGACATGCTAAAAGAAAACATCTGGTGGCATGATTCACAATTAATTAGGTTAACTGGGAACAGGTTAGTAACATGATCTGGTCCCAGAGAGGCTGAGCCTATGTTTACAAGTAGCAGGGTATTTTGGAAAATGGATATTTTGGCCCCTAGGTTTTCAGAAATAACATCGTCCACACATTGTTTTCAAAAATGTTGTCGTTTACATGAACCCGGATAAATATGCCGTCGAGCGACATCATAACTATGCCAAAACTATGGGCGCGAGTGTGAACATAGGTCGCTCACATGGCATTAAGTATTTTCAGTCGCATGTTGTGATGTTGTGGAATCTAAAATGCCATTTAACCCTGTTTGCACCCCAACACATAACCGGTGTTTTCAGAGATCTCCACTTTGGCTGGAGTTTTTACAAATGATCATTTTACGTGAAAAAAAAAATCTGTTTGCATGTAAACGAGAGGCCAAACCACATGCAACATGTTTTCCCTAAGTGTAAATGTAGCCTGAGTCTTCTTGAAGTCAAGATGGGGAGAAGTTCACCACTCTGTGACAGACTGTGCTGGAAAACAGTGCAACAATTTAAGAATAATGTTTTTCAACATAAAATTACAAAGAATTTCATGGTCTAGAGTACATAATGTCATAAAAAAGACTTTCTATGCAAGAGACAAGGCCAAACACCCATATTGGAAGGCTGTGATCTTCGGGCCCTCAGACGACACTGTATTGAAAACAAACGTGATTCTATAGTGAACATCACTGAATGGGCTCAGGAAGACTTGCATAGATCACTGTCTGTGAACAAAGTTGCATCCACAAATGCAAGTTGAAACGCTACCATGCAAAGGGGAAACTGTATATAAACCAGATCCAGAAATTTTGCTGCCTTCTCTGGCCCAAAGCTCATTTAAGATGGACTGAGGTGAAGTGATAATCTCTCCTGTGGTCTGACGAGTGAAGATTTGAAATTCTCTTTGAAAATTATGGACACTGCATCCAGGCTAAAGAGCAGAGGGACCAACTGGCTCGTTAACAGCGCACAGTTCAAAAGCCAGCATCCATGTGGGTATGGGATGCATTAATGTACACGGCATTGGTTACCTGCCGATTTGTCATATATTTTTGCACTATATATTTTCCAGTATAATGTTATGATGGTCAATTTGAGGATTATTCAACAGTCATGAGAAAGTCATTTAGAAAAGCAAAAATCTAATCTATGAGCTTTATTAAAACATATATATAGAGTATAAAAGATATTACAGCAGGGCTGTTGTATTCGATTGCATTACATTAGATTGTGAAGTGGCCACTGAGTGTTTAGAGGATACAGTGCGTATAGAAAATCATCATACCTGAAAATCCTTACCTTCTGTCATATCCCACCCTGAAAGTTAAAACACCTTGTTTGGGTAAATGACAAGCCACTTGAACCATTATAAATTTGCTCAGGTACAGCTTATCCCCACCCAGATGACACATCTGTCATGGTTAGAGCCGTCATTCTAGGGTTGTGGTGCAGACAAAAAGAAAAAAAATTCTGAGGAGGGGTTCTCTCTCGGTGAAATGGCCTGGAAATATCTAAGTGGTAGCCATGATAAGAGCTGTATTTTTTTAAAAGCTAAGGAAAGGGGCTTCATTACATACCCTCTTGTATCTTTTGGTGTAGGATACACTGGACCATCATTTTAAAAGGGAAAAGGAGATCTAGCCTTCCCATTCTACAAATCCACTAATTTGAAACGTTTTACACTACTGCAGACAGTAAACTGGAACAGTAACATACTACATGTCATGGCAGCCACAGCAACTGCACAAAACTGATGCATGAGAACTTCAAGGAGGTGAAGAGGGAGAGACAGCCCTTGGATGACACCTAGAGGTGTAACCCATGATCCATACATCATAGTTTATAAAAATGTAGCACAGTGAGGATAGAGATATTTCAGAGTATACAAGTGAAACCTAAACACGGATCGGTTTGTCATTGTTGAAAGAGACTCCAGTAGGCACTGATGAACCACAGAACTGAAAAGTAACAATAGGCATCATGTCAATTCAACAATTATGTCCATAGTCTAATACGCTTCTCTTCCATGAGCTCTCTCTCTGAGGCATGTGTGCATCACATTTTTTTTTTTTTTTTTTTTTTTTTAGCAATTGCTGGTTTTTAGAATGCTTACTTACCGTACCTATATTCCTTTTGTATAATTTCCAAGTCTAACCTTGCTAATGACATAATATCTTTTGGTGGGTTGTCCATTTTTACATAATCTGCATGAAAAAAAGAAATCCTTTATTAGTCACAATTTAACACAACATGCAAAGTTAAGGAGGGGAAACTGCACACGCCATGCATATGCGAATTTTTTTTCTCTGCCTTTAACCCATCCTGGTCAGTCCTTCCTTCGGCTCTCCAACATACTAATCACCTGCTACATTTGCTGGCTGACAGCATTCTCCCCCATTCATGCTGCTCCAGCTAGTCCAGCTATGCCTCAGCACCCTCTTGCCTTCTCCCACAGCCAGCCCACTACCTCTTCCAATAAATTGTTTCAATAAGCCATTTTATTCCTGAGTCTGTGTTTGTCTTTGAGTCTGCATCACAAAATCATAGCACCAGGCTAAATGGCCCTCTGGTCAATTTTGATTACAAACATGTAGTTTAGATTTTTTTAAAAATGCTTCCAGTAAGCCAGCTCGTGTTGCCAAGGTTTCCTTTTAATTCCATGGTTGAATGGTTTTTCAAAAAAGAACATTTCCTTCCATCAAACAACAGTCATAGTAGGTGCAGCCTACTGAATCTTTGTTGGATGATGGAGACCTGTTCTATATGATATTTCCAGTAGTCACAATATTCTACTTTCAGACACCCATGTTTGAATATGTGCTGTTCATGTTTGAATGTATTATTCAATTCAATGACTCATCTTTCAGACAATAATTATCTCTGGTGTGATAATACATTTTTCAAAATAAATACAAATTCATGTATGAATGAGGTTAAGATTTATGATTATCATAAACTGGAGAGTCCCCTTTCAACCTTGGCAAAATTGCTTTATTCTGTCTGCCAGTTTCAAACAGTGTAGAATCCTGATTTTCTCTTTCTGGAGCTCCTTGGAACTCACTTGGCCCACAAGCTTGGCAGAGAAGTGGATCAGGTCCTGCATGAAGAGGCCCACAGCTCCTTTGGGTGCAGAAGGGATCTCGGTCAGAGTGCAAGAATCAAAGCGAAAGTTGATGTTCCTTCCCCTGGGGAGACCTGGTCCACATTCTTCAGTCCACATCAGAGGTCTATAAGGACACAGATATTAATTACTCTTTCAATGCTTCATAAAGTGTCTCTCCATAATTTACCTATATCCACATCAGTGCTCTCCTTAACTGTCAGGACAACCAAGGGAGGGCAGAGGCTGGAACACATCCCTATTCAGTGGCTACTATAATGGCCTTTAAACAAGTTGTTAATCTAGCCACTCCCCAATGAATGATCTCATATAAAGAACTTTGCTGTTGCTGCGGTAGACATACAGATATACAGACAGACATACAGTCCAGACATACAGATATATACTTGCTCACTTGTTTTCAGATGTTTTTAGCTTTGCAGTCATCTTGCTGTAGTTGTTTCCGGAGTCCTCCTCAATGGTTGCTGCAGTTACTGACAGCTCACCGAACAACTCAACCAACCAGGTGAGGCGAGCAATGCCAGTGAATGCTGGGAAACCAAATCCGGGCTTCACAGCTCCACCTTCAACAAATAACACTACACACATTATTACTATGAAATTACATACACAGCTTGAGTTTCAATCCTAAAATGTGTTTTCTTCTGGTCTTGTAAGACAACACTCCGCATTAGACTGACATTTGATAAACTGGAAAACAGCATCAAACTTAAGCCTTGTCCTAAAACTAAACTAATAAAATACTTTCACTCCTAATTTTGAAACTGAGCGGTACGTTTGGAGGGAAAGGAATCTCATGTGCTGACGTGCTGAGGTAAGCGTATCGTCTCACTTCCTGTTTCTGGTTGCTGCCTTACGAGTAGTGTGCGTTTGTCGCTCTTGTTCCTCTGAGTGTAATTTGCTCTGTGTTTTGTTACAGCGGCCTTTTATCCGCGCTCTAGAGTAACATTAGTTCTGCTCAAGCACCCATAAGTCTGTTTATTTAGCGACCGTCAATTTTATTTGTCTACGCGCTTGTCTGCTCTGCTAGCTATACCAACTTAGCCTAGCAGCTAGCGATGGCTTCTCTCTGTCCCTCTCCAGCTCTCTCCTGCTTGGTGTGTCACATGTTTAGCTACTCCTCTGCCTCCTTTAGTGATACTGGTACGTGTAATAAATGTAGTTTATTTGGTGAGTTGGAGGCGAGGCTTAGTGAATTGGAAGCTCGGCTCCGCACCATGGAAACAAAACCATTAGCTATAGTTAGCCAGGCCCCCGTAGTCGGTGCGGACCGACCAAGTGCAGCTCCGGCTAGCCGTCCCTCGACAGCTCCCGAGCAGCCGGGAAACCAGGGAGGCTGGGTGACTGTTCGAAGGAAGCATAGTCCCAAGCTGAAGCCCACGGGTCACCACCAACCGCTTCATGTTTCTAACAGGTTCTCCCCACTCGGCGACACACCCGCTGAGAAACCAACTCTGATTATTGGCAGCTCCATTTTGAGAAATGTGAAGTTAGCGACACCAGCGACCATAGTCAAATGCCTGCCGGGGGCCAGAGCGGGCGACGTCGAATCAAATTTGAAACTGCTGGCTAAGGATAAGCGTAAATACCGTAAGATTGTTATTCACGTCGGCGGTAATGACACCCAGTTACGCCAATCGGAGGTCACTAAAATTAATGTGGAATCGGTGTGTACATATGCTAAAACAATGTCGGACTCCGTAGTTTTCTCTGGACCCCTGCCAAATCTGACCAGTGATGATATGTTTAGCCGCATGTCATCGTTCAATCGCTGGCTGTCGAGGTGGTGTCCAGCAAACGGTGTGGGCTTCATTGATAATTGGCAGACTTTCTGGGGAAGACCTGGTCTGATTAGGAGAGACGGCATCCATCCCACTTTGGAGGGAGCAGCTCTCATCTCTAGAAATCTGACCGATTTTATTTATGAACCTAACCCCTGACAACTCAGAGTTGAGACCAGGAGGCAGAGCTGCAGTCCTACACGCTTCTCTGCGCCTCCATTAGAGCAGTTACCCACCCAACACTCCATAGAGACTGTGTCTGCCCCCCGACCACGTAAACTAAGTAAACCAAAAGTACAGAGAAGAGGAGTTAAACATAAGAATCTAATTAAAATTAGAACAACCTCTGCAATAGTACAACAAGATAAGAGAATTAAATGTGGACTCCTTAACATCAGATCTCTGTCCTCTAAAGCTGTTCTAGTAAATGAGTTAATATCAGACCATAATGTTGATTTATTTTGTCTGACTGAAACCTGGCTGTGTCCTGAAGAGTAGGTGAGCCTAAATGAAGCTACTCCTCCGAGCCATATTAATACCCACATTCCTCAAGGCAGCGGCAGAGGAGGTGGAGTTGCAGCCATTTTTGACTCAAGCCTTTTGATCAACCCTAAACCTAAACTCGACTATAACTCATTTGAAAGCCTTGTTCTCACTCTTTCTCATGAGAAATGGAAAACAGTGCAGCCACTTTTATTTGTTGTAGTATACCGCTCTCCTGGTCCTTACTCCGAATTTATAGCTGAGTTCTCTGAGTTTCTATCAAGTTTAGTTCTTGAAGCAGATAAAGTAATTATTGTAGGTGACTTTAATGTACATGTCGACATTGATAATGACAGCCTTAGCACTGCGTTTATCTCAGTATTAGACTCAGTTGGCTTCCGCCAGAATGTACATGAACCGACTCACTGTTTTAACCACACCCTCGACCTTGTTCTGACATATGGCATTGAAATCGATGACTTAATAGTCTCCTCACAGAATCCTCTTTTATCAGACCATCATTTAATAACTTTCGAATTCATATTACCAGACTACCAGCCATTAGGCAAAAATTCTTATACCAGACTCCTGTCTGATAGTGCTGTAGCTAAAATTTAAGGATATGATCCCATCAGTATTTAATTCAATGCCATGTCTCAATACAACAGAGGAGTCTTATGCTAACGTTAGTCCCTCCCAGATTGACTTCCTGGTTGATAGTGCTACAGGATCGTTGCGTATGACACTTGACTCTGTTGCTCCCCTAAAAAAGAAGAAAATTAAACAGAGGAGGTTAGCTCCATGGTATACTCCTCAAACCCGCAAATTAAAGCAAACTTCACGGAAAATAGAAAGGAAATGGCGTTCTACCAATCTGGAAGAATTTCGGTCCGCCTGGCAAGACAGTCTTAAAATATACAGGAAAGCCCTCCGCAGTGCCAGGGCAGCCTATTACTCTGCACTAATAGAGGAAAATAAGAACAATCCCAGGTTTCTCTTCAGCACTGTAGCCAGGCTGACAGAGAGCCATAATTCTATTGAACCATGTATTCCTTTAGCTCTGAACAGTAATGACTTCATGAGCTTCTTTAATGATACAATTCTAACTATTAGAGACAGAATTCATCGACTCCTGCCGTTAACAGGTACTGTTTTGTCTTCAAACGCAGAAATCGTAGAAATTGTTACTCAGTCTGTCACAGTCTTAGACTGTTTTACTCCTGTTGACCTTCACCAACTAATTTCAATAATTTCATCATCAAAATCATCTACCTGTATTTTAGATCCTATCCCGACTAAGCTGTTTAAAGAAGTATTACCTCTAATTGACTCTACAGTTTTAGACATGATCAGTCTCTCTTTATCAACAGGCTACGTACCACAGTCCTTTAAAGTAGCTGTGATAAAACCGCTACTGAAAAAGCCTACTCTTGATCCAGGGGTTTTAGCCAACTATAGACCGATATCCAACCTTCCCTTTCTCTCAAAAACTCTTGAGAAAGCAGTTGCCAATCAGCTGTGCGACTTTCTAAACAATAATAGTTTATTCGAGGATTTCCAGTCAGGATTTAGAGTGCATCATAGCAAAGAGACAGCACTGGTTAAAGTTACAAATGACCTTCTAATTGCATCTGATAAAGGATTTGTCTCTGTACTAGTCTTACTGGATCTTAGTGCTGCATTTGACACCATTGACCATGGCATCCTATTGCAGACACTGGAACATTTCATTGGCATTAAGGGAACTGCGCTAAGCTGGTTTAAATCCTACTTGTCAGATCGCTCTCAGTTTGTACGCGTTAATGACGACTCCTCTGTGCTCACTAAAGTCAGCTATGGAGTTCCGCAGGGTTCTGTGCTTGGACCAATTCTATTCACCTTATATATGCTTCCTTTAGGTAAGATTATCAGGAAGCACTCAATAAATTTTCATTGCTATGCAGATGATACCCAGCTATATTTATGTATATGTATATATCTATATATATGAAACCGGAAGAAACCAGTCAGTTAACTAGACTACAAGCATGTCTTCATGACATAAAGACCTGGATGACCTGCAATTTTCTGATGCTAAACTCGGACAAAACTGAAGTTATAGTAGTAGGCCCTAAACATCTTAGAAAGTCACTTTCTGATGACATAGCAGTTATGGATGGCATTGCGCTGGCCTCCAGCACCACTGTAAAGAATCTGGGAGTTATCTTTGACCAAGACATGTCCTTTCACTCCCATGTAAAACAAATTTCAAGGACTGCCTTTTTTCACCTACGTAATATCGCAAAAATCAGGCATATTTTGTCTCAAAATGATGCAGAAAAACTAGTCCATGCATTCGTAACTTCCAGGCTGGATTATTGCAATTCTTTACTATCAGGCTGCCCAAATTCGTTGCTGAATATTCTCCAGTTGCTCCAGAACGCTGCAGCACGTGTTCTGACAAAAACCAGGAAGCGAGATCATATTTCTCCAATACTCGCCATTTTGCACTGGCTCCCTGTAAAGTTTAGAATAGAGTTTAAAGTTCTCCTCCTTACTTACAAAGCCAGAAATGGCCAGGCACCTTCTTATCTTAAAGAGCTCATAGTACCTTATTGCCCTACTCGAACACTGCGTTCCCAGAATGCAGGTCTACTTATGGTTCCTAAAGTCTCAAAAAGCAGAACAGGAGTCAGAGCATTTAGCTATCAAGCTCCTCTCCTGTGGAACCATCTTCCAGTCTTTGTCCGGGAGGCAGACACTGTCTCTACATTTAAGAGTAGGCTTAAAACTTTCCTTTTTGATAAAGCTTATAGTTAGGGCTGGCTCAGGCTTGTCTTGGACCAGCACCATAGTTATGCTGCTATAGGATTAGACTGTCGGGGGACATCCAAAGATACACCGAGATCCTCTGTCCTTCTGTCCCTCTCCATCCGCACGCTCTCATGTCCTACCACGGCGTGTTACTAACTTAGCTCCTTCCCCGGAGTCTCTCTCTCTCTCTCTCTCTCTCTCTCTCTCTCTCTCTCTGACTGCATTTCTGTCTGTCTGTCTGTCACCGGTCGAGGCAGATGGCTGCCCACCCAGAGTCTGGTTCTGCTCGAGGTTTCTGCCTGTTAAAAGGAAGTTTTTCCTCGCCACTGTCGCCAAGTGCTTGCTCATGGGGGAATTGTTGGTTTCTTTGTAGATAAAAGAGCTTGGTCTGTACCAGCTCTATATGGAAAGTGTCCTGAGACAACTTCTGTTGTGATTTGGCGCTATACAAATAAAATTGAATTGAATTGAATTGAAATTGAATTAAAAAACACACCACGGGGATACACACTACTGTCTCTTACCAGTAAAATGAAGGGTACCTTCTTGCAAGACTTTTCCCTCTACCTCTCTCTTGATTTCTTTGTAGTTTTCTGTCAGTAGCTCAATGTGTTCCTCATGAAGAATCAAGCCTGACACACACATAAAAACAAACAAACAAACAAACAAACACACACACACACACACACACACACACACACACACACACACACACACACACACACAAATGTTAATTGAGATAGTAGAATGAGATGCACAAACTTTTAGTTTGGCCTGTGTATTTTTGCAGAAACGTCTCAAAACCCAGAGCTGACTGAAGGTACCACGCATTGATCATAACCTGACATTTTCCTCAGAGTGTTAGATGTTGTTCATGTTGAACAGTAAACTTCATCCTGACATACATACATGTTATACTTAGACATTGTCATACATTAATATCACCTTTTTCCTGGGCCAAATCCCAGAGCTCCACAGCAGCCTTGTAATTCAAGGTCATGGGATATTCGACACAGACGTGTTTCCCTGCCTGCAGAAAAGTCCTGATGAGATAAAAGAGAGTTTCTTGGTCAAAATTGTTCAGAAGAAGAAGAATCAGAGGGACAATCCCCTTTATTAGTCACACAACACACATACACATGCATGCCACGCAGTTGGTGAAATTTGTCCACCGCATTTCACCCATCCTGGTTGTCCATCCTCCGCGACAGACCAGGAGTGGTGGGCTGCCATCCGATCGGTGCCCGGGGACCCAGTTTCCTTTGTCACCATTGGTCAGGTGGTGATCTTCTTGCATGTTTTTAGTGGGTTTTTTTTTAAGGAGGATACCCCAGGTCAACACGGGGAGAACATGCAAATTCCACACAGAAAGGTCCCTTTCCTGGAGCAGCAGGCACCAAAGGCCCCCGGCGCCCACAGCAAGAATCACACCGGGACCTTCTAGCTGTGAGGCGACAGTGTTGCCACCGTGCCACCCATCAAAACAGTAATTCTGCTAGGAAACTAGAAGTTGTGCATTCTGTTTCTCCATAAGAGAATAAGAGATTTAAAAAAAAATTAGAGAACAGAGCTGTCAAGTTATACAGTGTCCAGTGTACTAATGTGGTGAAAGAAGATGCTCAGCTTTTTTTTTTTTTTTTTTTTTGATATATGGGTGCTAAGAAAAAAACATGTGGCATATCACTACTACTATAAAGTTACAAAGAGTTGCCTATTTACACATCCAGCAGACACAGAGCAATATTAGCAATGATTTGGAGTGGTTTCTCTGGCCACCTGATAAAAGTCCAGTATTGGTGCTGAACAGATGGTGTCCGCTGGGTTTATATGAGCTTTGTCAGTGGAAATAGCTGCTTGCTGTTGCCCGAAACCAAAGGAGTGTTTCATAAAGGTGGCTTAGCAAAGCAGGGCTTATTGTGTCTTGAATTTACTTCACAGATTGAACCAGGATCAATCTGCTTCATAAAGCTGGAGCTAAAGTGGGCAGACTACGTAAAGTCTGGTTCACTTCATGACTTGGAAACACCAACAACCTAACATATCAAGCGCTGATCACACCAGTTCACAGTGAAGAAAACGAGCATTAAAACAAAACTAGAATGTTTATGGCCACAAAGCAGTACATATTAAACATATAATATGGAGAGTTAAATATTACAGCAAACCCCCCCAAGAAATCACTGCAATAAACAAAGCAAGAGAACTTTTGGCTGCAAGTTGTAGGTTAGCAGGGAGCTCATACAGTCAGAAACAGAGACTAACTATCAGCTGTTAGCTCAGTCTGTTGCTTTGTTATGCATGTAATTATGACATTTCAAGTCAATGTGACAGATGTGAACTTTCTTTGTTCAACATGCACTGAAAATGATATTTTAGAATTAAATAAAATTATGCAATTAAGTACATCACAGTTTTTTATTCTCTTGAGCTAGAGTTCTGCTCAGCAGCTGTGAGCTCTATACTGCCACTGGTGGCCAGAAGACAACCTATGCTTCCTTCATGTATCTTCTGGCCGCCAGTGGCCACTCAGTGACTGAAATGTGTTACAAGATATTGCCATTCAAGACGTATGGCCCAACACCATTCTAAGACTTGTTCTGCTGTTTTTTCCTTTTATTTTGAATTAATTAATTGATTGATTCACTGGCTTATGCAATGTGGCAGAAATCAAGGGCAGAGACTATTTTGTAGTTGCTTGTCTCTAACATTACCTGATGTTGACCTCATGCGACTCATTTTCAGTGCAGATGAATGCCACATGAATGTCCTCTCTGTTAACAGCCTCCTCAACTGATATCTGACTCACTCCCTGCTGAGTGCCCAGGCTTCTCCTGTTGACAAAAACATCTATCAGGATCATACTGATGAGAAAACTGCTTAAAAAAAGTCACCTTTATAATAATAGCTTGTTTGCATATGACATCACGTCACTCTTCTGGTTGCTGGAATTTGGTTTTCTTGTTCTTCATTTGGAAACAAAAAGAAATATACCAAATAAACAAATATACCATGTAATTTGGGTTTTCATTTTTGATTTAAAACAAAAAACATATGACTTCTGTTTTTCTGGTTTCAAAAGAAACAATGAATTGGTTTAACATAAACAGACCTCTTCATTATTCAATTGAAAAAAGAACAATGATAGAAGGAATTTCCAAAAACCAAAAATGGACCATTTGTAATTGGTTTCTCATTTTTTGATTCTGACACAGCAAACGCTCTTTCCGTTTTTGGTTTTGAGACAAATTACCCAAAATCACTCCTCATTCCTAACCAGAAAGAAGCGAGGTGGGGCAAGCCAGTGTGTGTGCAGTAACAGTAGTGTAGGGGTGTGTGTGTGTGTGTGTGTGTGTGTGTGTGTGTGTGTGTGTGTGGAAAAGCAAGTGGAGCAGATTAACGTAGTTTGTAAGTATACATTAAAATAAGGTGGAGAATAAAGTAGAATTAAAATGTGCACCTTGTGCACATTACCTGGATATGAATCCTTTAACAGTGAGTTTCTCTGCAGGACTGCCAGGCAGGGGAGCCAACATGTCTCTGATCCTCACCCATCCAGCTGTACCCATGCCAACCACCACCGCTCCAAGCATACTGAGACACAAAGAGAAGAGGTTATACAGTAGTTCAGTGAATGGATTTAAACTGGTTGTCCAGGATATCAAATTCTAACTAGACAAATTTCCCTCGGCGGGAACTTTGGAGAGTGATACAGTGCGCAAACGCCGGGCCGTGTGGCAGTGTCCAGTACTAAAAACACAACGCAAAGCTAACATTAGCATGTCAAAAAATACACATTGAAGGTCGCAAACACCATTAGAATGCCTTTGCCAATCATTTTAACGTATGTTAGCATATTAGCATTAGCATGCTAACATTAGCATGTCAAATAACACATTAAAAACATCTGAACCACCATTAGAATGCAATGAACATTCATTTTAACGTATGTTAGCATTAGCATGCTAACATTAGCATGTTAGCACAACAACCCGACATCAATAGTCAAACCCATAGACATATATACGTAAACGCCTCATTGACTGACGCTTCCTATTGGAGCTGACGTTCAGCGCGGCCGCCATCTTGGATGGGTCTCCCATGCGTCCCCAGTGCATTTATTTCTACGGAGGAAGGTGTATGTCCAGCTACTATAATCATCATAACTCCTTTAATTTTTACCCAATTTTCACACGGTTTGGTTTGTCACAAACGTCAGAGATGTAGTTATGATACAGGATGGTGTCACACATTAAAAACAAATGCTTTCATGCTGAAATACTTTGTCTTTGTTAAAGAGCATAATACAGACATATGGTATGGCATATTAATAAATGTATAAATGAATTAATTTTATATTTTAATAAAGAAACAGTTTGATTGTTCATTTGATTTCTCTCTCTCTCTCTCTCTCTCTCTCTCTCACACACACACACACACACACAAAATCATGGCCCTTCTGTACACACCAATAACACAAGAATTTCTTCATTTTTGTTTGTTTTGTGCACTGAGTTTATTTAATGTAAAGTTAAGCACAGGCACACAACACACGCACAAAAACCAGACATCTCGCATAACCTGTTGACATGCGTATTAAACTTTAAGTTTTTATACTTATTTGTGTTGGAATAAAACTTCACCAAAACAAACTGTCGAAACGAGGAAGGTTTTTTCTTTTTGGCAAACTCATCATGTGTGTCGGCCCACTGCTGCTTTCACACACACACACACACACACACACACACACACACACACACACACACACACACACACACACACACACACACACACACACATACAAAGCTCCCATATATACCTGCTCAGTACATTTTTTCCTTCTTTCTTTTTTTTTAAGGCCTGGAAAACTAAGCTTTATAATTTCAGGTCATTCCAACGTCTTACACTACCCTGTTAAGCTTGCAACTGGGGCTGGGAAGCCAAATAAAATAAAATAAATAAATAAAATAGGGGCATTGTTGCGCTCTTTACGTTGACTTCGGTTGGCTCTGGTGCTAGCGGAAACCCACCCAATATGGCGGTGACGCTGGATTACGCTCCAGCATGTAATGAGGCGTCTACGTATATTATGTCTATAGTCAAACCTCCATGCACCAACAAGCTCATAGGACCTCATGTTAGCATTAGCATGTTAGCATTGTGGCTAGCGCTAACAGGCCAACATCACTTATTACATTACATTTCAGCTTTGCTTAATGAGGAGCTGCTCATTTGAATCACCTGCACAGCTGCAGCTAAAGCTACATAATATGAGTGTGGGAGAGGCACTTCGGCTCAGAGGTTGGCACGGCAACTGACGTTTCTCAAGTACACAAGAACACAAGTACAGAGAAGAACGCATATTGAGAAACGGCCCTGATCATTTGACTGAGCTGCACAGCTGCAGCTAAAGCTACATATGTGTAAGTGTGTGTGTGTGTGTGTGTGTGTGTGTGTGTGTGTGTGTGTGTGTGTGTGTGTGTGTGTGGGAGAGGCACGAAGGCTCAGGGGTTGCCCCGGCAACTTGAAATCAGGCCACCTGCGGGTCTGTGAGTCTGAGAAACATCTGAATTTGGCCTCTGCGCACCCTCTGAACAAACGCTTCTCACGCAAAGACCGAAACTCCTATTCCGGAAATTTCTTCACCATGAGAGCCACAAGGCTTTGCTGTACAAGCTGATCACTTTCTTTTTCCGCTGGCCTCAAAAATGCGGATTTTAGAGCGAATTAAAAAATGGTTGGTTTCTGTCTCTCCCGTTTTTGATTTGTATTGGACCTTATGGGCGAGGTCAGAGGCGCTCTCCTTGCTCAGAGGCTCACAACTCAAAAACCGTAAGTCCTATCATTTAGCCAGGCACATCGTGAGAATCAGCGCAAGCCTTGGAAAGTTTCACGCGCGTAAAGCAAAATTTGTGCTTTGGAGGAGCGTGGAAAGTTTCAGTTTCAGACAATTTTCAGACCTTCTCTCCACTCTGGCAGTTAATCCCCTCCACTCTAGCGCGAAAATTCCGCGCAATACACACCCATTATAAACTCAAAATTTCTCCCCAAACGCTCACGGTCATTGAACGGCAACTGCTCAAAAACTATACGACCTATCAAAACGAGATTTAATACAACAATAGACGAGACTTATGTCTACGTTTTCAAGTTGGAATGTCATCTCTAGGTGAAAGTATGCCCGAGCAGTAGCCCTTTGAAAAAGGGGGAGATTTTTTCTTATTCTTCTGGGATTTTTTCGTGCGTTTTTCGTGTATTCTGTCGAGAAAAATAATAGCACCCCATTCCCGATCGAGCAGCACATTTTGATATATAATATCAAAACGTGCCTGGGTGCTCTCAAAACGGGTAGGACTAGTAGCGAATCGAAATTTGTACGGAAGAAGAAGAAGTTGAAGAAGAAGAAGAAGAAACACGCAGAAGAACAATAGTGTTAAGTGCTTCGCACTGAATCACTAATAAGAAGAAGAAGAAACACGCAGAAGAACAATAGTGGTTCAGTGCTTTGCACTGAACACAGCAGGGGCTCAATAGTGGTTCAGCAGGTCGTGTGCGTGCCTCATAGCAAGAAGGTCGCTGGTTCAATCCCCGGGTCAGGCAGGGCCCTTCTGTGTGAAGATTGCATGTTCTTCCCATGCATGCGTGGGTTCTCTTCAGGTACTCCAGCTTCCTCCCACAGGCCAAAAACATGCTCATTCGGTTAATTGGTGACTCTAAAATTGCCCTTAGGTGTGAGTGTGAGCGTGAATGGTTGTCTGTTTTGTGTGTTGCCCTGTGATCGACTGGCGACCGGTCCAGGGTGCACCCCGCCTCTCGCCCGTTGACAGCTGGGATAGGCTCCAGCCCCCCACACAACCCCGAAAGGGATAGACGATATAGAAAATGGATGGATGGACTTTTATCAGGCATTCGACATTTTATTTAGATCACTTTAATCTTTTGGTTTTGGTGAAATGTTTGTCTCCAATATCAAAATGCTCTCGAAAGATATCAGTTGTTGTGTCATGTTATTCCCAAATACTACCAAAAGAATTTCAGTTTGCAGGTCGGTCCATCAAGGATGTCCCTGCTCTCCATTTCTCTTCCTTAGAGTTGTTTAGATTCGACAGAGCAACGTTTTTCAAGGTTTAAAGATAGCTAGCAGATGATACAGTATTATTTTTGAAAAATAAACAACAAATAGAGACAGCACTTAGGATAACAGACACCTTTTCTAATGCATCAGGTTTAAAACTTAATTTAAAAAAATGTGAAATATTATGTCTATATAACACCAAGGAAACCCTCATGTGTAAGATTCCAGTTAAAGAAAGTGTTAGGTATCTTGGAATTCACATTTCTAAAAATCCTAATGATCATCAAATAAAAAACTTCAAACCCAGAATACAAAAAAACTAGGGCTGGGCAACAATTAAAATCTTTAATCACAATTAATCGCATAATTTGCCTGATTAATCACAATTAATCGCATCGTATACGCAAAATCCAATAATGAATTCAAAAATAGTGTAAAGAGCTGCCATATGAGCTGCCATATGAACGAAAGTGCCATAACATTTGTTGTGCAAACACTTTTAACATCAGCACTCAGTAACACATATTTAGTGTAAATCTCAACTAAAAAAAAATGTTAAAAAAATAAATAAAAATAATAATAATAATAATAAATAAAATAAATAATAATAGTAATAATAATAAATTAAAGCTTATTGCCATTGCCAGGACATTCTCTTTATGAAAAATAAAAAAAAAATCCACCAACAAAATCCTGAGCCACAATCAGGACAAACAGGCAATTTCTGAGGTAACAGCAGAAACTTTTAACATTAGCAGCATTACCAGAAAAAGTTCACTATTGAAACTTCCTTTACAGGGGACAAGAATGTAAAGTGCATGTTTTACTGGAGCTCTGTTTTTTTTTTCTACTCCTCTGCACTAAGCCAGTTGCTAAGGCACACAAGATTATTTACATTTTCAGAGGATAAAGAAGCTCTCTTTTTCTGCACAATGTGACCAGCAACAGAAAACAACCTTTCACAAGGGACTGAGGTTGAGGGGTGTAAAGAAATAAATAACACCTTAATTAATTAATTTTGTTTGGGAAAAACAAAACCCATCATTTAAAAAAATAAATCTTAGCAGGACCGCGACGTGGAGTTGCTAGATTATATGGATATGAACTATACCTTTAAAACAAAAATGGATAAAAGAATATTTAAAAAACCCAGAATCCCTTTGGTACTTCATACCACAGAACATTTTTGGAAAAATTGGAGGGCTACCTTTTCTTTTAAATTGTGATTACAATGTCAAAAATAACATTGTGCACACAAAATCGTTTTCAAAAATGTTGTCCTTTACATGAACCCGGATATGGGTTCATGTATGGGCGCGAGTGTAAACATTGGTTACTCACATGACTTTAAGTATTTTCAGTCGCATGTTGTGACGTTTCGGAACCTAAAACGCAGTTTAACCCTGTTTACACACCAACACATAACTGGCATTTTCAGAAATCTCCACTTTGGCCGGAGTTTTTAAAAATAATCGTTTTCCGTGAAAAAAAAAAACTCCGTTTGCGTGTAGAGGCCAAACCGCATGAAAGCATATGCGTTTTCTCTGAGCCCAAGTTTACACGTAGCAGGGTAATTTGGAAAAACGATATTTTGGGCCCTCCGTTTTCAAAAATAACATCGTGCACACAACATCGTTTTCAAAAATGTTGTCGTATACATGAACCCGGATAAATACGCCGTCGAGCGCATCATAATTGTGCCAAGCCTATGGGTGTGTAAACATAGGTCGCTCACATGACGTTAAGTATTCAGTCACATGATGTGACGTTTCGGAACCTAAAACGCCGTTTAACCCAGTTTACACGCCGACAAATAGCCGGCGTTTTCAGAAATCTCCACTTTGGCCGGAGATTTTAAAAATGATCGTTTTCCGTGGTAAAAAAAAAAAAAAAAAATCCTTTTGCGTGTAAACGAGAGGCCAAACGGCATGAAAACATATGAGTTTTCTCTAAGTGACATGGGGTCTAAGTGTAGACGTAGCCTGAGAGAGTGTGCCGTTCACAGACACCAGAATGAACGAGTTCACAGTAATGTTCATCAGGCAGTAATACAGTTCGTTCAGTTACAGTTACGTTCCGCCCAAAATATGAACGAGTTCATGAACTATCGTTCAATGAACGCGTTCAGGCAAAACACTGCGTATGGCTGTAGCTATTGATGCTGTTGCTGAGCATGTTCGTCGACGTTCAGTCGGAGCAAGAGTCACTGACAGGACATCGCTGTTCCCTTACCTGGTTTTACTTAGTTCTTCCGGGACACACACGCAGAAATGTAGCTGTTGAGCATAGATGGAAGACTGAAGACCCTGCGAGCGTCAATGGCTCACTTTCCGTACGTCCCATGGCCGCTAGGAACTACTAAAGGCACGCTTGTTACGTTCCGTTGGTGAGACAGGCCTGCCGGTGGAAGAGGGGCGGAGCTGTCAAAGGCCTCTCTTCTTCTTCTTCTTCTTCTTCTTCTTCTTCTTCTTCTTCTTCTTCTTCTTCTTCTTCTTCTTCTTGTTTTGATTGGCGGCTGGCATCCTACTATTAGGCCCATTGCCGCCACCTACCGGACTGGAGTGTGGAACAGGAGGCTAGCGGTAAAAAAAAAACAAAACAAAGAAATGGGAGGGGGGAACCCCCTCCAAACCCAATCTAGATCCTCTCAACTAAACCAGTTTTCCTCAAATATCTTTGTACATGTTTATTGATATCTTCTGATCTTTGTAACAGATTCCCTAGTGTGAATCCTACTTTCTCTTTCTCCAGGCCTGCTTTTAACACTCTCCTCTCTCTTTCATACTCTTTGCATTCCATTAACAGGTGTTGCACTGTCTCCTGCTCATCACAGCTTCTACAGTTACCTGTAGGGTGTTTACCAATTATTCTTAATGTGCTGTTCAGCCCTGTATGTCCCAGCCTGAGGCAGGTGAGGGCCACCTCCTCCTTCCTGCTCCTGCCCAACACCCGCCCTCCCCCCATTTGCTTCTGTATACTGTAAAAATATCTCCCTGTGTCATTTCTGTCCCAGTATTCCTGCCACACCTTCTGCATATGTGTTTTAATGATTGATTTCCCTTCAGTTCTGCCCAGCGGAATGTTGTTGTTTATTGTTTGCGCTTTGACTGCTTGTTTTGCCAGTATGTCCACCTCTTCATTGCCCTCAACCCCTGCATGAGCTGGGACCCACACAAAGCAGACTGTCCCCCCCCCCTGCTATGGAGTTGATGTAGCAGTTGATGTATCTCCATAACTAGGTCTTGTCTACATGACTTCATTGTTACTTTTTAGGGCTGCATAGCTGTCTGATGCTATTAATGCATGTACATTACTGCCTTCCTTCAACCACTTTAAGGCAAGTGTAATAGCTAAGAGCTCAACCGTATAAACTGAGGCGTGATCTGTAGCTCTCTCTTTAATTGCCAGTCTCTGTTCTGCAATGTAGGCTGCTGCCCCTGTGTGCCCAGTCTCTGGATCCTTTGACCCACCCGTAAATATCAATAGCTTGTTTGCATAGTTCTGTTCAATATATCTTTGCACAATAACTCCTGTACCACTTTGCCCTGATTTTTTCTTTAGTTGGCACTGAACATCAAAGTCCACCATTGGCTCCTAAAATACCCAAGAAGGAATGTCTGGCAAAGAACTACTCGACACATACTGCATATTACATAAACCAACACTCTCAGCTTTTATATTTCCAACCCAGCCCAAGCTCCAAAAATTTGCCTTGCTGTACTCTGAACACTCCTCTAATATTGCTTTTGTGCCCCTGCAGATACACCCAGTATGCCAGCATGAGCTTCACCCTTCTTATCCTCAGAGGCTCTTCCCCCACCTCAACTTGTAGAGCAGCCACTGGAGAGGTCTTAAACGCCCCACTACATATCCTCAGCCCTTTGGCCTGTTCCACATCCAGCTTCTTAAGGTGACTCTCTGCTGCTGACATATAAGCCACACTGCCATAATCTATTCTAGATCTCATCATAGCTTGATATATGTTTAACAGAGACTTCCTGGTTGCACCCCAATCTCGTCCTGCCAAACACCTCATAAGGTTATTAACATTCTTACACTTATCTCTCACTTTTTCAATATGCTGCTTCCAGGTAAGTTTTTCATCAAACAAAACACCCAAAAACCGAATAACTTTGACTTGTTCTAGTGTTTGACCATATAGCTTTATTGACACCTCTTTATGTCACTTCGCAAAGCATATTACTTGGGTTTTTGCCACTGACAGTTTAAACCCCCACCTATTCGCCCACTGCTCCACTTTTTCAACAGCTGCCTGCAGCTTTTTCTGCAAATACTCTTGATTTCTCCCCCTCACCCATAGGGCCCCGTCATCAGCAAATAATGACTTACTTATTCCTCCTCCCACCTCCTCAAATATGTCATTGATCATACAATTAAAGAACACTGGACTACACACACTCCCTTGCGGAGTTCTGTTTTCAACCTTATATATTGGAGAGAATTCCTGCCCTACTCTCACCTCTATCGTTCTCCCAAACAGGAAGCTCAATACCCAGTTATATAATTTCCCTCCTACTCCCAACTTATCTAATTTAATCAGCAGCCCTTCTTTCCATAGCATATCATATGCCTTCTCTATGTCAAAGAACACTGCCATCACTATTTCTTTATTTGTCTGTGCTTTCCTAATATCCGATTCTAACCTAAGCACTGAATCCATCGTATTTCGTCCTTTAAGAAACCCACTTTGATACGATGAAAAAAGATCTCAACTCTCTAAAAAATACATCAGCCTTTCTGTCACCATCTTCTCCATTGTCTTCCCTAACTGGGATGTAAGTGCAATTGGCCTATAATTTGATGGATCTGATGCTCCTTTACCTGGTTTCAAAATTGGCACTATTACTGAGTGTTTTCATGCTTGTGGAACCTCCCCTGAATCCCATACTTTGTTAAATAGCTTCAATATTACCCCCAGCAACCTGTCATCCATGTGATCTAACATACAGTAGCAAACATCATCTTTCCCTGGCGACGACTGCCGCGCGTTGGAGACGGCTCGTCTTAATTCATACAAATTAAAGGGCAGGTCTAGGTCTTCCCCTCTTGCCTGCTTTTTCTTAGTAACCCAAGTGTTTCGTGTCAGCACATTTTGCCTATGCTGCTTTGCTTCTGCTGAGATATTTTCTGAACTATGAACTCGAATCAACGTTTCAGCCAATGGTTTCGCCTTCTCTAAACTACTGACTGCTGTTCTATTATCCTTCTTCAGAATTGGGATTGTTATACTTCTTCTTATTCCACTCATTTTTTTTATCATTCCCCAAACATCTGATAGCTGTACTTCCTGCCCTATTCCACTACAGTACTTCCTCCAGCACGCCCGCTTAGCTGCTCTGATCATCCTTCTCACCACTGCCTGTGACCTTCTATATTGGATTAATGACTCCATTGTATGCTCTTTCTTTAACAATCTGAATGCCCTGTTGCGTGTTTTTATTGCCTGTTTGCAGTTATCGTCCCACCATGGTACACTTTTTACACTTCTGCCCCCTGACACTTTTGGAACTGTCTCATCAGCAGACTGTATTATAGCTGCGACCACTCTCTTATTCCATTCATCTACATCTATCCCTTGCCCCTCATGTAACTCCTCAAACTTATTTCTACTCACTGCCTGATAAACATCCCATTTAGCATTCTGAAATTTCCACCTTGGCACCCTCCTTTCCTCCTCTTGCTGCATTTCTACTCCCACCTTACTAATGACTGGATAGTGATCACTCCCCATTAATATTTCATCTTGCACTTCCCAATCTGTGACACCTGCCATCTCATTGGACATTAAAGTTAAGTCAATTGCACTCTCCTTATTTCGTACACAATCATACCTAGTGCCCCTCCCATCATTCATACATACTAACCCTTTATCCTCTATAAATTCTTCCACTATTGAACCATTTGAGTCTGTTCTCTCACTCCCCCATAAAGTGCTATGTGCATTGAAGTCCCCACACCACACTATTTTCCCTTGCACATCCCCCAGTACCATATTCAGTGAATCCATACTCAATCTGTTGCATGGGTTATAGTAATTAATAACCGCTACCTCATCCCTTCCTGTCCAAATTTTAATTGTTATGGCCTCATGTTCTGTCCCTATTTGAACAATATTGAACCCTGTTCCATCCTTAACAAAGGTAGCTACCCCACCACCTGTCCCATTCTTCCTGTCTTTTCTTACAGCCGTGTACCCATGTATTACAAAATCCCACTGCACTCTCAGCCATGTTTCTTGAACGCAGATTATACTGGGTTTGTCCTGTAACCCAGAAATAAACTTCTTAAATTCCTGCCCATTAGCTATGAGGCTTCTTGCATTCCATTGCACTATACTTAGGACCATGATGATCCCCCACCCCATATTGATGATTGTTGTGATGGAATCTGTGAACTGAATGCCCCTCCTTTCAAAAGATCCTCCACTTCCTCCCACCCAATGGCCTCCAGTCCCAGATACTTCTCTGCTGATTTCACTATTATTTTGATTTTTTCCGTTTTTTTGTCCATTTGCGCTGTACACTTAATCACTTCAACCATAAACAGTATGAAATCTCTCTTCCCCACAATCATCGTGTCTTCCTAAATTCTTTTACAGCCTTCATGTGCTCTCACTTCATGTCTCTCTGTCGCCCAGGCATTACTTTCAGTTGCCTGCACCCTCCTGGCCACTTCTGCGTATGTAACCCCGTGTGATGTTTGAATTTGCTGCACTTCTGCTGCTCTCTTACTGACTTCACATCCCCTGTATGCAGAAGTATGATCCCCTCCACAATTGCAGCACTTAAGCTTGGCTCCGTTTTCACATTTCCCATATTCATGCTCCCCAGCACATCTCCCACACCTTTGTTTCCCCTTGCACACTGCTGCGACATGCCCATACTTCTGGCATTTAAAGCACCTCAATGGCGGAGGCACATAGAGCCTCACACCGTAACTCATATACCCTATATACACTTTATCAGGGAGTCGCTCCTTGTCAAATGTAACCAAAACTGACAGACTGTCACATCTTTCCCCCTCACGGGTTGTTTTCAGGTGCTTTGCTTCCCTCACTTTCGCTCCCTTTACATTTTCTTTTATCTGATCAGTAGATATACTTAACGGCACACCGAAGATTATTCCTCGAGTGAACCCTCCTCCCTTCCTAGCCAGCGTTGCTACCACCTTCCTCCCCTCAATTTTATCCACCCTGCTGGCTCTCCCCAGCTGCGCACTATCTCTACAAAAAATCAGCAGTGCTCCATTGCGCAACACTCTCGCACTTTTCACATCTCCCACTTGTTTATTTATTGCTTTGGTAAGGTGAACAGGATTCCACTCACCAAACGAGGCACCTTCTTGCTCCAATCTAATGATTACTTTATGCTCTTCCTCGTCCTCTCTTGCTTGCTCGCTATCTGTTTCTTCCGACGCTGAGCTCATTCCTCTCTGTCCCTTATTCCTGCGTTTACGCTTCGCCTTCCCCCCTTTCACAACCTTCCAACTTTCATTTCTCCCGCCACCTAATTCCATCCCATCATTTCCTGACCCATCACTTCCCTCTGCCATCTCATGTCCATTCACAGTCCTCCCTAGCTAGCACAGCGTCAGCCGTTCGTCTCCAAGGCCTCTCTTCACTAATCACTCAACATTATAATGAATGTTCAATTCATAAACCCAGAAATACACATTACCGAAAGAATGCAATAACCCGGTAAGACCAAATCATGTAGCCTATGCTTACAGTGCAAGATACAATTGTGATTTACATTGAAAACATTACTATAGCTGGATGAGAGGGGGCAGAAGGAGAGGTGTGGAAATCACACTGTACCGTGAGTGTAGCGATGGGTGATAGTTCAGATGGAGAGACATGGGCTTCTGAGATGGAGTATAGCGAAACGAAATATGCAAGAAACCAGTCTTGGTCCAAAGCAAGTAGCGGAGGAGAGAATAGTCCAAGTCGCAACACCAAGAAGATCAGAGCTATAGTTAACAAAGACGAGAACAGAGATGATGATAAACAAGGGGAATGGAAAGTTATTATTACACTCAGTAATGATAAAGGCCACTTTCACCCAGTTCAGGTGACGAAAGCAATTGAAAAGGCATTTGGAAAAATAAAATATGCAAAATTGCTAAATAGAAGAATCCTTATTTCTGCAATAAACAAAACACAACAGGAAAAGATACTTAAGATGAGCAGCCTGGATGGTGAAAAGATTAAGGTACATATACCAGGAATAGTAGCAAAGTTGAGAGGAGTGATTACAAATGTGCCATTGGAAATGTCCAAGGAAGAAGTGAAGAGAGAGATACAAGGTGGAAAGGTTATAGAGGCCAAAAGACATAAAAATAATAAAGGTGGTGTCAAATCTGATACTTTGTCAGTATTATTGATGTTTGAGAAAATACTACCAACTGAAGTGAGAATGGGCTGGATTAACTATAAGGTGAGAGAGTACATCCCACAGCCTTTAAGATGCTTTAAATGCCAAAGAATGGGACACGCAGTACAGCAATGTAAATGGTGTGCAAAATGTGGAGGGGAGCATGATTATGGCAAATGTAGTCAGGATGCTAAGCTGAAATGTTGCAACTGTGGAGGTGAGCATAGTGCTGCATATGCTGGCTGTGTGGTACAGAAACAAGCCAAAGAAGTACAGAGATATAAGATTAGGTATAAGGTGTCATATGCAGAGGCAGTAAAGAGTGTTGCAACCATTGAAAGGAAGCAGAGTAGGACTAATGAAAACATGTATGACAGTGAGACACAATACTATACTGAAGGCCTGCCCCAGAGAGTAAACATAAGGAGATTCCAATCAGAAAGGCCAGCACCTCCACAGTGAACATGTAACCACAAATGCAATGTTGAGGAGAACACCTTAATTGTAGAAAAGAAGAGCTTTGTAGCTTTTGTGTGTAAAGTTGTTAATGTAGCTACAAGACAAGAAAGGAAAAGCAACAGAATCAAGACGGTAGTGAAAGCTGCTGAGGAGTTTCTAGGAATTAAAGACTTGAGGGCTGAAGATATACATAAGATGTTGAGCATAAATAATGATGGTGGGTCACAGAATGTTGTTTAACCTTATAATGGTATTCCATCTCTTACAATGGAATGCTAGAAGCCTAATTGCAAATGGTCAGGTATTCAAAAAGTTTATAGCAGAATCCAAAAGTAAACCTGATATTGTTTGTGTTCAAGAAACTTGGCTTAGGCCTCACCTTGATTTTATTTTACCTGGTTATCAATCAGTGAGGTATGATAGAAGTGAAAATCAGGGTGGAGGGTGTGCAACTTTTATTAGGGATGGGATAGCATTTAGAAGGATAAAAGCCACATCAGAAATGGAATGTGTAGTTACAGAAATATGTAAAACAGATGGGAACATAATAATAGTTAAATTCTACAATCCTTGCAAACCATTAAGACTAGAATCCTTAGAGAAGATAGTAAATAGACAAGGAAATAGAAGAGAAATATGGTGCAGGGACTTTAGTGCACACAGTAGCCTTTGGGGTAGTAGACATACTGACAATAATGGTGAGGTGGTGGAAGAATTGATAGACGTGAGGCAGTTAGTTTGTCTAAATAATGGAAATGGCACAAGGATTGACATGCGCTCTAATACATTGTCAAGTATTGATTGTACTCAAATTTCTAATAATTTGGCAAGTTCTTATGAGTAGAGTGTTAAACACAGTTCAAGTATTGGAAGCGACCATTTTCCAATTATATGCTCTATAAATGTCGAGATAAATATGCAAGAAAGGCCTAGTCATAAGAAGTGGAGTTTTGAAAAAGCAGACTGGGGAAAGTTTACAGAACTTTGTAGAGAGTCAGTAAAATTGATTTCAAGTGAGGGTAATATTGAGGAATGTGCATCTGAAATTTCAAATTTAATATGAAATGCTGCATTAAATAGTATACCAATGAAGACTTTGGGGGGAGAGAAGAAAATGGTTCTGCGGTGGAATGCTGAATGTACTCAAGCTATAAAGGAATGAAATAGTGCACTGAGAATGTTGAGAAATAACTTGAATCAAGAAAATATACTCAATTATCAGAGGAAAAAGGCTTTAGCTCATAGGGTAATTAAAAATTGTAAACGTAATGCGTGGAGAAATTATTGCTCTACTATAGGCAGGGAAGTTCAAATCAGAGCTGTTTGGTCAATGTTAAAAAAAAAGAATGGGAAAAAGGTATTTGTTAAAATACCTGTACTAGAGGAAGATGGAGTACTGGCAATAACAGATAAGGGAAAGGCAGACATATTAGGTAAAAATTTTGCTAGTGTCCACAGTGGTAACCATCTGGATGGCCTTCATAGAAAAAGGAAAGAGGAGATTCTAAATGAAAATAGGGATGTATATAGAAAGAAAGATAACAAGGGAGTGCTATGGATTCAGAAATAACAATGAATTAGTAACAGTATTAAATGGAACTGGTTATACTGTGACAGGAGAAGATCAGCTCAGCTATGCTATGTTCAGAAAAGTACCTAGAAGTATTAAAGATAATTTTGCAGTTATTTAATAAGATATGGGAAGAAGGGAGAATGCCAAAAAACTGGAAGAGTGCCGTAATACTGCCTTTTAACAAATGTGGTAAAGACCCAAACAATGCTGGTAACTACAGACCTATAGCATTAACCGCTCATCTATGTAAATGGATGGAAAAGATATTAGTCCGAAGACTTAATTACTTTTTAGAACATAGAGGGTTATTTGCATCATACCAAAGTGGATTTCGGAAAGGACGTTCAACAATGGATGCTGTGGTAAAAGTAAGTAATGAGACAGAAAAAACCCTTGAAATGAAAGAACTAATGACTATTGTATTTTTTTATATTGAAAAAGCTTATGATTCTATGTGGAGAGAAGGGCTGTTAATTAAACTGAACAGGATGGGAAATAGAGGAAGTGTTAAGGCCAGACAATGGAGAAGCAGGACCCAGGAGCAGAGTATCAAAAAAGGAACAGTTTATTCACAAAGTAACAACAAAAAATCAGTTCATCAGAACGATAGCAAAAACAAAGTAACAACTGAAATTCTCATTAGAAAAGTAACAACTAAAACTCCAACACAAAATCACCAATAATTGGGAAAAAGCCGAGATACAAAGTGCAACAAAAATAATACTTAAGCAAACTGGTACTCGAGAAACTGGAAGGCGAACAACTCGTGACGAGAGGCAGGAAAACTCAGGAGGCGCTCCGCGTGCGGGGATCTGCGAGAATTCTCCGGCACTGGAGACTACCAGAGGGCGGCTTAAGAAGCCAGATGAATTAGGCAGAACGAGCTGCAGGTGTGCCGGGAGAGCAGCGCTCCAGGAGATCACTCCGCCCCTCGTCACTCGCACTACCAGAGAGGGAGAGAGAAAGTCAGTGGAAGCAAGATCAGAAAAACACAAAATCATGACCACAACAGTACCCCCCCCCCCCCCCAAGGGACGCCACCTGACGTCCTACCTGGTTTACCCGGGAACCTGTGGTAAAAGTCCCGCAGCAGTTGCGGGTCGAGGATGAGGGAGCGTCCTGCCCAGGAGTGCTCCTCGGGACCGTAGCCCTCCCAGTCGACCAGATATTGGTAACCCCTACCCCGTCCGCGCACGTCCAAAATCCGGTTCACCGTGTAGGCCGGGTGGCCGTCGATGAGACGCGGAGGCGGTGGAGGTGGTACGGGAGACTGGAGGGGTTCTCCGTGACTGGCTTGAGGAGGGAGACATGGAAAACAGGGTGGACATTAAGGGAGGCTGGGAGACGGAGGCGAACCGCACTGGGGTTAATGATTTCTTCCACTGGATAGGGTCCGATGTACCTTGGGGAGAGTTTTCGGGATTCTGTCTGGAGGGGGAGGTCCCGGGAGGAAAGCCACACCTGCTGTCCCACTTGGTAACTGGGTGCGGGGACCCGGTGTTGGTCTGCAAGCCGTCGGTTCCACTCCGCAGTCCTCCTTAGCGCTGCTCTGGCCTCCCGCCACACCTGTCGGACCCGGTGAAACTGAGCTTGGACGGAAGGAACTGCAGCGTCGGACTCCTGGCTGGGGAACAAGGGGGGCTGGAAACCGTTGTTAATCATGAATGGTGACAAACCGGTGGCTGAGCTGATGAGCGTGTTGTGGGCGTATTCCACCCAAGGTAGGTGTGTGGCCCAGGAGGACGGGAGGCGGGATGCCACGCAGCGCAGGGAAGACTCCAGGCTCTGATTGGCTCGCTCGGTCTGCCCGTTGGACTGCGGGTGGTAACCGGACGAGAGGCTGGAGGAGGTTCCGAGGGCTCGGTAGAAAGCCTTCCATACTTGTGAAATGAATTGGGGTCCGCAATCTGAGACAATGTCCTGAGAAATTCCATACAGCTTGAAAACATGGGTGACTAACAGGTTAGCAGTTTCCAAGGCGGTAGGGAGTTTGGGGATTTGCTGCGCGCGCACACCGTGCATGCTGCAATGAAAGTCCGGACGTCCGAAGACATGGACGGCCACCAGAAGCGCTGCTGGGTGAGATCTAGAGTGCGGTGAACCCCTGGATGGTAGGCTATTCTGGACGCATGGCCCCAAGACAACACTGATGATCTGGCAGACTGTGGAACAAACAAGCGGCCCGGTGGACATCCGTCTGGAATGGTTTCTCCCTGAAGAGCCTCTTCTACCCCCCACTCCACTCGCCAGTGGACTGCTCCCAGGACACACTCGGGGTCCAAGATGGTACCATTGGAGGACCCCCCCCCCCCCCAGGGCGAACTGACGGGAGAGCGCGTCCGGCTTGATGTTGCGAGACCCGGGGCGGTAAGTGATGGTGAACTGGAATCAGCCCAAGAACAGCGCCCAGCGGCGCCCACGGCCCCGAGCCCGGAGTCCGAGGCGTCAACTTCGACCACGAACTGCTGCTCAGGATCTGGGTGCACAAGGACAGGAGCGTTAACAAACATGTTTTTTATCTTATCAAAAGCAGCTTGCTCAACAGGAGACCAGACAAAATTTACTTTGGTGGATGTGAGGCGAGTGAGCGGTGCTGCCAGGCGGCTATAGTTTCTTACGAATCTCCTGTAGAAATTGGCAAACCCCAAGAAACGCTGTAACTGTTCTCTTCACAGCCTCCACTTTGGAGGGGTCTGCTTGCAGTTGTCCTTTTTCTATTATGAAATCTAGGAAACTCACAGTAGGCACGTGGAATTCACATTTTTCTGCTTTTACAAACAGTTTGTTCTCTAGAAGTCTTTTCAAAACATCACGCACGAGTCACATGTTCTTCTAGGGAACTAGAGAAAATCAAAATATCGTCCAAATAAACAAAAACAGTTTTGTTCAACAGGTCTCGTAACGCATTATTAATTAAACATTGAAAAACAGCAGGAGCATTTGTGAGTCCGAATGGCATGACTAAATATTCAAAATGTCCCAAGTGGGTGTTGAAAGCTGTCTTCCATTCGTCTGCTTCTTTGATTCTGATGAGGTGGTAGGCATTTCTGAGGTCGAGTTTTGAGAAAACACAGGCGGAATGTAGCGGACTGAAGGCCGAGTCGATCAGGGGAAGTGGATACTTATTTTTCACCGTGATTTCATTTAGTCCGGTGTAGTCTATGCAGGGTCGTAGTGTTTTGTCTTTTTTCTCTATGAAAAAGAAACCAGTTCCTACTGGAGAAGAGGAGGGACGGATGAGACCAGCCGTGACTGACTCGGTGATATATTTTACCATTGCTTCTCGCTCAGGTTTGGACAGATTAAACAGTCGTTTAGTGGGGAGAGGAGCACCGGGAAGCAAATCAATGGCACAATCGTAGGGTCTATGTGGAGGCAAGGAGGAGGCGGAAGTCTTACTGAACACTTGTTGTAGATCGTGATAGTCAGGGGGTACATTAGACAATGTGTGGCTTACCAAAGTCCTCCCTCCTATTGGCGAGCCCGGTCTTTTGGCGTCTCGGGACAGCTGGAGAGAAAGTGCCTCCCCTGGCCGGAGTAGAGGCACAACTTGCCTCGCATGCGCCGCTGTCTTTCCGCTGGGGTGAGGTGGGCCCGTCCCAGCTGCATGGGTTCGTCGGCAGGTGGAGGTCGAGACTCGTGAGCGTAGTCAGAGGTGTCAGGAAGCGCCGGGGTGGATTCTGGAGAACTGGGTTGGATGTTGCGTAGAGGTTGTCTTCTTTTCGCCTCCTGTCGTTCCCTAAATCTCTCTCTCAATCTATTGTCTAGGCGAATGGCTAGATCAATCAGGGAGTTTAGTGAGTTACACTCCTCCCGAACCGACAACGCGTCTTTAACATCCCCTGCCAACCCCTTAAGAAAAATGGCCTGGAGAGCCGAATCGTCCCACCCACTCTCAGCTGCTAGAATGCGGAAGTTCACCGCATATTGCGACACGGAGAGGCGACCCTGCTGCAAGTGGAGCAGGCGGCTCACGGCCTGTCTACCCCTAACAGGATGATCGAAAACCTGTCTCATTTCCTCGGTGAACTTGTGATAGTCCTGAATAAGTTCTTGCTGTTGGGAGGAAATGGCTAGGGACCAGGCTGCTGCCTTTCCGGAGAGTAAACTCATTACAAAAGCGACCTTAGATTGAGGGGTGGCATACGTGTGGGGTTGCTGGTGGAAAACCAGGCTGCACTGGTGTAAAAACTTAGAACATGTGCCTAAGTCTCCAGAATACCGAGCCGATATGGGGATGTAGGGCTCACGTGCTTGAGGTGCTGGGCTGGTCAGCTGATCATCCGCATGGTGGTGAGCAACGGAAACAGCAGGTGGAGCGAGCCGGTCTTTCAGAGCCACCATCTGACCGCCCAGTTGAGCGACGCTGGCTGTAAGCTGCTGCAGGTGATCCATTACCTGCATCAGGGAAGACTCATGCTGGTTGACTTGGGCAGCTTGTGAGGAGAGTGCTCGTTTTAAACTCTCCGACTCTGCTGGGTCCATGTTGGCCGGAGAATTCTGTTAAGGCCAGACAATGGAGAAGCAGGACCCAGGAGCAGAGTATCAAATAAGGAACAGTTTATTCACAAAGTAACAACGAAAAATCAGTTCAGCAGAACGATGCAAAAACAAAGTAACAACTGAAATTCTCATTAGAAAAGTAACAACTAAAACTCCAACATAAAATCACCAATAATTGGGAAAAAGCCTAGATACAAAGTGCAGGAAAACTCAGGAGGCGCTCCGCGTGATTGCGATCTGCGAGAATTCTCCGGCACTGGAGACTACCAGAGGGCGGCTTAAGAAGCCAGATGAATTAGGCAGAACGAGCTGCAGGTGTGCCGGGAGAGCAGCACTCCAGGAGATCGCTCCGCCCCTCGTCACTCGCACTACCAGAAGGGAGAGAGAAAGTCAGTGGAAGCAAGACCAGAAAAACACAAAATCATGACCACAACAGGAAGATTCTATAACTGGGTATTAGATTTCTTATCTGATCGAAGAAGAGTTAAGGTAGGTTCAGAGTTGTCTGATGAATTTGAAATTATTAATGGAATACCACAAGGCAGTGTAATTAGTCCAGTATTATTTAATGTTATGATTAATGATATTTTTATGAACCTGGACAGAAGGATTGGGTCAGCTCTTTATGCAGACGATGGGGCCATCTGGGCAAGGGGACGAGATCTCGAGAGTTATGGGTAAAATTAAGGAAGTAATAAGTAAAACGGAACAGTGGTCATATGATTGGGGATTCAGACTTTCTACAAGCAAATTCTGTTACATGCTCCTCACAAGGAAGAAAGGGATAAATAATCAGAGCCTGAAGCTATATGGACAAGACATGAAGAAAGTAGATACATTTAAATATCTGGGCATTTGGTTAGAACAGAAGGGCCTATGGAAGACACATGTGGAGAAGGTGGAAATGAAATGTAAACAATTGTTAATTTAATGAGAGCAATAGTGGGGCAAGAGTGGGGAGCAGACAAACAGGCATTGATGTACATTTATAGGGCTTTGATGAGATCAATAATAGATTATGGTTGTTTTGTTTATGGTGCAACTGCCAAAACACACTTAGATAAGATTGATAGAGTAGTAAATAAAGCACTTAGGATATGCACTAGGGCAATGAGGTCAACACCAATCAAGGCACTACAGGTAGAATTAGAAGTTCCATTAGATCTAGGAAGAGATAAACTTACACTTACATATTGGAGCCACCTACGTGGGTGTGGTAATGGAAATGCTACCAAAAGTGTAATTCAGGAATGTTGGGAATATAATAAATTTCAAGGTAATGGATTTGGGTGGATAACAAAGGCTAAATCACAGGAATATAGATTGGAGAACATTCATTTCAATACCCCTACGCCTATTAGTAATGTCCCCCCCGGCTACTCCTGAGACCTAGAATAGATTTAAGTATAATAGAATTAAAGAAAGAATGGGAAGAGAGTGGGATAGGATATCTAGCAAGTCATTATATTAAACACAAATATTATAATTATTTAGATATACAGATGGATCGAAGGATGAAAATGATAGAGTAGGCACAGGAATATATATACCCTATGAATATTAATATTGGAAATAGGATACCTGATAAGATGTCTGTCTATACAGCAGAATAGATGGCAATCATCGTGGGACTGCAGTGGGTAGAGGAAGTAAGACCTGACAGAGTAGTGTGTTGTGTAGATTCAATGGCTGTCCTTTTAAGTTTACAATCTATATTGTCTAACAGGGAAGATTTAATGTTGGAAATTCAGCAAACTTTATTCAGACTTCAAAGGATTGGGGTGGAAGTACAATTTTGTGGGGTACCTGCCCATGTTGGAATAAAAGGCAATGAGGGAGCAGATAAAATAGCCAAAAAAGCAACCAGAATGCCAAATATTATAGATATACACACTGGTAAAGGAGAAGGTAAGGCAATACTCAAAAAAGGAACAATGACAAAATGGCAGGACAGATGGGACAGGGATAGCAGCGGAAGGAAATACTTAATGTGCAGAAATCCATTACAACACAGGGTGTATAAAGAGGTAATAGAAGACAGGAGACTGTATTAACCAGATTAAGATTTGATCATACAGGTCTTAATAAAACAATGTTCTTGATAGGGTAATTCAGGGTAACTCCTCCACTCGCTCCCTCTCCTCGCGTCTTAGCCCCGCCCAGCGAGGACGTGAAAGAGGGATGCGAGGAAATGAAAAATCCTCGTTCCACAGCGTCAGTCCGAAGCGACGTCAATTACTAATGACACATACGACACGCCCCTTAAGTATTTAAAAGACTTGGAAGATCCTTCATCATGGCGGAGAGGAAACTACTTCTGGGTCGACGAAGGAGAGAGGAGACGAGGAGGCACAATTCAACGTAATGAAAAGCACCCCCTGTACATTATGTTTACCCATGTCTATCAAGTTCTTTGTGTCAGGCTAGGGCTCAAAGCAGGACTCAGATGCAGAGACTCGTTCACAAGTTCTGACTTTATTAGAGAAGTCTTGAACAAACCTCTGGGCAGAGTGAGAAAACAAGAGGCTATGAAACTACCTGACGCGTGATCTTCCCTAGGGGAAATCACACGGCTATGAAACATTAACAAAGAAACAAGAAACCAAAACAGACTATGCAAAATTACCCAAACAGAAATCGCTCCAAAAGGGAGGATAATCTAAAGAACTAGCATCTACAACAAAGAACAGAAAAACACTCCAATGGGAGGAATAACTATACAAACTAGTGAAAATAACATGAAATAGAAAATCACTCCAACGGAGGAATAAACAGGATAAACAAAACAATACAAACTAAAACAAAAAAATCACTTGAAAACGAGGAAAGACCTATGTCAGAATAACTAAGAATACTAAAACTGGTCTATTAAATGTACAACAAAAAAATCACTCTAGATCAGAGGAAGACAAACAAGAACTTCGATATCAAAAACCTGTGGCTGTGGCAAGGAACGCTGGCGTGATCATACAGGGACGAAACACACTGGCACAAGACAAAGGGAAACGCAGACTATTTGAACACATGAGGGCAAGGGAAACAGGAGGAAACAATCAGGTAATCGGGAAGACAATCAGACTGGAGACATGAGGAAGGGCAAGTGACCTGAAACGAGAGGAGAGTTACTTTTCAAAATAAAACAGGAAATGACGAGACAAAAAACCCAAGACAAGACAATACCTCACCGCGGTGTGACACTTTGTGTGCATAAACATACTTGGCCTCGCTGACTGATTCTGAATGTGTCCAGTTACAGATTTGTGTGCCATCCAAAGTGTTCACAAAACAGTGCATTTATATATCTATTATCTAATTCAATTTGTTTGATTTTTGGTACTAATATCTGTGATGGCTGACTTTGTATGGCCATTTCCAAAAAAGTTAGGCCACTGTGTAAAATGTAAATAGAAACAGAATCTAATGATTTGCAAAACACTGAAAACCCATATTTAATGGAAAATGGTACAAAGACAACATATTAAATATTGAAACTAAGAAATGTAATTGTTTTTGAAAATTAGATTTTCCTTTCCCAACTTTTTAGGAAATGGGGTTGTAGATGGACAGCATTATGTCCAACCACAAACATCTACTCAGATGGGAAGGTCTGTTTTCTGATATCAGTGTAGTGTAGTGTCTTGTCCTGCCCTGCAGCTGGGAATTCATGTCAATTTGGGTGGAAGTTTGTCTTCTGGGCTTTTTGTCAGACAGTCTTTCTGCCAGACAGCTGCAGTTCGTGTCCCATGTGAAACCAATAGGCAATTTGAATTTATTATTTTAATCCAAACCATGATCTTTCCAAAACCTAACCAAGTATTTTTGTTGTCTAAATCTAACTACAACTGAAAACTGAAAATAATGTTAAAGACAAAACTAAATATGAAGTCAGCTGAATCTAAAAATAAAACCCCAGCCTCCTGGGTATAAGTCCTGTGTTTGACCAATAGACACACTGTGATCTACCCCCTATATTTGGACCTTATCCCTGTTTACCCTATGCCACCTGGCTTCCTAAAGGCTTTGTGGCAGAGAGGTTTTCTGGCACAAAATCCCTTATGGAAAATTACTACCTCCCATAACTACTTGCACAGGCCTACAAGGCAGACTATCAATTTCCATCTACATATTTGTGTTAGCCCAAATATACAAATTTCACTTAAAGCAGGGGCTGAGGTCAGAGACCTGCCGGCAGGCAGTGGTCATTCATCTGTATCCATGCATGTCTTGGTCATGCCCAAATGGCGTTACGGTTTAGTGGTAATCAGTGGTTAAAGTGGGATTTGACAGGTGGGGGAGCCCTAAAATTCGGTGTTGCGACACAGTAGGGAAAATCATTTATTTATTTGACTAAGGAGGCGGAGCTCAGCTCCGGGGTGGCGGAGCTCAGCTCTGAGGTGAGGCGGAGCTCAGCTCCAGTGGGCTCCAGCCCACTTTAACCCCTGGTGGTAATGATATTGACTGGATGATTGAACAACAGAACCTGTTTTCAAGGGTCAAGCTGTGTGAAGCTCAATCATCCTCCAGAACATTACAATAAAAAACAACTGGCTAGGGGCCAGATACATAGATTCATGACTCTGTGTATGCACAAAGACGGAAGCATTCAGACGCATTCTTTTTGTCAGATTTAAAGCTGCATATAGGCTTACACCAGATTCCGTGGAAAGAGGTCCACATACACAAACTTAAGTTCAACTCCCAGTAATTATTAATAAATGGATCTAGAAATGCTCTTAAACATTTGTTTGCATACTGACACTTCTGCTTGTTCAACCACTCAGTAGCCATGTCAATGGGAAAAATGGCAAAGAAGATAAAGTAATTGTAATATTTTTAATGGTTTTCTATGGGGAATATCATAAACATAATGAATACCTCAAAAACTATAAATGCTACAAGATTGAAACTTGGCAAACAACTTCCCCACTCTTTAATGCGTCATATTCAGATGTGGTAGTAATAATGCCACAATGTGGTGAGAAATCAATTAACAAATATTGCAGAGTGTTTTGGTAAATATCTTGGCAACTGTAAGGCAGAGAAGAAAAATTCTGGTGTCTGTTGATATGAATTCAAAGAGTCTTTGAAGATTCTCATTCATCCAGGTCATGGTAGTTCTAAGTGCTTTGCAAAGCACCTGCCTGAGTTCCTGAACCCCCTCACCTGGCAGCTTAACACTTAATCACACCATGACTCCTGTGACCCTAAAAACTGACATTAATTTTTGCTAGACAGGCTTTATTTCAAACTGCGGAAAATCAGGAATCCTTCGACCAATTGCAATTGTTACATCACCAGTTGGTGATGTAGCAGGCGGTGCTGGTGGTGACACTGGAGCTGGCACTGCAGGGTCAGGTGTATGTAGATGCTGGTATTGAACTGTCCTTATTACTTCTTCAACTGGCTGAAACTCACAAGCTGAAGCACTGAGTTTGGTCTGTGATTCTGGCTGAGGTACTGGGTGTCTGGTCTCCTCAGTTGGTAAACAGGTACTTTCCTGAGGCAATATGTGTATTCTTCCTCCTCAGAATCTTCTGACTCAGCCGTTGCTATCTCTTTGTTTGTTGTAATCATGTGTGTTTGTAATCATGTTTTTGTCTTTTCTGAGGTGCCTGGGCAGTCTGTTGCTTGTCTGAGTCTACATGCAAATCATTCACAGGCAACAGAAGGTTTCGATGCAGGACATGAAGGGTTTGATCTCCTGTTTCTGGTTGAACTCTGTACACAGGTCCCTCTCCGATCCTTTCAACAACACGATGAATCTTTTGTTCCCAATAAGAACAAAGTTTTCCCGGGCCACCCCTCTCTGAAAGATTTCTTACAAGGACCCCATCTCCCAGCTGCAACACAGCACCTTTCACACGTTGGTCATAGTTTTTTTTCCCTTTTGCTGAGCTTTTTTCACTGTTTTCAGAGGCAATTTTGTATGCCTCTTGCATCCGAGAAGCCCATTTTTGTGCATAATCTTGTCTGGACTGAGGTGTTGGTTCAGGTTTCAGGTTAAAAAGCAAATCAACTGGCAAACGTGGTGCTCTGCCATACAGAAGAAAGAAAGGTGAGTAGCCTGTGCTCTCATGTCTTGTGCAGTTGTATGCATGGACTATGTGGGGCAAATGTTCTTTCCACTCAGTTTTTTTCTCCTGCTGTAGAGCGTGCATCATCTGTAAAAGTGTTCTGTTTAGACGCTCAACGGGGTTCCCCTGCGGATGATGGGGGTGGTTCGAGAATGGGCAATTCCTGATAGCTGTTGGAGTCTTTGGAAAAGCCTGTTCTCAAACTTGCCACCCTGATCACGATGCAGTTTCTCAGGATATCCAAAGCATGGTATAGAGTCTGAAAAGATCTCTGCTGCTGTTCGGCCTGTTTTTGGTTGTTATGCCTGTGCAAAGCGAGTAAAGTGACCTACTAGCACTAAGATGTACTCATAACCACCTTTACTCAGCTCAAGATGAAGGTAGTCAACAGAAACAAGTTCAAAGGGTGCACTAGTTGTAATTGAACCCACTGGTGCTCTCTCTGAAATGCGAGGCTGTTTCTGTTTAAGACACCGGCACCGGCGAATGACATAGTCCTCAATTTCGCGTTCCATGAATGGCCAATAAAATCTTTCTCTGGCCAAATGAATGACTTTGTCTCCCCCAATATGTCCCATTTCATCGTGCAGATGTTTCAGCACAGTTGATTTAAGCTTGCTCGGGAGTACCAACTGTTTCCATTGTCCTGTCTACCTGTACAATATTCCTTTGTCAAGTGTCAGTCTGTTCCATTCATGTATCAGTCTGTTTCTCGTCCCATTTGTCTCTTGTCTCCGTCATTAGGAATTCATCCTCTTTTTTTCAGGATTTATCACCTCACAGATAGAAGCATCTTCCTTCTGATCTGCTCGAATACTTTCTGGGGTGATAAGTGGAATGCCTTCAGAAGGTGTGTTATCTGCATCAGGCTGCAACTGCAGTGCAGCAACCCATGGCACGTCATTGTCTCTTGCTGCTCTGTCACCTTGCCAGATGGCAGAAATTACATCTGGGAGCAATGTTTCAGTGTAGTGCTTGAAGTTGTCATGCAGTTGAACTGGATATCGTGAGAGTGTGTCAGCATCCGTGTTTGACTTGCCTGGCCGATACCTGATGGTGAAATGGAAGTCAGCTAACTCGCCCACCCAACGATGCCCAACTGCATTTAACTTAGCTGTGCTCAAGCTTGCCCGAATGGAAGTGATAATTCTTTTCAGCAGGTGTGAGAGACCTAGAACCGTACGCGATGACACAAAGTTTGTTTCCCTGTTGCTGATAAAGCACTGCACCTAAACCCTTCATTAGAAGCGTCAGTGTGAAGGATGAAGGGTAACTCAAAGTCTGGGTAAGCTAAAACAGGTGGACTGGTTAGCATGTCCACAAGGCATGACACCACTGCACTGTGTTCTGATGTCCACTGAACAGGTGTTCTGGATGAAAGCTGACCACTACTAGAGCCCTTTAACTTGGTCTTGTTGGATCTAGCTATGTCAGCTCCTTGACTTGACTCACTGGGACTTTCTACAAGCTTAAATAGGGGTCTGGCTAACCTAGAAAAGTCCTGTATGAAGTTTCTATAATAGCCCAAAAACCCAAGGAGAGCTCTGACCTCACCAACATTCTTTGGCACCCTGTTTTTAAGGTGTTGAACTGCCTCAAGATCTTTAGGGTCTATCTGGATACCTTCACTGGTCACTAGGCGCCCTACATACCTAACCTGTCTTTTGAAAAACTCACATTTTTTTGGATGTAGTTTCACACCATGCTCTCGCAAGCGGCGGAGCACCTTCCTCAAGTCATCCATATGTTCATGAAAAGTCTTTGAAAAACAGAGCACATCGTCCAAATATGGGGTATAACATTCATCGCTTAGACCGTTGAGGACCCCCTCCATGCACCTTTGAAAAGCCGCCGGGGCATTGGTAAGGCCAAATGGGAGACGGATCCACTCATACAAGCCCCTAGATGTTTGGAGCTCTCATCAACAAAGCCTTGGTGGTATGCACTGCCCTGGTCAAGTATGGAGAACCATGAGTAGCCCCTGAGATTGTTCAGCAAATCTTGGATACGTGGAAGTGGGTGACGATCGGGGATGGTTTTGCGATAGGCTCTTGTCTCTTTTTCTGACGGACACCACTGGAGACAAGTAAGTTGAGGTGGACTTTCTTATCCAGCCATGGTTGAGCAGGTTCTGAACATAATCCTTAACCTCTTTATACAAGGGCTTAGGAACTGAGTTGTAAGATGTTTGCACTGGTGTCTCATCCTTCAAGTGGATTTTCAATTGCAGGTTTGGGATTTGTTTATTTGTTTATTTAAAAGGATCCCCAATTAGCTGACGCCAAGACGACAGCTAGTCTTCCTGGGGTCCAGACAAAACATACAAATTTCAAAACACACACATACAAAACACAATAATTACAATCTCAATTACAAGAAATCTCAATTAAAAGAGGAAAAAAAAACAACAGTACTTATTAAAATAAGAACATTAAAATAAGAAAAAGCAGCATCCCTTCATGTATCACATGACAAAACCTCGCTCAATCAAGTAAGATGATATTATAGTGTTGAGAATAAATACATTCTTAGTCTCTTTTTAAAACCAAATTTTCCCTTAATTTCACGAACCACAACTGGAAGATTGTTCCAAAACACAGTTGATCTATAGAATATAGTCCTCTTCATAGAGTCTGACTTAGGTAGGGGTAAAGTAATCTGTCCACTATTCGCCCCTCTAGTGAAATGTGAATGCGTATTTGAGCAGTAAATTATGTTATCATAAAGAAATTTAGGAGTCTGAGTGTTAATAATTCTATGAAAGTATGTTAATATATTAGCAGATAGTCTATGCTTGACCATCAGCCAAGCAAGACATTCATGCATGTCTGCAACACTAGTTCTTGAAGAACAACCAAGAACCAGTCTTACAGCCTTGTTTTGAGCCACTTGTAATTTTCTTAGAAGACAGTTTGATGCAGCAGACCGTACAACTGAACAGTAATCTAAATCAGTGATCCCCAACCCCCGGGCCGTGGACTGGTACCGGTCCGTGGGTCATTCGGTACCGGGCCGCACAGAAAGAATAAATGACTCACATTATTTCCGTTTTATTTATTGTTGAGTCTGAACGATGCTTTATTTTGAAAAATGAGGTTTCTCTCTGGTACATCTCAGTCACGTGACACGTTGTCGCTGAAATTTTACAGTCAAGCTAGCAAAATGAGCAAAAAACAGACATCGTTAGAGAGTTTCTTTGTGAAGGGAAAAAGGCCCAGTGAGGAGGCAGAGGATGAGCTGCATTTAACAGACAGTACCAGGAGTCCTACTTAAAAAATTGATTTATTGCGACAGGTGATTCCCACGCACCAAGCCCGCTCTGCATTATATGTAGTGATCGACTCTCTAATGAGGCAATGAAGCCTTCAAAACTGCTTCACCACTTGCAGACCAAGCACCCTGCATTACCTTGTTGCAGAGAAAAAAGCTCAGGGCTCCCATTGATTGAGCGTTAAGGTCAGTTGGATTTTTCATGCACTTTTTACTAATTTTTGTGGTGTATCTGTATCATATTTCTTCAAAATATGATAAACATGTTTAAACATTACCATAACGATCAGAGAGCATTAGGGGGCAGAGCATCGATGTATAAAGAGAGCAGAAGGGCTGACGGTCGTATCATTTTATTTTTATGTATTTATCTGCCACACCTCAATGGCCGGTCCGTGAAAATATTGTCTGACATTAAACCGGTCCTTGGCGCAAAAAAGGTTGGGGACCACTGATCTAAATGACATAAAACCAATGTACAAACAACACGACTTACAACTGTGAATTGAGGAATGGTGCACATTTACGCGTTATGGCAACAGCTCTACCCATTTTGGCAACAACCTTGTTGATGTGATCAGACCATGACAATGTGCAATCAAGCCAAAGTCCCAGAAGCTTCACTGTTTTTACTTGCTGTAAAGTTTGACCATTTACTTGTATATTCATTTTAGGATTATCTGATAGTCTATACTTAGAACCAAATATTATACTCATTGTTTTTGATATATTTAGAATAAGTTTATTTGTTTTGATCCAGTAATATAATTTGCTGATCTCACAAGACAGAACCTGATTAAGCTCTGAGCATGTAGGGGCTGCATAATAAAGAGTAGAATCATCGGCAAACATAGTCAATATGGCCTTACTGAGTGCATATGGCATATCATTAGTAAAAATTGAAAATAAAAGGGGTCCGAGGCAGCTTCCTTGGGGGACTCCACAGTCTAGGGACTTACTACAAGATAATGCACCATTAAAATAAACTATTTGCGACCTCTCAGACAGATAGATTGTAAACCACTTGATTGCAGAGGAAGTAAAACCATAATTAATAAGTTTGGAAATCAAAATGTCATGGTCGATCACATCAAAGGCAGCACTGAAGTCAACCAGCTATCTGACATTTGTGTCATTGCAGTACAGGTGGAATGACCAGACCTATAATTTCAATTCAATTTTATTTTATTTGTATAGCGCCAAATCACAACAAAAGTTGTCTCAGGACACTTTCCATATAGAGCTGGTACAGACCAAGCTCTTTTATCTACAGAGAACCAACAATTCCCCCATGAGCAAGCACTTGACAACAGTGGCGAGGAAAAACTTCCTTTTAACAGACAGAAACCTCGGGCAGAACCAGGCTCTGGGTGGGCGGCCATCTGCCTCGACCGGTTGGGTGAGAGAGGGAGAGCAAGAGAGGGAGAGTGAGACAGACAGACAGACAGACAGACAGACAGACAGACAGACAGACAGACAGACAGACAGACAGAAATGCAGTCAGAGAGAGAGAGAGACAGACAGACAGACAGACAGACATGCATTCACAATAACAGTGACAGTGGATGTAATAACAGTAGTAGCAGTTGCAGTGGATGTCATGCAGGGCCAAGACAGGAGACGCAGCTGCAATCCACAATCCAGATTCAGCCACTGTGGAACCTGCGAGACGACAAAGCACAGAGACTCCGGGGAAAGAGCTGTGGTAGGACATGAAAGCGTGCAGATGGAGAGGGACAGAAGGACAGAGGAGCTCGGTGTATCTTTGGAGGTCCCCCGACAGTCTAATCCTATAGCAGCATAACTAGGGGGTGGTCCAGGACCAGCCTGAGCCAGCCCTAACTATAAGCTTTATCAAAAAGGAAAGTTTTAAGCCTACTCTTAAATGTCTGCCTCCCGGACAAAGACTGGAAGATGGTTCCACAGGAGAGGAGCTTGATAGCTAAATGCTCTGACTCCTGTTCTGCTTTTTGAGACTTTAGGAACCATAAGTAGACCTGCATTCTGGGAATGCAGTGTTCGAGTGGGGCAATAAGGTACTATGAGCTCTTTAAGATAAGAAGGTGCTTAGCCATTTATGGCTTTGTAAGTAAGGAGGAGAATTTTAAATTCTATTCTAAACTTCACAGGGAGCCAGTGCAAAGTGGCTAGTATTGGAGATATATGATCTCTCTTCCTGGTTTTTGTCAGAACACGTGCTGCAGCGTTCTGGAGCAACTAGAGAATATTCAGCAATGAATTTGGGCAGCCTGATAGTAAGAAATTGCAATAATCCAGCCTGGAAGTTACGAATGCATAGACTAGTTTTTCTGCATCATTTTGAGACAAAATATGCCTGATTTTTGCGATATTACGTAGGTGGAAAAAAGGCAGTCCAATAAGCATGTTGGAACATTGTAGTTAAATCATTGTGAGAAAAATAATCTTGCATTTGCTTAAATACAATCTTTTCCAATAATTTACTCAGAATAGGCAGAATGCTAATAGGCCTACTATTTGGACCACAGAATGTTGATTTTGTATCTTTGGGTAAAGGAATGATCTTGCCCTCCTTCCAAAGTTTTGGACACACGCCACTAATCAGACATCTGTTGAATATGTGACAGATTGGTTTAGAAATATGTACAGCTGATAATTTCAACAGCTTACTATCCAAGTTGTCCGTACCAGCAGACCCACCAACAGTCAAAGATCTCAGCAACATTTCCACCTGCACAACATTAACCTGATGAAATTCAAAATTACACTGTTTATCCTTCATAATATTTTTTTTTATCAGCTCATCGGAGTTGGAACTAACACTACAATCCATTTTCTTGTTTAGAAACCTTATTAACAAAATAATCATTGAAATAATTTGCTATCTGTGTTGGCTTAGTCAAATAAACTCAATTCAACAAAAGAAGTACATGTAGATTTTTTCCCCATGATTTCGTTGAGTACATTCCACATTTTCTTACTATCTGTGCCACTATCGGAGATTCTCTTTTGAAAATATTTTTTCTTTTTCACTCTGTTCACCTTGGTCACATGATTCCTTAAAGTACAATAAAGTTTTCTGTCTTCAAGAGAGCCAGAAAGAACAGCAACCTTTTTAGCCTCATCCCTTTCAGCCATCAAGCTCTTTAAATCAGTATCAACCCAGGGAGCACTTTTGGCTTTAACTGTATTTCTTCATAATGGGGCACAATGGCACATACCAAATCCCATTTAATGTTATCCAATTCATTTAGAAAATTCTCCTCATTAAATGCCCTATAAGTTCTTTTCATAATGATTTTAGGACAGGCTCTAGGTAGCTTTGTTCTCCTGGAGACAGCAACGCAGTTGTGGTCACTGAAGCCAGCTGTTACAGAAACGGGTGTTGAGCACATATCAGGATTATTAGTGTAAATATGATTGATACATTTTGATGTTAAAGATCTTGTACTATTGCTAGAATTTCTTGTGGGTTGATACATTAATTGAGATAAACCACAGGTGTCTGTCATAGATTTAAGCTTATTTTTCAGAGGACAATTATCAGATAGCCAATCAATATTTAGATCACCCAGCCAGTATAGCTCTGTTTTCCTCAGTCACTTTGTCCAGCATATTACATAAACTATTTAAGTACTCTATCCTGGCACTAGGTGGCCTGTAACAACAGCCAAGAACTATTGGTTTTAAATATGGAAGTTGTACCAGTAACCAACACTTCAACATCCTCAACCCTTAAGTCGTGTCTTGGTTTCACAGGAAAATGATCACGTATGTAAATAGACACGCCACCTCCAAACCTGTTTCGATCATGTCTATAAATTGGAAACTCCCCTTTATCAACATCTGAATTGTCTATGAAGCTGTCCAGATGGGTTTCAGAAATCATGAGTATGTCTATTTTGTTTAATTGCAAAAATAGAGAAAGGTCGTGAATTTTATTCCTCAGACTACATATATTAATATGTGCAAGGATTAAACCTTTATTTATACTGGTCATCTTAGTTGATGGTAAATAAATCAGATATTATAAAAATATGTATAATCTATTTGAACATGTACCATAAGTTGTTTTGTCATGATCAAGTAGGCTGCATCAGACTTATTGGTCTAGCACACAGACACACATGCATGTACACGAACACTACACTCGCAAAAAGATAAAATTGAACTTTAAAGCTCATTAGGCCAGTGAGTGACATTGTCCAGCCCTGGGGGTGATGATCAGTTTATCATACTTCAAGCTCGCTTTATCTCCTCTCTCTCTGGCAGCTTTCAACTTTGGCCACAGCTCTTTCCTCCTCAGTTGCACAGCTTCAGAGAAATCTTCGTTAATATAGATCTTTGTGCCCTTTAATTTCTTGGCAGAAGAAAGAATCAGCTCTCTGTCTTTAATGCGAAGAAGTTTGACAACAATTTTCCTTGGCCTTCCCCCCTCCTGGTACTGACCAAGCCTCTGGGCACGCTCAATGTCCATATTTGTTCCATCTAAGCCTAAGTCCTTAGAAAGCATTTGTCTCACCTTTTTCTCTGATTCACTCAAATTCTCTCCTTTCTCGTCAGCAATGCCATTGATGAAAATGTTTGTTCTCCTGCTCTGGTTTTCAATGTTGTTAGTTCCATCCATGATCAGCTGAATGAAACATTTGAAGTTGAATCATCCTTTGCAAACACATCCGACTCTTCATACAACATGTCACGAACCATCTTTTGTTCATCCTCTTCCAGATGTGACATGTCAACAGGTGGGTGCCATCTCTGTTTTGTATTGTCTGGTGTCTTGTGTTTGTCATTGGTTTGTTTTTGCTTGTCAGTGTTAAACTGAGCTGAACATGCATTTACAGTAGACTGAGATACTTGCTCTGAGTTAACTGGGGACAAGTTAACTGATCTCAATTCTGTAACTTCCTATAATGAACTTAATATTGTTCTCTTTGTGAGGTAGATGTCATGCTTTGTTGGATTGTTAACAGGGATTTTAACTATTTTTGTGGACCCACTTGGGACATCAACCAAGGCTGGAAACAGGTCTAATCCTTCAGGACAGTTACCCACTAGGCTGGGTTGGGAAAGTACTGTCCCACCCCTTGGCATTTCTCTGACTCTACACTTCACCTCACAAATCTGTCCTGCTGGAATGTTTACACCTTTCTTTCCTGTTTTCACATTACACTCTGGGGAAGTCTCATCAGGAGTCAAAATCTGGAGAGCAGAAACTAGAGCTTCAGCTGCACTCTCATCAATACTTAGAGCTTCTTTAAGTAAAGCAGAAATATCAGCCTCCCCTTTCTGTTCTGTCATAGTTTTAATTATTCCACCAATGACATTGCTGCCTAACAGGGGACAATTAACACTGTTGTGGCTGACTAACACTGGCACTTGTATGGTGACATGTCTGTGGGTTTCACTACAGACTTGGAGTTCAACATCGATCCATCCATCAAAGGGAACATCTGTGCCATTAGCTGCAGTAATGTCTAAATGCTGGTCAGAAAGAAGGGATTCAAGTGGTTGAATCTGGATGTTGGGGAGTTCTCTATTGACCCATGCTCTCCCTACCATAGTCACTTGAACTCCTGAATCGAGTAACATCTGAAGGGGAACTCCATTCATGGCACACAAATCCATGCACCTTTTCCCGATGAGCTGTGCAATGTGTTTTCTTGGTGATGGTGGTGGTTGGCATTTTGTGTTTGTTTTCACAGGGTTGGTTGTTTTTGGGTTGGTGGCTGGTGTTGGGGACATCTCAGCTGTCACAGTCACTGGCTGTCCCTCTCCAGTGACCTCAGTCCGTTTCCCAAAAACTTCCTTTGAAGACAGCCGATGGCACGGTGTCCAGTCTGGCCACATACAAAACAGTGGGAACAGCTTACCTTGCTCTGCTGTACACAGTCATTACATCTGCCTCTTTTATCCGTTGTCAGTGCCTGTGGACGAGCTGTGGGTGAGCAGGAGTCCCAGGTGTCACACTATTAGTAGGTTTCACCATTTGTGCCAGATGCTTGGTTAGTGAGGACACCTGTGCAGTCAGTTCTTTAAAGTGCCCTGAACAAGTTTCTTATCATAGTTAAACTCAGCACCTCGTTGTCCTGACTCAAAGAGAACACACTGCTTCAAACCCATTATTCTGTACAGAAACTGCTGTGGACTCTCTTTTTCTTGTTGCTTAGCATTACTCAACTCTTGGAAAAGTTCAGTACTATTTTTGTCCCTGATATGTGCAAGGAGAAACCGCTTTAACTCCTCAACAGTTAGATCACTTTTGTTTAGCAGCATCTCTCTAAATGTACCCGGTTTGATGATTTTAATCACTGTACGTATTACCTCTGACTCAGTAAAACCTTCTTGTAAACCTTCATCAATTAGTTTACACAGACAACTGTATGACATTTCAGAGCTAACATCAGAAATCTGTCCACTATGTAACTTGATCTCTCTGTGAGGAAGAAGAGCTGCAACATCAGTAAACTTAAGAGACTGGCCCTACCAGAAGAAACACCAGCAAAACCAGCTGAGGGAGGCTTGGCTGATATTGGAAAGGTGGGATTTCCTGCTTACACAACACTGTCTCTTCCTGCAGGCGACTGTGGTGTGTGAAGGTCTTTTCTCACTGAAGGTGGGTTCATGTGCACATCTGTGTCCATGGGTAAGTGTGACGCGACAGAAATGTCTGTGGTGGCTGAAACTGGGCATCTGGCAGGTTGGTTGTGGTCACGAAGAGGTGGAGTGGAACATCCCTGCAGCTGAGTTGTTGAACCTTCTTTCTCAAGAGTTGCCATCTGTATAGCTCCAGTTGCCCCTGCGTCCATAGCCATCAGATCACTCAACATGTCATCGAGGAGGAGGAGCTGAGACATGCCTCCATCCTCCAGGGCAACCAATTTCTCACTTCTGACATAGTCGACAATCAGGTCATACAGTTCTGATTCACTCAGGTCATCAACATTACCAATCACACTGCCATCATCTATCGAACTCACAACTTGCAGCAGCTGACTTGCACTCAAATCAGCAAGTCTCTTTTGGATTTTGCCCGCCCAGGGGTTGACAGTGGCCATGATCACGTAGTAACAGGTAACTTCTGCTCTCTGGATGACATAGTAGACTGTAGCCTTCCCTAAAGCTTCAAATACTGGACATGTTGTCAAGGCACTCGCTTCACCAGGCAGCAACACTACAGGATCCCAGACAAGCCCCCAGTTGTTACCGGCGCCAGACCTAGGGGAAATCTGGGCCGATAGACAAGGTCCACAGGAAAGGGTGCACTGTGGATTAATCAGAGAGAGAGGACACAAGTTGGTGTCTTGCTCCTGCTGTTGCTCATTTAATTTTAGAGCTGCGCATGAGCAGAGCGGTTATACAATTCTCCCTACAGTATCCACAGTGGCAGAGTATCACCATCTATTAACATGTTTAAGTATCACCTTTAAATGTTAAATCAGTTTAAATATTTAACAACAACAAAAAAAAAAATATATATATAGGGGGTGTCCGTTTCCAAAAGAAAATGAGCATGTAGCCTTTCCAATCTACTACACAGTCAAATTTGTCTCAAGTTCAGACTTACATCATAATTAAGAAAGAAAGAAAGAAAGAAAGAAAGAAAGAAAGAAAGAAAGAAAGAAAGAAAGAAAGAAAGAAAGAAAGACATCATTTTATTAGTCACAAGTCACACACAGAGTTACAGGGGGGAAACTGCACACGCCATGCATTTTTGTGAAATTCTTTTCTCCACATTTATCCCATCCCGGCAAGTCCTTCCTCCGCGGCAGACCAGGAGCGGTGGGCTGGCAGCCGACAGCGGCGCCCAGGGAGCCCGTTCTCTTTTGTCACTATTGGTCAGGTGGTGATCTTCTTGCATGTTTTTTTTTCCACGTGTTTTTTATGTGTTTCATGTCTTTCGTTTTTTTTGTAAGACGGTCAAGTTTCATTAAGTTTCTCACTACAAGGGGGCGCTATAGTTAATAGAAAAAAGAGAAATATAATAGAGAAAATATAGAAATATAGAAAATTGCACAATATCGGTACTAATGACACAGTAAAATGAAGCAAAGAGGAGTGCAAGGATGGGGGAAAAGGTGGGGAAAGACAGAAAAAGAAAGGAAGGGACATGCACAAAGAAACAAAATAACAAAAAAAAGCTTCTCAGATTATTTTTGTTTCTGGAAGACTCTCACAGCATTACATTCACAAAGTTTGTTCATGTTGAAACTGTTAAGCATGTTTTGAAAGGTGGTTTGAAAGGTACAGTGGTCATTTATGATCCTCTGTCCATATTACCATAGAGAGTAATAGAGAATTCTGAGAATTTTCTTGGGAGATGAACATGAAATGCATGGCTAACTCAACGGGCAGTTCAATAGTTACTAAACTAATAATCAGTTTGAAACACATCCATGGAGTTCTTTGGGCTGTAGTACATAGATAAGATAGATAGATAGTGCCCACTCTTGTTTTTTGAAGGAGGCTGGAGTTTTAAGAGCCATAAGCTGTAGTAAGTGGTCTAAAAATGTATTTGTTGCCAGTCTGATGAACAGTTAATATCAGTCACATACTGACAGAAACACCCCCCTGTGCAATAACCCTGTAATACTAAACATCCACTGTACCTAAAAATAATAAATTCTCAAATTTGTAAGGCAAGGAAAGGCAAGGCAAATTTATTTGTATAGCACAATTCATGCACTAGGCAATTCAAAGTGCTTTACAGAAGCATAAAAATACATTAAAACTACAAATTATAGTTTAAATCAGTGGTAGACAAATCACACAACTCTATTACTTGAGTCGAAGTACTCCTGGTCAAATAATACTCCAATAAGTACTCCTGGTCAAATAATACTCCAATACAAGTAAAAGTTGTTCTGTCAGATTTTTATAAAAAGTAACAGTAGTGTGTGTCACTCGAGTTGAAAAACCAACTGCAAGCACAGACAATTTCATTTAAAATGTTTACAGTATCTGGAATTAAACAAATGTTTATGTGGTGTTTTTTACCAGGTACAGTTTGTGCATGGTAAAAATCGATGGTAATCTTTATTCAGCTTGGAAAATCTTGGAACGACTTCAGATATGGCCATGCTCTGGTGATGAGGAACTGCATCTTATTGGCTGTAACCATCATTGCCACTGCCAAATTCTGACTGAACTGTATGTATGTATGTATGTACGTGTGTATGTAGCAATCAGTTCAAAATTACTGACAGGCAGAAAAGGAATACTAGGTGGCTGTAGCTCAGGAGGTAGTGTGGTCATCCACCAATCAGGTTGGTGGTTCAATCCCTGGCCTTGGCATTCATCCTTGGGCAAGATACCGGACTCCAAAAAATTGCCCCTGATGCTGTGCCATATGTACACCGCTTTAGATAAAAGCGTCTGCCAAATGACTAATTGTACTTCAGTGTGGTTTTTTCTGTGACATAGAATATAGCCCAAGTCAAAAGTACAACAATTTTATTTCAAATGCAGTGGAGTAAGAGTCCGGGTTCAATTCCTGCCCCCAACGTGTCCTCCACCATGCTTCTGGTGCCTGCTGCTCGAGGAAAAAGGGCCTCTCTGTGTGGAGTTTGCATGTTCTCCCCGTGCTCACCAGGGGTATCCTCCAGAAAAATACCCCCAGCAAAAACATGCAAGAAGATCACCACCTGACCAATGGTGACGACAAAGTAACTGGTCCAGACTCCTGGTCTGCTGCGGAGGAAGGACTGACCAGGATGGGTCAAAAGCGGAGAAAGAACTTCATATATACATGGCGTTTCCCCCCCTTACTCTGCAAGTTGTGTTGATTGTGACGAATAAAGGATGTCTTCTTCTCCTCTTCGTCTTGTATATTTTTATGTCATCTTTCTCTTGTTTACTGTTCCTAATTATTATATCAGCATTAATATAAACAGTGAATAATTACCCCCTGTATGTGCGATACGATTTGTTGTGTTAAATGTACAATAAAACGTTACAGTTACAGCAGTAACACATTGCAGCTTTAGAAGAAAAATGTTGACATGATCTCAGTATAGGTGTATAGACGCCCATGGTGAGCGGCTCACGCCAAACAGTTAATGGAGCGCACCCAAATCTAATTGGCGATAGTCTGTGTGACGTTTACGGAAGTAAGCGGACCAGATTCGTCTTACCGGGTGTAAAACAAGGTGAGCATGTTTTCAGAATTTCTTTCAAGTGAGCAACAACGTACAGTCAGCGTTGGAAATGTAAACCTTACTTGAGAAAACGTGTGTCCTATGTTCAAGTGTAAACACAGCGCAGTCACATGGAGTTCAACTATGCGATACTGCTGTCAGGGTTACCAACTGCTCAGCCAGGCCCGGAGTGGCTAACCGGGACAATTCCCGGTGGGCCGGTCCGATGTTTGGGTCGTGAGGGCCGGCGTTCACTTTTTTCTTTTGGCCGGTGTTCAGTCATGTCGCTGGTTTGATCATGTATTCTGCTACCGCTGTCCCTGGGCCGCCTTCGCCCCCATTGGCAGCGTTTTTTTTTTGTTTTTTTTTGGTTTGTTTGTTTGTTTGTTTGTTTTTTGCAGACGCACCCTGACGTAACACGTCCGTTCACTCGGTCAGTGGTGTTTGAAAGATGGAAAATACGAAGAGCAAAGGTGGCGCGGAGAAGGCAAGAATTAAAAAGAGGAAAACTCTGGAAACAGACGCAGCCAAATGTGCTAAAATTGGCAACATTTTCAGTAAAACGAGCTCGCGATTGGAAACGACAAATGAGGATGATGAAACGGGCACGGCGAGATGTTAAACTTTGCCTGCAAACCACCGTTCAAGTTAAATAATTATCATGTCAATGAATTGTGCAGCGTCGTGGCATATAACATAACGTTATTTAAATTCTAATATGATGCGACGCCACATAACTGGGAAACTTTGTCTTGTAGCCCGTCAGAGTCAGAAGCAAGACCCAGCACCGAGCACCAGCCATGAGCCCACAAGTCCAGAGTGGGCAGGTAGGATTGCTGGTTGAGTGAATATTATTACAATTAATAGAATGAAGAGTATAGTGTAGACCTGCTCTATATGAAAAGTGCCCTGAGATGCTAGATGATTCAGCACTACTTTAATGAAACTGACCTGAATTGAACAGAGGGCTTTGTAAAAAGGGTGAGATTTGTGCTGAGAATTATGACCATTTTTAATATGTGATTTAGTGTTGGAAGCAGAGCCAGGAGCCAGTAGTGATGAGGGGATTGCTCCTGTCAGTATGGAAGGAGCAGGTGAGCTGTTGTAACAGAGTGTATGAACAAGCAAGCATTAGTTGCAATATAACCACTTTCTATGCCCAAACGAACACTTATTTGTACAGAATATAGATTCAGATATTGTTGAAAAAGATGTGTTGTAAAGAATAATGTTGAGGTTGTGCACTCATGTTGATATAAATCTACATTGTGAAGCAACCCTCACTTGCACTGAATTGGAAATATTTTAATAAAATACACTCAATTACAAGGCTTTACATAACAGTGCGCTGTTGTAGACTTAAAATGTATACATGATTTTAATAATAATCGGTCGTGATCTAAAGTGGGCCAGTCTGAGGCATGAAACTCCAGGGCTGAAAATGAGTCCCACTCCGGCCCTGTGCTCAGCTCATCTTTGTCTTGAGATTCTGATTTTTTTTTTTTTTTTTTTTTGTGGAGTGGATGATTTATGATGTGTGGCATATCCGCTGTAAATGCACAGCTTCATGCAAGTTTTGGTTTATGTATGTGTGTGTGCTCTTTAACTCTTAAATATACACACGTACACACACACACACACACACACACACACACACACACACACACACACACACACACTTACGCTCCTTGGTTTTGCTACACCTGATCTCGACAAAATGTAAAGATGCTGTAATTCAAATCATGGAAGTAATCTACACAAAACATTGCTTTTTTTCAGTCTTTTTGCATAAATGAAATAAATAAATGAGCACGTTTATGTTTTTGGTTAACGGTGAACTGAACGTGTCAGTTTGCAACCCCAGACTGTCAAAAATATCGACGGTGGTCTCTGTGACGTCACCTGCAGGTTACTGATAAGTGAGAGCTCAGTGACAGTGGCTCCACCCTTTGCCATTTTAGCTGTTTAAAACTGTCAGACAAATGTAGTGCCTTTAAAAACTACAATATTTGCTTCTGAGCTGTAGTGGCGTAGAAGTGTAAAGTTGCATAAAATGGAAATAGTTAAATAACAGTACAAATACCTTGAAATTGTAATTAAGTACAGTATTTGAGTAAATATACTTACACTCCACTACTGACAAGGGCATGTAGGAGATCTGCAGCCTTTGCAGCTAATTTAAAAAAAAAATTGCTCAATTGGATTTAGGTTAGAGGAACATGAAGGCCAGTCAATGGCATCAATGCCTTCATCATCCAGGAACTACCTACACACTCTGGGCACATGAGGAGGGGCATTGTCTTGCAGCAGAAGGAACCCAGGGCCCACTCCACCAGCGTAAGGTCTGGCAATCCCTCTGAGAATTTCATCCCGGTACCTATCAGCATTCAGGGTACCATTGGCTATGACATGGAGTTCTGTGCAACCCCTCAAGGATATGCCAGACCATCACTGACCCACTGCCAAACCGGTCATGCTGGATGATGTTACAGGCAGCATAACATTCACGTTCACCACAGTGTCTCCAGACTCCAGTGAAGAGAGCAGGGCACCAGTGGCAGACCTGCCAATTCTGGTGTTCTCTGATGAATGCCAATCGAGCTGCATAGTGCTGAGTTGTGAGCACAGGTCCCACTAGAAGACGTCTGGCCCTCATGCCACCCTCATTGAGTCTGTTCCTGACAGTCATTTTGTAGGACTCCTGCTGCTGGGTTGATGACCTTCTACAGCCATGGCCAGCTCTCCTTGTGTAATGGCTGGTCCCCTGGTATCTCCTTCATGCTCTTGAGACTGTGCTGGGAGACACAGCAAACCTTCTTGCGACTGCATGTATTGATGTCACCTTGGAGGAGCTGGACTTTATACTTTATACATTACACTGTGATGATTAAGTGAGCAGTGTATAAAGGGGAAGTGGTTTGTGCCATGTCTTTATGCAAGAAGGCATCGCTCTTCTTTAGTATCTTTATCTATTTATTTCACATGTTCTCGTGTAACATTTAATTTTTTTCACATTTCTATTCTACTCTTTCACATGCACAATAATGATGACTCATAATAACCAAAACTTCTCAGTCAAAAGAAATAATAAAAGTGATTTAATCAATGTCAATCAAAACACAAATGCCTGCCTTGTATAACATAAATTGTATAAAAAGAAATGTAACAGTTCATTACTGCTTCTTCAAGACACACTGCACCCTTGGCAAAGAAGAATAACGTGCAATGTCAACCAACATGCCAAGCAATTTTGTATTTATGTTGGCAAAACTGATGAGTTATATTCATTAAAGAAAATTGCCTGTGAATATTCTCATTCATCCAGGTCATTGTAAGCTTCAGGGCATTTAATCATTCGCAACTGGACTTTGTCAGTTTGTCTTGGAAGACGTTTTGCCTCTCATCCGAGCAGGCTTCATCAGTTCATGCGCACCAGACTAGATAGGACAGCTCTAGTCTAATGAAATGGTGTTAGGTTCAAGTATTTATCCTCTGAGTGAGGCCAACCCCCAAAACCAAGGATGGTATCACTCTATTGTGAGGCAAACGATCCCCCATTAAGGCGGGGTAGGGTGCAACCCTTAGGTTCTGAAACTCATTATTGGCTGTGTTGTTTCACTGTTTGATTTTTCTGAAAATCACACTGAAAATTAAAAAGAATTTCACTATACGTTATGTTTTGTATGATTATGTGACAGTAAGCTTGATTTGATTTTAAATGATGCTGCACGGTGGTGCAGGAGGTAGTGCGCATGCCTCACAGCAAAAAGGTTGCCGGTTCCATCCCCGGGCAGGGCCTTTCTGTGTGAAGTTTGCATGTTCTTCCCGTGCATGCATGGGTTCTCTGCGGGTACTCCAGCTTCCTCCCACAGACCAAAAACATGCTCATTAGGTTAATTGGTGACTCTAAAATTGCCCCTAGGTGTGAGTGTGAATGGTTGTTTGTCTTGTGTGTTGCCCTGCGATTGACTGGCGACCGGTCCAGGGTGTACCCTGCCTCTCGCCCGTTGACAGCTGGGATAGGCTCCAGCCCCGCCCCCCCCCCAACCCCGAAAGGGATAGGCGGTATAGAAAATGGATGGATGGATGGATGATTTTAAATGGCCATCGCCTGTGTTGAGTATGGGTTAATGAAAAATACAAATGAGATATCATATAGTATATACCAAGTATATACAGTACCAAGTTTAATGCATATAATATATATGTATAAAGAACTACATTTCATTCTCAACTGCTAGAGAATTTATTTTCAGTTATTTTTTAAATGAGGACAATGTCATTACAGATGATTCGTAGTTCTCTGTCAGAAAAGTTCACGTATACATATTTCCACTAAACTGACCAGATCAGTGTCTGTCTGTGCTGTCTTACAGTGCAGTAAGCAAAGATGAGGGTTTCCACCGCTCAACTACAGCAGCTCACCATCTTCACCACTGTGCTGACCGGTGGAGGGATTGGCACCATGTACTACCTGCAGCAGAGTGAGTACAAATTATCTCTGTGGGTGTGTGTTTTATGTTAACTATCTCCAGGACTTCCACTTCAAATGGATTCACATAGTGTCCAAATGGTAAATGGACTGCATTATATAGTGCTTTTCTACCATCATCTTAATGCTTTACAGCTGGCCTCTCATTCACCCATACTCTTGCACACACAAACACATTCCGTGTGCTTTCCATTAAACCCACACATAGGACATTTCTGATTATTGAAAAATCCATAACCATTACTTAAAATGTGCAGGTCTCCAGTGGGCCGAACTACATGATTCAAACCTAAGCTATAGCGAGGCCTGAGGCACCAGCAAGTGGGTGACGATCTTGTTGGATAGAAAACATTATTTTCATTATGATATATAGGAAAGCTCATTTAATTCAACTTGCTTTCGCAAAGACCCTGACCAAGAAATGCAAGACAGAGTGGAAAGACTCTTTAGAAAGGCACAGGCAGAGGTGTAGTAAGTAGGCCACAATCATATGAGTCCCCTATTACAGCCTTTTTTGCCTTAAAATTATTGGATCCTTTTCAGTGTATGTTTGTCAGTGTCGAGAAATAGATATGTGACAATAGAATAAAATGTGCCCTGAGCTGTATGTGTTGCAGTCTTGCTTGATTGAAATGTAGTGCTGTCTGTGGTGCTGATACAGCTGTCACAATGTTGCTGTTTTAATGAATTTGTCTTGCAGTAATAAGATAAGATGAAATAAGATAAAACTTTATTGATCCCTTGCCAGGGAAATTAAGTCATAAAGTATTAGAGATAGGCAAAAGCAGTGGCATAGAAGGATCAAGATAAAAAAGGATACAGGACGAAAATCAGCTATGTATACATCGTTGATTTTTTATATATTACGTACAGATTGTTGAATGATCCCATTACTTGTTCCTTGGTCGGTTTTACTCCATTATTCCACGGGTGTTCTTTTATATTTCAAGGGTGGGTTTTTACTTTATTTTGTGGCCATTTGTCCACAAAACAAAGACAAAAAAAGGGCTTCTTAAAATATCCAAAAACTCAAGAAAAAATTCAAAATTGAAACTTTCAGAAGGCCATGGATGCACTGGGTTGGTTAGGTTTACACACACTAACAGAGAATTCAAGGCCAGGTTCCACGTTGTGTGTGTGTGTGTGTGTGTGTGTGTGTGTGTGTGTGTGTGTGTGTGGTAAAAACCCATTTCCCTCTCCCAGTACCAATCACCTGACTCCAACCTGGCCACCCCATTACCTGCTGTGCCTGACCCTGTGCCCCCTAGTGGTGATACAAACAACAGCAACAACAAAAAATATCTATAGAATAAACTAATGACAATAAACCAATGAAATAGCTCCTACACTCCGGCCCCTAATTGTACAAAATATAAACACAATTACACAAAATACATTTCAATGGAGCTATGAGTAAACATTCTTGTTAATGGGTCTTGTCTTCTTTAAAACTTCTATGAAGAAAGAAGTCCCTCAAGGTCACAAAGGTCTGTTTGCCTCCAACAGCAAACAGACCTTTGTGACAGGCCTTTCTAGTATACTGTTCTTTGTTTGGAGTTGCACAGTGCGCACAAGGCCTTTAGCGTCCGGTTTAGCCTCCAAAACTTTGTCCATCATCCAGGAGTTTCTGGGAGCTGTAGAGTCTGCAATGAGGACACTGTCCCCAGGAATGAGGTTTCTCCTTTCTTTGGACCATTTCTGTCTCTCTTGCATCATAGTCAAGTATTCAGAAATCCAACGCTTCTAAAAGAGGTCAGCTTAATACTGAACTTGCCTCCCTCTACTTCTGATGTAGATCATTTGGTTCAAAAAGTCCAGGTGGTAACACTGGTTGTCCTTTTAAGAGAAGGGTGTGATTAGGTGTTAAAGCCTCCAAGTCGTCTTTCATCAGAAACTTTAGTGATGGGTCTGCTGTTCAAAATAGCTTCCACCTCACACAAGACCGTTTGCAAGCCTTCATCATCAAGTGTTTGTTGGTGGAGAACAGAAGTGAGCACTCCCCTCACTGAGTGAATCAGGTCCTCCCATACACCACCATGATGAGATGCTGCTGGAGGATTAAAGGTCCAAGTCACTCCATCTTGTACAAGAGCACCTTGGATCTTGTTGTGATTCAAGTCGGCTTGAGCTTCCTTCATTTCTCTGTTGGCTCCAACAAAATTTGTGCCGTTATCAGATCTCAACTTGATACCTGTCCTCTTCTGCAAATAAATCTTCGAATGGCATTTATACAAGAGTCTGTATCCAGTGTGTATGCTACATCTAGATGCACAGCTCTACTGGTGAAGCAGGTGAAGATAATTCCATACCTCTTGAGAAAAGTTCTTCCTCTTTTGACGCTGATGGAACCAAATTAGTCTACCCCCACATTGGTAAACGGTGCTTCATCAGGTAAGACTCTCTCCTTTGGTAAGTTTGCCATCTTTTGCTCAACAACCTTTCCTCTATGACGTCTGCATGTGACACATTTGGATATGTCCTGCACTGGCAGACGTATGCTGTGAATTTCAGTTAAATATGGCCTGCATTGGCAGAGACACATGCTGTGAATTTCAGTTAAATATGGCCTGCATTGGCAGATGAATTTGTGTTGGTTTTTTTTTTTTTTTTTTTCAATTTAGATTGATTTGGCCTCTTATGTTTGTGCTGTTTACTGTGTGTATACAAGCTTGAAGGGAGGCTACTGCATCCATTCGTTTGTCTGTTCATTTGTTGTGTACGGATTCGTCCTGCATTTATTTCAATGTGCATTCATATGGCGTGTATTATATACAGACCTTTGAATGTGTATTTATTCTTGTGTTGTATAATATGCTTTGATTCTGTGCTTTCCATCTTGTAGAGTCACTGTGTGACTTCAGTTTTGAAAGGAACTGATGCTTTGATTTATCCTTATGCTTTGATGTGTAATTTTATTTATATTGGATGTGTATATATAGTCTATGGGAAACTGTCTATGTAATGATTACAACATCATCTAAAATCATCATTTATCTACAATGATTAAAATTAATGAAATTAATTAAAATTGAAATTAATGATGCTTAAGTTTTGTGTTAATGTTAAAATAATGACAGTGGATCTAGTTGAATATGATAATAATGTGTAGTGGGCAGTGGAATAATTATTGGTTTCCGTTTGTGATGACTGCTGACTGAGATAAGGGATGAGGTTAAATAGATCTTGGAACTTAGCCTGGTCTGGAGCAGGCTAGCTCCACAGAATAAGTCTCCATGGTAACTTATCCCATAACATATCCCACTTTCCACTATCCTGTTTTTGTGCAACTGGATCACGGATAAGTTGAGCCAGGATAATCAACATATCCCGGCTTAATCCCTTATCCTATTTTTGTGCAACGGGGCCCTGGTAACAGTTGACAATTCAGTGATGTTCCTTTGTATCCTGCTCCGCAGTCAAACACCACTCTCAACTTTCCTTTCCTGGGGTGATACACTCCGTGGTGTGGAATATACCAGACCTCTCCATCATTCTGGTCCAGCTCTTCTGCTGGAACAATCTCAGCATAGCCTTGATCGATTACATCACTGAGAAAGGATGTATATTCCTCTTTAAATTTTTCATTTTTTCCAAACTTCCTCTTCAGGCTCTTTAGGCACTGTTCTGCAATACAGCAGTTGTTTGGTAAGATGGAGTTTTCATGCCTGAAAGGTAAGTCAAGGGTGTAATGTCCTTCTTCCAGCGCTGCTGAGTTGTGAGCAGTATTCATGAACTTGATGTCTTCTCTTGACATTTCAGCCTGTTCCTCTGATGACCTCTCACTGAAATCGTGGTTATATTGATTAAACAGCATCTCTTCAATATTTGCAACAGAGATTTGATTGGTGGTTACAGCAGAACAGCCATTTTCTTTCGTGATGTCACTTCCACCACGAAGTGGACCATTAAGAACCCATCCTATTTTGGTTCTCACTGCATAGGGTCCGCCTCCCTGGCTGTTAACCAGTAGCCATGGTTCCATCACTTCAGAGGCATCACTTCCAATGAGCAAGTCGATGTCAGAGTCAATTTCATGGAGTTCATTATCCCTCAAATATGGCCATTGATCAACATCTTCCTGCTTGGAAATACTGAGCTTGGTCACAGGCATGCATTTTTGTGTAAAAACATCAGGCCATTCAATGAAATCATTCTTGTCCAATCCAGACACTGCCAAATCTGATATCACATGACTGTCCACAGTCTTTTCTTGATGCATCCATCCATCCATTGTCTATGCCCGACTATCCCTTTCGGGGTTGCAGGGGGCTGGAGCCTATCCCAGCTGTCATTGGGTGAGAGGTGGGGTACACCCTGGACCGGTCACCAGCCGATCGCAGGGCAACATATATATAGACATTCACGCTCACACTCACACCTAAGGAGGGTTAGAGTCACCAATTAACCTAATGAGCATGTTTTTGGTCTGTGGGAAGAAGCCGGGAAGAACATGCAAAGAACATGAACATGCCCCACCCGACCCGGGGATCGAACCGGCAACCTTTTTACTGTGAGGCACGCGCACCACCGTGCTGCACCACCGTGCTGCACCACCGTGCTGCACCACCGTGCTGCACCACCGTGCTGCACCACCGTGCTGCACCACCGTGCTGCACCACCGTGCTGCACCACCGTGCTGCACCACCGTGCTGCACCACCGTGCTGCACCACCGTGCTGCCCTCTTTTCTTGACCCATTGTTCTTAAAAGAATGTGAGTTCTTTGTCTGCTTACATTCAACCTTTGAGCCAGACTATTTGTGCAAAATGTGCCAGAGCTGCCGGGGTCCAAGAAGGCGTAGGTCTGCAACACCTTGTCACCCTTTTGACACTTGACACTATTCCGTCAGCGGTAATGACACCCGGTTACGGCTATCGGAGGTCACTAAAATTAATGTGGAATCGGTGTGTACATATGCAAAAATGATGTCGGACTCCGTAGTTTCCTCTGGACCCCTGCCAAATCTGACCGGTGATGATATGTTTAGCCACATGTCATCGTTCAATCGCTGGCTGTCGAGGTGGTGTCCAGCAAACGGTGTGGGCTTCATTGATAATTGGCAGACTTTCTGGTCTGATTACGAGAGACAGCACCCATCCCACTTTGGAGGGAGCAGCTCTCATCTCTAGAAATTTGACCGATTTCATTTATGAACTTAACCCCTGACAACTCAGAGTTGAGACCAGGAGGCAGAGCTGCAGTCCAACATGCTTCTCTGTGCCTCCATTAGAGCAGTTACCCACCCAACACTCCATAGAGACTGTGTCTGGCCCTCGACTACATAAACTAAGTAAACCAAAAGTACAGAGAAGAGGAGTTAAACATAAAAATCTAATTAAAACAACCACTGCAATAGTACAACAAGATAGGAGAATTAAATGTGGACTCCTTAACATCAGATCTCTGTCCTCTAAAGCTGTTTTAGTAAATGAGTTAATATCAGACCATAATATTGATTTATTTTGTCTGACTGAAACCTGGCTGTGTCCTGAAGAGTATGTGAGCCTAAATGAAGCCACTCCTCCAAGCCATATTAATACTCACATTCCTTGAGGCAACAGCAGAGGAGGTGGCGTTGCAGCCATTTTTGACTCAAGCCTTTTGATCAACCCTAAATGTAAACTCGACCATAACTCATTTGAAAGCCTTGTTCTCACTCTTTCTCATGAAAAATGGTGCACAGGGCAGCCAGTTTTATTTGTTATAGTATACCGCTCTCCTGGTCCTTACTCCGAATTTATAGGTGAGTTCTCAGAGTTTCTATCAGGTTTAGTCCTTAAAACAGATAAAGTAATTATTGTAGGTGACTTTGATGTACATGTCGACGTTGATAATGACAGCCTTAGCACTGCATCTATCTCAGTATTAGACTCAGTTGGCTTCCATCAGAATGTACATGAACCGACTCTTTCTCGTTCTGAGAATTCACAGAATCCTCTTTTCATAACTTTTGTATTCATATTACCAGACTACCAGCCAGTAGGCAAAAATTCTTATACCAGACTCCTGTCTGATAGTGCTGTAGCTAAATTTAAGGATATGATCCCATCAGTATTTAATTCAATGCCATGTCTCAATACAACAGAGGATTCCTATGCTAACATTAGTCCCTCCCAGATTGACTACCTGGTTGATAGTGCTACAGGTTCATTGCATGACACTTGACTCTATTGCTCCCCTAAAAAAGAAGATAATTAAACAGAGGAGGTTAGCTCCATGGTATACTCCTCAAACCCACAAATGAAAGCAAACTTCACAGAAAATAGAAAGGAAATGGCGTTCTACCAATTTGGAAGAATTTTGGTTCGCCTGGCAAGACAGTCTTAAAATATACAGGAAAGCCCTGCACAGTGCCAGGGCAGCCTATTACTCTGCACTAATAGAGGAAAATAAGAACAATCCCAGGTTTCTCTTCAGCACTGTAGCCAGGCTGACAGAGAGCCATAATTCTGTTGAACCATGTATTCCTTTAGCTCTGAACAGTAATGACTTCATGAGCTTCTTTAATGATACAATTCTAACTATTAGAGACAGAATTCATCGGCTTCTGCCGTCAACAGGCACTGTTTCGTCTTCAAACATAGAAACCGTAGAAACTACGGAAACTTACTCAGCCTGTCGCAGTTTTAGACGGTTTTACTCCTGTTGACCATCACCAACTAATTTCAAAAATTTCATCATCAAAATCATCAACCTGTATTTTACATCCCATCCCGACTAAGCTGTTTAAAGAAGTATTACCTTCAATTGACTCTTCAGTATTAGACATGATCAATCTGTCTTTAGCAACAGGCTACGTACCACAGTCCTTTAAAGTAGCTGTGATAAAACCGCTACTTAAAAAGCCTACTCTTGATCGAGGGGTTTTAGCCAACTACAGACCGATATCCAACCTTCCCTTTCTCTCAAAAACTCTTGAGAAAGCAGTTGCCAATCAGCTGTGCGACTTTCTAAACAATAATAGTTTATTTGAAGATTTAGAGTGCATCATAGCACAGAGACAGCACTGATCAAAGTTACAAATGACCTTCTAATTGCATCTGATAAAGAATTTGTCTCTGTGCTACTCTTATTGGATCTTAGTGCTGCATTTGACACCATTGACCATGGTATTCTATTGCAGAGACTGGAACTCTTCATTGGCATTAAGGGAACTGCGCTAAGCTTGTTTAAATCCTACTTGTCAGATCGCTCTCAGTTTGTACATGTTAATGACGACTCCTCTGTGCTCGATAAAGTCAGCTTTGGAGTTCCGCAGGGTTCTGCACTTGGACCAATTCTATTCACCTTATATATGCTTCCTTATCAGGAAGCACTTAATAAATTTTCATTGCTATGCAGATGATAGCCAACTGTATTTATCAATGAAGCCAGAAGAAACCAGTCAGTTAACAAGACTACAAGCCTGGATGACCTGCAATTTTCTGATGCTAAACTCGGACAAAACTGAAGTTATAGTAGTAGGCAACAAGCATCTTAGAAAGTCACTTTCTGATGACATAGCAGTTATGCACGGCATTGCTCTGGCCTCCAGCACCACTGTAAAGAATCTGGGAGTTATCTTTGACCAGGACATGTCCTTTCACTCCCATGTAAAACAAAATTCCAAGGACTGCCTTTTTTCACCTATGTAATATCGCAAAAATCAGGCATATTTTGTCTCAAAATGATGCAGAAAAACTAGTCCATGCATTCTTAACTTCCAGGCTGGATTATTGCAATTCCTTACTATCAGGCTGCCCAAATTCGTTGCTGAATATTCTCCAGTTGCTCCAGAATGCTGCAGCACATGTTCTGACAAAAACCAGGAAGAGAGATCATGTTTCTCCAATACTAGCCACTCGCACTGGCTCCGTGTAAAGTTTAGAATAGAATTTAAAATTCTCCTCCTTACTTACAAAGCCAGAAATGGCCAGGCACCTTCTTATCTTAAAGAGCTCATAGTACCTTATTACCCCACTCGAACACTGCGTTTCCAGAATGCAGGTCTACTTATGGTTCCTAAAGTCTCAAAAAGCAGAACAGGAGTCAGAGCATTTAGCTATCAAGCTCCTCTCCTGTGGAACCATCTTCGAGTCTTTGTCCGGGAGGCAGGCACTGTCTCTACATTTAAGAGTAGGCTTAAAACTTTCCTTTGATAAAGCTTATAGTTAGGGCTGGCTCAGGCTTGTCCTGGACCAGCCCCATAGTTATGCTGCTATAGGATTAGACTGTCGGGGGACCTCCAAAGATACACCGAGCTCCTCTGTCTTTCTCTCCCTCTCCATCTGCACGCTTTCATGTCCTACCACAGCGTGTTACTAACTTACGCCACATTTCCACTATCGTGGCTTGACTCGACTCGACTCTACCCGGTTGTTTTGTGTTTCCATTAGGGATAGTACCTGGTACCCGATACTATTTTTAGTACCTGCTCTGGCGAGGTTCCAAGCGAGCAGAAGCGATACTATATGCGTGACGTCAACAACCTGTCGGCCACTGATTGGCCAGAGAGTGTCGTCACGGGTCTGCGACGTCCAACACCGGAAAAACAATCCCGCCTCCTCCGTTGTAACGCCGGGCAACAGCAACTACTGACTTTATTCTTTATTCTCACTCGAGGGAAATGGCTGCTCGTAAAATATCACGTGGTCCGTCGACGAGGTCCAGGCTTTTCTGGGTTTGTGTGTGACAAAAAGCCACAAACCGAGCAGCAAATACAACATCGCCTCGATATCCTCCATTGTTTGTCGGCTCTGTTTGCATCGCGTACAAATTGACGTCATGGCAGTTTCGCGCAGCCGTGGTATGACGACCCCGCCTACGTTGAGGAGGTACTATGAAGTACTCAATTGTAATGGAAACTCAACCAAACCAAGTAGAGTAGAGTAGAACCGAGTTGAGTAGAGCTGGAACTGTGTAATGGAAATGCGCCATTAGCTCCTTCCCCGGAGTCTCTGTACTCTGTCGTCTCGCAGGTTCCCATGGACAATGGCTGAATCTGGATTGTGGATTGCAGCTGCGTCTCCTGCCTTGGCCCTGCCTGACATTCACTGCAGCTGCTACTACTGTTATTACATCCACTGTCACTGTTACTGTGTCTGTCTGTCTGTCTGTCTGTCTGTCTGTCTGTCTGTCTGTCTGTCTGTCTGTCTGTCTGTCTGTCTGTCTCTCTCTCTCTCTCTTGCTCTCCCTCTCTACCCCAAGCGGTCGAGGCAGATGGCCGCCCACCCAGAGCCTGGTTCTGCCTGAGGTTTCTGCCTGTTAAAAGGAAGTTTTTCCTCGCCACTGTCGTCAAGTGCTTACTCATGAGGGAATTGTTGGGTCTCTGTAGATAAAAGAGCTCGGCCTGTACCAGCTCTGTATGGAAAGTGTCCTGAGACAACTTTTGTTGTGATTTGGCGCTATACAAATAAAATTGAATTGAATTGAATATAGTTTTTATGACCCCAAATACCAGCTGACTATAGATTTCCACAGCTTAACTGCTGTCAACTATCACTTTTTGAATGGAAAGTTCAACTGTCAGTCACTCCAATTCATTACACTTCACCATTTCAACTGTTTTCAGCACTTTTACTAATTACGTACTATTTTGCAGCCCTCTTCAGTTATTGTCCGCTGTTTTGTACTTTGTCTGCTGTCCAATTAGAGAAATTCATTGAGTCAGATTACCATGGACTGGCTCTGCAAAAGTTGGAAGCATGTCCTGCTGCCATGGAAAGCTTGGGGGCCCCACCTTTAAAAGTCCACAACATCCATCTAACTGACAGAAACAACTGTATAACTCAGCACACGGCACAGGTACTGTGTTTTAGAAAGTCTTCAAAATTTGTTATTCTGTGTTTGACAGGAGCTTTAATCAGACTGTGTTAATGGCCAACAAGGAGGCAGATACAAAGTTAAAGGTATTTATTGTAAAATACTGGAGGAAGATGGTAAGAGAGGAATAATGGAGCTGGGAGCAGAGAGCCATGGATTGGGCTTCAGCAGGGCAGGCAGCAGCCGTGGAACCATGGCCAAAATGAGTGAGTGACATCAGGTTAATCAGGCACTGAAGTTGACATCCTTAGGCCAGGTCTAACAAACTGTCTTTATGAAACATTTGCCACTCCACTGACTGGCTGGCTGGGGTATGGGATTCATATGACTGGCAGCTGTACCACACAATCATGTTGTGAAGAGCTGTGATGTCTGTTTACATTTGAGCAGAGTAATTTGAATTTGCATTGTGTTGCAGCTAAAGATCCCTGTGACTGGGTCAAAAACTGGTGGCTACCTGTATACTTCTTCAGCTAGAGACCCTAATACCAAGAGGTGAGTACATTCAATGTAAATGAAATGATGCTGACAGTTTTATTACATTTATTGTGAAATGGCAATGCGCTATGCCACCTGAAAGCAGCAGGACATATGCTGAGTAATCTGCAGCCTCTGATTTGAGAAGTGTTGTGCCAGAGTGAAGTTCCGTTAGACAGTGGTCCACTGTGTTCATCTTCATTCATCCACTAATGACACAGACTGCTACAGAATGACTCCACACACCTCCACACACATAAGACTGGTTGGTTACAACAGGTACTCTACAGATGTAGCGGCCTCGAAATTTCCTTAATCTCGTGCTGGGGCCCTGGCGGGTCTGTGACCGGTCCCTGCTCTGCAGTAGGCAGGTTCGTGACTGTAATGAGATCCCCCGCGATGACGTCATCGGCGCGGCGCCAACTCGTAACGCCCCTAAGCTCCATTTGCGGAAACTACCTGCACTCGCTCGATCAGTCCACCAGGAGGAGCAGTCATTATAATTGGTTACCGTGTCAGCTTTGCTGAGTCGTTCATTAGATCTGCACATAGCCTCCACTGCTGTAAGAAAAAGTGCTTGTCTAGTAGAGCACCCTGTGCAGTTTTTTAAATATAATTATGCTTAATCATCCACTTTATTGTAGTGCTCATTCACAAACTTCTTGGATCTGCTCATCTGCCCATCCTGCCTTTTCCTCCACATCTCTCTCCACCTTTGGAGAGGCTCCCAGCGCATCTCCGCGTGCCGAGTGATTTGTGTCCAGAAAATTAATCATGAATAACAGAAGTTGTGCGTCGCGTTTTCTAGCATTCTGAACTGCTAAACAGTTAAATGTTTAATACTCTGCCTGATTCGCGGAGCCACTCTGCTTTTCAGTTGGTGGGTTTCCTGTTTGTAGCGCATTTTAGATTTGCGGGTCGCTATTTGATGGGGTTACCAGCAATACGTCCTGTATGTGTGTGTACAGTATATTACTGGACGGACAGAAATCATTTACAGTGCGCTGAAGAGGGAGCGACGGGAGTATGAAATGCCAATTTCAGCCTGTGATCTGTTAATGTCTGACTGAACAGCCTCATGGAAGTGATATTTTACAGTTCTACATATTTTAATCTAACGAAATTCGTTAAAACAAGTCACTTGGTGCTTTCAAAGTCATGTCATTGAGCTGAAAGGTTCCAGATTTCGTTCGCCTTCACAGGCGGCTGCGGAGCGCCGCAGACGGCTCGCACTGCGCACTGCGATGTTCATCATCATAGGCTTAATATATTGTAGTTAATTATCACTGATCTTTTTCATCGCTCTGTCTGTGTGACTGTCTGTGTCCTCCTCTCTGTGTCTCCGTCTCTTTTTTCAGACTGTTCACGCAATGAATATAAACAGTAACTATTGAAAAAAAGTTATAGTCGCGGGTAAACATAGTACTCAGAAGCACACCAAGAATGCATTTTTTTACGTCAGGCGTTGTGCACGCGTGTTTGATATTAATATTGTGCCGCTGCACCTCAAATAAATGTTTTTTTGGGAAACGGAAATGTTCAACATGACTTCATCGTGTTAGACCAGGCAGACAGGTTCTTACTACAACATCAACTCTCCCTCCGCAGCCAGCGAGCCTCATCCCCCGCACGGACACCTACATTCAATCATGAATAATCCTAATGGGCCAATCAGACCAATGAAAAAAAACAATGTTGTGGGGCATAAAGGGCCAATGGGCCGATGTAGATGGGCCAATCTACTTGTTTTTATTGGCCAATCAGTTAACACACACACATGAAAACGTCCAAAACAGTGAAATCAGTATCATGAGTATTTCTCAGATGATGATTTCTGTATCTATCTAATCCGTGGCATGCAATATTTCACCCCGATTTTGGATAAAGTATAAATCCAATTGTTTCATTGTTTCATATTTTGAAGTACTTCCACACAAAGCTGGTGGCAGACAGCACGTTATGCACGTAAATAAATAAATATAAAGGCGACTAGTAAATTGACATTAGACATTGAAAAGTTTGTGATCCTTCTCTAGGCTGTGATATTTTGTTGATTTTTCATAATTTCCGGAGTAAAAAATGCATTCTTGATGTGCTTCTGAGTACAAAGAAGATGCACATGATTTAAAACGCTTCACACTTAGACATCAGAAGCAAACACAGTTTTGTATCACAGAAGTTTACATTTCGGCTGTCGTGGCCAAATCTCTTGTTAACTTATTAAGCTCTTCCGCACAGTGTGACATCTATTTTAATTATTAGAGAGCTGCTCTAATGGCCACTGATAGACAGTCCATCCTATTCTATAAACTGTTGGTGGTTTGTGAACTTCACTGCATTTGTGCATTTGAAGCGATTAACTCCCGGCACATTTCAGAGCTGAGTAAACCTGTAGTTTCACTGACACATCGTGCATCATCACCACAGGCGTCATGATGTTCTCCTGTCTGTCACTCTGTCAGGCATGTGTAGTGTCGAGCCGGCCGCGTTGTTGGCTGAAAAGTCATTATTTGCATTACAGTGTATCCTTTGTTCTAACTCAATGGATGGTTGCCAGCCAAACAGGCTCCCAGCCCCCACTGTTCCACAGACTAGCTATGGCCAGTAAAATAGGTGGAGGGCTGAGGGGAGCACGTACCTCCAGTAATTAAAAATCAATTTGTGCCACAGATATTAATATTGTGTTGCTGGCTACTTTATAGACTTCACTAAATGTTTCCATTACACTTAATTACATTTATGGATAAGCCAACTTTCCCACCTCCCTCATGCATCAAAATGTATATTATCAGTCCGACCAGGAAATCTTGCGATCGCAAAAATTAGCACATATTCAACCAATACTAATATGACTGTCTGCTGGCCGCTTCCTTGTCTATTTTGCCGAGAGCCGCGCGCCTGTTGCGGAAAACATAGGCAGCCCTGGAATCTCCAGATGACGCGCTCTGCTCCTGCAGCTCTGTCTCTGTTCCAGCGCATGTAAAGTAAAATTAGGTCATCATTTTTGTTGATAATTATCAAAAGCTAACTCTATGTAAACAGATGGAGCCTGTTTATTCTTAAAGTCACAGGCTGTTTTGTAAAGCTACATCACTTTTATGACTCAGGAATGATTTTGTAACTTTTTTTTTTTTTCGAAGTTATGTTTTGGGCTTTTTGGCCTTTAGTGTATAGGACAGCTGAGGAGCAGCCATAAAAGTGGTTCAGGAGAGGGAAGATGACATGCAGCAGAGGGCTGAAAGACGGAATCGAACCCGTAGCCGCTGCAGAGAGCTTAATGCGTGGGGCGGACGCTCTACCAACTGCGCCAGATCTCCGCCACATGATTTCGTAACTTTGAGCTGATACTTCTCATTCTCAAGTTAAAACTGTTTTTTTTTTTGTTTTTTTTTTTTAAGATGGGAACTGAATCTTTTCGACTGGTTCTGTAATGTGAAGTATGGTTATTATCATATAGGAAGTGATTATATACAACTTTTTTTACACGAGTTTGGTTTTTTTTGATCGCAGCAATCACAAAAAAATTCATACAGTATATTGTAAGAGAAAAACTTAGGAATTTCCTGTTTGCAAATCGAAAATATGCATTAAAACAGGCTGATGGAAACACACATTTATGACTTTTTTAAGACTTTGTGCGAGAAATATTTTTCTAAGTTGATTTAAATAATCAACGTAAAATAGTTGAGTAACTGTGACTGCCTAACTACAAATAAGCCTACTAAAGCAGATGAATGTAGTGGAGTAAAAATCTTTGCCCTTGAGATGTGTTCCTGTGAGGGACACGCCATCTCCTGGTGACACCCTGCAATTGAATGAAGAGGCGTGTTTATAGTGGATTCTGGGCACACCCCCAAGAGGAGGGGGGGACTGGTAGCTGGCTGGCAGCCGGCTGGGAGCCGGCTGGGAGCTGGATGGCCTCTGGCTTGGAGGGGAATTTCGAGGCTGCTGCATCTGTACCTGTTTATGAGAGAGACATTGGGTGTTACAGGGGGTCTCTAATCCTGTGCATTACTGCCTCCCTTCCAACCTTTAACGAAAATGGTGCTTCATAGTATATTCTTGAAATACAATATGATGCTAGTGTTATTGTATCACATCTGTGGAAAATCCCCCGAGCCCTGTCTCTCTCTACCTGTTTCCCTCTACCTGAATTGGAAATCCTCCACCACTCCTACCTGCCTTCCCCTTTCTGGATGGGTGGAGCCCAGAGGCTATATAACAGCCAGGCCACATGCAGACCTCCTTTTCCCTCGGGAGAACAAAGGAGCATGTGGATGCCTCAGCCTTCCTTTGAGCTGTTTGACTGAGTACATGATTTATGAAACCAGATCAAACAACCTCATAATAAAAGATTCAAGTGGAACTTCCTGTACGTGCTCATCTGTCCTAACCGACATCCCATTGAGATGAATTAAGTCCGTAAACCAGAGCATACCAGTCCTAAATATATGACAAATATTCTACAACATCAATTACAACATAATGTAACCATTATATTACAGACCAGTGGTTCATTTGTTTCAAAGCTCAGAGACAAGTGATTTTGGCCTAGAAATAACTACACCCTGTGATCTACATGCAACTTTAATGCTACTGTATGAACGTGAGGTGAATATGAGATTAAGGGGATGTGTGCAAGGTTGACCACACTCACTAAGCAACTCACTCAGCAAATGGCAGCCATTCAACAACAGCTATCTGCTCTGACCGCAATCCAGTCTCAAGGCCAACATGATTCATGTGCTCCCAGACCCAGTCATGCTATGAAGCCCCATAGTAAACCAAAGACTGCCGGTGCTGCTGCGAATCCAAAGCCTGGTTTCTGTTTCTGTTTCTGTTACGGTGAGGATGGGCATATCAAGCCTCAATGCGACAATCCACCTAACTCTGCTCTGGTTATTGCAAAGAGAAAACAATTCAATGACAAGAAACAAAGATGGCAACAACAGTCTCCAAGTGCTAAACAGTTAAACTAGACTCAGTTCCTGTTGAGGGACAAACAGGAACTGCGCTGGACCCATCCTGTCCTGCACTGTCGAAAAGAATTGTTCAGTGTACAGAGTTGCAGCATCCCAGACCCAGGGCAATAGCCAAACTGCCCAGAGAACTGGTGGGATCTCGCTGTACAGCAGAAGTCACAATAACAGGCCACAATTGTCGGTGCCTGTTGGACACTGGGTCACAGGTGACTATTGTACCCTTATCATTTTTCAACCGCCACCTTCACGATCAACCAATCCACTCACTTTAGGATCTGCTGCAAATTGAGGGGGCTGCAGGCCAATCTGTCCCTTACCTGGGATATATTGATTTGTCAGTGACATTCCCCAAAGACTTTCTGGGCCGAGACATTGAGGTTTCTACTCTGGCACTTGTGGTCCCTGATTCCAGCCCTGACTCTTCATCAACTGTGCTGATTGGCATGAATACGCTTGATCCTCTGTATGAGCAATACATATGTAATGGATCTTTAGCATTTCAGCCAAGCACTCAAGGTTACAGAGCCATATTAAAGACACTGCAGCTGGCGCATCACCAGTGAAACACTGGTAACGTTGGAGTAGTGAAACTCTTAAACAAAGTCCCAGTGCGAGTTCCGGCCAGCGGCACTCTGGTCATCGAAGGCACAGCTAGAACCTCCTCTTCAGCAGCCAGCCAGTCCGTCTTACTTCACCATCCGGTGTCAGCCCTGCCTGGGGGGGTTGTGCGTCAGCAGCTGTTTAACCTCAGTCCCGGCTCATGCACCCTATAAAGTTCCAGTGATTGTAACAACAAGTCAGAGCAAGATGCTTATATTCCACCTTTAAGTGCAATTGCAGAGCTTGAGACCTACCACTGCATCCTGTCTCAGCATTATGTGACCGATCTTCCAGCCAATCAACTGTCTTCCAACTTGAATCTGAATTTTGGCGATTCTCCCATAACACCAGAGTGGAAGGAACAAGTCACTGAGAAGCTTAACGCGATATCTGAGGTATTCTCCCACCATGACCTTGACTTTGGATGCACCAACCAAGTCAAACACTCTTCATGATGAGACCCCGTTTAAACAACGTGCCCGCCCTATCCATCCACAAGATATTGAAGCTGTACGCAGACATCTTCGCGAGCTTCTGGATGCTGGTGTCATCAAGGAGTCAACATCTCCATTTTTATTCCCTATTGTGGTCATCAGGAAGAAAAATGGTGATGTAAGGTTGTGTATTGACTATCACAAGCTCAATCTCCAGACTATAAAGGATGCGTATGCCCTGCCGAACTTGGAAGAGTCTTTTACTGTCCTTACTGGTTCAAGATGGTTTTCTGTACTTGACTTGAAGTCAGGATACTATCAGATCGAAATGGATGAGGCAGACAAACCCAAGACTGCTTTTGTTACTCCTTTAGGCTTCTGGGAGTTTAACAGGATGCCTCAAGGGGTCACTAACACACCAAACACATTTCAGCAGTTGATGGAGCGATGCATGGGGGACCTCCATCTCAAAGAAGTGCTGGTGTTTCTTGACGATCTGATCATATTCTCAAACACTCTGGAAGAGCATGAGAGAAGACTCCTGCGAGTACTGAACCGGCTGAAGCAGTATGGCTTAAAGCAGGCATGTCCAAACTATTCCACAAAGGGCCGAGTGGCTGAAGGTTTTCTTTCCAACCAAGCAGCAGCACACCAGACTTGACTCATTTCATCAGCTGATCTCAGCCTTCAGACAGCTGATTGGTCAGACTGCATACTCTTGATTAGTTGGAGGAAAAACCTGCAGCCACACGGCCCTTTGTGGAATAGTTTGGACATGCCTGGGTTAAAGCTTTCCCCAGAAAAATGTAAATTCTTCCAGACTTCGGTCCGTTACCTGGGGCACATCGTGTCAGAGAGCAGTGTTGAAATAGATCCTGAAAAGATTGCCACCACCAAATCCTGGCCAACTCCCACATACTTAAAACAACTGAGGTCTTTTCTGGGGTTCGTGGGGTACTACCATCACTTTATTAAAGACTATGCTGTTATCGCTAAACCTCTCAATGGCCTGCAGCTTAAACCAGCCTTTTGGCGAGCGATGGAGTCAAGGTTGCAAACAAGCCTTCGAGACCCTCATTGAGAAACTTTCATCTGCACCAGTCCTCAGGTTTGCTGATCCTGCTCTTCCTTACATCTTACACACAGATGCAAGTGCAACTGGGGTAGGTGCTGCCTTGTATCAAGAACAGGACAGGAAGCTTCGGGTGATAGCTTTTGCCAGCCGTGGTCTTTCTCAGAGCGAGAGCAGATATCCAGCCCACAAACTAGTATTTCTAGCACTCAGAGTATCACTGAAAAGTTTCAGGACTATCTGTATGGAGCTGAGTTCACTGTAGTGACAGACAGCAACCCCCTGACCTATGTCCTGACCACAGCCAAGCTGGATGCTACTGGTCATCGTTGGTTGGCTGCTCTTTCCATGTTCTCCTTTAAGCTGCTCTACCGAGCCAGAAAGCACAATTATGATGCAGACGCGCTCTCCCGGCGACCTCAGGCAACCTCCACTGAAGAGTCACCCAAAGATCATGAGCTTATTCACCAGTTTGTGTCCCACCATCTTGCAGACGCTGATGTCATTGCTCCTGACATTGTTGATGCAATCTGCCAGAGTCAGCTGGTTAAAGCCTCTCAGCCAATTGATTCTGGTCAGGTTTGCATGACCCTGATTGAGTCACTTTCCCTCCAAGCCGATGCTGTTCCAGAAAGTTACATCTCTGAAGATCACTTATCTGTTGTTCCAGTGCTGTCTCACTCCAGCCTGAAAGAAAAACAGAGAGCAGACCCGAGCATCCGAGAACTGATTCATCAGATGGAGAATGGAGAAAAGGTCCCACCAACAGCTAGGGGGGAACTGCCCCCCTCCCCCTCTTGTTGCAAGAATGGACAAGATGAAATAGATGGTGTCCTGTACCGCAAGCAGCACAACAATGCAACCGTGTCATACCAACTTGTCCTCCCTGATGAACTCCGCCCTTTTGTACTCAAGAATCTTCACGATGATGTGGGCCACCTTGGAATCAATTGCACCCTTGACCTTGTTTGTGCACGGTTCTACTGGTCTAGGATGGCTGTGGACGTAGAGCAAAAGATCAGGACCTGTGGCTGCTGTGTGAGAAGGAAAACCCTTCCTGAGAGGAGCTCACCACTTGTCAATATCATCCCCTCGAGTTACTCTACATGGATTTCTTGAGCATCAAACATGACTCAAGTAATGCCAGAGACATTCTTTTTCTAACAGATCACTTTACCAAGTTCGCTGTGGCCCTTCCAACACCAAACCAGAAGGAAAAAAACTGTGGCAAAGTGTTTATGGGACAATTTTATTGTCTATTATGGCATCCCTGAACATATCCACACTGATCAGGGAACAGATTTTGAGTCCAAATTGATCAAAGAGTTGTGTGAGGTCGCAGGAATCCAATAGAGTCGCACCACACCGTATCATCCCAGAGGCAATCCTGTGGTGCGATTTAACCGGACGCTTTTGAACATGCTTGGTACACTTGAAGCGGAGCAAAAGTCAAAATGGAAGGACTATGTGAAACCACTAGTTCATGCATATAACTGTACCGAGATTGACGTCACTGGTTATGCACCTTATGAATTAATGTTTGGCCAAACACCCCGTCTTCCTGTTGACATGGTTTTTGGTCTACCACTGCAGGGAACAAAGCACAAGAGTCATTTACAGTATGTTCAAGGGTTGAGGTCACGCCTGGAAGAAAGTTTCAAAATAGCCTCAGAGAACACTCTTAAATCAGCAGAACGAAACAAAACACGTTTCGACCAGAGAATCATACCAGCAGCATTGGAAGTGGGTGATCGAGGAATGTGCGTCTCAGTGGAAAGCATAAACTGTCTCATAAGTGGGAACAGGACATCTTTGTGGTGGTTAGCAGAGCTGGTGAGCTCCCAGTCTATCAAGTGAAGCCTGAGAACAAAGATATACCTGTTCGCATGCTCCATAGAGACCTCCTTCTTCCCTGTGGTTTCCTTCCGTCCAAGGAAGACCATGAAGCACCCTGTGGAAAAAGTCATTTCAAGTCGTTCAGAATTGGTGAGTCTGCCTGTCTGTCGTTAGTGTTAGCATTAGCAATCGTCAATGCACTTATATGGATTGGCTACAGTACACCTAGCTTTTAAATGCTAAGGCTGGCTTTTGAATCCCTAATAATGGGTGTTATGAGATTAATGTGCCACTGCAGCACAATTACAGGATGTTTATTTTGATTTATGAATGAATTATTTTGTGAATGGTTGACATGTTAATTATGAAATGATGATTGACAGTAAGTTGGGAAGATTTGTCATGATTTATGAACTGAATTGATAATGTGTTTAAGCCAAATGCACTTTGAAACTTAAGAATTGAATTATTGAATTATGTATTAATCATTGTGTACACTGAATATAACTAGTTGATGAAATGTTTATTGAGATATAGTCCTTCTTGCATTATACCAGCCAGGGTTCCTGTAAGGACACAGAATCGAAATGATGGCGAGCTAAGACATTGTCTTCGAGCCGAGCAATCCCAGTTACGAGCCTCTCCGGGTCTGGTAGGAGGCTCTGGCAGCCTTGGTTCCCCCTCACCTTCTTTTACACCAACACCCATGCACGCACTCGCACTTTAAGGCATTTAGCCTATGGACAAATAACAACCTGGACTCTGCATTTGCAGTGTACATGCTGGACAGATCTCTGTGCATCTCATTCTCTATGAACCTTGTGCTGTGTGTTACTCTATTGGGTGTGGACCTACTGCCATATTAGTGAAACTGGACTGGGTTGAGGTTGATTTTTGAATGTTGTTGATGTGTTTGAACTGTGAAGTGCACTTGATTACTTAGGTTAATTCACTCTGCAGATTGTAAATATTAGGTTTTCACTGTATATATTGTCACAAGTTAATATATGGTACCAACTGCATCTGCAGTACTGTTTGTGTGTTTTATTGTACCACTAGCTCTAGGAACCGAACCTGCCTTCTGTAGACCTAGTCCCAACTGCTAGCTTGATGCTAATATCTTTGAAGCCATAATTTAGCCTGTGTACTTGTCACATTAGTGATGCTCTTTGGACTAACCAATGCACTGACAGTGTTTCAGGCCCTGGTAAATGAAGTCCTCAGAGACATGCTAAACTGTTATGTATTCGTCTACCTCACATATGTCAAACTCAAGGCCCGCGATGGAATTATCTTTGGCCCGCAGTATAATATCTAAATATTATTAGAGCTGGCCTGCCGGTATATTGCATGCACCACTAGTACTACAAGTCCACTGCCAGTGTGTTGGCACGTCAATCAAAGGCCTGTGAGACCAAGTCCCTGCCTCACTCGTTCACCAGCAGCCTGATGGAGCTTTGTGGTCAACTTTCAGCTACCCTCTCCCCGAAAAATGGCTAAACAGACAGTGGACTTTGAAAATAGGGGTTTTCAAGGCAGGTGGGAGGCAGAGTATGTGTTCGTGGATATGAAGGACAAAGCTGTTTGTCTTCTGTGCTGAGACAGTGTGGCTGTCATGAAAGAATATAATGTAAGAAGACACTATGAAACGAAACACTGTGACAGGTAAATTACTCTGGAAAAGCTGCAACTGATTTTTCTTGTATTCAATGTTTAATGTTACATATACATGTAACATTAAATACATAAAAAATGGTCTTATAGGCTGTGTTAGTTCCAGGTTCAAGTATCTGGCTTAGACTAGTGCACATCAGAGAGCAGTACACTCAGGTTTAATATATGTTGACTTTTTGCACTCTTTGGGCATTTTTGGTTTTTGTTTGAAGGAAATTATTTTTTTGGCTGTTGTTGGCCTGTAGGAAAATATTTTCATTTGAAATTACTATGGGAAGCTGCAGATAAAGCCATAAGAAATGAATGCAACTGATTTTTCATTTATTTAATGATGAATGTTGTTTTATAGGCAGTAACTTATAGGCTGTGTTAGTTCCAGGTTCAGTATGTGCAATATGGTCATTTCAATCAGTTTTCAATAAACATTGAACCAGTCCGGCACTCGACTTGGAACAATTTTTTTGGCCCACTGTGTATTTGAGTTTGACACCCCTGGTCTACCTCAACAACACCCTGATCCTGTCCTGGTCCCGAGAAGAGCACATCCACCAAGTCCAGACCATCCTGCAGCGCCTCCCAGAGAACTCGCTCTTTGTCTAGACATAGAAATTTTAGTTCAATGTCCCCTCCATCTCCTTCCTGGGATACATCATGGCCAAGGACAGCATCCAGATGGACCCGGCAGAGGTCTCTGCCATTGCCTCCTGGCCTGTCCCCAAGACCCGCAAACAGTTACAGGTGTTCGGCAACTTCTAGAGATGTTTCATATGGAACTACAGCTCTGTGACTGCTCCTCTCATGAACCTCACGTCCTCCAAGGTAGCCTTCCAGTGGAACCCTGCCACCTTGTGTCATCAATAAGGGTCCCACTTACTCAGTACGCCACCTGCTACACTCACAGTGTTGAAGTTATGGTCTCCAATACATGGTCGACTGGGAGGGTTACGGACTGGAGGAGAGATCTTGGGTCTCCGCTCGTCACATCCTCGACCATGGACTCATCACTGTTTCCACCAGCAGCACCCGCATCACTGTCACACCACCTCGAGACTCTTTGGATGAAGAGGAACCACTCGGCAAAGGGGATGGTTCCAGCTCTGAACAGAGCCCCCCACACCCCCCACACCGCCTTCCTTGTTATACCCATTAAATATACCTCCTTATCCAATACAATCAGTGTTAGACAAAACTCAAGATGTATGACACGAAAACATCTACCAGACTCAACTCCTCCTATTTATGTTATACTTGAAGGTGGAAGTTAGTCACATTGTCAATTAAGCATTACCAGTTCTTGTGTGCCCCACTCCTGATCTATGTTTGTCCCTCTCTGCAGTTGGAGTCTGAAGCATGCAGTTCTGCAGATCCGGGAAGGACAGACCATCGACCTGCTGAATCATCCTTCACCGGTTGCAGCCCAAACCTAGGCAACAGAGCACACAAAAGGCCTGTCCATTTACTCACAAGAACAATGAAAGTGGAAGATGTCCTGTTCTAACAGGTGCTGAGTAGAGGTCTACTTAACCCAAATATATGGAGGTATATTATACCAAATGGCAAATCTTCAACTCTGAGTGTCGCTGGGCTTCCAACAGACTGCTCTGGATTGTTGTATTGTGTCTCTGAGATTGGTTTTGATTAAATGATATAATATAATGCTGTTAATTATTTCCTAATTTTCCTGTTACCATCTGGGTTTTTTTACTTTTGAAGATCCATTCTCCACCAGAACACCCAGAACACAGATTCCTGTTTCGTGGTTGGGATTCAGTATGTGTTTGTCATTAAAAATCCCTCCCCAAATGCAACAGTGTGAACAGATGGGACTGGTCAAGTCTGAATGTGTTAATTAAATAGGACAGAGGTATCAACTGCCAAAAATAGCTGAATACCAATCCATCAATCAGAATAGACAGCGTTTCTCAATTCCTGTCCTCAGGCCCCACCGCCCTGCATGTTTTAGACAGTTCGGCCCGAGAACGGGAATTGAGAAACACTGGAATAGAGGAACAAAGTTATTGTAGGTTTAATCAACTAATCAAACTGTGTTTAATTTCTATCAAGTGGCCTCAACATCCTCAGTCATTGAGAGAGGAACAGAGAGACATGTAAAAGTTCTATTGAAAGAAGACATCAGCATTCAAAAACTAAAGGTCTTAACAGTTAATAATTAAACATGACAGAGGTCCAACTGGCACAAATAGCTTAACATCAATCCTCCAATCAGAACAGAGAAAGGGAGTGAAAGAGAAATTTTAAAAACAGCTCAATATTTTAAACAGCATAAAAGGTGGAATAAAAGATCAGTAGAAGCATATATAGCCTTGTGTGCGCATGAGCAAGAGATTATTTCTTTAATTTCAAAACCATATATATGTTAATACAATTATGGTATTTTAAAAAAGAAAAATAATGAAAATAAATTAGAAAATAGAATTGAACTCAAAATTACTCAAAAACTCAGGTCAGAACATGAAGAACATAAAACACTGTTAAGGCACCATATGAACTCTTTTACATTGTCATTCTGTGAAAAACGTAAACAACTACTGTTTCACTCCATGATAAACATACACTTCTGCAAATATTCTTAACATTTGCTGTAGCAGTTGAAACAGGACACATAGTCTGCCACAGTCTATAAACAGTGATAATCTGTTGCTTTCTATGAGCAGAAATTGCCATCATCACAGACATATGGGTTTATAACAGAAACAAAAGCATTTACAGCCACATTACCATGCATTCTCCATGGCAAATCTCCAGCCCTCTTGGTGAATGGTGCTTTAGTATGTAGTGCTCTCTACACAGGCTTGACCTCATTTTTAAGACCTAGATTGATGTCCAAGGGTTGTCAGATTGACCATTTAGCTTGTCCTTGTTTAAAACTTTTTCAGTTTGTACATAATTTTGCCTTCCATGACATTTAACCTGTTTGTTGGAGCCTTCCTGGACTCAAACAGTTGATCTGGCTGGTGTCTTGAGATATTTCTTCCTCATGATGCCAGTTATTTTGTGAAGTGCACCAGTCCCTCCTGCAACAAAGCCCCCAACATGATGCTGCCAAACAATCTTTTTTTTTTCTCCAAAAAATAAGATCTTTGGGCTTTGGAGCAGTGGGTTTCTTCTTGCTGAGTGGGCTTTCAGGTTATGTTGATATACTCTTTTTAATGTGGATTTAGATACTATTGTACCTTAGTAAACTAAAACTTGTTAACATGAAATCTGCAGAGTGGCTAAAAAAATGAGTTATAATGACTTCAAATTAAGGGTACGTGAACTTCCAATTTTACCTGGAGCTCCCAAATGAGAGGCCAGATCTGCAGCTTTTATCAGATTAGGTTCACATAGCTTTGCCATGTGTCCCAATGTGATGCTCCCCTTAAAGTCCATGTGAAATAGTAATAAATATGTTTTGAGTTTGTCACACCACAGAAAAATGTGCCATTAACCAGCCCGGCAAATTTGGATTATTAAGTAAATTACTATGTATATAAAATTGACTCATTTCTGGTCTGCAGTTGACGTGTTAGTAGTGGTGTACTTCTGCTGCTCTAATACTAGTATCTAGTATCTGCTCCCCTTATGCAAGGCTTAGTGAATTGAAAGCACAGCTCCGCACCATGCAAATGCTGGCTCTAGTTAGCCAGGTCACAGTGGCTAGTGTGGACCAATCAATTCATGCTTCTAACAGGCTCTTCCCCACTAGCGAGATGCTCACTGAGAAAGCAAGTCTTATGATTGATAGCTCTGTTTTGAAAATTGTTGTTAGCAATATGAGTGACCATAGTCAAATGGATTCTTGGGGCAGGGCAGGTGGCTTGAATCAAATTTGAAAAAGCTGGCTAAGGATAAGCTTAAATACAGTAAGATTGTTATTCACGTCGGTGGTAAAACTGGAGGTCCCCAAAATTAATATTGCATCAGTGTGTACAGTTGAGGTGGTGTCCAGCAAATAATGTTGGCTTCATAGATAATTGCCATACTTTCCGGAGAAGCCTGCACTGATTAAAGAGAGACGGCATCTATCCCACATTGGATGGAGCAGGTCTCACTTCTCGAAATCTGACTGAGTTTATTTGTGAACCAAAACCATGACGACCCAGAGTTGAAACCAGGAGGCAGAGCTGCAGGCTTACATGTTTCTCTGCACCTCCATTAGAGCAGTTCCCCACCCAAAACCCCACAGAGTGTATGTCTGCCCCACAACCATGTAAATGAATTAAAAGTAAATGGAAGAGGAGTTTCCAGAAAACTTAATAAAAAATAACATCACTGCAATGGTAGATAGGAGAATAAAATGTGGACTCTTAAACATCAAGAGCCGTATTCATAAAGATTCATAGTGCAAGGAGTGGCTCTAAGATGATGAAATTCAAAGAAAATTCTTAGAATTGTGACATTTTTTAAGAATTTCCCCTTAGAATTAGACTAGATACTGGTAAAGATAAAAAGTTATTCACAAGCATCTTAGCCCTTTAAAGAGTTCCTAAAGTGAAAGTAGGGAGGAGGACTTTTGAGAAGCCCAAGGGTTTCTTAAGCAGAGGAGAATATGGTGGAAAGAGATACAAGACAAAGGGCTCTATTTTCGACTCCGCCCCTGGCGCGGCACAGGCTGTGCACTCCGCACAGTGGTATTTTTGTGCAGCGCAGGCAGGCCCACGGCACACTTGGTATTTTGGTAAACCAAGGCGTACAGAGGTGCACCAGGATGGATGTTGCAGCGCAGTAGGGGGAGGTGTCAGCACAATCAGCCGGCGGATTTGGATTTTCGTGCCATTTCGGTGTGCGCCGGTGGCGCAAAAGTGCACTGAAAGCTCGCCACCCCAGACCAGGGGCCTCATTTATAAAACTTGCTTACGCACAAAACGGCTTTCAGTGCACTTTGATGATGACTGGCTAATAAGCCGATTTAGATTCCCTAGAGCGGTGCTCTTGGATCTATGTGCTGAACTGGGCCCAGTGTTAGATGGACCCACCCGCCGGAACAGCGCCATCCCGTACCAAGGATCGAGGCTATCTTGGTGTTCAGCGGTGTGGGCTCTGGTGCGCCCTTGCCCCCACCAGTAGCAGATGTGCTTCGACGGTGCCATGCCACTTTCTTCTTGGCCTCCATCTTCACATCCGACCACACCTTTTTAATTTCTGCCACAGATTGCTCTGTGGCACTGGAACTATTCACTGCGGTGACGACGTGCTGCCACTCTTTTTTTTTTTTTTTTGTGACACCATTACTGTGACCACCAAACAAAATATCCTTTCTGGCCTCCACCTCACCCACAAGCACCTCGATTTCAGTCTCCGTAAAATTTCTTTTCTTTTCTCTGTTATGATCATATGTAAAATGCCATTGATCAGCAGGCATATTTATAAGCAAAGACATTCATGAGGTACTTTGCATTGACCATTCATGGTAAAATGTGGGTGTGTCGGGGGCGGGATGTGAGGTGAATCCACCTGTGCAATCTTCCAAGTGGAGTGTGATTTATAAAGGGAAAATTGCGTGCAGGTGTGAGTACGCACGGTTTTATAAATCCGAATATTTATTGGCGTATGCCGTTTTCAGCTTTTGGGCGTACGCACACTCTTAGTGTGGATTCTACGTAATGTTTTATAAATGAGGCCCCTGGTCAACTGCTGGGCAAGTGGATTTTCGTAAACCATACGCTCACGTCACCTATACCTCACAGGCAGGTTTCCACAGTATCTGGCATTTCACTGCGATCAATAATTAGCAACAGCCACGATTCAATGCAGCTATCTGAGTCAGCACATACAGTCAGGCCTAAATTTCTATATTTTGATCAGTATCTCATCTGACCACATCGTAAGCGCATTTGGCACGCGTAATGGTCACTCACCCTGACCAAATGTACACAGGTGAAACAGGGATGCAAACTAATCAATTAACGTCGCTGTGCCAACCAGAAACAGCCGTGGCATCCTACAGAGCATATATACTGCATCCATCTCAGAGCACTCGAGAGACTGTGGCTGTGTGCCAATTCAGGGACTGCATCCTTCGTAGGACGCATTTGAAGGCTGATTACGTCATAGCGCTACGCGAAGGCTGTCCCAATTCGTCCAAATTCGAAGGGTCCTCCAAATGCAGCTGACAAATGCGTCCACCTTTTCCCTGTTTTCGGAGGATGCATCGCTACTATCCTTCGCAGCCTCACATATCCCAAAATGCTTTGCGCACCGATTGTTTTTTTTTTTTAACAATAGCGACCAACAGCACCAGCAGCACCATTATTATTGTTATTGTCGTTATTATATCAAACAATAATTTTGTCTGTTGACATAACAGAAAATATGCTTTACACATCATTTTGTGAGCAAGGAGCAGACGGAGGAGTTTATTAAATTCCGTGGTCAAAATGACCATCTGTTTACAGGAGCCAAAAACACAGCCACACTCAGATGGAGGTAACTGTTGAGGCATAAATGAATAGCCCAGTTGTTCTCTATACATACTGTATTTGTATGTGAAAGTTACATAAAGGAACAAATATAATCTTTGGATCACATCAAATGAATGTTGTTTTTGGGTGGGGGTGGGAGTTTTATGTCTGTCCTGATGTCACTTTTTGTGAATCTGTACATATCTGTGATAATGTGATCTTGTGTGTTTACCTTTTGTCATGCTTCACTCGTGTTTAGAACAATCCTGCAGAAAATGGGATTGACAAAAAATGATTGACAGGTGCTGATGTTTTTTTTATGTTTTTTTTTACATTCATTCTGTGTTGTTAGATTTAAATTGTTAATTAAAAATATTGTGTTCTAAATTAAAATCTTATAACCTTGTTACATTATCTATTCCATTTCTTATTTACAATATAAGTAGACTTTTGAACTACTTTTCAGTAACAACACAATTAGTTTATTTTTTCTGTGATATTTACAGATATTTACAAAGATACAATATGAATATTTTTATTTACAAGTGGCCAAAATGTACAACTATTTACAAAAGATCAGCAGAAATTACTATTTACAGAGATTTGCAGATTTACAGAGAACATATATACAGTTGAGGCTGAGAAGGAGTCCCTGGTGGTACTGCAAGATTATTGAAGCAAACAGTTTCCTGTTCTGATAACAGTGACCATCAGGACCGCTTGGAGGCTTGATCCTTACATGGCAGCCGTCGATTGCTCCAACAGCTTTTCCCTGTGTCTTGCCAGCTCTGCCCCAACCCCTGAGTTACTGCCACCGGGTCTTCTGTGGTCTTGGGGAGGTAAATGACCCTGTGGCAAATGGCCACCACCTCCTCAGTAACTCGATGGACGATGCAGTGAACAGTGCAGCGAGGCATCCCAAACACCCTTGCCACCACAACTGGAGGATGTCCCACTCACCAGCCAGAAGAGACAGACCAAGGTCTCTATTGTGGCACCCCATCCGTGTCGCCTTTCCTGGTGGAGAAGCTCCAGCAGCACCGCCAGGGACTCTCTGCTCAGCCTAAAATCTTGTCTGGTGTCATGATCGTTGAAAAATAATAGCAGAACAGGAACACTGATGTTTATGCAGCTGTACATCGCCCTTGCCTGGATGGAGAAAGGAGGGTAAGAACAGGAGGATTAAACAAGAGCAACTGAATTTTAGTTGATACGACAACTCTAGTGAATGTTAAAGCTTAGACCAATAATGCTTAATTTCTCCATCTATTACACTTTGGGTTCTCAATATGGTTCTGATGTTTAATAATGTAACCCAGTGGTTATCTAGCCAGCCTGTTATTCAGTGTTAATAGGTACACTGTCTCTTTAAGAGTCACAACAGTAAGCTCTGCTTTACGGTTGTAGAGCAGTGATCTCAGAGCAGGAGAGTTTGCGGGTTGCACTTGAATAATACTGAGAGGGGAGAAGACATGGCCGAGCTGTAGCCAGTCTTTACTAGCCGTCTTTCACATCAAGTCACCACTTATACTTTTTTCCTGCTAGGTGAGCACATATATTGATGTTATGTGATTGTGCTTATGTTGTAAAAAGAGGTTGCTGGGGTATGTGTAAACATGAATGTGTAAATGTGCATTTTTGATGTTAGACGCTAATTGCGAGCTAACCGCTAATTCATAGCTGAGAGCTAACAACAAACAGGCTTGTAAATGAGTCACTGTAATGATTTAGTTGCTTATGAGTGTTCAATATTGTAAACACTGTACAGAGTTTAAAACTTTTGCACTTGAATAATACTGGGAAGGGAGAAGACATGGCCGAGCTGTAGCCAGTCTTTACTAGCTGTCTTTCACATCAAGTCACCACTTATACTTTTTTCCTGCTAGCGTGGGTGAAGCGGAGTCAGGCAGAGACCGCTGTGTCCCGGGACTTGTCGCCAGCCATCATCCAGCTCTGCTCTTGGACAACTTGAGTATCAGAAAAAAACTTTTCTTTCTATAGAGCTCTATAGTATTTCTTTTGGGTACCCAAATTTTGTTTCCTTCGCTGGGAGTTTCTTATTTCTTTCCTCCTGGACTAAGAAATACCAAATTGCGGATCACCACAATTTGTGGAGAGGATTGACTGTTCATTACTCAGGAATAAAGGGACTGATTACTTTTGATAAACACTGCAAAGAGACTGATAAAAAAAAAAAAAAAGGACTACACAAGGTTTTGAGTTGTGATATTTCATTTATATTGCTGGCAACTATTTGTGTTGCCGGACTAAGTCAAATCATTTATATTGAAGCTGAAGAGAATTTATTTTTTTATTTTTTTTAGAGTGCTTGTGGCACTACAATGAAAGAACATATTTTGAGTTAAACAACCAGACACTGATTTAAAGGGAAGGTATGTTCCAGTCCATAAAATTTATTTTATTTTATTTTATTTTATTGGACTTAGGTAGCATACTACTGCCAGACCCAGAATAAATTCCTGCTGAGTACATTTGAATCTGATCTCGTCTTTGTTGTTGTTATTGAAAGAGGGACAAATTGGTACTTGTCAAAAAAAAAGCACAAAACCCCAAACAGAGAGTGCTCATGTTCTTCGTGTGACACTCAGCAGCAAAGTACCAGTGCGGTTAAAACAGGGTGAGACAGGGGTATTAAAGGGTATCTGTCACACCAAGCCCAGAGGTGATCAGTTTCAAGCTCTTGTCAGTGGCTCAGAGGAGTTCTTCACTCCTGGAGGTTTGATAATCTATGACCAGATAGTGGATGTGAAACCTGAGTCTCATAACAAGTTTAAGATAGCTGTTAAAAATCTGTCAGAGCATGACATCACTTTGCACCCAAAAACTGTCATTGCAGAATGTTCTCCCATTGACTGGGCCATACCAGTGGTGCCCTCCACACCTAAGGCCTCACCAGATGCTAAAACCCTACAGGCACACACTCTCTCAGTCTCTCCCACTAAAGAGTCCCCACAGACTAGTGAGTCCCTGGAGCTTGACTTTGGCGATAGCCCCATATCAACGCAGTTTAAAGAACACATACAGACTAGGGTGGATAATGAAGTGCCAAATGCATTCTCTAGACATGAACTTGATGTTGGTAGCGTATCCAGAGTCACTCATCGTATTGAGTTAGAGCCACATGTCCCATTTAAAGAAAGAACACGGCGTGTCTCACCAGCAGATTTCAATGACCTAAAAAGGCATTTGCAGGACCTTTTGGCAGCAGGCCTTATTGAAGAATCTACTAGTCATTATGCCTCTCCAATAGTGCTCGTTCGAAAGAAAAATGGGGACCTGAGAATGGTTGTAGACTATCGAAGACTGAACAACTTCACTAAAAAGGACGCATATCCTTTACCTCGTATTGAGGAGACTTTCACATTGCTGTCAGGTTCAAAATGGTTCACTGTGCTCGACCTTAAAAGTGGGTATTATCAGCTGGAGGTGGAGCCATCTGATAGCCCTAAGACAGCATTCACAACCCCCTTTGGTACGTGGCAATTCCGGAGGATGCCCCAGGGCCTGACCAATTCACCTGCAACCTTCCAGCGGACAATGGAGAAGGTAATGGCTGGACTAAACCCTCAGGAAGTCGTTGCTTTCCTTGACGATCTAATAGTCTTTTCAGACTTGCTGGAGCAACATGAAGAAAGGTTGATGAAAGTACTGAAACGCATTGCAGATTTTGGGTTGAAATTATCCCCATGTAAATGCAAATTTTTCCAGACAAAAGTAAAATATCTCGGACATGTAATATCTGCTCAGGGAATTCAGCCAGATCCTGATAAAGTAGCAGCCATCAGGGAATGGCCACGCCCTCAGACTGTTAGAGAACTGAGATCATTTCTGGGTTTCACCGGATATTACCGAAGATTTGTCCGTGATTATTCCAAAATCGTCAGGCCCCCCAATGACCTCTTAAAAGGAGAGTTCGCTCCCAGACACAAAGGTCAGAGCCACTGGAAAAGATCCAAGTCCCCTTCTCTCACAAGCGTTTGGAGCAGTAGCTGCCAGGAAGCATTTGAGCTTATCATTGAAAAACTGACGTCAGCTCCGGTACTTGGTTTTGCAGACTGGCGATTGCCTTATGTGGTACATACTGACGCCAGCACTACAGGGTTAGGTGCGGTCTTAAACCTTTAACCTATGTGCTCACAAGTGCCAAGCTGGATGCCACAAGCCACAGGTGGCTCGCTGCCCTATCAGTCTACAACTTTGATATTCACTACAAATCTGGCCAGCTTAATGTGGACGCAGATGGATTGTCACGACGTCCTCAGGAGGACCCACATGAGGATGAGGAGTCAGTGGAGTTGGACAAAAAGATATCCAGTCTCATGGGCTGTGCCAGTCTGTCTCCTGAGGAGTTCCATGTCTTTGGGGAAGAGGCAGTGGGCACTCTGTGTATGCGTCATGGTGTTAAAGTCCTTGCAATCTCAGATGAGAGTACAGAGTATGACTGTGAGATACCCGCCATTGAAACCCTCTTATGTAGTGAAAGTGCTGTCCCTGACAACCTGGACGAGTCGCCCCAATGGCCAGGTCAGCCAACACTCCCAGGGATGTCTGCAGGTGACTGGCAGCAGTTACAGAGAGAGGATGAAAATCTGGCCCGTATCAAAGAAATCTTAATCTGTGATATAGACAGTGACACAATAGACAAACGGCTTGAACAGCCGGATGTGGTGCTATTCCTCCGAGAGAGATCAAAACTAGTCCTTGTTGATGACGTGCTGTACCGTAAGATTTTCAATCAGAGAGGTGAAGCTTTCCTTCAACTTGTCATGCCCAGTTGTCTTAGAGAGCGAGCTTTCCAAGGTGTTCACGATGAGACAGGGCATATGGGCATTGAGAGGACCTTGGAACTAGCCAGAGCTAGATTTTACTGGCCGAAGATGGCTCAGTATATTGAGGAAAAATGCAAAACCTGCGAGAGGTGTGTGAGGAGAAAGTCCAGAGCACAAAGGGCAGCCAAACTAGTCAATATCCAAGTTAGCGGCCCCCTTGAACTCATTTGTATTGATTTTCTGTCCCTAGAACCGGACTCCAGAGACACCCGAAACATACTGGTCATAACCGACCATTTTACTAAATATGCCCAAGCATACCCGACAAGAGATCAGACAGCTAAGACTGTTGCCCTAGTGCTGTGGGAAAATTTCATCAATCATTATGGTTTTCCTCGCAGAATACACAGTGATCAAGGTGCGTGTTTTGAGTCAGAACTAGTGACAGAGTTGTGTAGACTTTCTGGGGTGAAATCCCGCACAACGCCATACCACCCGAGAGGTAACCCTGTAGAAAGATTTAACAGGACTCTGCTCGAACTCTTGGGAACTCTGGAGGACAAGAAAAAGGATGAGTGGAGGAAGTATGTCCGGCCCTTGGTGCATGCATATAATTGTACCAGGAATGACTCAACTGGAGAGGCTCCGTTTCTTTTGATGTTTGGAAGAGAGCCCCGCCTTCCTATCGACCTCTGTTTTGGCATTAGCCCACATGGCCACAATCCTACCACACATTCACATTATGTGCGGGAGCTCAAAAAGAGACTCAGACATGCGTACCAGCTAGTCCCTGGTAATGCAGAGAAAAGGCAGCTACTGAACAAAAGACGCTGGGATGCCAAAGTGACTGCTCTGCCTCTCGAAGTCGGAGACAGAGTTCTGGTAAGAAACTTGAGCCTAAGAAAGAAACACAAAATTTCGGATCGGTGGGAAACCGTTGTTCACATTGTCGTCAGACAGCCTGATGTGAACATACCAGTCTATGTGGTAAAGCCTGAGGATGGAGGGGGCAAGGACAGAGTCCTGCATTGTGACATGTTGCTTCCTTGTGGATTCCTGCCTGCAAATTTGGATGTACAGAGTGACAGTGTGGCTGACGTGGTAACCAGCCAGGTCTCTGGAGCAGCTGATGAGGAGCAGGAAGTCCAAGAATCCTCATATACAAGTGTTGTGGAGGCAGGAGAGGATGGGGAACTTTCAACTCAGAGGAGGAGGAGGCGAGCTCCCCCAGCTTACCTCAGTGACTACCAGCTTGGTTCCAGGTGTACCTGTAGGCAGCACAGTGTTAGTCCACTAGCACATCAAACACTGCTGTATAGCTTTTTAATAACTTTGCAGGAGCAGGTTGTAGGATTAATGCATTTTCTGGAGAGACAGACTGCCGAGGATGTCAGTTTTTAAGGGGGGGAGGATGTAACCCAGTGGTTATCTAGCCAGCCTGTTATTCAGTGTTAATAGGTACACTGTCTCTTTAAGAGTCACAACAGTAAGCTCTGCTTTACGGTTGTAGAGCAGCGATCTCAGAGCAGGAGAGTTCGTGGGTTGCACTTGAATAATACTGAGAGGGGAGAAGACATGGCCGAGCTGTAGCCAGTCTTTACTAGCCGTCTTTCACATCAAGTCACCACTTATACTTTTTTCCTGCTAGGTGAGCACATATATTGATGTTATGTGATTGTGCTTATGTTGTAAAAAGAGGTTGCTGGGGTATGTGTAAACATGAGTGTGTAAATGTGCATTTTTGATGTTAGACGCTAATTGCGAGCTAACCGCTAATTCATAGCTGAGAGCTAACAACAAACAGGCTTGTAAACGAGTCACTGTAATGATTTAGTTGCTTATGAGTGTTTAATATTGTAAACACTGTACAGAGTTTAAAATTTTTGCACTTGAATAATACTGAGAGGAGAGAAGACATGGCCGAGCTGTAGCCAGTCTTTACTAGCTGTCTTTCACATCAAGTCACCACTTATACTTTTTTCCTGCTAGCGTGGGTGAACCGGAGTCAGGCACAGACCGCTGTGTCCCGGGACTTGTCGCCAGCCATCATCCAGCTCTGCTCGTGGACAACTTGAGTATCAGAAAAAAACTTTTCTTTCTATAGAGCTCTATAGTATTTCTTTTGGGTACCCAAATTTTGTTTCCTTCGCTGGGAGTTTCTTATTTCTTTCCTCCTGGACTAAGAAATACCAAATTGTGGATCACCACAATTTGTGGAGAGGATTGACTGTTCATTACTCAGGAATAAAGGGACTGATTACTTTTGATAAACACTGCAAAGAGACTGATAAAAAAAAAAAAAGGACTACACAAGGTTTTGAGTTGTGATATTTCATTTATATTGTTGGCAACTATTTGTGTTGTGGGACTAAGTCAAATCATTTACATTGAAGCTGAAGAGAATTTTTTTTTTTTTTTTTTTTTTGAGTGCTTGTGTCACTACAATGAAAGAACATATTTTGAGTTAAACAGACACTGATTTAAAGGGAAGGTACGTTCCAGTCCATAAAATTTATTTTATTTTATTTTATTTTATTGGACTTAGGTAGCATACTACTGCCAGACCCAGAATAAATTCCTGCTGAGTACATTTGAATCTGATCTCATCTTTGTTGTTGTTTTTGAAAGAGGGACAAATTGGTACTTGGTTACAGTAACACAACATTTTAATAGGCTATTGAATTAAGTCAGGGTTATTTACAGGGTTCGTACACATTTAACTATTCAATTCAAGCACTTTTCAGATCTTGAAAACATAGCATTAAAATTACAGCATACAGAAGTATCAAGACTCATGGTTAAATGACATATATGTCAGTCCATAGTTTATATGGCCAGTGTTTGTCACTAAACGGTATCGTTTATTAATGGGCAATGTATGAACATTAATATGGGTTAAAATAGCTGGTTAATGTTACCTCCCCACTGCGCTCTCCCAGCCGGAGATAAACGAGCCGACGGTGTCGCAAAACCTCTGGCTCCATTGTCGTCTGTCATCTGTCTGTTATGTTTCCGTTGTCTGTCGGTTATGTTTCTGTTGTGTCGTTTGTCGTCTGTTAAATTTTTGTCTCCGTACGTGTGTTTTTCCTGGGTTAGGAGGGAAGAAGTTATGACGTTGTGACGCAATCAGGAAATGCTCCAAAGGCTAGACCGTCCCATTTACCGATGGTTGATGCGGCCAACGGAGGAGCCTCCGCGTCCTCCGTGGGCCGCGTAGGAAGGGTCCTCCGAAAGATGCAATCCCTGAATTGGGACACAGCCAGAGAGAGAGACAGACACATGGAAAAAACGTAAGTGATGATCGTTGTCCGCTATTACCCACGTCATTTCATTCCAAATACAAATGTAATCATAGTAATGCTTAACGTTATCTGCAAAGATGGAGTACATCATTGCTTTGAGGAGGATGAGTAGGAGGAGGAGGAGGTGAGGATTTACCATCTAAGGACCTATTATTTAGACATGAGTGACGTCAGTCGCCTCCAGGGAGAAGTTGGGCGTCGGACACTTTCCTGTGCGGGCTCAGTCATCCTCGAAACTTGCCATGAGCCTCGCCAGCAACGTTTTTAAATATGAAGGGAGGACCTAGTGTGATTGGTGATGATTTGACTTGGCTGTGTCAAACCCACTCCACACCTTCTCCCAGTGGCGTAGCTAGGCTGTATTCCACATGGGTTTTGAGGTCAAAGGGGCCCGACATTGCACACGCGAATAGAGGACAGAAAAAAGCCAAAAAAGTAAGGAATAAGTAAGCCAGGAATACACCATGACAGTGATTAGAATTGAAATAGCTGCCTTGTTTTATTGCTATCCATTCCCACCCTTTCCCCAGACCCTATACAAACAGGCAAAATAATAAATAAATAAATAAATAAATAAATAAATAAATGACACACATGACCACCATAACATAAATAACAACACATAAATAACATTTTCCCAACACAATCCCGATACAAATAAATACACAAAATAAAATTACAATAAAATAACTTAAGGTGCCATTATACTCCCGTGACGGACATATCAACACTTTCCAAATACAATACACAAAATAAAACTTGGCTCCAATAAACACCTCAAGGTGCCATTGCACCACCAGGCATAGAAATCTAAGAATAACTTCAGTAAATTTTGGTTAACATAAAAGTGCAGCTGCATGACAGCAAAAAGGGCTATTGAAAAAATACAAAATAAATGAGTTGAGAACTTTGCATTTCTGCCACGATTTGACTTAGCCTAGAACTTTGTTTTTCTTTTCTTCATTGTAGCAAATGTCTCAACAACATCGTTAAAGTTAGCCCTCTCAGTAAGGTCTCTCTCAATGAAAAGTAATGCCAGGTTTGAGAGACGAGACTCACTCATCGTTGAGCGCAGGTATGATTTAATTAGTTTAAGGCGACTGTAAGTGCCTGAAAGCTCTGCCTGTGCACTGCTTATTGGAACAGTCAGATAGATCCTATATAATTTTTCAAGGTTCAGATAGGCCCGGTGCAGGTCATTTGCAATGAACTTAACTTGAACTGCAACTTATTGTTTCATTCTTCAGCTCCGTTTTATATATTCACACACGTTTGTTTGCCTCTGCTCCAAACCATGGATGTATTATGGTCTAAATGCGCACCACCGTCAGAGCGTCTTGTTCCCATGACAACTGACCGGAGAAAGACACATGGGGCGTCATGCTTATGGGCTTCACCTGTGGCTGTGGCCACACCAAGCAGCTGGAGCGGATCCAGGTTCAGTCACGTTCAGATTACCGGTAGTGTCGGTTCTTGTGACAACCCTAGTCTCAAGTCTGAGGTCATGATAGCGCAGTGTTACAGCAGACAGTGCTTGTTTACCTGCTGTGGCCGTGCTGCTGCTCGGACCCGTGTCGTCACTGGCCTGGCTGCTCCCGCCACGACAGAAGAGATCTGTCAGCTTTGTGCATTTGGCCGCATCCTCAATTAACTTCTTCTTTTTTGCCCTCCGCTTATCTGCACCACACATCTCTTTTTCTGGTGGCTTCTTTCTTTTAAGCATCTTTGCCTCTACCTTGCTTTTTGTTTTTCTTTCTTTCTTTTTTCACAGAAAAATAACGGTCGCTGTCTGAGCGGCTGAGCCAATCACAATCAATAGACGCATGGATCAGTTCAAATTGGGAGGGGGCGCTCGTATCCCCCCTTATATGCAACACAATGCAGTGACCCAGTCTGACGTTACACTCCGAGCTACCTGCTGCTGCGTGGGTCAACCGCAGCGAAATTACATTTAAAAAAAAAAAAATAAATAAAAAGTTTGACCACAAGAGGGTTTACAAAACCCACCAACCCTACGTCATCTACGCCACTGCCTTCTCCCCTCCCTCTTTCTGAGTTGTGCCGCTAGGTGGGACTGAGATGAGAAGGGGGAGTAGATGCGCCGGTGGCGCAGTGCACGAAAATACCAAAGTCTGCACCGCCACGCCCCATCGGCGAGGTGGGACTGACTTTGCAAGTATGCCTGTGTTTTCATTTTGTTGGCTACTTTTAAAACATTGCTTAAAATTTAGTCAACAGAGATGCTCATTACATGAAAAAGTATTCATAATTACACCATGACTCAATAGAGACTGAATTCTGTGATTAGGCCTATCGATATGTCTTACCTAGCAACAGCGTCAATCACATCTCCTCACTCATCTTAGTGTAGTAGTAAAAGTTTCACTCCCTTCTTTGCTCAGGGACTTTTCCTAAATCACTCTTAAGATAGGACTATGCTAAAAAAAATGTGGCAAAGTTTGGAGCTCTCAGAGTATTCAGATGTGAATACAGTCCCGTATCTTTGTCATCTAAAGCTGCATTACTAAATGATTTAATATCAGATTGTAATTTTGATTTATTTTGTCTTACTGGAACCCGACTATATCATGAAGCGTAATGAACACAGAAACAGCTGTTAGCAATTTCTTCATCAAAATCATCAGCAAGGCTGTTTGAAGCTGTTTTGCCCTTAATAGGCTCTTCTTTACTAGATATGATCAACCTGTCTTTATCAATAGGCTGTCTACCACAGTCATTTAAAGTAGTGGTAACTAAACCTCTTCTTAAAAAGCCCACTGACGCCTCACCCCAGCAGCACCCTCTTCACATCACTTAACCCCCCTCTGCTCCACATCACAGATCAGCCCTGTGGAGTCATCCTGCATATCCTCAATTTGAGCCTCAGTGTGGAGAGAGCTTCAGGCCTTTGGAAAACTTCCCGTGTGGTTCCAGTCCAGCAGACTGCTGTATCCAGTGTGTAAGAAAGAACACTACTGCAGGTAGTTTTTTTCTCATAAGAATATTGGCAATAGTACTTTCTATGGTAGTAGGATTTTTATGGCATTTAGTATTTTTATAGTCTGCACATAATGTACACATTTTCTGTATCCTGTACACTTTTTTTTTTTAATCTTGACCCTCTTGTGCCACTGTTTTTGCTTTTTGTAATACTTGCTGGCTGTCACCCTCAGTGTGGGATCAATAATGACAATACATGCCTTCCATAACTGTGTGAAAGATAAGTTTGTTAATTACTCCAGCCTGCCCCTGATAAGCTGCTGTGGTTCTTGACAAATGAAGGACCCATTTCTCAACTCCACCTCTGGCATTGCCAGAGTTCTCTGGCCTCGTAGAGTTGGGACTTGCCTGACATCTTCAATGTAAAAAAAAAAAAAAAAAAGAAATGACCAGACCACACTAAACACAACTCAGACAAATGGTAATAATTGTACTGGGTTGAAGTTGCCATTTATTCAGTGAAATGTGACACTCACGTCCATACTTGTTCACATACAGCTGCTCCTCAGACTAACTATAATCGTACTATTTCAAATTCTGTTTTGTCATGTGGGATAACATCAGTAAAACATAACAGTGCCATATAACTATGCACTCTTAAGCCTCACATTACTCATACATGCAAGTTTAAACACGGGATCTTCTATTTATTCACCTCAAACAGCAAGAATACTGTACATTAGCTATAAGATAGTGAGCAATGTGTGTGTTTATGTTAAAGTTTGTTTTCAGTTAAGCCTGACCAGACTTCAGTAATTGACTTCCAGTCTATTCCCCCCGTCATTGACAGATTCGCAGCTGACATGTATGTGCGTTATGACTAACATGTAGCTGTCACCTGATTATTGATATAATTTCTATTGTGGGTTCCATTTTGGATTCACTTCCTGGTCAGTGAAAATCCCAAATTTGTAAAGCACTAATAGCAGCGCTCAATGCCAGATGTTCAAGAGGACGAGACCCGAGACTGAACTCCCGCACAATACGCACTTTACACCGAGATGACCGCCCTGGACCACCTACCTCAGCAGGTCTGACTTCTGCAAACAGCAGCTGGTCCAGAAACATGTATGAATGGATTCATCCGTGCGCGCAGTCTCCAGCGGAGGCTTTTTAAAGTCTGTTTGTTTCCGCCTTTGGTAACGAAGACTATAGTGAACCTGCTGCGCTCTGGAGGCTTTACCCTGTGTATCTCAGATGCCCTTCCTTGTGATCTACAATGAAGCCCAGAGACCTGCTCCTGCTGCTTTTCCTCTCCTTGTCAGAGAGGCGCGTCCATGTGAGCACAATATCACACACAGAAATATCTTTAACAAACTTTTCCAGCGTTATTTCATTGTGTAAATGCATTTATAATGATCATAAAAATATGTAGATTATTTTAACATTAAGAAAACTTGCGATATAAAATTTCGGGTTTGTTTCGGGCTCGGGCCTGCAAATCAAGTTAATTGATCGGGCTCGGGCCGGGTCGGGCTTTAATACCCACGGGCCTGGGTCGGGTGGCGCTGGATTTTTTAGGGCCGATCTTACCTCTAGTACGTTGTACTCACCTTTTTCTTGGACGGGAGTTCCAGTTGCCGAAGTGTGTCCGAGTCTGATATCGCAAAGACTGCTGCCTTAATCCTCCAGTTTGGCCTTGTGCATAGTTAGCATTAGCGTTAGCTGCTTGTCCTGCTGAAGCGACTTGGAAGTTCGCAGGTCTGAAAATCTGTCTCATCTCACTTTCCACCGTGCTGTGAGTAAAGTTTGGTGCAGATGAACCTGTCACCTGTCACCCAAGCAACGAGGATATGGATGCGATCATTTCTGGGGATGATAAAATATTTCTTAAAACCCCAATGGCTTGTTGCACTGCTCAAGACTCCTCTCCACTTTCCATGCTGACTGTGACCTAAACGTGACCCGCCCTCTTGAGCTTCTCAGCCAATCACCGCGCAATAAATGATGGACTTCCTTTTCCACTATACTGACTTCCTTTTCCACTATACTCTCTCACACATATATGTATTCTTCTCACACATACATGTATTCTTCTCTAACATGCATATATTTTATTTGTACATATACATATATGCCTTTTTATTTAGGAGAATGTATGTTTGTGCAAGAGTGACAATAAATGCACGTGAAAGGAGAATGTATGTGTGTGCAAGAGTGAAAATATATGTATGTGAAAGGAGAATGTATGTGTGTGCAAGAGTGACAATATATGTATGTGAAAGGAGAATGCATGTGTGCGTGAGCGTGAAAATAGGAGTGTGTGAAAGAAGAATGTGTTACGGCCAGACAATGGAGAAGCAGGACCCAGGAGCAGAGTGTCAAAAGGAAACAGTTTATTCACAAAGTAACAACAAAAAATCAGTTCAGCAGAACGATGCAAAAACAAAGTAACAACTGAGATTATCACTAGAAAAGTAACAACTAAAACTCCAACACAAAATCACCAATAATTGGGAAAAAGCCGAGATACAAAGTACAACAAAATAATACTCAATCAAACTGGAACTCGAGAACTGGAAAGCGAACAACTCGTGACGAGAAGAACTTGGGAGACGCTCCGCGTGCGGATCTGAGAGAATTCTCCGGTACTGGAGATTACCAGAGGGCGGCTTAAGAAGCCAGGTGAATTAGGCAGAACGAGCTGCAGGTGTGCCGGGAGAGCAGCGCTCCAGGAGATCGCTCCGCCCCTCGTCACTTGCACTACCAGAGAGGGAGAGAGAAGGTCAGTGGAAGCAAAACAAAGAAAAACAGAAAACACAAAATCAGGACCACAACAGAATGTAAATGTGTGAAAGAAGAATGTATGTGTGCGTGAGAGTGAAAATAGGAGTGTGTGAAAGGAGAATGTATGTGTGTGAAAGGAGAATGTATGTGTGTGAAAGGAGAATGTATGTGTGTGAGAGGAGAATGTATGTGAGTATGAGAGAAAATATGTGTATGTGAGAGGACCAGAATAAATTATGGCTTATATGGCCCCTCATACACATGCACACATGCACGCGCACACAACACACACACACACACACACACAGACACACACACACACACACACACACACACACACACACACACACACACACACACACACACACACACACAAAAACCTCATGTAACCTCACATAACCTGTTGACATGCGTATTAAACTTTGAGTAAGTTTTTTTTTCTCAGTTGTGTTGGAATAAAACTTCACCAAACAAACTGTCGAAACAAGGAAGGTTTTTTTTCTTTTTGGCCAACTCATCATGTGTGTCGGCCCACAGTCCACTGCTGCTTTCAAACACACACACATACACAAACTTACACACCAGTTAAACAACTGTTCACAGCTTTAGGATGACAAAGATTCCACAATAGCCTGGACTGAAACCACTGATGTTTGTGATATACACTGATTTTAACACATACATACATAAATACAAAGCTCCCATACCTGCTCAGTACATCTTTTCCTTCTTCCTTTTTTTTTTTAAGGCCTGGAAAAGTAAGCTTTAAAATTCCTGGGGTCTCATTTATAAAACACTGCGTGGAATCCATACTAAAAGTGTGCGTACGCCCAAAAGCTGGAAATGGCGTATGCGGATTTATAAAACTGTGCATACTTACACCTGCACGCAATTTTCCCTTTATAAATCACACTCCACCTGGAAGATTGCGCAGGTGGATTCACCTCACATCCCGCCCCCGACACACCCACATTTTACCATGAATGGTCAATGCAAAGTACCTCATGAATGTCTTTGCATACAAATATGCCTGCTGATGAATGGCATTTTACGTATGATCATGGCAGAAAAAAGAAAAAGAAATTTTACGGAGGGTGAAATCGAGGTGCTTGTGGGTGAGGTGGAGGCCAGAAAAGATATTTTGTTTGGTGGTCACAGTAGTGGCGTCACGAATAAAATAAAAAGAAATGAGTGGCAGCATGTCGTCACTGCAGTAAACAGTTACAGTGCAGCCTGCTCCCTACACTGCTGTGCGTCAGGATGAATGAGCCGTGTGTTGAACCAGGCCACCGTGCCACTACATTCGTCAAGATCATGTCCGAGGTACAAATAATTTGTACATTGAGTGAATGCACATTTTTTCGGTTCACATAAGCAAATTCATTTTCACTCGGAGCCCTTATAGCAATATGAGTACAGTCAATTGCGCCGATTACATTTGGGAAACCGGACATCGCTGCAAATTGCCTTTTAATGTCGGCCTGTTCACCCACAGTGTAAGGAAACCTGATGTATCGACTGGTCATTTTTATAATGCCATCCAAAACGGCTGGCATTATGGCGCTGAGGGATGGCTGCGATATCCCAGACCTAAGGACATAATTTAACTGAATTATATCATACCCAAAAGGGGCTTTAGACAGATAATGTAACATTATATAATATTAATCATATCAAACACTTACCTGTCAGCTAATTCCCGCTGAAAGGAGCCAGTCGCCAGGAACCCCAGAGTGGTCAGCACCTGGATATGCACTGGGATGGCACGGTTCCGGCGGGTGGGTCTATCTAACACTGGGCCCAGTTCAGCACATAGATCCAAGAGCACCGCTCTAGGGAATCTAAATCGGCTTATTAGCCAGTCATCATCATGGGCCAGGAAATCCCTGTGGTCCCTAAAACTTCTCTCCATCCTGATCCCACCATTTGCGTGATCTTCCAGCAGTGCCAGCGCATCCATTGTGCAGCATTACGCACGAGTGTCACCGCACTATTTATATGCTTACTCAGCAAATTGAATGATTGTTACACACCTTGTCACAATTACTACTAATCAATCAGTGCCATCCACCGTTCTGTATCATTTGAAGATGGAAGTTTGATATATGAACATTGTGCATAGAGTAGTAGGCCTAACGGCTCACTAAAGGAACACATGTATAACACTGCAGACTTGGGTGTTTATGATTACGCGGGTCTATAAGTCTGATATGTGATGACATTAAATGTATGAGATCAGTCTGGCTTCAATTCACCACCTCACCATCTGCATCGCCAGTTCCCCCTGTCTCCAAAATGTTTGTAAGCAAGCATCAAAGTTGGCGTACCGGTGCGCACATTCTCACGCTAAGTTTATTTTTATAAATCACAACCTTTGCGTAGGAAGTTGCGTATGCATAAATGAGACCCCTGGTCATTCCAGCGTCTTACACTACCCTGTTAAGCTTGTAACGGGGGCTGGGAAGCTAAATAAAATAAAATAAATAAATAAAATACCGGCATGGTTGCGCTCTTTACGATGACTTCGGTTGGCTTTGGTGCTAGCGGACATAGATATACATAGAAAGGCTAGATAGCTTACAGATGCTGTGAGCCAATGAGGGCTGACGTCGCTACGCGGCAGCCATCTTACCTAGGGGCTGCTGGCTCACTGATAACATTAATGCCTATGGAGCATGTACTATTTAATTAACCATAACTTGCTCAATTTTCAACCAATTTTTAAACAGTTTGATTTGTTATAAACGCCAGAGATGTAGTTATGTTATTGCATATTTACGGATAATTATAACCATGGACTTTCATATTAAATTAAAAAAGTGGATAGTAGACCATTACCTGCCATAGCTGCACACATATACAGTGAAATTAAATTGTCAGTGTTTATGTTAAACATTTAATAGTTTGATATTTTATATTTCTAATTAATACATATATTAAATATAAAGGGGTAAGTTGACCCACATGATATTTCAAACTTAACCTGAATAATGTATGTACATTATATGAATTGTGATTCATATTGGCAATTTACCCCAAGGCTTTTGGTTCATCTTGCCCCATGACCATCGTTTTGATAAAACCTAATTAATTTAATGATTCAGAATGATCTTTTGCTAAATGATTCACATAGTTCTATACATTGAATATCACTAACATGCATAATGTATAAGTTTAGACCTGGGTCCATTTGCTTTAGCATAAAAAATAATTATACCACAGAAGTCAAAGAATTCCACAGCCAGTTGGAAATGATGTTTGTGTTCTTATTTTAGGGTCTCGTGACAACTCATGTGTATAGTTTTAAAGATCAAGGGGATGGTTTGTTCATCTTACCTGTTCTACCCTACATATATTTTATTATAAATTTTTAAATAAACACATTCAGTAACATGACATCAAGGTTTCTTTTATTAACAGGTGCGCACAATTACAAAACAATTCAAGATTCACTCCAAACCAACAGTAACACTAAACCATGCAACATTCACTCCAAACCAACATGCACCCAAAACCAACATATATACAAAACCAACATATATACAAGTGCACGGACAGTTTGAGCTACTGCCCCTTAAAAAGGACTGTCTTGGTGAGCTTCTGTCTCACATTGTCTTGCTGTAGGCTAAGCGTAGTCATTTTAGCAATGTGGTGCAGCCTTAGTTTAAAAAACAGGGACACAACTAATGTCAACAGTGTGTTGTGGTGACGTGTATCGTTGATATGCTCCCCGAGCAAAAACACATCCTCTGAACCTATCCTCTTCCGCACCATGTAGAGGACCTCCAACACTTTGATGGGCTGTGATCGTTTAGAATCTGCTGCTGCCTGGCGAACGACCCACTCTGCTGCCCTGACGACTTTCAATGTGCCTTCAGATGGAATGACCAGACCTCCATTGTTCTTCAGAGTCAGCAGGTGGTAGCTCTGGTCCTTATGGGCAGATTCAGCATCTGTCACAAGGCTGGACTGGCAGACATCACAGGACAGCTTCTTCAGAGTGCGTCACACCACAAATCCTGAAATTAGCGGAAGACAGATTCATATTATATCTCATTTCTTTTTTTGGACTAACATCCATTTAATCGTTCCCCCCCAGATTTTGATTATCCGCTTATAGGCTAAATCCACTAACAGTCAACCTCTACCTGAAATGTACACGAGAATGTTCTCCACAAGACCATCAAAGTGCTTGGGAAGGTAGCTGTGGTCATGTACAAGGGCAGGAATGTCAGCAAACGGGGATGGAAGATCTTCTCCTTCTGCAGAGGACATGTCTACAGCCGACAGGTTGGCTATAGATGTGTCGATGTGGTAGGACTGAGCAGTAGAGGACATTGCTTCAGCTGGTAGGGACTCCGTGGCATCCTGTGCTGTCACATTGCCTTTGCTGCTTGGTTTAACAACCCCACACCTGGCCATCAGCTTCCGAAAGATGTACTTGAATAGGCTTGCAGTAGGGTTGTTATTCCAGCCACCTTAATAACAAACAAACAAACAAAAACATATAGACAAATATATTACACAGATATTCAATATATCTTTATGGTAATAAAAAAATTAAAGAATACAGCTAGCCAGCCCTGAATGATCGTTTTCCACATAATTTAAAGACATTTTTCGAAATACTAATTGGTTTCTGTGACACTTCTAGATACAGTGTACATAACCGCAAAAAAAAAAAAAAAAATCCTGTCATGAAGCGTTGCAGCTGGCAATACATTTAATCAATTAACTACTAACCCAAGCATCCCTATTGTGGACAATGGACATAATAAAAATGACTATAATATCAAAATGTAGCAGCACTTATATCAGTTTAACCATTCATGATACTACAGCTTAAGTTGTTAACGTAGTTCAAAATTAGCCATCGTGAAGAATACCTTTGCAATGAACTGGGATGTGGGAGGTGTATTTTAAGAGTGTCTCTCAGATAGTGATATGCCTTTGGACCGTGAAGATGGAGCGTAAGGGCAAACTCTCTCTGGGCCTTGGTGTAGTCTACACCTTTCCTCGACAGGAGGTGAACTGGAAGATCTATAATTAAATTAGAGTGATTTAGTATGTCTCCTTTTAATATTAACTACTAAGTTATTCAATGTATTTATTTCTTTTTTCTTTTTTTTCTTTTTTTACCTGAGTAGCATTCAAGCTTATCTTTCAGTTCTTCATTGATCAGATTTTTCTCTTTCAGTTCCTCCAGAAGAGCATGCAAGTTTTTCTTTGCCCTCCTCTCCCTTGCCAAGGAATTGCTCTTTTCCCGCTGCAGTTTCCGCACTGTTGCCAAGGCTGCATTGAGTTTGGCCTTTATAGCCTTGGGGCAGGAAGGCAATGCGTACAGGTGGTCAGGGGCCTTCCTCTTCAGGCTCTTTCTCCTCTCTCCAGTAGCTGCCTGAGGCTTTGGAAAAATATATAAATAATAATAATAATAATAATAATAAGGACAGTATTAACAGTAACTTTTTAACAATTCATGTTCACCTATCAGTGCTGAGTTCAAGACAATGCTATGTTCTTTAAATCTACAAAATAAAACCCAAATCAGTGCTCTTGTAATAAATTGATTTTAATAAATTGGCTTGGCTAAAGGCGAAATTATGTTTTGGGTCTCTAGACAAAATTGTCAGTTTTGATTGTAAAGGTTCCCTTCGCCTTGTTGTAGTTTGTACATGCTTATTCATAAAAGTGTATGGGTGACATGAGCAAGTGACAGCCTGTGGTTCTCAATCCTTTTAAACAGATTACCACCTCAAATAATATCGGGTTCTTCAAGTAACACCATCATATCCCTTCCTGGGCACCACTGAGATAAATGATTTAATGATAAGCCATATGATGCTCTTAGTTGTGTACAAATACTCACATCAGGTGGAGGCTCATCCTGGTGCAGGTCCATGGGCAGGTTTTCTTCTGCTCTTCTAGAGGCAGCAGTGCTTCTTGTTGCTACCGGCCAAAATATACAGTTAAATATTAAAATGTCCTTAATGCACAACACTTTATGTATTCCTAAACTTGCAGAAATCGTGACAATACGTATATCACATATTCTTGTTGGCCAATGATACACATACCCTTTGGAGATGAGCAGGGAAGTTGAAAATGGTTGGCACAACACCAGCCTTAAGCCGGACAGTCTGCCCTGTCCTGTTAAAATCCTCACTCCTGAAATGTTCGCTGCACAGTTTGCAGTTTTTTGATGCAACAAGTTTTTTGAACAAAACCGTCCCTTCTTAGAGCAAGTTCCCATTGCCTCCTCTTCTCTGCGTTTTGGGGAAACCTTAAAAACATGAGAAGATACCAATATATATGAATTATTGACAACATTTTACACCCTTCTTACCTTTAACATTAATGGTAAGGACAAAAATACTGAGCTAAATTATGAAATTGTTGGGGTAATTCATGTAGCCTATGCTTGAATGCCATTATGAAAACCTAAATAACAGTAACATGTTAAAAGAAATGTGAAAAAGAAATATGATTATTATGTTGATGTATGATTATTATTAACAAATGGTAGAAACATTTCTAAAACGTCAGGGTCAAAATAACTTGTATTATACAAGTACAAATCCACTAAGTTAGCAACAATTATCCTAAATATGTCCCTCAAGTCATTTCTTACGAGTGAAAAGTGATTCCACGGGCTCTTGTTTTGAAGGAACGTTCATTTGAGCATCCATATGCTGCACAAAAGTGTGGCATCTTGTACTGTAGGGGGGTATTTCTGCAAACACAAAGCCAGCCAGTTACTGTATCACAATAAATCGAGGATATATTTCACTAATGAAACAGCTTGGAAATCATGTTAAAACGAAGGAGTAATTATGCCTTTCCCACCTGTATAGAATTAAGTCCAGGTTACTTTGTAATAGTCCAAGTGGCTCACATGTCTCATTCACAACCTCTTGTTTCTTTGCTAGCTAATACCCAACTGCATCCACACAAATTGTCATTTAGACAAAATATGTTGTTGTCATACAATTATTATTGGTCTCACGGAAACCTATATAATAACTGAAACTCCCAGATTGCAGCCTTGCAAATGGCTGTAACAAACACACAACTATGCAGCGATTTTCGAAAAGAAAAACTGCAATTTCAACAGGTCTGCGTGGCCTGAATCATAGCCACGTTAATAAGGTTTTTAATAAACCAAACCGTTTGTAAATCCATCAAGAATTCAGCAAGTTAAGGGTATTTTTGTTTGTGTAGGTCGCTCACCTTCCATCGACTACGAGAGAGTGCTCCGGAAAAGTCCCCCTAGGTAAGATGGCCGACCGGTGACGTCGCCGGCGAAAGTCTCATCAGCCATCTAGCCTTTCTATGTATATCTATGCTAGCGGAGACCCACCCAATATGGCGGCGACGCTGGATTACGCTCCAGCACGTAATGAGGCGTCTACATATGTCTATGGTTTTGATCACAAATACTATACTAGACCCGGATATGTCTTAAGGGAGAAAAGAATGCACCGATTGAAGAGAAAATATATTCTTCCTGGTTCAGATAAAACAGAGATTCCAGCGAGAACAAAACGATGGAAAAAAGTTTTAGATTATGGTTACAACCGGTAGTTTTAACTTTAGGACAGAGCCCAACTGGGCAGCCTTGATAAGTGCAACCTAACTTTATAACTAGTTCTGTTAAAAATAGAAATTAAATGTTGAAATTTGCAGGATAAGAGCTGATTAGCTAACTTGAGGATATATGGTTACATTACGATGTATTCATGGTCAGTTGAGTAAAGCTAGTATTAGGTGATGGTAAATAATATGCCCTCATGGTGGGTTCAAATGCAGTTTCACGAAGAAGAAAATGTAGCTACACCAAGATAATATAACTGTGTGTGTGCACATTAATAATGAAATGAAAGCAAATATTTAAATTAATGTTAAAGTTACGTTTTTGAGTAAATAATTATTTTTACATGCAGTAATTGGTAAAATAATTCAATAACTTTTTAGTGAAGTAACTAGGAAAAGTTGTTTTTTTTCCCCTTATCATTTGCATTATTACAGGAAAGCACAGGCAGAGGCCAGTATTCAGATTCATCCATCAACCCAGGATTTGGTGAGTGATGAACTTTGTATGGCAATATAAATTCACACCTTTTGTAAACCTTTTGGAAAATACATGTGTCAAGTGATAGCACATGCTAAAAACGGAAGACAAAAAAGTTTTCATAGTCAGTCTTGTATTGCCATACCCCACTCCTGCAGCTGAGATCATTATCTGTATTTTGGAATATGTTTGATACTTAAACTTTGAAAATGCCTTGCCAGTTCATAGTGTGTGATCATGCATAATAACTTCACAGTATTACTTTTAGTCTTGACACAATATTGAAGATGCACTCATTCCATAGAAAGAGGTTTGGACATGATAAGTTGGGATCTTTCTCCTTTTTGATTTTTTTAGGCAAGACCCCCTGACAGTTCTGAGGTATGGAGCCTCCTGAGTGGAAAATCTACACAGAGTTTACCAGGAACAACAGAAGAAGTAGATGTAAGTTCCAGATGCGCACTTTTTTGTTATCGAGATGTAATGTATTCCCTATTTTTCTGTGCTTTATTAATATTTCATTGTAACATAATATGTTAAGTTGGTCAGAATGTTGGTATTATTCTCATATAACAGAACCCGAATCCTAGTTCCTCTGACCACGAGTCTAACAGTCCATCCAAAGATGCACCTGATGTCACCCACTGTGCCGTAAGTCTACTTTTTCTTTTCTCTTTTTAGTTACACTTTCTTTATATGAAAGTTTTTTGTCTGAAAAATTAACAAATAACAAAGTTAGAATTTAGTAACTTTGAACACATTTAGGCTGTTTTGTAAACTGTGTGGGGAGATTTATTGTGTCATTTGTTTTCTAGATAACTGATGATGATTCTGAGGCTTGGGTTCCTCTCAGTGGACAACAAAGTCTGTCAGGAGCAGAAGCCTCCGTAAGTTTCAGCCATGTGATGTCCAGATAACAGTGTATTTTGTAGCAATGCTAATAAACGTAGCAGAAATTTGGCCTGTGTTTGCAACAACATAGAGTAAAAAATGTATATTAAAAGGTTGAATAGGTTTTAGGTAGGCTTGGGTGGTATCTTTTTTTAATACCTTCATACTTTCCTTGACATTTTGCCGAGGTATACGGTATAATGGTGGTATTTGCATAAAACTGGTGTAGAAAGACTCAACTTGTCTCTACTGCACTGCAGATAGTAGTCCCTCACTGGAGGCAGTGCCAGTTATCATAGTGACGCTATTCCCGTAGTTGGGAAACAGCACACAGTTCAAGAGTTTTAATTTGATTAAGAGAATCTGCAACTATGACAAACTCAAGCCTAGAGTGTAGGTACTGTACATTTACTGCCAGTGCGAATTCACCATCACTCTCTGCCACTCACTGTCTGCCACTCGCTTAGCTGTTATTCGTGTACTGTGACAAACTACTCTGACCAGTAATCTGCTGTGTTTTCTGGCTTACCTGTATCATCTCAGTACTCGTAAACAGAGGTAGAGGCATTTTCTTTTTTACTAGTTAGTCCAGTAACTTTATGCCTCAGAGAGCATGTTTCTTGGCTCAGGTGTGCTACTTTATCCACTAGCAGAGAGACTGAGCTGTGGTGGCGCGTGCCGCACATTACAAGTAATCACCTCAACACAAAATCTCAGAAGAGCATCTGTATATTTGTCAGTATTGAAAATCATACTATACCATGGTTTAACGTAATACTGATACAGTCAAAGCCTAGTTTCAGGTCATTGTCTTTAATTGTATAGTAGTTTGCTTTTGACTACGTAACTAAAATAATGTCAAAACAATAAGACGTGTTATTGGTATTCAACAGAACCTGAATCATAATTCCTCTGACCATGTCCCTGATGATGGTTATGAAGATGTACATGATGTTGGTGACTTTACCATAAGTACAATGTATGTTTCACCTGGTACTATTTTGAGATAAATAAACTGTTTAATTTATGCAACTTTAATATTTAATGCCATTTTCAACCTTTGCTTGCCTGGCTTAACCCTTTAAACTCAAATTTACAGCAATGTCACATCATGTTTTATGCTAGCTGCAGCTCTATTGAAGGCACATCACACTTATATTGAGTGATACATTCAAAACCAAGTTGCCATTGTTTTATGGCTGCAGTTTTGCATCAAAGAGAAAACATACATATCCTGTGCATCATTTTATACATTTCCCAGCAGCACATACTTGGTATCTTTGGAAACCTTAGGAACTTCACTAGAATTCCAAAGAAAGGCATGTGGGTTTAAACATCAAATGATGAACCTACAACTTGGACAAGCAAGGTCGAATTAACCTTAACCAAGGATTAAAAGAACGAGTCATCACTGTTTTCATGTGGGAAAAAAGCTGAATTGTAAACAGTGATTAAGGGGGTCTTCACACTATGTTGTTTTTTAGTAGCCTACGTAGGCTAACACATTTATTGTTGTTATTTATATATTTAAATGGTTGTTTTTAATTATATTCCAGAGGACATTCGACAATCTATCTGAATCTTGGACCCCTCTCAGTGGACAGCAGTGTCTTTCAGAAGAAGAAGTCTGTGTAAGTATCAATTGCATCAGTGCATGCTTGATTCAAATCAAAGCATAAGTCTGTCTCATCCTGTGAATTTGTGTGATACGGTGCTTCATTTTGAGATGAGTAAAAACGTGGTCATTGTTGTCACTAGGACTGGAAAGCTGAAAACTCTATTGCGATATAAGTGTTTTATATTGGTCGATATCGATAATTATTGACATTTTTTATTACCTATTATTATTTAAAATAAGGACCGGGAGAAAAATACATTCAATTCAAACATTTTTATTTTAAATTGAACCTTCCTCCGATTATAGTCCCCTCAGCTATCAAGGCAGAAAGGAAATGAAATGTCAACACAACCATGGAAAACACTGGTTTTGGTAGACTTGACTGAATTATAAAACCAGCCTAGACATATGAACAACTTTAGTCACTCTTCTTACTCTAAACATACATGAACTATTCAATTATATTTTTATTGCAAGTGTGTTTAAAAAAAAAAAAAAAAAAAAAGCACACGTAAGAGATGTTTATAACCTGGCTTCTCCGCAGTGCTCAGTGAAGCATGTCTTTAGCTATATGATATGCCGCTGCCTCCGTTATGTATTCGTGCCTTTTAGATGATTTGTCATCAGGCACTGAAGCAGATACCTCTGCATGGTGGTCAGCTGCTTGTGCGGTGGTGCTGCGGTTGGCGGACGTTGGCGAATACGGCTGCGCTCCAAAGAGTGAGCACGGCTAAGGTGGTTGAATAAGTTTGTGGTATGTAACATATAGGAGTCAAGGAGGAGCCATCTTTAATCAGACTGAACCGTGTTTACTGGTGCAACTTCAGCATATACAGTATAGACCTTGTAACCGTATAGCACCACCTAGTGGTGACTCCAGTACTACAACATAATACATGACATCTCCCTTTCTTTAGCTTTTTTTTTTTTTCATCTTTCAGTTAATAAACAGGTCAGAACTTAACAGCATACATTTCTGCTTCCTTTACTTAATAGAACACATTTCTATCTTCACAGTTTTTTTTTTTTTTTAACTCAAATAAAACAAGGTAGAACTCAGCACAGTTTCTGTTATTATTCCTTGTACCTCAAAGGAACTCTTATAGGTCTACCAAAACGAGAAGTTTTTTTTACAAGCAGTGCTCACAGTCTCCGTTAGCACTGATGACTTTGGTGTTTGCGGTGGAGACCTTACAGGCACGTGACTTTCTTGGTAGTCCATTTTTCCTGGTTCAGTCCCTGCCAACTGCTGTCCGCTCTCCATCAGTGGCCATGAGTCTGGAACACTTTCCACAGTCTCATGTTGTGTTTGTTGTGGAGAACTTGACATTTCTTTGGTTTTCAGAATGTGTCTCCTGTTTCTTCTGTAGATTTGCTCGTTGTCAGTCTGCACAATGTACGACCTTGGTTGATCAAGTCTTTTCAGTATGACAGCAGGTTGCCAATGTTTTTGCTGTCTGATTCTCACTCTTTCTCCTACGCCCACCAGGGGAAGCTTCCTTGTTCCACGGTCAAAGTAGCATCTCTGCTTCTCTTGTCTGTTCATCAATCTGCTCCGGACATGTCTGTACACATCAGGCTTTAACAAGTTCTTTGACACAGGTATTTTAGTTTTCAGCCGCCTTCCCATAAGGAGCTGTGCAGGGGAGTACCCAACTCCATCCAATGGCGTGTTTCTGTACTCTAAAAGAGTAATGTATGGGTCCCTGCAGCTCTCCTGAGCTTTTTTCAGCAGATTTTTCACTGTTTGAATGGCTCGTTCTGCCTGTCCGTTTGACTGTGGAAACTCTGGACTTGATGTTGTGTGTTTGAACTCCCAGGTGGTTGCAAAGTCTCGCATTTCTGCACTTATCAGCTGAGTCCCATTGTCAGAAAACAGTTCATCAGGCACACCGTGTCTGGCAAAAATAGACTTGAGTGCTGTAATGATGTGTTTACTTGTAGTACCACAACGCTGCTAACGCTGCAAGCCACGCTGCATCCGTGCAGTCAGAGAGACTCCCATAAAACTAACTTTTATCTGGTTTTAAAGCTATTTTTAACGATACACGTTTTAGACCCTGGTCATTTTAGCAGTATCTTTTAACCGGATAAAGGATTTTAACCATCGGATGTTTGGATTTTATGTCATCAAAGAAACAAGCTGAGCACAGGTTCAAGGAGCCATGACACCACTCACCTCACCACCGGCCTGCGAGAGCTGCGTCGGTCTCAGTGAGAAGATCGCTGAATTGGAGCAAATTATCTCCACACTGTACAAAATCCAAGAAGCGGAAAGGCATTTGGACACTATCATCTTCGGGCCTGCACAAGCCCCCGTTGCCAATGCTGAAGATCTGGCTGCCACTGCTCCGTATCTACCTGACGCTGCTACACCTCCGGCTGCAACGTCAACTCCGCCTGCTGCCACGGCTCCAACCACTGCTTCTGTCTCTGCCTCGTTCCCCGGCCCCCAGGACGCCTGGCTCCGGCTCGGGGCTAAACCCAAAGCCCCAGTCAGCTCTACTCCAACACAACCGGAGCCACAGCCGCAGCCTTGGGTTGTTGTCGGAGACCAGAAAAAGAGGGGGAGACTCTCCAACCCACCTGTCCATGCATCTGTAATCCAGGATATCCAGTCAGTAAATCGATATGATGTCCTCGATTTACAGGAATTCCCTCCACTGGCTTAGGACCAGGAGCTTCTTCCACCTTCCAGAGTAAGACCCCGATTTTGGTCACCTGCAAACTTCACCGCGCGCCCGCTGCGCAGATGAACATCACCTGGGGTCTCATTTATAAAACTTGCTTACGCACAAAACGGGGCATAAAAGTTGCATACGCAACTTCCGTACTACGCAAAGGTTGTGATTTATAAAAATAAACTTAGCGTGAGAATGTGCGCACCGGTACGCCAACTTTGATGCTTGCTTACGAGCATTTTGGAGACAGGGGGAACTGGCGGTGCAGATGGTGAAGTGGTGAATTGAAGCCAGACTGATCTCATACATTTAATGTCATCACATATCAGACTTATAGACCCGTGTAATCATAAACACCCAAGTCTGCAGTGTTATACATGTGTTCCTTTAGTGAGCCGTTAGGCTTACTACTCTATGCACAATGTTCATTTATCAAACTTCCATCTTCAAATGATACAGAACGGTGGATGGCACTGATTGATTAGTAGTAATTGTGACAAGGTGTGTAACAATCATTCAATTTGCTGAGTAAGCATATAAATAGTGCGGTGACACTCGTGCGTAATGCTGCACAATGGATGCGCTGGCACTGCTGGAAGATCACGCAAATGGTAGGATCAGGATGGAGAGAAGTTTTAGGGACCACGGAGATTTCCTGGCCCGTGATGATGACTGGCTAATAAGCCGATTTAGATTCCCTAGAGCGGTGCTCTTGGATCTATGTGCTGAACTGGGCCCAGTGTTAGATAGACCCACCCGCCGGAACCGCACCATCCTGATGCATATCCAGGTGCTGACCACTCTGGGGTTCCTGGCGACTGGCTCCTTTCAGCGAGAATTAGCCGACAGATAAGTGTTTGATATGATTAATATTATATAATGTTACATTGTCTGTCTAAAGCCCCTTTTGGGTATGATATAATTCAGTTAAATTATGTCCTTAGGTCTGGGATATCGCAGCCATCCCTCAGCGCCATAATGCCAGCCGTTTTGGATGGCATTATAAAAATGACCAGTCGATACATCAGGTTTCCTTACACTGTGGGTGAACAGGCCGACATTAAAAGGCAATTTGCAGCAATGTCCGGTTTCCCAAATGTAATCGGCGCAATTGACTGTACTCAGATTGCTATAAAGGCTCCGAGTGAAAATGAATTTGCTTATGTGAACCGAAAAAATGTGCATTCACTCAATGTACAAATTATTTGTACCTCGGACATGATCTTGACGAATGTAGTGGCACAGTGGCCTGGTTCAACACATGACTCATTCATCCTGACGCACAGTAGTGTAGGGAGCAGGCTGCAGGCAGGCGCTGCGCGTGATGGCTGGCTCCTGGGTAAGAACATAAACACCATTGTATAGATTCTACCCATTAAAGCCTGATGTATAATTACTCTTCTGTTATACCTTGCAGGTGACAGTGGCTACCCCCTAAAGCGCTGGCTCCTCACCCCCTTCACCAACCCGCAGAGCGCAGAGGAGGTGCGCTTCACTGTGGCACACTCTCGTGCGCTCCGTCGTGGAGAGAGCCATCGGTCTCCTCAAAGCTCGGTGGAGGTGTTTGGATGCCTCGGGGGGCAGACTGCTTTATCACCCTACAAAGGTGTGTGAAATAATAATGGCTTGTGGAGTTCTGCACAATGTGGCACTGGGGAATGCTGTTCCCCTCCCGCATGGCCTCCCTCCCCCACACCACGGGGTGTTCCTGGGTACAAAGATGTTCCTGGGTACAAATGCTTTAGGAAAGACAGGAAAACTGGTAAAGGAGGGGGAGCTGTAATTTACATCCGAAACTCAATTAAATGTACAGAAATGGTGTTGGATTATGATGTGAAAATTGAATATCTCTGCCTTAATGTTTGTTTATCACCTCAAATGCACTTTCGGATTATGGTTTTATATAATCCTCCTGCCTGTGACAGTTCATTTTATGATAATTTAGATGAATTACTGAAAACTATTGCTCATAAAGCTGAAGTTTTAATTTTTGGTGATTTTAACATTGATTGGTTAGACAAACGCAAGAGAAGGAAACTGAAAACTTAAATGACAAAGTTTGACTTCATTCAAACCATTAAAGGTGCCACACGAATCACAAAATCTAGCAGGTCACAAATTGATTTGATTTTTTCAAACAGGGAGGAACGAATAACTAAATCATATAACCTCCTGACTGGCTTGTCTGATCACAACATGATTTTAACATCACGGAAGTTGACGAAAAAGCGCTTCCCAACTCAAAGTCAAAATAAAACATGTGCACTAACTATTTTAAAAAATGATCTTCCAGCCTTGGAGGGTGAACTGAATAAAATGCAGTGGGACAGAGTTATGGATAAGGTTGATGTACATAGTTGTTGTGATGAACTAATGAATACAGTTGAAGGGATTGTTGACAAATTTCTAAAAAAGCCTAAGAACTCAAACAGAAGTTCTTACCTTGGGTAAATGAATTCGAAAACTAATGAAACAAAGGGATCTGGCTTTGCAAACTGCAATGAGAAGCTGCTTAAATAATGATATGGCTATATACAAAGGTCTGAGAAACTGTGTGTGTAAAGCACTGAGAAATGCAAAAGCAGAATACTACATCTCAATAATCACAGAGGCCAGAGGGAATTGTTCTGCAATATGGAAACAAATAAATAGTTTAATAAAGCCATTGGGCAAATCAACAATATGTGAACTCAAGATTGGGAACCAGTTGGTTTCTGACAGTAAAAAATTTGCTCAGGTGTTCAACAATTTTTTTGTTTCCTCTGTCGAGGAGTTTGCCAGCACCTTTAAAGATCCCAGTGTGGAGCTACCTGTCCCAAATAATGTATCTGCCAATGTCTTTACATTACAACAAACCAATCAGACTGAAATCCTAGCAATAATTGATAAACTCACCAATAGTCTCTCAAAAGATCTCTTTTGTCTGAATACTGACTTTCTAAAAAAACACAAGACCACTTTGGTAACACCTCTCACTCATCTAATCAACCTTTCCATTACAAGTGGGATCTTTCCCAATAAATGGAAACTAGCTAGAGTCATACCCATTTTTAAATCAGGAACAGTTGATCAGGCATGTAACTATAGGCCAGTTAGTCTATTATCAGTATTCTCTAAGGTCCTGGAAAAAGTTATTGCTCATCAGTTGCTCAATTATGTAGAATCAAACAATTATCTACATCCCCTACAGTTTGGCTTCCGTCCAAATTATTCCACAGAGACTGCTAACTGCTTTCTTATAGAACAGCTTAAATTATCATTTGATAAAGGTGAGGTAGTTGGAGCAGTCTTTCTGGACCTAAAAAAAGCTTTTGATACTTTAAATCACAATATCCTCATCCACAAACTCTTTAAATTTAATTTCTCCAACAAAACATTAGAGTGGTTTAAATCTTATCTGTCTGACCGAGAATAGTGTGTTACTATTAATAATGAGAAGTCGTCTTTTTTAAAAACTAAAATAGGAGTACCTCAGGGTTCTGTTCTTGGTCCGCTTCTTTTTAGCTTATACATTAATGAGTTACCACAATCATGTGCAGGAGCAGGTTTTCAGATGTATGCGGATGATACAGTTATCCATGTATCTGGTAAAACTGCTCTGGCAGCTTCCATACAGCTGTCATGCCATTTACAATCAATCGCAGCATGGTTTGAAAAATCACATCTCACACTTAATGTTAAGAAAACGGTGTCAGTTTGCTTTTCTTCCAGGGTTCGATCATCACCAGAAACCAATGTGTTAAATGGACAGCCTGTTGAACAGGTCTCAGAGGTAAAATACCTCGGCCTCATATTAGATTCCCACCTAAAATTTGACAAGCATGTTAAGATGGTGAGCGGGGTTGCAAAAGCAAACTTACATACATTTAGACTTATTAGAGACTGTCTTCCATTTCATGCTGCAAACAGCTTCATGCATGCTATGATTTTATCACATTTGAGTTACTGTGTAACCTCTTGGTCACAAGCAGCATCTATAATAACCAAACCTCTCAGGATGATATACAATCGAGCAATTGAAATTTTGGACAGGAAACCAATCAGATCTCATCATTGCCATGTTCTCCGGAAACTAAATATGTTAAGTTTTGATAATTTCATTGATCTTGCTAATCTAAAACTCATCCATAAATGCCTACATAATCAGGCTCCTCAGGTGCTCAGTGACCTTGTGGTTCCACTTAGAGCTTCAGGCTCGGTAACACGTGGAGCATCCAATGGGAATTGTAAGGTTCGCCTGTGTAAATCCTCATTTGGACAAACAGCTTTTTCTGTTCGTGGAATTCTCTACCTGTAGAACTTAAACTGGATGCTGATTTAGATCACTTTAAACTCAAATTTAAACAGTTTTTGAAGAGAAATCAGTCATGCAGTCATGCTTAATTGGTGCTTCCTATTTGAAGGTGCTAATCATGTCTTGTAGTTTGTATTTTGTACTGTTCTGTATTTTTCATTGTCTGTACTTTGCACTGTTACTTGTGTTTTTGTTGCTGAGTCTTTTGTATCTTGAGACTCAGCTAGGGACGGGCATTGCAAATTAGCTTAGGCTATAAATGTTATAGTGTGTGGCATTGATTTATGCTACATACTTGTCCCTATTCAAATAAACATTAAATAAATAAAAAATAGAGGAAAAGGGTAACAAAAAATGAAGTGCCTCGCTTTTGGTCTGAAATACGTGCTGCAGGAGAGGAAACTGATATTTAATGTGACAGTGATGAGGGGAAAATGTAATCTACTGTAGTCTGGCCAATTAAGATCACTGAAGATCACTTTTGCATCTATGTCTTATTCCCTTTGTGAATTGCTGTTTCACAGTCTCTTACCGAATTGAACTGTACTTTTGTAGGCATTAGAGAGAGTGCACTGACAGGTATTAATGTGAGTGTGAAAAATGCATAAACACAGGTGTGTTTATAAGTAGAAATTAAAGAAACTCTACTCAGTCCATTAAGGTGTAAAATCACATCTTTTTCATCCTACTATGTTGCCAAAATGACTAACTTACTCTTACTATCTTACTGAGTATTTTTTTCAATGAAGACTTTTTTCATATCTACCATCATGCATATTTTCATGAAATATTGTATGCAAACCAAGTAATATAAGTGTTGATAAATATCTGCTTTATGTAAACTTGTGTCAATGTAAAGAAATTGAGATCTCAATGAAAACCAAATCTGTCCTATATTTTTACATGAAATAGTTTTATTGAAACACTCAATTTCTCTCTCTCTCTCTCTCTCTCTCTCTCTCTCTCTCTCTCTCTATATATATATATATATATATATATATATATATATGGATGGATGGATGGATGGATGTATATATAGCTGTATATTGAAAAATATATGCAATACTTTCCCATATATGGAAATATATTTTTTCATATAATGTATTATATTTTTTAATATATTGCATCATTACATTACACATATTGCATCATTGCAACATTAACGAGTTCCCTACAGACCACCACTATACGTTACCATTTTGTTGCTTGACTTAACGGTAAGTAATAATAAGATGGGTGCAATTGATCATAAATACTTATAGCACTAACAATGAATTATTCATAATTGATTCACTTACCTTTTACACTGAGTATCTGTGCCGGAAAAGCTTTCCAGCCGTCTTTAGGTGGCTTTACTCCAACCGCCCCATGTTCCACCAGGCCAATCCTCTTTGGGTCACTTAACATTTTTTTGTCTTTCACATTTCTCTCCAATCCCACACTTACTTTGTTTTCTTCTATCCACTTTATTAGCACATACATAGCTTTCTTGTCCCTTTGCTAACGTAGCTTATAGCTCTGGTCCACTTAGCTTTGCCTCAGCAATTGACAGTAAAAGCAAAGCCAATCAGATTTTTCGGCGGGCTTGCAAAGTCTCCACGCTCGTCATCTATAGCTTCTAGCAAGATGGCCATGTGGTGATTTAACAGAATTGTTTCCCCTCTTTTTCAGCAGTCCTTTGATGACAGCACTGACAGCGATGGAACAGGCGCAAGTTTGGACTCTGACTTCGAGGTGAATTTGCATTTTAAACAGCTTAACAGCTCAGAAATCACTTTGGCCTCATAAGCACACCTCATGTCTTCTGCCATTGCTCTGAGAGGTCAGCCTAGTCATGCTATCTAACATGAGTAATGAGGGGTGCTTATGAAGCCAAGTAGTTAGTTATCTATTATAAAATGTTGATTTTTCTTTTTTTTTTTAAGCAACCCAGTGGACACGCTGTAGATGACAGCGATGAGGAACAGGGGAGGATGAACAATGAACCTGAAAAAGTAGGTTCACTCATTCTTTATTTCATGTGTATTCTCATAATGATTAAGACTTAGCCCCACTTTGAAATAATGCTACCTATTGTCTCCTCCTAGCAGTCCCTTGATGACCACACGGACAGAAACAGCAATGGCACAGGCGCAAGTTTGGACTCTGACTTCGAGGTGAGTTTGCATTTTAAGTTTTCACTTTCAAAGCGGAGTAATTAAATATGATATTCTGGGGGGACCTCTCAGAACCAAGGACAGAAAACATGACTAGTAGTTGTGCTAATGAGACCAGAAATTGATTTACAGTATTTATTCATCATCGTCATTATCATCATCAATATGATGATTTTGTATAAATACTGTACTTCTAAATCCTTTCCCTTTCACAGAAACTGATTTAACACAACAATTTAAATCCAGCACTTCTCTTAACTAATAATAGCTATAGGTGTCTCTCCTCTCTGTAGCACCTTCTCAACAGTAACACGGATGACGATGATGTGATGACTTTTGTTAACTTTTGCTTGCTGAGGTAAGCGTATCGTCTCACTTCCTGTTTCTGGTTGCTGCCTTACGAGTAGTGTGCGTTTGTCGCTCTTGTTCCTCTGAGTGTAATTTGCTCTGTGTTTTGTTACAGCGGCCTTTTATCCGCACTCTAGAGTAACATTAGTTCTGCTCAAGCACCCATAAGTCTGTTTATTTAGCGACCGTCAATTTTATTTGTCTACGCGCTTGTCTGCTCTGCTAGCTATACCAACTTAGCCTAGCAGCTAGCGATGGCTTCTCTCTGTCCCTCTCCAGCTCTCTCCTGCTTGGTGTGTCACATGTTTAGCTACTCCTCTGCCTCCTTTAGTGATACTGGTACGTGTAATAAATGTAGTTTATTTGGTGAGTTGGAGGCGAGGCTTAGTGAATTGGAAGCTCGGCTCCGCACCATGGAAACAAAACCATTAGCTATAGTTAGCCAGGCCCCCGTAGTCGGTGCGGACTGACCAAGTGCAGCTCCGGCTAGCCGTCCCTCGGCAGCTCCCGAGCAGCCGGGAAACCAGGGAGGCTGGGTGACTGTTCGAAGGAAGCATAGTCCCAAGCTGAAGCCCATGGGTCACCACCAACCGCTTCATGTTTCTAACAGGTTCTCCCCACTCGGCGACACACCCGCTGAGAAACCAACTCTGATTATTGGCAGCTCCATTTTGAGAAATGTGAAGTTAGCGACACCAGCGACCATAGTCAAATGCCTGCCGGGGGCCAGAGCGGGCGACGTCGAATCAAATTTGAAACTGCTGGCTAAGGATAAGCGTAAATACCGTAAGATTGTTATTCACGTCGGCGGTAATGACACCCGGTTACGCCAATCGGAGGTCACTAAAATTAATGTGGAATCGGTGTGTACATATGCTAAAACGATGTCGGACTCCGTAGTTTTCTCTGGACCCCTGCCAAATCTGACCAGTGATGATATGTTTAGCCGCATGTCATCGTTCAATCGCTGGCTGTCGAGGTGGTGTCCAGCAAACGGTGTGGTCTTCCTCTCTCACCCAACCGGTCGAGGCAGATGGCCGCCCACCCAGAGTCTGGTTCTGCTCGAGGTTTCTGCCTGTTAAAAGGAAGTTTTTCCTCGCCACTGTCGCCAAGTGCTTGCTCATGGGGGAACTGTTGGTTTCTTTGTAGATAAAAGAGCTTGGTCTGTACCAGCTCTATATGGAAAGTGTCCTGAGACAACTTCTGTTGTGATTTGGCGCTATACAAATAAAATTGAATTGAATTGGTGGTGATGGTGATGATGGTGGTGAGAACGGCTCAACTTCTGATTCTGAACACATGGTAGGATCATTTTTGATACAAACCAGTCTGATTAGAGATATGAATCAAATCCTTTTTGAAGTTCAATCATTTCCTGTAAAATATGAGCTGTTGTGGTTCACACTACATGCAGTTGGATAATCTTTATTATAATATATCCCAAATTTGCACAGTAGAGCCATCAGACATTTTGTCCTTGTACCATAGTTAGCTTGGAATGGGCACTGGGAATGGCTGAGCAGGATTCCAAATAATGACAATTTCTCATAATGCACTAATAACTCATAACACTCATAACAACCAGTGGTTCTGAATATCGTGCCATCATAGAGCCAATGGTCAATATTTAGTCAATATTTTATGGCAGCCCCCTGACACTTCACAGTTGGAATCCAAATTCTTGATTCTTCTGCCAATAGCAAGCAGTTTAATTTATGATGTCACAACATTTCATACTGCCTCTGAAAGAGGGTGGGGGTGCCTCTGCTGCCAAGAGGCCAAATGGTTCGATCACATTTCCTACTTTAACCACATTACAGGAGCTATAGGTTAATGATGACATAATGAGGTCCCCACTGTACAGAGGAGCATCTGCTACTCTTGGACAAACCATCCTACTTTTGATGGCTTTAGATGGAGCAGTGGGATTGACACAAGATGGTCTGCAAACACTTCTCCAAATTGTGATACTTCTTCTACCATAAACTTTCCTCTTGCCATCCACCAAATATCTGCTCAAAAAACTTTTCAGAACAGGGAAATATGATTTTCATGTATACTGTATTGGCCCAACTGCTTTTGTGCTTTGGAAAACAATGCATGCAAGACTTGCCATCAGGTATTTGACAAAAATGAACTAATGAAAAATGGTAACTTTGTCTTTACCTTACACCTTGTCAGCCAACTGAAACATGTCCTAGAAACTCTAAATCTTGGAGAGTTCTTTCAATACATACAGTACTGCATTACTTTCAAGACTACATCTGGTGTCATTATTTCATACTTTAGTCCAGCTTCACTAAAATGCTTTTAAATGCCCTCTATCTTTGTAGTGTATGTATTGCTGTTATACAGATTCTATATGTATTTATCATTTTTCAATATTGCTGAACCTTTGTGTTTGTCAGTACTCAAATTACTGCACTTGTTTAAAATGTTATGGTGAAACCTTGAAAATGTGCAGTATTTCTCACATATGTGACCTGCCACGAGAAAACCAGCAACAAAACGGCCCGGTGCAAGTTGTGTAAACAAAGAAAAATCGATTTTTTTTAAACAGTGATTTTCGTTTTTTGCAGAATATGTAAGTTGAAATCATGAAGAAGCCACTCCATGTCCAAGTAACAGTATTGGGGGCCTTAAAACCATAAACTTTGTATTTGTATTTGGGTTGTTTTAGAGGAAATTGTTGGTCCTAGTTGGGGGTGTGGCGATGGTATGGTATGGTATGGTAACATGATTTCCAATTTCTCCATATGTTGCAACATGGTAAAATGTTTGCTACATGCACTCCACATTACCACAGATTAACAACATGTGGAAACACATTTTCTAAATGTGCCTCTGTGGGAAAAACACATTTAAGGTATTAGTCAGCATCTCATCAAGCTCACGTCTGCCTTTTGACCCACGCACGCACACACGCACACACACGTTTCACATGTGGTACCACATGTTACTATATGTGATAACATGGTACCCATGTGGTACCACATGTTACACCATGTGGACACATGTCCACATGTGGTACCACATGTTATCACATGTGGACACAAGTGGACACATGTGGTAACACATGGGAAATTCATGTGGTTTTTCAGTAAGGGCAGCCTTCAACATCTCAGGCGGCACGTTGCACTCCATCCTCAAGCTCCCAAGGTCCTTGAAGCCACCATATCAAGGTCTTGGAAATGCACTTGACGAAGTCAGAGTGGCACTGTCCAACGCTAAAATTCTCATCATCGACGAGATATCCATGGTTTCCAAAGAGCTGTTTGCCTACGTCCACTGGTGATTTCAGCAGATAAAAGGAGGGATGTCGGTCCTTGCTGTAGGTGACTTTTACCAACTGCCGCCCCTCGGAAGAGCCAAGCCACTGTGCGTGTATGAGGAGGAGGAGTTTGATCTCTGGAAGGATGACTTCAAACTGGTCAACTTGACAGAGATCATGCGACAGAAAGACGATCGAGCTTTTGCTGAGCTCTTGAACCACCTCAGAGTGAAGCAAAAGGAAGAACGTCTGAGTGAGGAAGGCAGAGCGTTGCTCGTACAGACAGTGGCTAACATTCAGGATTGTCCAGCAGACAGGCTACACATCTTTGCTACAAACAAAGAAGTCGACTGTCACAATGCAAATACTGTTGCCGCCTGGCACAAGGACGCCATTAACAGCTGAGGACTACAGGAAAGACCCCACAACTGGCTGCATGATGATCCTGGATGTCAACATCAAAGGCCGCAAAAGAGACCTGCCTGACAACGTAATGGCGGCTCAGGGAGTACGCGTTATGGTGATCAGGAATCTCGACGTGGAGGATGGGATTGTTAATGGTACTTTTGGAGCAATTACAAACATTGTGATGACCAAATGTGTGGCAAAAACCATGAAGCTGATTGGACTGCAGCTAGACAATCCTATGGCAGGACAGAAATTCCGCAAAAAGATCCTGGGTCCCTCAGATAACTCAGTCTACATTGAGAGATCTGAGGAGAACGTGACCAGCAAGAAAGGAGTTTGTCTTGCCTTTGTCTGGCCTTTGTCTGTACAGCCCACAAAGTGCAAGGCATGACCATGACGTCTATGGTTGTGTGCCTCAAACGCGTGTTCAAACCAGGAATGGCGTATGTTTCTCTCAGCCGCACAACTTCGCTTCAGGGTCTCACCATCACAGACTTTGATGAGAAAAAGATTTATGCTGACCCCGCAATCAAGACAGCTCTGGAAAATATGAATCTGGCATCTTTCCAGAGTGCCAGGCCACTGTTGACTTTTTTTTAAATCTATGGACCTTTGACAATCATCCACCACAACACACAAGGGCTTCCATCGCACATTGTGGACCTGAAAGCACATCATGAACTCCAACTGGCAGATGTGTTGTGCCTCACAGAGACACACCTTTCAGGGTCCTCTGTGTCCCCAATTTTCCACCTGGAGGGATACAACATGTTCACACGCAGTCAACAAACATCTTACAACAGCTGTGTGGACATGGCAAAAAAAGATGGAGGCAGAGTTGCAGTGTTCTGTAGATGCAATGTTCAGACAGAGCCTCACAGGTACATGCAAGACGTTAAAGATTTGGAGTTTGTTGTTGTTAAAATTGAGGCTCCAGTCAAAGTGCTATTAGCGACTAATTACAAACCCCCACATTTCCGATTACAAACATTTTTACAAAACATGAAAAATCTCTTGGACTCATTGGACCTATTAGATCACCATCCTGTTGTTGTTTGTGGGGACTTCAATGAGGATCTCCTGTCTTCAGGAAAGAAAAGTATAAAAGACTTGTTTCAGTCCAGAGGTTACACTTAGCTAATTACGGACTCCACAACGGAAAAGAACACACTGACTGATCACATTTATATTTCACATCCTGATAAATGTCTACAATCAGGTGTTCTCCAAACGTATTATAGTTACCACAGTCCAGTGTATTGTACTTTGACTGACTAATAGCCTCTCCAGCCACCACATCCTGCTGACAATTTGTTCATTTTGTCTAATCACGTGCATCTGAGTATGTCTGAGTGTTTTCTGTCTCTCCGCTTTCAGTATAATTGTTTGTATGTTGTGTATGTATATGTATATGTATATGTATATGTATATGTATATGTATATGTATATGTATACCTATGTATATTTATATTGTTTCTATCTCTCTTCCTTATAATTGTTTCTTTTGTACACACTAATCATGATGTTACAGTGGCATGTGTGGGCTGGAAATGTTATATTTACGTTCTGTTTAATAGTTCTTTTTATGTATTTATTTTTTATTTATTCATGGGGTCAGCAATATCTCAGACATGATGAGTTGATGAGAAGGACAGTGCCAATTTATTGAAATGTAAGACAGGGAGCTGAAGACAAGATATAGGTAGGGACAGCAGTGTCATAGAGGAAGCAGCAGATCCAGGAAGGAGATCCAGGTAAATGCAAATCCTAGGTTAAGATCAAGTTTGAAATACTCTCAATTTCTGTTCTTTTTCTGATATCATGTTAAATCTGAATTTTATATTAACTTGTGGTCAAAAACACAGAAGAGGAGGAGATGAAAACAGGTCCAGGAAGAAGACCCCAGGAAGAGGACCTCCCGAGAACCTGCAGCAGATCTCTCTCCACAGACGACAGCAACCCATCACAAAAAAAGGGAAGACTTGTTTCATTGAATTTTGTGAATAGCTGTTTACAAGATGCTTTGAAACCTGTAACTTATTTTTGTCTTTTAAATCCTGCAACAATGCTTAAAGATCCAGGAAGAAGACCCCCAGGAAGAAGACCACAACTGTTTACAAGAGATGTTCTGAAAAGTGTCTGAAATTTTTTCTTTCCATGCTCCCCCAAACTATAAACACTCTACGTGTGTGAAATTTTCCAAAGTTGTAGTGCCGCTTGTGCTGATTCTCACGATGTGCCTGGCTAAGCAATAGGACTTACGATGTTTGACTTCTGAGCCTCTGAGTGAGGAGAGTAACTCTGACCTGGCCCATAAGGTCCAATACAAATTAAAAACAAGAGAGACAGAAGCCACCCATTTTTTAACCCGCTCTAAAATCCACATTTTTGACTCCAGCAAAAAAAGAAAGTGATCAGCGTGTACAGCAAAGCCAATAGGAGTTCTGGTGTTTGGGTGAGAAGCATTTGTTCGAGGGGTGCGCAGAGGCCAAATTCAGACGTTTCTCAGACCCTCACAGAGCCAAAAGGGCTCGTCACCACGGCGACCGCTGGAGATTATAATGGGTGTGTATTGCACGGAATGTTCGTTTCAGAGTGGGTGATGTCATCGGTCAGAGAGGGAGAGAGCCGAAAAAAATCTCCAGATTTTTTCTCTTTCCACACTCCTCCCAGCCACAATTTACACTCATGATTTTGTCCAAATTTGTAGACAAATTTGTTGTCTCTCACAATGCGCTCAAAAAATCTGAGAGACTTACAGAATTTGAATTATCAGCCTCTAAATGCGGCCACGTCTGTCTCTGCTCCTCATTGACTCCAATACAAAGATTTTCTGAGAGAAGCAGAACGGACCCCTGTTTTAAACTCGCAAGTGTCTGCAAAATATTGACTTCAGAAACACCGAAATCACACCGAATCGTTCAGGAAGTCCTGACTAGTGTTGTGTCATTCCTGAACGATTCGTTCAAAAGAACGAATCTTTTAAGTGAACATACTGAACCGAATCACTTCCGCAAGTGCTTCGTTCGTTTCTCAGTTCAGTTAAACTGTCAGCAGTGCCGGGCGGGCAGTCAGCAAGCCGCTGCAGGCAGGGAGGGAGGGAGGGACCGCGTGTGCCGACTGTGCCGCGTCACCGACGCCTGAATCACTCAGTGAACTACACTCTCCTGAATCATTTTCCTCTGAGGGATACACTTTCATGGCGACCGTTGTTCCCGGTTGTTTTAACAGATTTAGTTTCCAGATAAACAAACTTAAAACGTTAGGCTGGCAGTAATGAGAAGAGAGTGAGACTCACCAGCTGTAGCAGGCACTAGGCAGTAGCAACGGAGGGAGATAGGGGTGTGTTGTGTTCAAGTGTACCTCAGAAAAAACTAACTTTTTTTCAAACTCTGCTAAATTTGCCACCACAACAACTCAGGTACAGTAGGACACAGTTGCGTGACTGTCTGATCATCTCATTGCGACAATTTGCAAGGGAACGGTGCATATTCAGTGTGAATCCTTCACTGAATGTACTGTGGGGTATACGTTCAATGAACGGATCACTCACTGAGCCCAATTTGCTGAGTAGACCAGTTAAATAGCATACCATAGGACAGGACACTTAAAACATCATGATTTATAAACAAGTTTTATATTTACAAATATGTTTGTCAAATCAACACAGTCACAACACTCTTGTCTTCCGGTCCTGGAAGCTGTGAACTGAAGTGAAACCTGAACCGTTCAGCCGTATATCAATTCAGGAGTCGCAGGCTCCTCCTGCCAAGCACTGAATGAGTCGGTGATTCTGTGAACGAATCTTTTGAACGAATCTTTCTAGTGAACTGATTCTAGTGATTCAGTACATCTAAAAGAACTGGCATGCCCATCACTAACGGACACTTTGTGCCTGAACATTATTCTGCATATCTTCTGTGAAGAATTAATATATAATAATAAAATATAATATATAATATCATATCATAATGTCACTAGTATTAATTGTTTGAAATCTCTGAAGAATCTCATCATAATGTACACACTCCGGCAGTAGCCCTCGTGGCCCTTTCAAAATTTCCAGAGGGGAAATTGTCTAGTTTGCATTTCGTCCTTTTATGAGAGATAAGAACACTAGCAAGCAGAAAAAAAGGCTGAAAAAGTGTTTTCAACCAAGGAGTTTCTCTGTATACTTGGATGAGATAATGGTACTCTGCCCAAATGAGCGCATTGGTATACCTGTGTTAAAACATCTGTCTTCCAGATGAAACAAAAAAAAAAAACGTCATATACCGTGAAACCATTATAATTCTGAAAAATACCGTGATATTCATTTTTGGTCATACCTCCCAGCACTATGACCAGCCACGAGAAAACCAGATGTGGCCATTTGAATGTAGGCACTCCTCAAACTAGTTTAGTGAGAAATCCAGCCTGAAAGATTCTCACCTACCAGGGGAGCCAGGTAACACAGTGCTGCTCATTGCATCTCATTTACATCAGTCCAACCCCCTACTGGTCTAGCTATCAGTGACATCTGGTATCTGTTAGCCCATAAGACAGAAACTAATGTAGTAGTTTGAACTATGGTTATCAAATGGAAATGGAAATTCTTGCTACAAACCCTAGCCCCTGAATGAAAATGAAAAACAAGAAAGGTAATATACTTAAGAGTAAGAAGGAGCAAATATAGATACTTATTTCTAAGATTAAATGAAATAAAATAAATTCTGTCACTCTGTGGTGCAGTGAGATGGATCAGTCTGTTGCTGAATGAGTCAAGTCAAGTCAACTTTATTCAGTCAGTCAGTGCTGCTATATATACAGGACATTAACAGGGGCTGGCACTTGATGATCATAAACTCCACGAAGAAGGGTCTACAAATTACCACAGCGTCTTGACACCTAGCATCCCTGATATAAACACAGACCCCCCCTGCCGCAGGTCCTCCTTCAATGAGGGCTCTGTCTGCTCGGTAGCATGTTAGTCGGTCCATCTGGATGGCGGAGTCCTGTATGCTGTTATTGAGCCATGTTTCTAGTAACTCCTTAGCATGTGCCGGGTACAATTTGCAGATTGCTGTGTTGCTGATGTCAAAAAGAGTCCCACAGCTGTATGTGCACATTGGGACCAACAAGCGCGACGAAAACATAAAATCATTCGAACACACCGACGAAGACAAACATGTAGACACCACATTATTGGGACAGACAGGAGCTGCTGCGTCCGCATGCGTCGCCATCAAGCCAAGGTCAAGTGTAGATTAGGGATGTTCTCCAGTGTAATGCAGTCGCTCTTGTCGAGTTCTTCAGTTTCATCTTCTAGTTCGGGTTCAGAATCAGAAGTGAGATCGTTGCAAAAAAGAAAATCACTCATTTAAAAAATAAATAAATAAAAAAAATTGATTTTTCTTTGTTTACACAACTTGCTCCGGGCTGACTTGGTTTTGGCTGGTTTTCTCGTGGCGGGTCACATATCTGTCTTAACGTCATCTTCACCAAGTCTGATGCAGTTTGTTAAAGTGTGATGCATGAGTGATACTGTGGTACAGTTAAGATTTCATGGCTTCTTTTAAGAAAAGACTTTAGTGTGCAAAGTTTTTTGGAAAGTGAGAATGTCTGGCAGAATCAAGTCACTAATTCTCTCTGACAGGACCATTTCAATACATTTACTGTAAAAGAGAGAATACATGTAAAGTTTAGGGGCAGCTGATTTGACCACAGATTTGTGAATGATGCCTGGTTTGACTGCAGTTCCACTGTGTACATGCAGGCAGAAATCACAGTTGGTTATTGTGGTTACGGGGATGCTCTGTTTCTCTGTCACTCTGAAACGTTTTAGAATTCCCAATACAAGGTTTGTAGGACAGTATAATTCAAATTCCTAGATGCATCATTATATTTCATGCTTTTTCGGACTCTTTTGGCCTGGCTGAAGCTTTTTCTCATCGTGTGTTGTTGTGATATGAGCTTTTCTGGGTGGCAAATATCTTTTCATATCTGATGCATTCGTGTTGTGCTTGGCTTGCTTTCAAAGGATGATGGGAGTCTGTCTTCTTGGCAACTGTGATCACTCCCTCTACTGTTCTAATAAAAACAATACATTTTTTTAACCAAAAGAAATAGTCAATAATCATATAATATCACAGTAGATAGCATCACAGTCCCACGACGGCATCATTTCTATCACAATATAAGATACATCATTACATCCCTATTATTGATATTATTCAACTTTTTTAAACGAGCAATGTGGTTAGGTATCAGCTTTTTAACATTGAGCATTCACACTGCTATTTCATTGAAAATTGCCTTCTCTAGTGAGTGTGAGAGCTGCCACCTTCATTCTCTATCATCATTATTATTATTATTATTATTATTATTATTGTTGTTGTTGTTGTTGTTGTTTTAATATGCTGTTTTTTTGGTGTTCATGTCTACTTTTGTACTGCTTGTAGAAACTTTGTTTCATCGTCAAAACGTACATCTTCTACAGGAGAGAAGTGTGCTAACATTTTTCAATTATTTCATGTCATTTTTGAAAGTATTTAAATTTAAATTGAAAAACTATTGTAGGAATGTTTAAACAGTTGACCTAATTCACACACCAGAAAATCTTGTGTTGTCCTGGAAAACTCTTTAAACATTTTCCTATTTTCCTTTTAGCAGACAATGATAGAACAGGCTTTCTGTCAGTGCTCCCCAAAATGGATAACACTGACAGGAGATAGAGTGGTTGTCTGGCAATCAGTAGGTCGGTGGTTTGCTCCCTGGCCTTGGCAGTCCACATGCCAAAGTATCCTTGGGCAAGATACTGAAGCCCCCAAAAAACTGCCTCCGATGCTGTGCCATAGATAAGTGAATTCATATGTACGATGCTTTGGATAAAAGTGTCTGCCAAATGACTAATTGTAATTGTAATATATGAGACACAGTTCATATGTTTTATTTTAAGTCAATTAATCTTAATTCAAGGTATGTATTTGCTATGTGCTTTACAATAATATCTTATTTTAAAAACTGGACATATCTACACATCTATACTCATGCTATCTTCAACAAATCCAATGCAGTTTGTTAAATTGTGATGCATGCCTAATGCTCCAGTAAGTAAGTTAAGATTTTCATAGCTTCTCTTCAGATAAGGCTAAGTAAGAATCTTTGGCAGTATCAAATCTCCCTGACAGCTGGCTCTGAACCGTTTTAATACATTTAGAGAATATGCGTGCACTCCAAATTTGGGGGGGCTGATTTCACCAGGGAGGCACTGTGGCAGCTCTTACGACAGCAGCAAAGCCACTGAGCAGCATGCATGCAATATATTATAGTGCAATCTAACAGGTTTGTGTGTATTTCTTGCTTCCTCCCTGATGGTCTGAATAATTTGCTACTGCACGCTCTTTCTTGTTGCCTAAACCTAACCAAACTTTGACAGAAAAGTGAAAACAAAAATTAAAACATTAAGCCAAGGTTGTGCGTTTGACCCCTTCATCCACCACTTTCCTTCATCACCCCCCCCCCCCCCCCCCAAAAAACACACACAAAAAAACCTCTTGGCATCTTATCGTCAGGTTTTGTAGCCAAGCCATGACGTTACTCAGCTGCTTGCGATGGCGGCACTCCATCTCCTCTTCATAAATGCTTATTGTTGTCTCTAAATGCCCAATTATCTCCACAACGCTGCCGGCGCATCTCCTCCCCCTTCTCATCTCAGTCCCACCCAGTGGCGCAACTGGCGAGGTGCATGGCAAGTTTCGAGGATGACTGAGCCCGCACAGGAAAGTGGCCGACGCCCAAACTTCTCCCAGGAGGACACTGACGTCACTCATGTCTAAATATGAGGTCCTTAGATGGTAAATCCTCGGCCTCCTCCTCCTCATCCTCCTCAAAGCAATGATGTACTCCATCTTTGCAGATAACGTTAAGCATTACTATGATTACATTTGTATTTGTAATGAAATGACGTGGGCAATAGCAGACAACAATCATCACTTACGTTTTTTCCATCTGTCTGTCTCTCTCTGTCTCTCGAGTGCTCTGAGATAGATGCAGTATATATGCTCTGTGGGATGCCACGGCTGTTTCTGGTTGGCACAGCGATGTTAATTGAGTAGTTTGCATCCCTGTTTCACCTATGTACATTCGGTCAGGGTGAGTGACCATTACGCATGCCAAACGCGCTTGCGTGAGTACATCACCCTTGCCTGGATGGAGAAAGGAGGGTAAGAACAGGAGGATTAAACAAGAGCAACTGAACTTTAGTTGATACGACAACTCTAGTGAATGTTAAAGCTCAGACCAATAATGCTTAATTTCTCCATCTATTACACTTTGGCTTCTCAATATGGTTCTGACGTTTAATAACACAACATTTTAATAGGCTATTGAATTAAGTCAGGGTTATTTACAGGGTTCGTACACATTTAACTATTCAATTCAAGCACTTTTCAGATCTTGAAAACATAGCATTAAAATTACAGCATACAGAACCCTGTATCAAGACTCATGGTTAAATGGCTTATATGTCAGTCTATAGTTTATATGGCAAGCGTTTGTCACTAAACGGTATCGTTTATTAACGGGTATATTAATTACCACGAACTATGGTAGCTATGTATGAACATTAATATGGGTTAAAATAGCCGGTTAATGTTACCTCCGCATGGCGCTCTCCCAGCCGGAGATAAACAAGCCGCCGGTATCGCAAAACCTCTGGCTCCATTGTCGTCTGTCGTCTGTCTGTTATGTTTCCATTGTCTGTCGGTTATGTTTCTGTTGTGTCGTCTGTTAAATTTTTGTCTCTGTACGTGTGTTTTTCCCGTGTTAGGAGGGAAGAAGTTATGACGTCGTGGCACAATCAGGAAATGCTCCGAAGGCTAGACCGTCCCATTTACCGATAGTTGGTGTGGCCGACGGAGGAGCCTCCGAGGCCATGGCCTCTGTGGGGCGCATAGGCTGGGTCCTCCAAAGGATGCAGCCCCTGAATTGGGACACAGCCATAGAGTGCCCTTGTTCGATGATTGGCTGAAGCGGAAATGAAAGCAGGGCAGCGCACTCTCGCATTAGGGGTGGGGCTGAGCATTTCACCCTGCTTAACAAGCCATTCCAGAAAATACATAACTAGAAGCACAGCGGAGGCGGAGAGATAACTGGACCTCTGGAAGACTTGGAGGTAAAACTGTGAAAATGACTTACAACTGGGAAATGGAGCTATCTCAAAGTAAGTGGACAGTCTCCCTCTCTCTCTCTCTTATTAAAGAAGACTTTAATAACGATTAAGGCTGGGGAACTAAATTGTCATTCTAAATTAACATTCATATTGTCTTGTTTTCATTTAATAGAGTTTTATGATTTGACGTGGGGTTTTGTTGAAGTGGGGGAGTTGGGGGGGATTAAAGGCACAGGAGGCCTAATTGTACCAGATATATAGACTATTACAGAGAAGTATTTGGAGGGACCTTTACACTTGTATGCAGCTCACCATTCAAGTATGGGCTACTCTTAGTCCCATAACTGCAGCCACATCTACCATCTCGTGGCAGGGGTTAATTAAAGTTAACCCCCTTTTCCACATAAGACTAACAATGTGGAATATTTGCTGTAACCATATAGAGGATGCAGAAATTGAAAGCTCAGGGTTGGTTATTTTGGTTGGGTCACAGGTGTTTTTTATGCACACAAAATGTATTCTTTGTAGGTTTTTTCCTATATTTAAAGGCTTTCTAATCACATATAATGGGAACATAATTTCTAAATCAATGTAATGGGGAAATTTAAATGTATATCTCTCAACACAAACGGCCTAAATAATCCAATAAAAAGGAAGAGAATACTCAAAAAACTTAAGAAAGAAGGAGGAGAAATTATTTTTCTACAGGAAACACACCTGAGTAAGGTGGAGCATGCAAAACAGGAGAAATTAGCCTCAGCACAAGTGTTTTCCCCCTTCCACACAACAGCTAAATGAGGAGTAGCAGTTCTCATTAAAGATACTCTCATGTTCAAAAAAGGAAAATGTATCAGAGATAAGGAAGGAAGGTATGTATTTGTAATGGGGGAAATAGAAGAACAACACATAACGCTTATTAATGTATACAATCCACCTGGAAAAGAAGTTGACCTCCTGAAAAGGATCCTTGATCTGTTAATGACTGAAGCGAAGGGAATAACTATAATGGGGGGAGATTTCAACCTGGTGATGAACCAGGAGGTTGACACTCAAAGTAGAATAAAACATAAATCACAACAAGCAGCAAGTTTAATGAGAAAAGCTCAAACAGAGTTGGGGCTATTAGATGTGTGGCATTGTTTACCTCCACAGTAAAAGGCCTTCACCTTTTACTCTGATGCACATGAATGTTTACCTTTTCTCTGATGCACATAAGGTTTATTCTAGATTAGATTTTTTTTTAATGTTCAAAGATGAAATTTCAAATGTCACAAAATGCGAAATATTACCTTTAACTATAGCTGACCATGCACCAGTTTTAATGGAATTAAATTTGAAGAGGGAACGAGGAGAAACGGTATGGAGGTCCTATAAGTCCGATTTGGAGATAAATGATAATGGGGGAGTAACATCTATAATACTGTGGGAAGCTGCTAAAGCAACATTAAGAGGAGAAATAATAACATATTCTTGCTGGAAAAAGAGGCAAAGAGAAAAAGAAAAGAGGGCGTTGGAAAATAAAGTAAAGAAATTACAAGAGGAGCATGAAAAATGGATGAATAAAGATATACAAACACAATTAAATGTAGCAAAAAAAAAAAGCTTTGGAAACAATAGAAATACAAGAAATTGAAAAGAAACTCATGCTCTGTAGACAAACATACTATGATAACAGTCCAAAAGCACTGCAAGATATTAGCAACAAAATTAGAGAAACAGAGAGAAAAAACTGCAGTAACCACCATTATAGATAAAAACTTCATAAGTAAGAGGGGCAAGATGGAAATAGCTTCATGTTTTAGGGATTACTATCAAACCCTTTATACCCCAGAAGAAGCAGAAGTACACAAGCAGGAAATGAAAAAGTCCTTGGAACTCTTAAACCTCCCAACAGTGATGGATAAACTGAATGATGATTTAGTACAGTCAATAGGAGAAACAGAAATTCTAAGGGTAATTCAGAAAAGCAAAACTGGAAAAAGTCCTGGGAGTGACGGTTTCACTTGTGAATTCTATAAGGAATTCAGGTACTTATTCTCTTACTTATTTTAATGAAAATTCTACAAACAGGAAACTGGCCAGACTCATGGAATTCAGCAATTGTTACTGTAATACCTAAAGAAGGAAAAGATTTAAAACACTGTTCATCTTATAGACCCGTGTCCCTTCTAAATGTGGATCAAAAGCTTTTCCCATCAATTATTGCAAATAGACTTTTATACATACGACCTAAAATTATTAATTTAGACCAAACAGGAATTGTCAAAGATTGTCTTCTAAGTGACAATGTTCAGCGTACTCTTAATGAAATTGACTATACAATAAAAACAAAACAACAAATGCTAACATTGACGCTAGACGCTGAAAAGGCCTTTGATCAGGTGTCATGACCCTTTTTATTTGGAGTGTGCGAGACGTTTGGCTTCCACCAAACCTTTATTCATTTGATGAAGAATATGTATGAAGAACCAAAAGCAAGAGTTAAAGTGAATGGGATCCTTTCTAAGACTTTTAATTTAAAAAGAGGAACAAGACAGGGAGAGCCATTATCCCCACAACTATTTGCTTTATATATAGAACCATTAGCAGAGAGGATTTGGGCAAGTGAGAAGATAAAGGGTCTCAAAATTAAGGAACATGAACAGAAATTAGCAATGTATGCGGATGATATTATGGTGTACCTAACAGATATACATAATTCATTGCCTGCGTTACTAGATTAGAAACTTTGGAATACTGTCTGGTTATAAGTTAAATTTAATTAAAACTGAAGCTATGGAAATTGGTACCCATTTGGAGAGAGACTTTAAAAAAACAGTTTGACTTTAAATGGGACCAGAATAAAGTGAGATATCTAGGTGTTATCATACCCAATAATTTAGACCTAATATATCACTGTAATTTCAGGAATCTGGAGAATTTAGTAAAGCAAGATCTGAATAGATGGAAAATCTTACCTCTCACATTATTTGAAAAGATAAATATCGTTAAAATGAATATCTTACCACGCTTTTTGTTTCTATTTCAGAATCTGCCTACATACATAACACCCACAAGTTTTAATATTTGGGATGGGCTGTTTAGAAAATTTCTATGGGACGAAAAGAAGCCAAGAGTGAAATTTAAAATTTTGCAACAAAAAAAAAAAAGAAAGAAAGAGGGGGACTTGCATTACCAAATTGAATTAACTACTATTACTCAGCACAGGTGAAACCAATTTTTCTCTGGTACTGTTTTTAATTGGTTTTACTCCTATCTCACAGACCGTTGTTTCTATGTAAGTTTGGATACATGTTCCTCCGGAACCCGTGAAATGAAGTGTGGGGTGCCCCAAGGGTCAATTTTAGGTCCAGTACTTTTTAATCTTTACATGCTTCCCCTTGGGGATGTCATCAGGAGGCACGGCATCAGCTTCCACAGCTATGCTGATGATACACAGCTTTACATTGCCGTGTCTCCTGATGACATGGGGCCTATTGATACCCTTTTAAAATGTATTTTAGACATTAAGTCATGGATGGCAGAAAACTTCCTACAGCTCAACCAGGACAAAACAGAGGTTTTAGTTATTGATCCTGAAGGCAAGAGAGAGACACTTTTACCAAAACTACAAGGTTTTACACCCTCACAATCTGTTAAAAACCTGGGCGTCATTTTTGGCTCTGAGCTTAGTTTTATTCCTCACATCAAAAATGTAACAAGATAGGTTTTTACCATCTTAAAAATATAGCCAGAGTTTGCCCGTTTCTCTCTCAGGCTAACACGGAGGTGCTGATGCATGCTTTTATCTCCTGCCGTCTAGATTATTGTAATGCCCTGCTCTCTGGTCTTCCCAAAAAGAGTATCTATAACTTACAATTACTCCAGAACTCAGCTGCACGTGTGCTGACGAGGACCAGAGGGCGGGAGCACATTACACCGGTTTTAGAATCGCTGCATTGGCTCCTTGTGTGCTTCAGGATCGACTTTAAGGTGCTTTTATTAGTTTTTAAGTGTCTTAACGGTCTTGGGCCATCTTATTTATCTGACCTGTTCTTATCATATCAGCCCTTGCGGATCCTGAGGTCCCCTGGCACAGGCCTTTTGATTGTTCCAAGGGTTCCAAAGCCCATGGGGAGGCGGCATTCAGCCATTATGGTCCGAAGTTTTGGAACAGCCTGCCAGAGTGCATCAGGGCCGCAGAGACTGTTGATGTTTTTAAAAGGAAGCTCAAGACTCACCTTTTTAGTTTGGCTTTCAATTGATTTCTTATACTCTTTTAATTCAGACATGTTTTACCCTGGCACATCGTCTTTTAGTTTTTAGATCCTTTAATTTTATTCAATTTTAAGTACTTCATTCTATTGTCTTTTAGGTTTTAGCTCTTTTTATTCTATTATCTTTTAGGTTTTAGCTCCAGTGTTTCCTCATGGGGGGCCTCCACGCTGGGAGGGGTGTCTGGTCTGCCCGCTGGGGCGTCGTCCTGCGGACCCCCCGAGCCCGGAGGACTGGGGGGCTCTGCACTATGTATGGGGTCCACCCCGGTTTATTTGGGTCGGGGGTCTCTGTTGTGGTGGCGTTCCCTGTGGCCATGGGCTGTGATCCTTCGCAGCGTGGATGAGCTCCCCATAGGTGGTTTTCTTTTTCCTCTCATGATTCCTCAGTGCCCTGCCATGTTATTATACCGACAGTTTCGTTGGGGTGGGCATGTGGGCATGTGTGTGTGTGTGTGTGTGTGTGTGTGTGTGTGTGTGTGTGTGTGTGTGTGTGTGTGTGCATGATGTAGGTGTGATGGGGGGGGGGTATTTGCTATGATATTGCTATTTTATGTTTTTATCTTTTGTCAAGCACCTTGTGTTGCATTTTTATGTATGAAAGGTGCTATACAAATAAAGTTTGATTGATTGATTGATTGATTGATTGATTGATTGATTGATTGATTGATTGATTGATTGATTGATAATATGGATGAATAATGAGATGAGACCCAAATGGAAACTCATTGAGTTTAATTTGGCTGAATCACTCAGTACTTTGATTTTCTCAGTTTCTAAAAAAGCACAGATTAAAACACAAAGTCTGTACATAATACATTTAAAATCTGGAGAAGAATATGTAAAATAACCAAAGTTAAGGAACAGGAAATCACTTGTTTAAGATAGCCTGGGATCCAGATTTTATTCCAAATAGTATTGCTGATGCCTTTAAAAAATGAGAGAGTAAGGGCCTCACAAGATTTTATCAAATGTACAGGGAAGAAGCAATGTATTCTTTTGAAAATATAGAAAATAGATATGGTTTAAACAAGAATCACTTTTACAGACATTTGCAAGTGAGAAACTATTTGAAGGAAAAAGTCCAAATTACATCTCTTGGAGATCTCCATCCCCTTCTGACACATGATAAAGGCCAATCAAAACCATAATTAAAAAAATTTAACTGGACAAATGTACCAAATATTTCAGGATTACAGAACCGAAGGCATAAATAACATTAAGGATAAATGACAGATAGAAGTGAAAACATCTATATCAGATGATGAGTGGAATCAGAGTCTTAAAGATAATTTCTCAAACATAAAATCGCCCTTCTGGCAATAATATGCTTGGAAGATAAATATACGGTATTTTAGAACACCAGTGATGTTAAGCAAATATACACAGAATAATTCTAGTTGCTGGAGGGAATGCGGGGAAGACAAAGCAGACCACACTCATATATTCTTTACATGTAAAAAAAATATAAATTTATTGGTCAGAAGTCATACACATAATAGTACAGATGTTTGGGAAATTGGGCCAATTTAATAAACACGCAGTATGGTTGGGAATAGGTTTTAATAGCCTTCGAAAAGACGAAGAATATTTACTTTGGATTCTGAGAATTACAGCACTCAAACAAATACCAAGAAACTGGAAAAAGTTGGAAGCCCCCAAAGTAAACAAATGGCTAGAGACTGTAGAGAATATTTATAGGATAGAGAGGGTAACTCAAAGACTTAATAAGAAAGAAAAATTGTTGGGAAAAAGATGGGCTCGTTTTAAATTAAAGAAACTAGATATATCTTCTGTATACAGTAGAGATGAAGCCTAATTTTTTTTTCTCTTTCTTTAACTATTTAACGTTTATGTATGCATTCATTTTACTGTTGTATTTGTTGTAATTGTGTGTGTATTTGTTTGTTGGGGAATGTTATTTTATTTTATTTTATTTTATTTTATTTTATTTTATATGCATGTGTGTATGTGTTTTTTTTTCTTCTTCTTCTTTTACTTACTTTTGGGGTATTTGTGTATATGTATTTTAAGTTATGAAAGGTTATGTTTGACTGTGCCACATGGGTTAAAGATAAGAAAAAACTAAATATTGTGTCAAGTTATTGAAATAACGTGTATTGTAGGAATGTCGTATACTGTACTGACACAATTAAGTATAAATAAATAAATCAAAAATAGAAGGGACTAGCATGGCTACTTGGATAGTCCAGCACATCTCAGCATTACATGCTACAAGGAGAACATAGAAGCAGAATGCTTTGAGAGGATCAATGGAACAAAAAAACTGGTACAATTTACAGTACACAGAGCCTGAGGAAATGGCTGGCACAACTGAATCAGTGGACCTAGGACAAGTAGACAATCTTCAAGCGGTTCCATCTGAACATGCTGACTTGCATGCCAAACACGCTGAACTCCACAACTGGAAACAGAACATTTTGTTTGAAGAGGTGAAAGATGAAGGTCAGAAAAGCATCTGGTCTACAAGGTGGGTGTGCACACTCATAGAGACACCAGATGGTGTTGTACCTAAAGCCAGACTTGTCGCAAGATGCTTTGAAGAAATGAACACTGAGGAGTTCCCTAAAGACTCACCCTCATGTGCCTAAGAGTCTCTAAAAATGATCATGGTTGTTATATGTCAAAAGAAATGGCAGCTGAACTCCATGGACATTAAAGCAGCCTTATTACAAGGTAAAGAGTTGACCCGAAATGTCTACATTTGGCCTCCCCAAGAAGCTCAGAGCAAAACAACTCTGTGGAGGTTGAAAAAGTGTGTTTGAGGCCTGCGGCCTGCGCCCTCATCCAAACCTAACAGGGGGAAAGACACTATGCAGCAGTCAGGAGGTACTTTGTCAAAAATCGAAAATGACTCTGCAATGTGATGGGAGTCCTTGCTTGTCATGTGGATGACTTTACCTGGGGAGGTTCTGAAACATTCTCCACAACAGTCATCCCTCACTTGTAGGGATGGGAATCGAGAACCGGTTATTTTTGAGAACCAGCTCCCAGTAGCTCAATTCCTTGGAATCGATCGCCTGCCTGGTTAATGATTCTGCTTATCGATTCCACCTGTCTTGCACATGCGCAATAACGTCATGCATGCTGCATTGTTTTGGTTTAGAACGTAGCCGATATGGCGTCGACGCAGAAACGCTCCAAAGTATGGCTATATTTCATGTGAAAAGTTTCCATTTCTTCAAAGGGGGGAAATACCTCCAACATGCTAAAACATTTGTCCACACAGCATGCAATTCATTTGCAGGAATGTCACGTTTGATATGCTACTTAGCGACGCTTGTGAATCTAACGGCAGAGAAAACACCAGGGCGTCATCTGTTATTAGTGCCGAAGGTAATGTTGAACTCTTACAAGCCGTGTCAGTTGTGTTAAGGTTAGCGCCATTTCACTGTGCTTTCGCCATATGAATCATCTCCATGTCCTTCCATCAAATTTAGATGACGATGACTGCCAGAGGGCGGCATGGTGGGGCAGCAGGTACTGCATGTGCCTCACAGCAAGAAGGTTGGTTCGATCCCCGGACGGGGCCTTTCTGTGTGAAGTTTGCATGTTCTTCCCATGCATGCGTGGGTTCTCTCCGGGCACTCTGGCTTCCTCCCACAGACCAAAAACAAGTGATTGACTGGCGACACTGCTGCTTGCTCTTTGTACAACTGTTTACTTGGGGAACCACTGGAATTTTGAGCTGGGAGTAATGTGCTGCCTGGATCAGAAATATTCACTGGAAATAGTATGCACCTCACATTATATTTTCATTCATACTATGCTTTCGGATATACAAAAAAAATCTCAGTACTATTTAAGCATAAATAGGAAATTCAGACAGGCCCTAAGTGAGCAGATTTTACAGAGAACATGACACAAAGGAAGTGATAACTGACGCCCACCTTTATGAGAGGACTTTTCCAGTTGGATTTTGCCCACAGCAGAGTGTCATGTAATTGTGAATGTAAATGAAATTGCCTAGCAGTGCTGTTTCCCTTTTTTGCTTTCCATTCCATTTTGTTTCCATTGTTGGTGGGACTAGGTACACTTTGATACGCACATTCAAGAAGAATCCATGAAGTCCTAGTTATGTTGAAAAAAAGGACAACTCAAAGAATGCAAACAGTCTTTTGCTTTGTCAGTTTCGAGAAAAAAATAAAAAAAAGGATCAAACAGATAAATCAGGGTTGAAAACTAATGTGGTTCAAAGAAAATGTATGCCCTTTCCAAATTCCTCACCCCCCCCACCCCCCTGTCTATCTAACCTGACATACCTGAACATAGCTCCTCCCTTCCCCATGCAATTCTCAACACAAAAGCCAGGTGGGGTACTAGATAGATAGATAAATGAATACAAAATGTAACATTAAAAAATCCAAAATAGCTATACCATAATAATAGAATAAGGAGAATAAAGAGAATATTCCAAGGGCATAATAACTGCGACATAATGGCTCCAACATCCTTATTGAATTTAAATATTGTTCTCTTTAGAACAGGTTGTCTTTGATAATGAAATGTCTAATGCTATTTTCAATTTATTAATTTATTTTCAAATGTAATTTTTAAGTCCTTAGAAATTTACATTCTCATTTCAATTATGTCTGCTTTAGAACATATGAGCTAACATACTCTGAAAAATCCTTACATTATGTCAGTGGAGTTCCCCTGGGAGAGCTGTGTCTCACACAACAGTGTTCAAAGACACTTTTCCAATGGGTAGGAACGTTTTAAATGTGAGTGTTCACTGGCTAACTGTCACAGGGATGCACCGGGTGCAGTCACGGAGCCTTAAATCATCACTGATTTAATGGTCCCATATTACGAAAAACGCACTTTTTCTGGGATTTGGGGTGTTATTTGGGTGCCTGGTGCTGCCACACGCATACAAGGTGTGAAAGAAGGCCAGTCGTGCTTTTTTGAGTGAGATACGGATTTCTGAAAGCGCCGTGACTGCAGCTTCCAAACGAGCCGATTTTGCCGAATTTGGCGCCTAATCTTATGTAAGAAGCAGGAACATTTTGCATATCCCCACCCACCAGCCACCACCCCCCTCCCCATCTCCCCTATGTCTCTGCACCCACCAGATACAGAGCTACCTTCTCATTTCATTATTGAAAGCACTGTGTTAGGAATCATAATGCTGAGGTGCCACAAGCAGTGTTCAGTTGTTGGCTGTAAAGACGAGCACAAATCACTTCATTGGCTCCCAGCGGCAGAGAACAGAAGAGCAGAGTGGAATGAATTAGTTTTTGAAGGCAACGTCCACACTACAGTTGGCAACAACCTGTTGGTGTATGCTAACCACTTCGAGGCTGACTGTCTCTCCAACCTCAGTCAGTATGAGGCAGGATTAGCTGGGAGACTTTTTCTAAAAGAGGGGTCACTCCAAGCTTTGCATGGAATACCTGCAGATGAAGGACATGTAGGTATACAAATAATAGGCTGTGTGATTCTTTTGTAGATAAGCGTGAATTCTTGTGTGTTGTAGTGTGTGTTTTCAAATATATAGCACAAGCTAACGCTAACCGCTAGTTTCTAGTTAGCAATGAGCATGGCCTCCATATGCAAACCCAGGAACCCACTCTGTCAAGCGATACATACACAGACGCTCCACCGGGTTTAAGCTTCGGGAATTTGAGACAGTAATGCATTTGGAAATACTTTCTAAACTGGAGTATGTTGGAAAATCAATGGCAAAATGAGTGTATGGTTGAAACTGCTACATCACAGCACTATTTACACTCCAGGCCAACCATTCTGTGCAATGGTTGTGTGAGTTTCTTCTTCTTCTTCTTCTTCTAGTTTATTTATGAACAGCTCTCCAGGCTACTGTATCGTACAATGACTAATGTTGTAATGCACTGCATTACAATGAGAATGCTGATAGAGGACAAGCCACCACATCATCAGGGGATCCTCTTTTCAAACTGAGCTTTCCAAAGTCCAGGAAGGGAGAGTGCAGAGCCAAACCAGTGAACACTCAGGCCACATTTGTAAGTGTTAACTTCTTTTTTTTTTTTTTTCAATCAATAAATAAACATTTATATTGTACATGACACAAAGTACTGCAACTCCATACTTTCAACACAATAAATAAACCAAAAAAACTTACTTAAAAACCTGACAAATTACAAAATTCAAAGCGCAAAATGTCACTATATTAACAGTTGTTTAATAATCTAGTAAATGATACTAGTGATTCAATTTTTTGTGTGTGTGTCTGTGTATTGCACAGGGTATATTGATGATTTGATGGATGTGATCATAGAGAAGGTGTAGGAATTAGATGACTTACTAATCCTGGGAATCAGTCTATGAATTGTAAAACTCTTTATGGCCCTTTGTCACTGAGGGGAGAAAGAGGATCAAAGGACATTCATTGAGGTACACAGGATAGAGGGGGAACAATTCACTGTACCTGAGGAGTTTATGGTATAGTATAAACCCTAAAGAAACAGGATGAGTGAACTCCGCTCCTCCAAATGGTCATTGTTCTTTAAGGAAAGATTTATGATTACCAGGCATGTGTGTGTGTGTGTGTGTGTGTGTGTGTGTGTGTGTGTGTGTGTGTGTGTGTGTGTGTGTGTGTGTGTGTGTGTGTGTGTGTGTGTGTGTGTGTGTGTGTGTGTGTGTGTGTGTGTGTGTGTGTGTGCGTGTGTGTGTGATAACCAGTTGTCCTTTTCCTGCTAACAGTATAAAAGCCAAGAAATTGTGGAGATCTGCAGAGAACACTCTGCATGAGTCTTCCCTCCATGCTGCATGTATTAAAGAGATCTGATTCATCACACCGAGTCTGTAATTCTTCAGAGAATTAGCAACTCTCAACAAGCAACACAGAGAATTTCCCTTACAAAGGTCTTTGTCGACTCATCATTGTAAAGCTGAGATTCTGAAGATAAACATCCCGCCGGACGTTGTAACAATTTGGCTCTTTCTAGTGATTTTATGTGTTCTTTTTCTGTTCTTTCTTACTGCACTTGTGTAACCTAATGAATGTCCTTGTATCGTTCAGAGCTGTGAGATAACATGACTGGTGAAAGCCAGTTTGGATAACAGAAGGCAGATGACGCTTCTCTTTTCTGTCAGTGAGGTCTGTTGCATTAGATACACGCCTAAACAACACTCACACACAGGTTGCTTATCACATTCCAAGGACACGATGTGGACAGTGGCTGGTGTGTCTTGCTAACTGGCCAATTATATTCGGTCGCAAAAGTCAAACTTCGGTATGGGCTGGCTCAACCCAAGGAGATAAGATGTAAGCTAATACTGTAGCTAATACTAATAATTATACTATGACGATAGATAATATTAATTGTTATAATGGCACTAGTACTGATCCACCCATACAATCTAGTTCACTCGCTAATAATCTACTTTTATAATCTACTGAACTCGCTACTAACAGGTTTTTATCAGTCTTTTTAATCTTCTCGGGGAATGTAACAAATCCGTTTTTATTTCTGGACCACTCCCCTCCTTCCATCGAGGCATAGGGCGTTTTAGCAGGCTACTGAGTCTCAACACCTGGTTACAGTCAGCCTGCTCCTTTCACAATGTGGTTTTAATTGACAATTTTAACCTCTTCTGGAACCGCGGACCATTTTTTAGCAGAGATGGAATTCACCCCAGCCCACATAGTTCGCGTACTATGGCTGCAAATATCTTCCATGCCGTTACTACAAACAGTTGGAACAGTCACGCATGACAAATTATTCCTGAATTGCACCTGGACACCACAACAGTCACTGGACACAACTCTTCCTCTCTGTCGCCATCATGCCCCAGTCTGCTGAGGCGCGCCCCCTGCTGTGAGTACACGGACACTTCCTGGTCATCAATCCCTGTTTTAATCACCACTAGACACACCATCAAACGGACTTCTAGAATAAATCATAATAATCTCAAGACTGTACACAGACATAAACCACCAATAATGAATGCACCCCTCAACACCACACTGCACATGGCACTTCTAAATGTCCGGTCTCTTTTAAACAAATAATTTCTTATCAATTACCTGATTTTAGATAACAATATCCAATGCATGTTTTTAACTGAGACATGGCTTGGCACAGATGGTCCAGCAACACTTATGGAAGCATCCCCACCCAACTATAGTTTTTTATACTCTTCCAGGACTGATAGAAAAGGCGGGGGGACAGCAACCATCCTCTCCACAGCAATAGATTTTAAAGACTGTACATTTTATAAATATCCATCTTTTGAATATCATGCATTTGTTTTTAACAGCCCTCCCATTCTATGTATGACTGTTTACAGGCCACCTAAAATATGTTCCTCTTTTATTTCTGATTTTTCTGAAGTCCTTTCAATCATCCACGTGTATTATCCAAGAGTATTATCTTAGGCAATTTTAACATTCATGTAGACAATCGATCAGACTCTTACCTCAGACTTCGTAAACATGTTGTACTGTATGAATTTTAACCAACACGTCACCTTGCCAACCCACAACAGAGGCCATACATTAGACCTTGTAATAACCCACGACTTATCTGTCAGTGTCTCCTCTGTTGTGGATGTTGGCATATCTGATCATTACTGTGTATATTTTACAGTCGGTTGTTTTATAAAACAGGACATTCCACAACAAACCGTGAGGAAACGCTATCTTACCTCGGAAATGGCTGCAAATTTTATTCACCTTTTACTTGACATTCCGGCTGATATTTTACCCTCCTCCTGTGACTTTATGGTTGACAGTTTTAACAGTAAACTCAGGTCAGGTTCAATTGCCCCTTTAAAACTGAAAAAAATAGTTTCTAATCCAACACCTCTTTGGATAAATGAAGAAATCAAAAAATTAAACATCCCAGTTCTTGCATGGCCAGCATATTCACCAGACATGTCATCCATTGAGCATGTGTGAGATGCTCTGGATCGGCATATACGATAGCGTGTTCCAGGGCTCATCCTCATCTGGATGTTGCTTATCTCCAGTGGAAAAATACATGACCTGTCACTTATTAATTTTAACAATGAGAAGAATCAGAGGGACAATTATGGGGTAAGGTTACTGTCAAAAGTTTCGTGCGTGCACACATAAAAATCGTGCACGTATTAAAAATGTGTGCGTGTTAGTCTGTAGTTGTGCATATGTAAAAAATTTGCAAACTCTTGTTTAAGTCAAATCATGCATAGATTATGCAGTGTATAAATTATCTGTGAGAATGCAACTTTCCAAAATGACAAATATGGATTGCAGTTTACGGACGTACGCTTCCTTCTGAATGAATACGAATCTGACAAGCGTGAAATAACTGTCAAAACTACGTCACGAGGTCACAGGCATTATGTATCGAGTGGAAGATAACATTGATTCTACAAACTGCGCATGCGTGAAAGATGGCGGCGGCGAGGCATTTGGAGCAAAGTCAAGTACGTAATTTCAAATTGTTTTAATATCATTTTCTTACTACATTGGTCTCGGGAACTGACTCAAAGTGTACATCTGTCTTATATTGGTGAGGGTAACAACCCAGACGACGTGTTTTAGACCAGCTGGGTCATGGTTAACCTAGTTTAGCAGTGTTTCCGCGATGTACACTTTGAGTCAGTTCCCGAGACCAATGCAGTAAGAAAATGATATTAAAACAATTTGAAATTACGTATTTGGCCATTTCTCAATATGCGTTCTTTTCTGTACATGTGTTCTTGTGTACTTGAGAAACGTCATCACTCTGAGTCCAAGTACTGTTCCAATTCAAAAGTCCGCATCTCGAAGTACACTCAAATACCCGGATGTGTTCTTGCCCCTCCCATTTTATCGAGGATGCATCTGATGGTGACTTGTGCAGACTTGGGGCAACCACGTATCCCATAATGTATTTCGTAGCAACGATGGCGGAGGAGAGGACTCACAACTCGAAGTTACAAGTTTCGAAATACTGCTGTTTTAGTAGTACGGAATGTGGTTTTAAGATTATTTTATGTGAGAAAGTGGATGTTAAAACTTAATCTGTGGTCGATTCATCACGATAGCGCGCAGTTTAAAATTTACTCCAAAGTTTTCAGAGATGTGTTGTCCTGCTAACGCTACTGCCCCAATTGCAGAATGATGGTCCTGCGTCCTCCCGCCCTGGAGAGACTGTACTCCCAAGTTGAACTTGCTAAGTCCGAACTGCCAAGTTCTTAAGTCCGAACTTGGCGTACTTGGTATTGAGAAACGGCCAATGACTTTGCTCCAAATGCCTCGCCGCCGCCATCTTTCACGCATGCACAGTTTGTAGAATCGATGTTATCTTCCACTCGATACATAATGCCTGTGACCTTGTGACGTAGTTTTGACAGTTATTTCACGCTTGTCAGATTCGTATTCATTCTGAAGGAAGCGTACGTCCGTAAACTGCAATCCGTATTTGTCATTTTGGAAAGTTGTAACTTTATGAGTTGCATTCTCACAGATAATTTATACACTGCATAATCTATGCATGATTTGACTTAAACAAGAGTTTGCAAATTTTTTATTTATGCACAACTACAGACTAACACGCACACATTTTTAATACGTGCACGATTTTTATGTGTGCACACACGAAACTTTTGACAGTAACCTTACCCCATAGACAATCCCCTTTATTAGTCACACAACTACATACATGCAAATCACACGCCATGCAAATTGGTGAAATTCGACATCCGACACGAATGAATGGACTTCGCTTTCATTTCTGACAATGGACACCTCAAAGGGCATAATCCTGCTTATACCATGGTCACTTACGAAAGAAATAAGTATTAAAGTAATTATTAATACGTTAATGTTGTTTTTTTCCGTTAAGAAGTGGCCGAGAGGACAATTTAATATCTCTTGTTGTGACGTGTTGCCAAGGTAACCGGCTCTGGCCACAGAACCTGCAGCTCGGTCGGCTGCAGCTGTTATATTAGGCCTAATCAGTGGAGGGGAGTGATATGATTGCTTAATGTTATGTTACGTGATACAAAGTATCATTTCACAGGGCAAGTACACCTCTTACCGCTTGTGTGTGTCTTCTACTGTCTTGCCGTTGTGATAAATAAACTGTGAAACAACGTATGTTAACGTATGTTCTGAGTTTCTGTTGCCGCGGTTAGCGTTTGAGCCAGCGCAATTGTTGTTGTCGTTCACTTTGAAATATTTCCACACAGCAGACATAAACATAGCAGCATATCACGCACCTCAGTTCAAAACAAACTGCTGCGTGCTGTCGTGTTCCGCGCATGCACTGTTCAGTGGCATGGGTCACGGACACAGACCCGGCCTGTAAACGTTGGTAGTTAATAAATACTATTTTATTCTCATTTATTTTTAATCACTAGCCCATGTATTGTAAATGTGATTAAAAATAACAATAAATATACATATGTATATATATTATTTATCCTGATTGGGACATAACATCCGATCCGATCAGTCTGCAGTCACGTGATCGGCCCCAATTTCCTATCACGTGATCAGATCGGGACAACCCTATTTGAAACTCTTTATACTTGATCCATATTTTCATTCTAACAAAGTATTCTAGCTATTCTCAGTCCTTAAGATTACATTCCATCATTAATACTACTAAAAGTGATCGCTTAAAGTGCAGGGTGCATTTGTACAATTTAAAAGAGAGGTACATTGTGTGTTCTGGTTTAAAAGCCTAATGGTTTGTGGGTAAAAACTCCTCTTAAATCTCTCGGTTCTAGCCATGATACACCCAAAGCATCTGCCAGATTCCAGAGGCTTGAATAGGATGTTGCCCGGGTGTGAAGCATCCCTAATGATTCTGGCAGCCTTTCTCTTTCTCTTCTATTGTAGAAGTTGGGCAGTGATGGGGGAGTTGTTCTGCAGCATCTTTCAGCTGCGCGAATGATCCTCTGGAGAGCTTTACGGTCTTGTTCACAGCTGTTCCCATACCATGACGCCATGCCCTGGGTCAGGATGCTCTCCACAGTGGCAGAGTAAAGGAGCGCGGGGTGGCTGGAGAGGCCCCAAACTTTCTCAGCTGCCTGAGATGGTAAAGGCGCTGGTTTGCCTTTCTGGCTGTGGTCTGGATGTGGTTAGACCATGTCAGGTCTGCTGAGATGGTGATCCCCAGGTATTTGAAGCAGCTCACCCTCTCCACTGGAGCCCCATTGATGTACAGGGGGGTGTAGGTATGATGTCCTCTCCTAAAGTCCACCACTAGTTCTTTAGTTTTGCTGACATTCAGCTGGAGACAGTTTGCTTGGCACCAAGATGCCAGACTCTCTACTTCCTCTAAGTAGGCTGTCTCATCGTTGTTGGTGATGGACCCCAGCACTACTGTATCATCCGCAAACTTAATGATTGAATTTGAGCTGTGCCTGGCTTAGCAGTCATGAGTATACAGAGAGTACAGCAGAGGGCTGAGCATACATTCTTGTGGGGCTCCAGTATTTAGTGTTATGTTGCTGGAAACATGACCGCCTATTTTCACCACCTGTGATCTGCCCGTGAGGAAGTCCAGGACCCACGCACACAGGCCGCTGCTCAGACCTAGGTCCCTCAGCTTCATGAACAGTCTCTGTAGTGCGATTGTGTTGAACGCTGAGCTGTAGTTGATGAACAAGAATCTTGAGTAGTTCCCATTTTTCTTGTCCATATGGCTGAGGGTGGTGTGCAGAACGTGGGAGATGGCATCCTCAGTTGATCTGTTGGTACGGTAGGCGAACTGTAGCCTGTCAAAAGAGGTGGGGATGGAAGCAGAGGTGATATCTTTGATGAGTCTCTCAAAAACTTTCATTATTACAGAGGTGAGTGCAACAGGCCGATAGTCATTAAGGCAGGATGGTAAGCTGTTCTTGGGTACAGGGATGATGATGGATTTTTTGAAGCATGTGGGGACAGATGACTGAGCCAGTGACTTGTTAAAGATACTAGTGAGAACACCAAAGAGCTGGTCTGTACAACAGCGTAACAGTCGGCCAGGTATGCCATCTGAATCGGGCGCTTTACATGCATTAACCCTCTTCAGTGCCCTCCGCACATCATTTCGGCAACACTGATCTCCCGTTTTAAGCCATCAGTTATTAGGCTATTTGGCTACTAGCGTTTGTATTGCTCTCAAAATGGCCATAAAGCTCACGTTGGGCAGCAGGCAGTGCACGTGCCTCACAGCAAGAAGGTTGCCAGTTCGATCCCTGGGTCGGGCAGGGCCTTTCTGTGTGAAGTTTGCATGTTCTTCCCATGCAGGCTAGGCTCCAGCCTATCCCAGCCTACACACAACCCCGAAAAGGGATAGTCAGGTATAGACAATGGCTGGATGGATGGATGGATGGATGGATGGATGGATGGATGGATGGATGGATGGATGGATGGATGGATGGATGGATGGTGAATGCAAGATTGACTTTCGCTGTTGCAATGGATGATGGCCTACCTTTGAAGTCTGTGATGGTGCATAGGTCCTGCCACATCCTCCTCGCATCCCCCTCTTTGAAGTGTGCCTCCATTTGTTCATGATACCTGCATTTGGCATCCTTCACTGGTTGTACACCACTGTCTCATATCCCCCGAAGTGAGCCCGTTGTATGGCACGGTTCACACCACTTGTGGTTAACCATTAGACAGACTCCTCCACCCTTTGACTTGTTGGATGCTACAGTCCTATCCATGCAACTAAAAAGAAGGAGTCCGATGGGGTCACTGCTTGGTTTGGCACAGTGGAGGATAGCCACATCTCCGTGAAGCAGAGAATATTGCAGTCCCTCATGTCGCGTTGGAAAGTGACCCTGGCTCTGAGGTCATCCATCTTGTTTTCAATTGATTGCACGTTGGAGAGCAGAATGCTGGGCCGTGGAGGCCGATTTTCCTGAAGTCTGTTTTGGATGCCTCCCCGCTTTCCTCTGTGTTTCTTGCGCCTTCATGGATGCGCGGAGCCCTCAGTCTCACCAGGTGAGCGGAGTAGCCCTGTAGACCACGATGTATCAGGTAGGAAAGTATTGCTAATATGACTTCTAATTGCTAGTAAAGCGTCCCTGTCATAGACTATATGGGCCCTTGCCCTAAGTGCAAACAGTGACATAAAAAACAAATGAAACACGATGTAAACACACAGTCTATGCGGAGCGAGCAGGTAGGTGTCTAGGCTGATACACACCATCTTGGAGTCACTCACCACCCGTAGAGAGCATAAGTGCATCTTCTTCCAGTGGAACAGGTATCATCAGCGACAGATGTGGTGGCGCTGATGTATTCACAACTGCGGCTTCCCAATTTTCACAAGGGTTGAGGGACAAAGGGAAGACAGGGTGTTGGGAAGGAAAGATGAGGGGACCAAGGGATGAGAAGCGAGGGATGAAGTGAGGGATGGAGGGATGACAGAGTAGGGGAAGAAGGCTGAGGGATGAGAGGAGGATCTTGGGGACATCAAGAAGCTGATGCAGGACTAGGACAAGGAGGGACTGAACTTGATTTCCCTGATGTAGGCTTGTACAGTGAAAGTTGTAATCTTGAGAATGAATTGGAGGAGGGTCAGAGGCTAGAAACAGGAAGGCAGAAGTAAAGATTTTCTTTTGGACAATTCATGCCCCCAAAGAATGACTGTGATGATGACTGGGTACATTTTGCAGGTGGTAAAGGAGGGGGTAAGAGTTGTGAATTCAGGTGGTCGCTGAGAATCACCTGCCACCATGGTAGCCAATGGAAGGGACTGCATATGTGAACAGGAGGATAGGAACTGGTGGCATGGCTTTAGCTCCATCTTGCATGCATCATTGAACATGATGTGGCCTTAAAAAGATGGAAAAGAGGTGTAGCAAAAGGACTGACCTTGAGGGATGATGTGGATTACATAGTTGAGGTGGCCCAGTGGTGAAAGTTAGTGTTTTGTGCATTTGTGTACCAGAAAGAAATGTGAAATGAGTAAGGGAATCTGCAGAAAATATTTTAATTATTCTGAGTAATTTATTGTCAATTATTTTGTTATTATTATTCCTTGATTTTTTTTTTTTTTTTCTGGTTCAGGCCAAGCTCTTTTATCTACAGAGACCAAACAATTCCCTCATGAGCAAGCACTTGGCGACAGTGGCGAGGAAAAACTTCCTTTTACAGTTTTTCACGATTGTCAACACACGTTTCTCAATACAATAACAGCTTTCTCAATACTGCACACACAAAACTGAAAACTGCACTGTAAAAAAAAACTGTAAAAAAAACGGTAAAAGCACTGGCAGCAAAGTTTCCAAACGGATACTGTAAAATTACAGTAAATAACAATATCACAGAAGTACGTACAATAACTTTACAGAGCAGATTTTTACAGTCAAATATAATTAAAATACAGCATATAATAGTTGATAAATGCCCATTATACTGTAAAATATCATACATAATATGTCAAAAAAAATTAAAAAACAGATTACCTTCAGGTTAATCTCTGTAATTTTACAGTATTATAAAACTGTAAAAAAAAATGGTAAGAGCACTGGCAGCAAAGTTTCCAAACAGATACTGTAAAATTACAGTAAATAACCATATCACAGAACTACATACAATAACTGTAAAAAAAAAAAGTTGAGTCAAATTTAATTAAAATGCAGTGTATTACAGTGATAAATGCCCATTATACTGTAAAACATACTTATTACAGTAAAAAACATTAAAATCAGATACCTTTCAGATTAATCTCTGTAATTTCACAGTATACATTATTTATTTTAGGAAATAGCCAAGTCTATCTACAGTAATGTTAAATGTTAAAATGCAATTTTTTCCATGTACAATAACTAAGTTAGAATGTATAAAAAAGAACTAGGTTCATAAAATTTAGGATAACTGTCTGCAAATTAACAGTATTAATCTGTCATTTTATAGAATTTGTATATTAAAAAACAACCATTGGACAGTGGAAAAACAAGCTAAATACATTACAAATACATCGAAAATAGCTACATTTAATGCCTCTCTCTTTAAATTAAGGGTATTTAGAATTTATTTAATGGAGTGGTCTCGTCTACCTAGAGTAATTTCCTGTTTATTTATTGTTCTTTCATGTGCAATCACTAAGAAATAATGTATAAAAATGCTAAAAATGCATTAAACGAACGATGAATGTCTGCCGATTCACAGTATTAATTTGTCATTTTAAAGAATTACGAAATTTAAATATGTTTATTGGACAGTAGAAAAAAAGCAGAATATATTGAAAACACATCAAAAATAGCTATATTTAAGGCGAATCCCTGTAAATTAAGAGTATTTAGTAGTCATTTCATGAAACTGTTTTGTCCATCTACACTGATTTGCTGCATTATTGTGGTTTCCCCAAGTACAAAAACAATGACACAATGTATAAACAAAATATGCACCTTTAATCAAATAGGAATTTCTGCACATTTACAGTATTAGTTATTTTAAACAATTGGACAATGGAAAATTAAACACTGTACATCAAAATACATCAATATGTACATTTAAGGATAATATCTGTAAAAACTTCACTTTAGTATTTTTAACCCTGGGCCCAAATGACATGTTTTCAGTCACAATCCGATCAGCTTTCAGCAGCTGCTCCTGTGCTCAACAAGTAAGTTACATTGACTAGACCTCCATATACAGGGCAAAACTGGAAACACCCTTCATCTATAGGTAACATCAGCATAAGAACTACCTACAAAACAATTTAATTAAAATAATAAACACGTACTCGGGAGTTTTTTTGAGTTTGGCCCATGTTCCACTTGACAACATCGAGAGGGTGGACTTTAAGTCCTATACTACAGCCAGCCACCAGGGGGGTGATTGAGATGTTTTGGCTTCACTTGAGGAGCTGTCATGCTGTCCATCATACTGTATTATTATTGTGTGTACTATTACCATGTACTACCATGTACTATTCATACAAAGCATGTTAGATTGATTATGTAGTGATCCAGCTGCATAGTATGTGGATTATGTAAGCAGGAAACGCCCGTATGTATACTAAACTATCAAGAATTTTTGAGTATGCAGTGTGAGCTGACTGCACATACTCAACTTAATGCATTGCTAGCCTGATAATCAGACCAAATTGCCATTTCGTTTTACTGCATTATCCAGTCTGACTGCTCTCATAGCAGTCGTTAGCATAGAAGCTAAGTGCAAAAGCAATTTCTCAAGATACAAGTTGCCATACACAACTTTTGGAGACAGATGGACCTTGCCCAGAAGCCATCAAAAGGGATGTGCAGGGGTAATACAACTCTGATATGAGGTGCGATGGGGTATATTTCATCCCCGACATCCCATTTCCTAAACCACATCTAAACAGAGCTAAATGTCTCTGGTGGATGAAGCTGTGTGGTAGACCGCAGTCAACTCAACGTAAAGAAGATAAATAAGGATGTCTACATTTTTAATAAGTAGGGTTTACGCTGATCTGATATTTGGCATTTTATGCAATTTCTGTGATCGGCCGTAATGTCTCAATTCACCGATCCGATCAATGACATTGTTGTGTTGAAACTTGTGTTGATTTAAAATTGAAAAAACTTTATTATCCATCTTTGTGGCTTTTGGTTTTGACTCCTGTCACTATGTGACGGACAATAAAGTTTTTTGAATCTTGAATCATTAGCTGTTGGACGCAACATCCATGCTGTCAGATACAAACAAATATGTCAGTGGTGTGGAACTTCTTCAAAGTGAGTGAGACAGATAAAACACAAGCTATCTGCAATCTATGAAATGCTACAGTACCTCGTGGGGGAGCATCTGTAAAAGGATTCAACGCGACAAATTTAATCAGGCACCTGGATAAGAAACACGAGGAGCATGCCGAGTTCCAGAAACGGAGCACGGAAAAAGAAAAAAAAAACAAAACACAGAAACTAGGGATGTCCCGATCACCTTTTTTTGCCCCGAGTCCGAGTCATTTGATTTTTAAAAAGTATCTGCAGATACTGAGTCCTGATCCGATACTTCTATAAAACATTATGAAACAAACTAAGAGCAGAGAATAAGATCCAGAATGTCCTTTTTATTTTTTATTTTTTTAACCAATGGCTCTTATATTAACATGTAACACTTATGCACAATGCAGTGCGGTGTGTTGTACTTCTATGAAGTAGCTTGAGTTACAGTCTCAAGTAAGAACAGAACACAGAAATAAAATAACCTCGAACCGAATGAATGAATGGACTTCGCTTCGAAGGGCATCCCGCTTATACCATGGTCACTTACGAAAGAAATAAATGTTAAATCAATTATTAATAAGTTAATGTTTGTTTTCTTCCTTTAAAATCGTAAGATTTTCACAAGAAGCGCCTGAGTGGACTATTTAATATCTCTCGTTGTGACGCGTTGCCATGGTAACCGGCTCTGGCCGCAGCTGTTATATTAGGCCTAATCAGTGGAGGGAAGTGAGATGATTGCTTAACGTTATATTACGTGATACAAAGTATCATTTCAGAGGGCAAGTGCACCTCTTACCGCTTGTGTGTGTCCTCTACTGCCTTGCCGTTGTGATTAATAAACTGTGAAACAACATATGTTAACGTATGTTCTGAGTTTCTGTTGCCATGGTTACCAACTAGCATTTGAGCCAGCGCAATCGTTGTTTACTTTGAAATATTTCCACACAGCAGACATAAGTAGCATATCACGCACCTCAGCTTCAAAACAAACTGCTGCATCGTGCCGTGTTCCGCGCATGCGCTGTTCAATGGCGTCTGTCACAGACACAGACCCGCCCTGTAAACGTTGGTATTTAATAAATACTATTTTATTCTCATTTATTTTTAATCACTAGCCCATATATTGTAAATGTGCTTAAAAATAACAATAAATATACATATGTATATATATATTATTTATCCGATACCTGATCGGGACATAACGTCCGATATCAGATCGAGTCTGCAGTCACATGATCGGCCCTGATTTCCGATCACGTGATCGGATCGGGACAACCCTAACCGAAACGGATGCTAAAGCAAACATCTTTAGACAGTGCCCATCCGTGTAGGCGTGACAGTGAGAAGGCAAGGGGTGGTACAAGGAAGCTTATGGAATTTATGGTGCTGGCCGACCTGCCTTTCAATGTTTGCTGGCATACTCTGATATAGACATATTGCTACCTCACGCGATGAGATCATGATCCGTTATCAGTTTATTTAAACTCACTGATCAGCTATCGGCCCAAAAATCCTGATCATGTAAAGCTGTGTAAAGTCATAAGGTAAGTCAACATTGCATATGTATGGTATGAATTCTTTTTTCACTGCAGTGAAAAAGTAACCTATCCCCATGGGATGGCGATTAAAATTTGACATAATTACATAGGTTTTTGTAAAATATAATAGCAGAATCTACTTATTGCATGTTATTTGCAATAAGAGTAATTTTGAGGCCTTTTTCTCAATGCAATGAATGTGTAGTAGGAGCTGGACTCTGTTCCACAATTGCCAAGCACAGGAGCAGCTTATTAAGATGCACAGTAATATTTGGACTTAGGTCATGGCCATTAAACTTTGTAACTATTTCTTGCAAAAGAAACAAATGTAAAAATCATTTTAAGACACATTTAATTTGGGCAATACATACTGTGTGTGAGAAACTGTTGTCAGATCATTTCAAACTGTCTGTTCACTTGCTTGGCTGCTGGGGCCTCCTTACAGTTTTTCACAGTTCTTAACACACATTTCTCAAAACACTAACGGATTCCTTCAAATTGTACACACAAACCTGAAAACCTCTGCTAAACCTGACACTCCCTTTTCAAGATGACTCTTTGCCATCAAATCTCTTAACTGTTCACAAAATGGAACTCATGTTCTCATTTGGTACACACAGCCACATTCTCGAATGACTCACACATATGAGTCAATTGATACACACAGCTCAGCAATTGCTGCACACTACCAAGCATTCACAGCACACTGAAGTGCAAAATTGAAAACCCAATTATAGAAATGCAACACCCAATGTGAATGGCAATGACTCATGAGAATTACCCATTTTTCCTTTTGGAAAATGTCTGTGTAGGCCCACTTCTTCAAACATAAAATATCACACAAGTATGCAGCAAATCATTGTTTTATTTACAGTGTTTCAGTGCTCTGCCCTGCGATCGGCTGGCAACCGGTCCAGGGTGTACCCCGCCTCTCGCCCGTTGACAGCCGAGATAGCCTCCGGCCCCCCCACGACCCCGAAAGGGATAAGCGGCACAGAAAATGGATGGATGGATGGATGTTTCAGTGCACAAGAAAATGTACATTTAAAAAAAAATAAATAAAAAAAAGTCAAAAGGTTACACTTTTGCCTCAAACATGCCCACCCCCCTCCTCCCCTTTCACAGGAGGAATTAGACAACATCAAGTCTCCTGTTTCTATCTGGCCAGAGGGCCTCATCCACGTCACAGATGGTCTCTCAAGGCACCTCTGGAAAAATTGTCTTGAGTGCCTTGACAGGCCTCAGCAGAGACGTCACCACAGGCCTCCTCCATGGCCTGCAGCAGTGGGACCTGGCCCTGGGGGTTTCTTTCATAAACCGTCAACCTCCAAGCGGAAAAGAATTCCTCAATGGGGTTTAGGAAAGGGGAATAAGGGGGGAGGTAAAGTACAGAAAATCCTCTCTAATGCTCAGACCATGATTCAGAAACATGGTCAACAATAGTGGCCCGGATCTGATTGGAAATTATTGCTCTCCTCCTCCTTTCTCCTCCTCCTCCTTCTTCTTGTCCTCCTTGTCCCACTCTTCCTCCTCCTTGCCCTCCTCTTCCTCCCCCTTGTCCCACTCTTCCTCCTCCTTGCCCCACTCTTCCTCCTCCTTGTCCTCCTTGTCCCACTCTTCCTCTTCCTTGTCCTCCTCTTCCTCCTCCTCTTCCTCCTCTCACTCTTACCCCTCTCATTCTCTGGTTGTTGTTCTCCATTGTTCAATGCTCACCAAACAAAGCAGAGGCTCAAGGCCCTTTTATGCTACAGTTCTCCTGATTGCAAATTGCTCACCTGACCTGGGTGTTCAGAGCTTTGTATAACTGTGTGTTGTGGGTTGATGCTTTGAGATTTCAATTGGGGTCTGTGTGCAACAACTGACCATTGTGTGTACAGCTTTGACAACAAGGTGATGTGTAATTGACATCAGAGTGTAAAGAAGGAAAGTCAGAGTCTAATGCAGATAAGGGAGTGTTTAGATGTGGCAAATTGGGCCAAGCAATTGGTACTTGAAGTGAGGGTTTTGCAAACTGTGCCAAATTATCGATTGTTATGTGTTAAGAACCGTGAAAAACTGTAAATATCTCTGATTGTCCATCTAGGGAAAAAACAGACATTTGTTTAGACATTCCATGTGAACCTATTGGCATTTTACAGACAAACATGAGAACTGAAATTAGCATTTCTAATTTGAGTTGTTTTTTTCTTATCATACATTACCAAAGTATTTACAGGAATCCTGAAGTTAATTTCAATGCTTTTTCAAAAGACCTTCAAAAAATATTTTAAGACCTCATCACCACTTCAAGCTGTAATCAGCAACACATCTTTAACTTACTAAGCAGTTGTAGTTTGCAATTAAATTTATAAAGCACAACCATACAACAGAACTCAGATAAGCTGGGAAGGAACAAAGTTCAAAAGAACAAAACAAACCAAAGGCAAGGATTGAACTGAAGAAGAACTGATAAATGAAGAGAGAAATTTCCAAAAATTTTCACGTCAAATTTACACGTTGAGTAATAAGGATTGTTCCAGATGTCAAATGTCACAGGTATGGTGTGTGGGATGCCTTCTCCTGTTTTGCTGCGAAACAAATCTACCTATGGGTACCAATAAAGTTAACTTGAACTTGATTATGCATAACAAGCTGATCTGGCAAGGACTCTGACTGTGAGAAAAACTCTAAGCCATCTTTACTGTGTATCACTGAGGAGAGGCTTCTATCTGGCCATTCTGCCATAAAGCCCATATCGGTGGACTGTTACTGTGATGGCTGACCTTCTGGAAGTTTCTCCCATCTCCACACAGGATCTCTGGAGCACAGCCAAAGTGACCATCAGGTTCTTGGTCACCTCTCTTACCAAGGCTCCTCACCCCTAATTGCTCAGTTGTGCTGGGGGGCCAGCTCCAGGAGGAGCCCTAGTTGTTCCAAACTTCTTTGATTTAAGAATTATGGGACCACTGTGCTCTTGGGAACCTTCAATGTAGCAGATTTGTTTGTAGCCTTCGCGAGATCTGTGCCTTGACACAATCCTGTCTCTGAGCCCTGCAGGCATTTCCTTCCACCTCATGGCTTGGTTTTTGCTCTGATATGCAGACCTTATATAGACCTTATATAGACAGGTGTCTGCCTTTCCAAATTATGTCCAATCAATTGAATTTACCACAGCTGGGCTCCAATCAAGGTGTAGAAACAACTCAAAGATGACTGAGAGAAATGGAAGCAACCTGAGCTTCATTTCAAGTGTTATAGTAAAGGGTCTAAAAAGTACAATGTGATATTTTACATTTTTAATAAACTTGCAAACATTTCTAAAATTCTGTGTTCACTTTGTCATTAAGGGATATGGAGTCTAGATTGATGATATTAAAAATGAAAATTTTCTGAACCCATTGTATTTTTCAAGCTAACCAGGGCCATGCAGAGACCTCGAGGGAATGCGTTAAAAAGGGGCTCATGGAGGAATATTACACTACTGAGCAATTAATCGAAAAATAATCAAACTCTAATGGACTTGATCTTGCTCATATCAATCATGGTGTTCGCTGTTGTCATGACAGTAAAAGTTGCATATATTTAAGGAATTTGAAAACTTGTCTGCAGTGATCATGTTAACCCAAACCATGATATTTTATAGCTTCAATCAAGTGGGTTTTGTGCTTAAACACAACTAGACTTTAACCACAGTGTCACACCATTGTCACACCAACATCATTGTTTTCACTCCCAAAAGACACTGTGTGAAAATATCACAAAATATCCAGGTGTGAGGGCAGTGTAAAATACAAAACAAACTGAAAATACATAATTGTTCATCAAGGGTGGAGATAAACGTTCATTAATCATAATCAAGATTAAAAGTTAAATTAATCGAGATTTTGACTTTTGTTATAATCGCCCTGCTCTAAAACAAACCGATGTTACTGGAGAGGGACTATAATTTGTTTTCTCTTGTGTGTGTGTGTGTGTGTGTGTGTGTGTGTGTGTATACACTTACTTTGGCTGTGCAAGGTGAAGCATCGAGGAGTATCTGTTTTCTATCAAAGCCAACAATGTGCCACTTTACTTCCTAACTAAGAGAGACACAAAAGAGCAGATATAAAGAGTGATAAATATTCTCTTTTGAGATTACACTCAGCACATTACTCCCATCAACATTATATTCTTAAAAGTAACATTTGCTCAAGTGAAAACGAAAAGTTTAACAGAGCAGCAAATATGGTCTTACCTTCTCCATGTCGAAGTCTCCTTATTTACAGGCATGACATCAATACAAGCAGTTCTCAGACACATATGGGGAAACAGGCAAAGCTAATAAAATTATTTACTTCTGATATGTCATTTAACTAAACAGTTCATATCATAGTAGGAACGTAACGATTCACTCAGGTCACGATTCAGTTTGATTCATGATTTTTAGTCCACGATTACGATTTTTCATGATTTCTTTTAACAAAATTATTTTCCAGAAAGATGACTGATTTTTTAAATTTTTTCTAATTTCTGTTCAACAAAAAATCAACAAAAAAATCAACAAAAAAATCCATTGTACTGTATTTTCTTGCCTCCATTTCAATACTGTATCAAATTAAACAATTTCTATTCCTGAGGAGGTAGACACAGTAACTGACTGTAAGGCCCAAACTAAGGCAATTCTCCATTTCTGAGGTAGGTACAGTAGGTTAAGTTTCACTTTTGGGACCACACCGGAAGCGTTTTCAAATTAAAAACACTAGCTCTAGCGCCTCTGTGCAAAGAATCCCTTCATTTTTTAAAACAAGGCTTTTATTTTGACGGTCATTATCAATGGAAAACTCAGTGTAAAGCGATACAGCTGACAGCAGGAGACACGCAGCCTGTGCAAACGCAGCTGCTGCCCTTTTGACTCAACAGACATGCGAGGCGCACGCACACGCAACGCACACGCAGATAAACGGTCAAAACTAATTTGCCTGTCAGCTGTTTCATCACAGAGATCCCCCCCACCACCACCACCACCACCACCACCACCACCACCAATTTAACTCGTGACATATTCTAATTTTTAACCGGCCCGCGAGTAATTGTTACAGCCCTATATCGTAGTCAAGCTTTCAGCTTCATGCCGAAAGTCCGATACAAGAGGAAGTAAAAATATCTACAATCACATAAGAAATCTAATAAAATAAAATTAAATACCACTTACATTGTTACACCCACACACACACCAAAAAAAAAAAATTATAATAAAAATGCAGAAACCCACATACTTGTATTTGAGAAACACAGAAACATATACATGTCTCAGTCTCTCTTGCCTGACTGCTTTCAGCTCCTGTGTGACATGGATAATGTGTGTAAATGCACTGTACTAGCAACCAGTGCTAACAATACACGTTAGCATAACATGCTACACCACAACCATGCGCCTCTACAAGTCTAGACGCATTTCTTTTCAAAGTAATAGATTTATGCATGAAAATGACTAAAAACGCCGCTCCATACACACAGCATTATTATGATGACCTTACAGCTGCTTCTGAACATTTGAACAGGACATTTCCAACACAAAACAATGAAACTACAGACAGCAGAGAAAACAATTACCTTCGCGTCCAAAGTCCGATACAAGAGGATAAAGCAGTATCCGATACGCAGTTGGACCACATTCAAATCACAAATAACAACTTTTATGAATATACATCAGCAGAGATCACAATTAGGACTAACCTCTGGCCATGTTAGAAAAGGCTTTGCCCGAAAGCACGCGTTAACAATTAATACTTTAGCTGTAAAATAAATGATCCGGCTGCCATCAGTCACTTAGTCAAAAAACCATAGCTATCTGTTAATAATAGCTTATGGGATGGTAGCAATTTATCAGAGGGACGCTAACGTTAGCTTCAAGGCTGTCCACTCCAGGTATGAAAATGAATTACAATATCGTTCACATGCGTTATCTGGGACACTTACCTCAAAGGGGCGTTTGGTTGACATGTCCGTTGTGGCTTTCTTTCATACATCCTCCTTAAAGATCACGCGCCCATGAGGGCAAATCTTTCACGTGCATCACTCATGACATGCCTACTATTAACCTGATTGGACGGACACTTGCTTGGTCGGTTGGTCGTTATGAGCGGGACGAAGCAAACTGGAAATAGGCGCCAACTTTGAAATTTGAATCTGCCTAGTCTGATTGCATGAGGTGAATGACGTGCGTTTCTAATTAAAACAATTAAATAAATAAAAAATACATAAATACATATATATACACACATAAAATACATATACACGTGTGTGTGTGTGTGTGTGTGTGTGTGTGTGTGTGTGTGTGTGTGTGTGTGTGTGTGTGTGTGTGTGTGTGTGTTGCAATACTTCACACAACAGTTTTAAATTTGCATGAAAACAATTCTGAGGAAAAGTTGTTGCAATATTTTATGAAAAAGTCGTAGAAAGTGGTAAACTTTCCATGACTAATTTACAAGAATAGCCCCACTGATGTTACATAGTTTAGTCTAAGTTAAGGGTTTTTGGATACACAGAGTTTGGTCAGTTCCTAATGTGCACTTCATCAATTTATCACTTACCACAACCTGAAAAGGAGCACTAATATCTGTACATGAATAAGACACTGCATGTACAGTGGGTACGGAAAGTATTCAGACCCCCTTAAATGTTTCACTCTTTGTTATATTGCAGTCATTTGCTAAAATCATTTAAGTTCATTTTTTTCCTCATTAATGTACATACAGCACTCCATATTGACAGAAAAACACAGAACTGTTGACATTTTTGCACATTATTAAAAATGAAAAACTGAAAGTAGTCATAAGTAGTCAGACTCTTTGCTGTGACACTCATATATTTAACTCAGGAACTGTCCATTTCTTCTGATCATCCTTGAGATGGTTCTACCTTCATTGGAGTGCAGCTGTGTTTGATTATACTGATTTGACTTGATTAGGAAAGCCACACATCTGTCTATATAAGACCTTACAGCTCACAGTGCATGTCAGAGCAAAATGAGAATCATGAGGTCAGAGGAACTGCCTAAAGAGCTCAGAGACAGAATTGTGGCAAGGCACAGATCTGGCCAAGGTTACAAAAAAATTCTGCTGCACTTAGGGTTCCTAAGAGCACAGTGGCCTCCATAATCCTTAAATGGAAGACGTTTGGGACGACCAGAACCCTTCCTAGAGCTGGCCGTCCGGCCAAACTGAGCAATCGTGGGAGAAGAGCCTTGGTGAGAGAGGTAAAGAAGAACCCAAAGATCACTGTGGCTGAGCTCCAGAGATGCAGTCGGGAGATGAGAGAAAGTTCTAGAAAGTCAACCATCACTGCAGCCCTCCACCAGACACATGAAAGCCTGCATGGAGTTTGCTAAAAAAAAAAAAAAAACACCTGAAGGACTCCAAGATGGTGAGAAATAAGATTCTCTGGTCTGATGAGACCAAGATAGAACTTTTTGGCCTTAATTCTAAGCAGTATGTGTGGAGAAAACCAGGCACTGCTCATCACCTGTCCAATACAGTCCCAACAGTGAAGCACGGTGGTAGCAACATCATGCTGTGGGGGTGTTTTTCAGCTGCATGGACAGGACGACTGGTTGCAATTGAAGAAAAGATGAATGCGGCCAAGTACAGGGATATTCTGGACAAAAATCTTCTCCAGAGTGCTCAGGACCTCAGACTGCAAGGTTCACCTTCCAACAAAACAATGACCCTAAGCACACAGCTAAAGTAACGGAGTCGCTTCAGAACAACTCCGTGACTGTTCTTGAATGGCCCAGCCAGAGCCCTGACTTAAACTCAATTGAGCATCTCTGGAGAGACCTAGAATGGCTGTCCACCAACGTTCACCATCCAAACTGACAGAACTGGAGAGGATCTGCAAGGAGGAATGGCAAAGGATCCCCAAATCCAGGTGTGAAAAAAAAGACTCATGGCTGTATTAGCTCAAAAGGGTGCTTCTACTAAACACTGAGCAAAGGGTCTGAATACTTATGACCATGTGATATTTCAGTTTTTCTTTTTTTAATCCATCCATCCATCCATTTTCTATGCCGCTTATCCCTTTCGGGGTCGCGGGGGGGCTGGACCCTATCTCGGCTGTCAACAGGCGAGAGGCAGGGTACACCCTGGATTGGTCGCCAGCCGATTGCAGGGCACAAACAAACAACCATTCACACACACACACACACACACACACACACCTAGGGGCAATTTAGAGTCACCAATGAACCTAATGAGCATGTTTTTGGTCTGTGGGAGGAAGCTGGAGTAACCGGAGAGAACCCACGCATGCACGGGAAGAACATGCAAACTTCACACAGAAAGGCCCGACCCGGGGTTAAAAAACATAAAATCAATTTAACCACGCGTGCTAAATAACCTACAGTTTTGTGGAAATAACTACTGATTTATGTAATTTTATATACATTTCTTCATTACAATTATTGGGAAAGATCTGTAAAATGACATCATATATGATGTAAAATTACATTTGAATATAAAAAAGACAAGCTGCCTTTAAAAACATAATAATAATGTAATGTTACTATGGTTAATTATTTCTAATTTTAGGGGTAAATGTTTAAATTACTGCTAATATACATTAATCTACAGTTATTGTTTTTTTGAAAATGGTGATAAACCTGTAAAAAACAAAAAATATATTCAAAATTACAGTGGAATGTGTACTAATACAATACCATATAAATGTTAAAAATTTAAATTACTTCCAATATCTAAATGTACAGGCACTTTATAGTTTAAAAAAGCAAAAATCTGTAAGAATACAGAAGACTCTCTGTAAAATGACATTATTTAAAGTGCACTTTTTGTAAAACAATGTATTTTAAATTGCCTTTATACAGTAATGTACAGTAAATTACTTTACAAATACTACTTATTACCTCTAAAAAAAACATAAAATCACCTTAACCACACATCCTTAATGAACTGCAATTTTTAATGTAAACACTAGAGATTTCTGTAATTTTACGTACATTTCTTCATTATTATTATCAGGAAAGATCAGTAAAATTACATTGCATTTTGTGTAAAATTACATTTGAATATGAAAGAAATATGTTAAATTACCCTTAAAAAACATAGTAATACTGTAATAATAAATTATTAGTAATTAAATGTTATTCTAAAGGTAAATATTTAAATTACGGCTAGTATCTGTTAATTTACAGTTATTACATTGTCTTATGGAAAAAGGTGGTAAACCTGTAAAAACATACAGAAAATTGTATGTAAAATTAGAGTTAAAAGTGTACAAATACAATAAATTGTCATTAAAAAACATGATATTAATGTAATCTTACATTATGGTTAATTAACTGTAATTTTAAACATAAAACTTAAAATTACTGAAAATATCTGTAAATCTGTTTTATTGTTTTATTATGCATGGTTTTATTGGAAAACAGGAAAAATCTGTAAAAAAAAAATACAGAATATTTCCTGTAAAATTACATATTTTTTTTTACAGTGTGCACACACAAAATGCTAAACCTGACAGTCCCTTTGCAAGAAGACTCTTGCCATCAAATCTCTACAATGTGTTCACAAAATGGAACTCATGTTTTCATTTGCTACACACAGTCGTATTTTCCAATGACACATACCATTCATTGAGCACACACAATCAGCTTTTGCTGCACACTACCAAGCATTTACAGCACATTGCAGTGCAAAATTGAAAACACTACTGTAAAATGGAACACACCATATGAATGACAATGACTCTGGAAAATAAGATATTTCTCCTTTTGTAAAAATGACTCAGTGTAGCCTACTTTTTTCATAAAACAAACTTAAAACAGCACACAAATATGCAGCCAAAAATGTTTTTTTATTGTACATGATTGAGGAATCATCATGATCAAGCATCATCATGCCTTTGGTTTCTGTCAGGCCAGAGGGCCTCATCCACATCACAGGCAATGTTCTCCCTATCTAGACATCTCTGGAAGAACTGCCTTGAGTGGCACATGAATCCCTGAATGGACTCGAGGCTGACATCACCACAGGCTTCTTCCATGGCCTGGACGAGTGGGACCTGGGTCTGGGGGTTTCGCTCATACACCTTCCACCTCCAAGCAGAGAAGAACTCCTCTATGGGGTTGAGGAATGGAGAGTACGGCGGGAGGAATAACACCGTAAAATGTGGGTGGGCCTGGAACCACTGACGTACAAGCAGAGCCCGGTGGAAACTCACATTGTCCCAGATGACAACATAATTAATTCTTTGTGGATCATCAGTGTGATCTGGTGGAACAAGTTGTTCGTGGAGGTCATCAAGGAAGGCCAGCAGCAAGTCTGTGTTATAGGCACCAAGATGTACATGGTGGTGCAGGACACCATGGTGATTTATTGCTGCACACATGATTATGTTCCCACCACACTGGCCGGGGACCCCAACAATGGCCCGCTGGCCTATGATATTTCTTCCCCTGCGCCTTCTCTTGACCAGATTAAACCCAGCCTCATCTATGAAAATATATTCATATAGTTCATTCGCCGTATCAAGCTCCTGGATTTGCTGAAACAAAAACAGAGAGAATGCAAGTTACTGTATGGACAGAGAGGTCAAAAGACACTGTAGAAAAGGAAAAAAAATCTATATTGCTGTACATCACAGGTAGGCTACATTACCTGTATGTCAGTGCTTACTGTAATGTATGGGACTTACAAGCACAAAGTTGCGCCGTAGCTCCTTCACATGGTCTGTGTTTCTTTCGAACACGACCCTGTAGACCTGTTTCATAGCTAATGAATTCCTCTTGAGGACACGGTCCAGTGTAGACAGGCTGACATTCTGGATCATATTAAAAGCTGCATTATCTGCTAGGATCTTCCGTTTAATTTGTCTTAGGGTAATTGCATTGTTTTCATGAACCATGTTCACAATTAGGGTCTCCGGCTCTGGTGTGAAAACACATCTTTTTCCCCCACTGTGAGGTTGTCTTTCAGTCCTGCAAAATATAACTACTGTGAGCACACTGTATTATATTGAAATGCAGTATTGTATTACAGTACACAGTATATACAGTACACAATGTATACAGTACACAAATACATAGTACACAAATGCTGTATTGTTTTACAGTACACAAGACAAATAGATTTATAGTAAAGTATAAACTCGTACCTGTTCTCCATCCTGAATGTTCTTATGATGGCACCAACTGTGAATCGGCTGAGATTGGGCTGGACCCTCAAGCCAGCCTCTCTCATGCTCAAACCATGGTTCAGCACATGGTCTATCACAGTGGCCCGAATCTCATTAGATATAATGGTTCTTCTTCTTACTCCTCCTCCTCTCTGTCCTCCTCCTCCTGCTCCTCTCTGTCCTCCTGCTCCTCGTGCTCCAATCTGTCCTCCTCCTCCTGCACCTCTCTGTCTTCCTGCTCCTCTCTGTCCTCCTTGTGCTCCTCTCTGTCCTCCTCCTGCTCCTCTCTGTTCTCCTGCTCCTTCTGCTCCTCTCTGTCTTCCTCCTCCTCCTCTCTGTCCTCCTCCTCCTGCTCCTCTCTCTCCTCCTGCTCCTCGTGCTCCAATCTGTCCTCCTCCTCCTGCACCTCTCTGTCTTCCTGCACCTCTCTGTCTTCCTGCTCCTCTCTGTCCTCCTCCTGCTCCTCTCTGTTCTCCTGCTCCTTCTGCTCCTCTCTGTCTTCCTCCTCCTCTTCTCTGTCCTCCTCCATGTCCTCCTTCTCTCTCTCCTCCTCCATGCCCTCCTTCTCCTCTCTCCTCCCCTCCTTGTCCTCTTTCTCCTTCTCCTTGTTCTCCTACTTGTTCTCCTCCTCCTCCTCTCACTCTTAGACTTCTCCTTCTCTGGTTGCTCTCTTCAAGGTTCTCCATTGTTCACCAAACACAGAGGAGGAGGCTCAAGGCACTTACAGTTTTTCACGGTTCTTAACACACAACAATCGATAATTTGGCACAGTTTGCAAAACCCTCACTTCAAGTACCAATTGCTCGGCCCTATTTGCCACATCTAAACACTCCCTTATCTGCATTAGACTCTGACTTTCCTTCTTTACACTCTGATGTCAATTACACATCACCTTGTTGTCAAAACTGTACACACAATGGTCAGTTGTTGCACACACACCCCAACTGAAATCTCAAAGCATCAACCCACAACACACAGTTATGCAAATCTCTGAACACCCAGGTCAGGTGAGCAATTTGCAATCAGGAGAACTGCAGCATAAAAGGGCCTTGAGCCTCTGCTTTGTTTGGTGAGCATTGAACAATGGAGAACAACCAGAGAAGGAGAGGTGTAAGAGTGAGAGGAGGAAGAGGAGGAGGACGAGGAGGACGAGGAGGAGGAAGAGGAGGACAAGGAGGAGGAAGAGTGGGACAAGGAGGAGGAAGAGGAGGACAAGGAGGAGGAAGAGTGGGGCAAGGAGGACAAGAAGAAGGAGGAGGAGGAGGAGAAATCAGATCCGGGCCACCATTGTTGACCATGTTCTGAATCATGGTCTGAGCATTAGAGAGGATTTTCTGTACTTTACCTCCCCCCTTATTCCCCTTTCCTAAACCCCATCGAGGAATTCTTTCCCGCTTGGAAGTTGAAGGTTTATGAAAGAAACCCCCAGGGCCAGGTCCCACTGCTGCAGGCCATGGAGGAGGCCTGTGGTGACATCTCTGCTGAGGCCTGTCAAGGCTTCATGAGGCACTCAAGACGATTTTTCCAGAGGTGCCGTGCCAGAGAGACCATCCTCTGTGACGTGGATGAGGCCCTCTGGCCAGATAGAAACAGGAGACTTGATGTTGTCTAATTCTTCCTGTGAAAGGGGAGGAGGGGGGTGGGCATGTTTGAGGCAAAAGTGTAACCTTTTGACTTTTTTTTTTTAAACATACATTTTCTTGTGCACTGAAACACTGTAAATAAAACAATGATTTGCTGCATACTTGTGTGATATTTTATGTTTGAAGAAGTGGGCCTACACAGACATTTTCCAAAAGGAAAAATGGGTAATTCTCATGAGTCATTGCCATTAACATTGGGTGTTGCATTTCTATAATTGGGTTTTCAATTTTGCACTTCAGTGTGCTGTGAATGCTTAGTAGTGTGCAGCAATCGCTAAGCTGTGTGTATCAATTGACTCGTATGTGTGTGTCATTCGAGAATGTGGCTGTGTGTACCAAATGAGAACACGAGTTCCATTTTGTGAACAGTTAAGAGATTTGATGGCAAAGAGTCATCTTGAAAAGGGAGTGTCAGGTTTAGCATTTTGTGTGTGAGGTTTTCAGGTTTGTGTGTACAATTTGAAGGAATTCGGTAGTGTTTTGAGAAATGTGTCTTAAGAACTGTGAAAAACTGTATATGCTGCAGTCCTGATTGCTAATTGCTCACCAGACCTGAATTTGTTGAGTTTTGAACACTTGTGTGTTGTAGGTTGATACCACTGAGTTGTCACATGAAAAGTGTGTGTAACAACAGAACATTGTGTGTAGTGTTTTGACAACAAGTTAATGTGCAATTGACTGCAGAGTGTATTGTAGGTTGAAGCTTTGAGCTTTTACATGAGAGGTGTGTGCAACAACTGCACATTGTGTGTAGTGTTTAGACAACAAGGCGATGTACAATTGGCGTCAGAGTGTAAAGAAGGAAAGTCAGAGTCTAGGGGAGTCATAAGGGAGTGTGAAGTAGTGACAATTCGGGTCGAGCGAATGGTACGTGAAGTTAAGGTTGTGCAAATTGTGCCAAAGTTTAGATTTTTGTGCTAACAATCGTGAAAAACTGTAACAGGCAGAAACCTCAGGCAGAACCAGGCTCTGGGTGGGCGGCCATCTGCCTCGACCGGTTGGGTCTTGAAGTGGTTGAAGTGGAATCTATTCACAGGAATCTAAGCTTTCTAATTGTGTATGAGATAAGTTGCAAAAAACTTCAAAAAATCAAAAAATGGGAGGAGGTCAAAAAAGCAACAAATCATTGGACTTTTCCTAATGCCTACTGCTCCAGCATACTTTCACCTAGAGACTCCATTTAAAGTTTAAACTGTAGGCACAAGTCTTGTGTATTGGTGTGTTATTCCACGTCTTGATAGGTCACATAGTTTTTGATCAATCACTGTTCAATGACCATGATCATTTTTGGAGAACTTTTGAGATTACAATGGGTGTGTATTGCACGGAATGTTTGTGTCAGAGTGGGTAATGTCATCGGCCTGAGTGGGAGAAAGCCTAAAAAAAACTCCAGATTTTTTCTCTTTCCACACTCCTCCCAGCCACAATTTACAATCTACAGGCATGATTTTTTCCATATTTGTAGACAAATTTGTTCACGACCCTGTAGACCTGTTTCATAGCTAATGAATGAAACGTGTGTTCAAAAAATCAGAGAGACATACAGAATTTGAATTAGCAGCCTCAAAGAGCGGCCACGTCTCTCTCTGCTCCTCATTGACTCCAATACAAAGATTTTCTGAGAGAAGCAGAATGGACCGGTTTTAAACTCGCAAGTATCTGCAAAATATTTTCTGTAGAAACACCGAAATCACACCAATCGCTCAGGGAGTCCTTGAAGTGATGATGTTCTGTGTTTTTTTCTGATTGGCGCTTTTCTCAGCATAAGCCCAAATGGGAGAGCAATGCAGAGACAGAAAATGGCTCTTTTTCTCCACGTTTCTGTCTGCCTCTGTCTGTCCACCCGGGGGACCCCTATCGTCAGTGGCAACCAACTCAAGTTGCCATGGCAACCTGAGGTGGTTGCCACTGACGAGTACTTCTCTGAGCACTCCTGATCACGTGACTTTTGACGTTGTGTGTGTGTGTGTGTGTGTGTGTATGTGTGTGGATCTGATCACGTGACTTTTGACGTCACACACAGACATACATCATAAGATCATCACTGCCCTCTCGCTTAACTCAGTGTTTCTCAATTCCGGTCCTCAGGCCCCTCTGCCCTGTATGTTTTCGATATTTCCTGCTCCAACACACCTGATTCAAATGATCAGCTCGTCATCAAGCTCTGCAGTGGCTTGATAACAAGTCACTTTTCTTACTTACTATTACTGGTGAGTTTGAAATGTTAGTAATGTAATGAGTGATGTTGGCCTGTTAGCATTAGCCACAATGCTAACAGCGGCTAATGATAACATGAGGTCCTATTGTTGGTAGATGTAGGTTTGACTTTTGATATCAGGTTGTTGTGTTAATATGTCAATGATTAGCATGCTAATGCTAACATGATAACCTACAGTAAAATGATTCTTAAATGCATTCTAATGGTGTTCGAGATCTTTTTAATGTGTTATTTGACATGCTAATGTTAGCTTAGCATTAATTGTTTGAAATTTCTGAAGAATCTCATCATAATGTACACACTCCGACAGTAGCCCCCGTGGCCCTTTCAAAATTTCCCCAGGGGAAATCGTCTAGTTGTATCTAATGTAATAGCTGTTGTTAGCTGTTCAGCTGTGTATGTAATGACCCTCAGTAAACATATTTTTTGTTACAATTTACTTCATCTTGTGACTTCCAGGACCAAATTCATTGACTGGATTTACACCAGGCAAGCCCAATTTGGAATGAAGTTTGTCACCCCAGTCTCATATTTGATGTCCTCAGCAAGCTGGTACCTGCTGCTCCTCCACCAATTCCTCCTGTTCATCTCCAGCCCTCATGGTTCATCTGCCAGAAATGCAGGGACATGCCTACACTAGTGGAGAAGAAATGCTGCAACCAACAGCCACCAATGTGCACTTCAAGACTACCACTTATGGAGGTGTACATTTTGCAGGAGGGAGTCTTGGGCCTTGCCAGGAGCATCTGGAACGGGCTGCGTGCTGTGGCTGACCTTCCAGATCCAGGAGAAGACAACAGACAGTTTCGCCATGTAGCATACCGACAGTTTGTTGCTTGGCAGCACAGGGTTTTGGGTCCTGGTCACAGAGTTGTCATTCCAAGCTGCTGTGTGTGGAAAATCCATGAACGCTTTCCAGATCCTTATGGACAACATAGGGGGTTTATTCCTCAGAGGGTGTAGCTGCTTTTACACTTAATAGCTGCAAATAGTCTGAGGGCTGTGTCATTTATTATTCATTATTATGATTATTATTATTATTATTCAATAAAGTTTGTTTTCTCAAGTGATTTGTTTCTTATTTCATAAATGTATAAATATAGAACTTTACACTATTTATTGAAATACCCTTTGGACTACTTAAAAAAAGAAAAATGTATGTTGAAGAAATAAGAATCACTGGGTCATTACTAGGCATTAAATGTCTCTAAAGCAATTCACAAGCTTATTAAAGACAAACAGTGACATTTTAGAAAGCTTTACTTTACATAGTAATAAAACAAACTTTGTTGTATACAGTAATAGTGCACAGGTGTGTAGTTGTCAACATAAATTTTTAGTTCTGGGATAGCAATCTTCATTCATCAAATTGCAAGAGAAAGCCTCATGTCTGTGGCAATGTCTAACCGGTGGAAAGAGCATAAAGAATTGGACATGTGATCAGAGTTTGATTTTTGAATTATTACATTTTGAGGGGAAAAGAGTTGTTTCATCACTCAAACTAACAGAATTTTGTAACCACTAAATTGGCCATAGGTTATTCTGACTCCATAGCAGTAATTCCCCCTGCTGACTTGTGTCTGCAATAGCTCCAGGGTGGTTGGAGCTGATACGCCAGGTAGCACTCCAAGTTGACATGTGTTGTGGAAATTCTCTGCTGTTGGTGAAGAATGAAATAGAGACTTCTGATGGCTGACAAGGTTTTTATTTTCTTTGCAAAGAAAAGGTCAATCATCACACCAGCGGTAGAATGAAAAAAGACCCCAAGCATGGGGAGAGCAAAACATTTATACCTGAAGAACGCCCCCGACCCAAAGGTGTGTTTTCGCACCTTTTGGTCTGCTGTAGGTATTGGTGCCGGCTCCCTTGGGAGTGATTTGCACCAGAGACATCCTGCAGGATTTTGTATGTAGATGTTAAGAGGTCTAGACATCAGAATTTAAAACACAAAAGGACCTGATATCCTGGTGAGGAAATGGGAGATGGGGTGTCTCAAGTAGATGAAGTACAAGGAACTGAAATTACAATTACACGTGGATCATCCCTATGGTGAGAAACATACTGGGCATGGATGGGAATTTGGTGTCTGATGGAAGTGTGAAGGAGTGGTCACCTTCTGAAAGGGGGGAAGTTGGGGTTGTGTGGTGGGGGAATGAGTAGAGTGAGGGAGGACAGTGTTTTTTTCAAAGCAGCAGTAGAAGGTATTGAGGTTGTTAGCAAGGCGTAAACTGTTGGTTGAGTGGGGAGCATCAGGCTTTCAGTTGGTGATCTAGCTGAGCCCTTTCCATACAAATGCAAAGTCATTAGCTGTGATTTGTTGTTTCTCAACATTCCTAACTGCCCTGTTAAACCTGGTCTCCACAAGTTATTGTTATCTGCCTGAATTGAGAATCATTACTATTGATAACTAGCGTGCCTTGTTTCCAAAACTTGAATGGCAGGTTCCTCAGCCTCACTGACACCAAGACCCTCCACAACAGAGTCATCATCTCTGCAGAAAATCAAATAAAAGATGTCAGACCACAACCACCACCTTTTTTTCCCTTTGTCTGTCTGCAGCTTGTGCAGAACTCTGCTGCAAGCCTGCTAACGCAGACCTGTGGGCATGCGCACATCACACCCATCCTGGCGTCCCTACACTGGCTCCCTTTGCGCTACAGAATTAATTTTAAGCTTCTGTTATTTGTTAAATGTTAAATGTCTAAACAACCTTGCTCCACCATATCTGTCTGACCTGCTTCAGCCTTACTGTCCACCCCGATCCCTAAGATCAGCCGATCAGCTGCTGCTGGCAGTTCCCAAAACAAGGCTGAAGCTCAGAGGAAATATGTACTTGGTAAAAAAAAAAAAGAAAAAAAAGAAATTAAACACTTATTTCAGTATTTCATGTTTGGAGAAAAGAGAAACTTAAATGAATATTTCCCAATAAGCAGTAAACTATGTAGGATAACATTAGCTGTGAGAGCAAGAATGATGCTACACATACATATGAGGGCAAACACCAAACCAAGAATGGCTGGTCATTTTATAAAGGTATTTTCTGCCCTCTAACTAAACAAGACAACCAGTAACATTAGCCTTAGCATCGGAAACAAGCTAACTCTGCCCAGCTGCTACAACAAGTCGCTAACATACCTTACGCGTGTTACTGTAAAAGCTTTATGGTTATTTCCCCCCGAAAATTAAAACAAACAGAAATCAAGCGAGTAATTACCTGTCAAATAGAAGCATGGCCAACTCTGAATCAGTTTTACACCCTTTCAGGTCATGTAGCTCTGAAAAGCTCCTCTGATATTTACCCTTGTTTTATCTCAGGCTCAGTCAAGTTCTTTCTTTTTTGCTTGTTTGTCTTCCCTGGTCATCTTCTTTTTTGTTGTCTTAGCCGTATATGCAATTGTTGGCAGTGGCGGTATGAGCAGTTCCTCCTTTGCGGGTGGCTGTTGCTCAACCATAGCTTTCACTAGCCTCCTGATGTCACTCACAGAGCTGACTTACTGAGCCGCAGCCGGCAGCAAGAGTGGAGGGAGGGGGTGCAGTTCGCAGCATGTGGGAGTAGTGACTGTGACACTCCCTCAGACACTCCTCTGGCTCTGATTGGTTGTTTTGTGTCAGGCACGGTGGATTCTTGCAATTCGCAGGAGGAACAGTAGGTGGGACCAATGGAGCCTTTTTTTTGTTTGTTTTTTCAAGGATTACATGTTTCATGTACTGCTGTCTGGGCATAGGGACAGTTTTAGCAAATATGACAAAAAAACAAAACAAAAAACACCTTTTATACAAGTTACCCATTGTAGCTTTAACTTTGAAAAAGTTATGCAGTTTAATGTGTCAAGCAAAAATTGAGGTTACATGAAGACTGGAAAAAGAACTAGAGAAAACCGTTTTCCTGAAGAAAAGTGGAAAACAACTAAATGTGAAGTAAATGCAACTAAAGTGCAGTGAAGGAGTGAAGGTGAAAGTAAGTGTTTGTCTGTGACAAACAGGCCTTCGCTCACTTTAGAATGATTTACAGGTCAACACTGTTATGTTGTCCTAAAATAAAAACATCATTAACTACTGATTGCATGTGATGGACTCACCTGCTTCTCACTATCACAGAGTTTAAATCAGGGGTGGCCAATTAATTTTTACAAGGGGCTGCATGAGGGCTGCACAGTGGTGCAGCAGGTAGTGTGTGTGCCTCACAGCAAGAAGGTTGCCGGTTCGATCCCCGGGTCAGGCGGGGCTTTCTGTGTGAAGTTTGCATGTTCTTCCTGTGCATGCGTGGGTTCTCTCCGGGTACTCCCACAGACCAAAAACATGCTCATTAGATTAATTGATGACTCTAAATTGTCCATTTGTCCTTGCATGTGGCCCTGCAATCGGCTGGCGACCAGTTCAGGGTGTACCCCGCCTCTTGCCCATTGTAGCTGGGATAGGCTCCAGCCCCCCGCAACCCCGAAAGGGATAGGCGATATAGATAATGGATGGATGGGCTGCATGAGAAACCTGAGCTGTGTTGGAGGGCCAAACCAGCAATAACTTGAACTTAACTCTGCTCAATATTAATTTTCTCCCATTGTGAAAAACAGTTCATTATAAATTTCAATTAGCTGCTACTGGTATTCAGAAGAAAAAGGCTATTCTGTAAATATTTCTGTAAATATATGAAATTGTGGTGTCGGTCAAATTGGAAAATACCCGTATAGAAGTAATGAACAGTAAAAACAAAAACAATCATTACATCAGTGTTTCATTTTATTTTTGACAATCTTCACAAATACTGAAAAGGTGTTTTGCAGTATGTTAAAGATCAGCAGTTGGTCAACTTTACACATAAAGCAAAATGTTCTTTTTATGTTTTTTTACCTTTACTTTTACTTGTTCAGTGAAAAAATCCATTCTGTCTTGGGCTTGAACAATTGCATTGAAATCTTGCTGAATGTCTGAGTATGTCTGCATTCTCTTAAAAAAACGATTCATTTTTTCTAGCCATTTTGTGGGATATGACATAAATTGTCTTTACAGCTGCATCTCTGGATGTGCAAAGTTTAGTAAAAAGTCCTTGTTGATTTTGCAGCTTAGCTAGCAAAGCATTTATGAGAAAATCCAATGTTTTGGTTCTTGCATCTGCTAGCATTAGCATAGCCAGTGAGCTGCCATGCCCACAGTGGACGCTGCCGACTGACCTGGGGCCCGTTTCACAAAGGAGGTTCAACAAACTCCGAGTCTAATCCTGAACCTTGAGTTGATCTAGCCTAAGATAGGAAACTCAGAGTATCCGGTTTCAGAACAGGGGTCTCATTTATAAAACATTGCGTGGAATCCATACTAAAAGTGTGCGTACACCCAAAAGCTGGAAATGGCGTACGCCAAAAAATATTCGGATTTATAAAACCGTGCGTACTCACACCTGCACGTAATTTTCCCTTTATGAATCACACTCCACCTGGAAGATTGCGCAGGTGGATTCACCTCACATCCCGCCCCCGACACACCCACATTTTACCATGAATGGTCAATGCAAAGTACCTCATGAATGTCTTTGCATATAAATATGCCTGCTGATCAATGGCATTCTATGTACGATCATGGCAGAAAAAAGAAAAAGGAATTTTACGGAGGGTGAAATCGAGGTGCTTGTGGGTGAGGTGGAGGCCAGAAAAGATATTTTGTTTGGTGGTCACAGTAGTGGCGTCACGAATAAAATAAAAAGAAATGAGTGGCAGCACGTCGTCACTGCAGTGAACAGTTACAGTGCCACAGAGCGTTGTGTGGCAGAAATTAAAAAGAAGTGGTCGGATTTGATGGTGGAGGCCAAGAAGAATGTGGCATGGCACCGTCGAAGCGCATCTGCTACTGGTGGGGGCAAGGGCGCACCCGAGCCCACACCGCTGGACACCAAGATAGCCTTGATCCTTGGTACGGCCAGCGTGTATGGCATAGTGTCAGAGAAGGAAGGAGACAGCTTTATCTGTTTATTAAAGTAAATATTTTAAGACTTGTGAAAAGGTAGTTGACTTCTTTGTGTCCCCAGTCATTGTGGAGTTGGAAGCGGTGGGTGACGAGGAGGTTCCGGGCATGGCGTGTCCTGGCACCGTGGCTGAAGGCCTGGCTGTGGTCGGATCCTGACAGACGCTGTCCTTCAAACACAAAGGGACACCATCAGTGCCATTAATGAAGTCCGTGACGAGCTCCAGCAAATACGCACAGTGATGGGCAACATGTGTGAGGTCATGTCTGACATTGCCAGCTCCATTAAAGATCTTGTTAAAAAATGAAACATACTTGCCGTCTTATTTTAAACGCCGCATGACATCTTCACGGAGCCTTGCTCCCTGCTGAAATTCCTCATGTCGGGGAGGTGGTTGTGGATCCGGGTCCTCGTGGTGTGGGGGAGGGAGGCCATGCGGGAGGGGAACAGCATTCCCCAGTGCCACATTGTGCAGAACTCCACAAGCCATTATTATTTTACACACCTTTGTAGGGTGATAAAGCAGTCTGCCCCCCGAGGCATCCAAACACCTCCACCGAGCTTTGAGGAGACCGAAGGCTCTCTCCACGACGGAGCGTGTGCGAGAGTGTGCCACATTGAAGCGCTCCTCCTCTGCAAATTGCCTTTTAATGTCGGCCTGTTCACCCACAGTGTAAGGAAACCTGATGTATCGACTGGTCATTTTTATAATGCCATCCAAAACGGCTGGCATTATGGCGCTGAGGGATGGCTGCGATATCCCAGACCTAAGGACATAATTTAACTGAATTATATCATACCCAAAAGGGGCTTTAGACAGACAATGTAACATTATATAATATTAATCATATCAAACACTTACCTGTCGGCTAATTCTTGCTGAAAGGAGCCAGTTGCCAGGAACCCCAGAGTGGTCAGCACCTGGATATGCACCGGGATGGTGCGGTTCCGGCGGGTGGGTCTATCTAACACTGGGCCCAGTTCAGCACATAGATCCAAGAGCACCGCTCTAGGGAATCTAAATCGGCTTATTAGCCAGTCATCATCATGGGCCAGGAAATCTCCGTGGTCCCTAAAACTTCTTTCCATCCTGATCCTACCATTTGCGTGATCTTCCAGCAGTGCCAGCGCATCCATTGTGCAGCATTACGCACAAGTGTCACCGCACTATTTATATGCTTACTCAGCAGATTGAATGATTGTTACACACCTTGTCACAATTACTACTAATCAATCAGTGCCATCCACCGTTCTGTATCATTTGAAGATGGAAGTTTGATATATGAACATTGTGCATAGAGTAGTAGGCCTAACGGCTCACTAAAGGAACACATGTATAACACTGCAGACTTGGGTGTTTATGATTACGCGGGTCTATAAGTCTGATATGTGATGACATTAAATGTATGAGATCAGTCTGGCTTCAATTCACCACCTCACCATCTGCACCGCCAGTTCCCCCTGTCTCCAAAATGTTCGCAAGCAAGCATCAAAGTTGGCGTACCGGTGCGCACATTCTCACGCTAAGTTTATTTTTATAAATCACAACCTTTGCGGAGGAAGTTGCGTATGCCACTTTTATGCCCCGTTTTGTGCGTAAGCAAGTTTTATAAATGAGACCCCAGGTGATTTGAGTTAGTTCAATCAACTCAGAGCAGGTTAACTCAGAGTTAAGTGCGTGCACCACGACTATAAAAAGCCAACATCAATGGAGCCCCGATTTGACGAGTCACCATGGCAACGGGGAAGAGGAGGGCTGCGTTTTTTACCGCACTAGAACTGGAAATCTTAATGCGCTCATACGGCGAGTTTGAACACATTTTTAGAAAAAACTGCAACACCGCTGCAGCTGCAAAAGAGAGAGAGACGGCATGGGAGAACATTGCTGCTCTTGTCAGTGTGTAAGTTTAAATGCAGTCCTTTGCAGTCACAATAATATTACAGGGGAAAGCTGCTTGAATGGTAGCTCATTAATTTATTTCATGTAGGTGCAATCCTGCGGGGGAGAAGCGCACTTGGCAGCAGCTTAAGATGAAATATAAAAACATTGTTCAAACAGGTAAGACCTCGGCATAATTTAATGGGGGTACCTCATTTTGATTGTAGGGGAACTACCTTAATTTGATGTTGCATTCGTTGATAAAATGACAGGGCACCACCTTCCTCAGCTAAGAAGGACTGCAGAAATTAACTGCTATAACGCTGATAGAATACTAACGAATTAACTAACAGTAAACCAGTCTGATAATCTGAAGTGTAAACTCTGGATACAGGGATCGTATATATTCAGCTCAAAAGGACACCGTCTAACCAGGACTTATATCAAAATATAATTTATTCAGCAGAATTATGGATAATGAATGATATATCATGAATGGTACGACAGAAGATATGAGGTGATATGATAGAACACAAAAGAAACTTATGGCAACGCGATGACAAACAAGTTTGGCGATAGTGAGAAGTAGTTGTAAAGGGGATAATGGGGACGCGAACGTAAAGTTAAGGGATTAAACGAGCAGTTGAGATAATTTGGATAAATTAGCAGTATCTTAACCTCACGGACCAACTCTTATTCAAACCCGCTGAGCATGCCTACTGGATTATGACGTCCCAGTGAGTTCTGCTCCAAACTAACTCGAAGATGCCCAGGTGCTCGTCCGTGGCTCGATCTGCTCGGTGGTCCGGTGGAAGGCCCAGGTACACCAAGGTGAAGAGCTGATGTTGGACGGTGATGTCTCTCGAACTGGGTTCTACGGTGTCGGTTACAGATAAGGGACGGCTTCGGATGGTTGTTAACCCAGACCAAGGATCAGCAGCTGGCTGCAGGGTTTTGGTTCGGTTGAGTCCATGAGGGATTATTTTAGACGGATAGTAACAAAATTGATAGTCTCTTCGATGGCCGATCAAAAAGGGTCTACAAAATTATTATTATTTGACTAAAATTTACAGACTAAAACAAAACGTGTGGCTTAGAAAAATGAAGGTTTACGGCAAACTATAGAAACACATCTTTGGAAAATTAAATCACGCTACTCTGTATGGCTTTTGCGTAGCTCGAAGACGGGAAAAACTTAAAGAGCAAAACGACTGTACAAGACTAAGACAACTAAGAAGTCACAGACAAAACTAAAACAAACTAACATAACTTAAGACAAGACTGAGTAACGCGCACTGAATTCATGCTGCGGCTGCAGATATTTAAATCTCGCTCCGGGGCGTGTCTAATGGGCAGGCCGTCACACACGTGAGACGGTTTGTGGCACACGATGTAATCTCGCCTCATGGAGCTGGAATTAATTAATGATTCATACGAGGGGCTCATCTGCTTCTCACTATGGTCAATCACATATATTTTGAATGGACGATTTTCAATGACATTTCAACATTGTTCACAGCATGCATTAGGCAATTCCTATGATTGGATGACAACGTTAAACGATAATCATGGTGACAATTTATAATACTCGTCCTAATATGAATGATGACTCAAGGTATAACTAACACAAAATAAAGAAATAAAGAAAGGCAGACTATATTTGCCCAAGATGATTATCACTATTACGGTTACTTGTTAATAAATGCATCACGTCAAGCGTATCGTTATGAACCTCTAGATGGCAGTATGGTTCCATGATAAAAATTCAGACAAGCTTTATAAAGCAGTTAAAATCACAGCTTTGTCATACTTCAGGTTAGAGATACTGGGAAAACACCAATATTACAGTTTTTCACAGTTCTTAACACACATTTCTCAAAACACTAACGGATTCCTTCAAATTGTACACACAAACCTGAAAACCTCACACACAAAATGCTAAACCTGACACTCCCTTTTCAAGATGACTCTTTGCCATCAAATCTCTTAACTGTTCACAAAATGGAACTCGTGTTCTCATTTGGTACACACAGCCACATTCTCGAATGACACACACATACGAGTCAATTGATACACACAGCTCAGCAATTGCTGCACACTACCAAGCATTCACAGCACACTGAAGTGCAAAATTGAAAACCCAATTATAGAAATGCAACACCCAATGTGAATGGCAATGACTCATGAGAATTACCCATTTTTCCTTTTGGAAAATGTCTGTGTAGGCCCACTTCGTCAAACATAAAATATCACACAAGTATGCAGCAAATCATTATTTTATTTACAGTGTTTCAGTGCTCTCGCCCGTTGACAGCCGAGATAGCCTCCGGCCCCCCCGCAACCCCGAAGGGGATAAGCGGCACAGAAAATGGATGGATGGATGGATGGATGTTTCAGTGCACAAGAAAATGTACGTTTAAAAATAAATAAATAAAAAAAAGTCAAAAGGTTACACTTTTGCCTCAAACATGCCCACCCCCCTCCTCCCCTTTCACAGGAGGAATTAGACAACATCAGGTCTCCTGTTTCTATCTGGCCAGAGGGCCTCATCCACGTCACAGATGGTCTCTCAAGGCACCTCTGGAAAAATCGTCTTGAGTGCCTCATGAAGCCTTGACAGGCCTCAGCAGAGACGTCACCACAGGCCTCCTCCATGGCCTGCAGCAGTGGGACCTGGCCCTGGGGGTTTCTTTCATAAACCTTCAACCTCCAAGCGGAAAAGAATTCCTCAATGGGGTTTAGGAAAGGGGAATAAGGGGGGAGGTAAAGTACAGAAAATCCTCTCTAATGCTCAGACCATGATTCAGAACATGGTCAACAATAGTGGCCCGGATCTGATTGGAAATTATTGCTCTCCTCCTCCTTTCTCCTCCTCCTCCTTCTTCTTGTCCTCCTTGCCCCACTCTTCCTCCTCCTTGTCCTCCTCTTCCTCCTCCTTGTCCCACTCTTCCTCCTCCTTGTCCCACTCTTCCTCCTCCTTGCCCTCCTCTTCCTCCTCCTTGTCCCACTCTTCCTCCTCCTTGTCCTCCTTGTCCCACTCTTCCTCTTCCTTGTCCTCCTCTTCCTCCTCCTCGTCCTCCTCCTCTTCCTCCTCTCACTCTTACCCCTCTCATTCTCTGGTTGTTGTTCTCCATTGTTCAATGCTCACCAAACAAAGCAGAGGCTCAAGGCCCTTTTATGCTGCAGTTCTCCTGATTGCAAATTGTTCACCTGACCTGGGTGTTCAGAGCTTTGCATAACTGTGTGTTGTGGGTTGATGCTTTGAGATTTCAACTGGGGTGTGTGTGCAACAACTGACCATTGTGTGTACAGTTTTGACAACAAGGTGATGTGTAATTGACATCAGAGTGTAAAGAAGGAAAGTCAGAGTCTAATGCAGATAAGGGAGTGTTTAGATGTGGCAAATTGGGCCGAGCAATTGGTACTTGAAGTGAGGGTTTTGCAAACTGTGCCAAATTATCGATTGTTGTGTGTTAAGAACCGTGAAAAACCGTAATTATGTTAACTATTGGAACATTAACTAATCTAGCTCTTGTATTTGTAGGAAATAAAGAAGACCAAATGAAGTGTGTATTGTGTCTTTATTTGACTGCTGTGGTGTGATGATGGTGACTCAATCTCTGAAGTGACTATGGCATATGGTGTCTCTGACTGCTCTGCCGTCCTGCATAGCTGGCAGGTGGATGGGGTCATCATCAGGGTCTTCAATTTGTAGGGCAGGATGTTGCTCTCCTCTAATAGTGGCAATATTATTAAGAACAACACATGCCACAATAATATCACAGGCCCTCTCAGGGGTCACCCTGAGGTGACGTAGGCACTGGAAACGGGCTTTCAGCAGGCCTATGGTCATCTCCACCCGGGCTCTTGTCCTGCAGTGAGCCCAGTTGAAGCTCTGTTGGGGGCCTGGTTCAGGGTCAGGGTAAGGGGTCAGCAGCCTAGGTTGGCATGGGTAACCTCTGTCACCCAGCAGAAGGCCATCAAACTCTCCTGTAATGTGTAGTGGACACATCAGAGTATATTAAAGGAGGGAGACAAATGAATTATGTTGTACAAATCTTTAGGCTGCTTACCACATTGGAGTCTGTTGCTCAGGTTAGACTCATGATAAATCCTTGAGTCATGAACAGACCCAGGCCACTTGGCCTCCACATTGGAAATTAGGTATGCAGCATCACATATGATCTTGACAGTGCAGAGAATGACAGATGTTGAATTATGATGCAGTCTTTAACATTTTGAAATAGTAGTCAATCTACATGTACCTGCACATTTATGCTGTGAATGGACTTCCTATTCACATAATCTGCTTCATTATGTGAGGGGATGTGTGTGCCATCTATGTAGCCAATCACACTGGGAAATCCTAAAAGAAATTAAAATTACTAATCCCAGTCTGAGGTTACAGCACAATGTCATTAATGGAATATAATTTAAAATTCATTTGGATCTCTACATCATTCACCTGCAATCCTGTGGAACTCCTCCTTGATGACTCTGACAGGTTTATGTCCAGGGAAAACCACAAAGATCGGTAATAGCCATTTCAGGGCGAGGCACACTTTTCTGACCGCCCTGCATACAGTTGCCTAACTTAAGTGCTCTGCATCTCCGATATTATACAAAAAACTCCCATTTGCAAAGAAACGCGGCGCAACACACAATATCTGCTGGGATGTGAGAGCATGACTACGGCTGGTAATGTTGCAAATGTAAGGACTGATTAGGTTGTGTATGTAGATGATGGACTGTGACGTGAAATGGTTCAAAAAGATAACTGTCTGGAAATGCCAGAACATCTATGCGCGGTCTGATAACCATCTCCCGACGAATATTTAATTCCCTGCGCAATAATGCTGCACCTTCATCCACGGGGTTGTTGTCAAAAGGACATGCCATGTTAGTGAAAAAAGTGGACTTTTAATATAGGCCCACTGACTGATTTTTTTAAATAACAGACGGCAGAACTATGTTATGCCAAAACTCGCCTGCTGCCTGAATGAATGAGGAAATCAAATACCGTGTGTGGCTGACAGAGGGCGGAGACAGAGAAACTCGAGGTTCATTGAGAAAAACCTGGTGCCGACCAGGTTAGGTTCATAGAGTCTGTTACCATGGTAACTGACCGAGAGCTTAAGTTACCTCTCTGTGAAACAGGCTAGAGTTACCCCTCTTTCTCTGGTTTGAGTTACCTCCCTTTGTGAAATGGAAAACTCAGAGTTTCCTTCATTTCAGGCTTAACAAACTCAGAGTTTTCACTAAACCTGCTTTGTGAAACGGGCCCCTGGAAAGGTTGAACAACTGTTAAACAAGGCATACAAAGGCCAGCATCACTTCTAGCTGTTCACACACGCATGTGCGTCCTTATGTCAATTTAAAAAAAAAAGTCACCCCTTTCAAAATAAAAACAACACAGTTGTATTGCATGCACTGCATCAATACTCTTTCATTTATGTTCTAATTTACGATTGACCTCATGGGAGCCGGACAGGGATTCCCTAAGGGCCAGATGTGGCCCACGGGCCATAAAATGCCCAGGTCTGGTTTAAACTATCAATTTTCAATCACACATCAACATTGTTTACAACATGTATGTTGACACCAATATAAATACATCAGACACCTTTCGTTGATTAATGGCAACATTCTTCAATACTAATACTAACTTATATGATAACTAATAGTATAGCTAACTAATAGGAAAGGCAGATTAAATTTGATGAATTAAGCACCAAATTATAACTGTCTCATATTGCATATCTGAAACCTAACTGTTTCTAGTCTAAATAGATGGCAGTATGGTTCCGTAGTAGAAACCCGGACAAAAATGCTTATGAGAATTAAGATCATATTTTACAAGCTAGAAATAGAGGAAAAGCATTTAAAGGAAATAAAAAAAATAAAATAGTATTCAAAAAAAAAAAAACAGTGATTTTTTTTTTTTTTTTCAGAATATGTATGTTGAAATCATGAAGAAGCCACTCCATGTTTCAATTCAAGCATGCTGGCTGTCTTTGGCTATTCACAGGCTTCTGTTCTTTTTTCGTCCAATCAGCTGCATGTTAAAAGGCAACCACATGGCTACTTATGCAGCTTCTGGTTATGCGGAGGGTGATCTCACTTCTGATTCTGAACCTGAACTAGGACATGAAACTGAAGAAATCGACGAGAGTGACTGCATTACACTGGAGAACATCCTTAATCTGCTGGTCATAAAATTAGAATATCATGGAAAAGTTGATTTTTTTCAGTAATTCCTTTCAAAAAGTGAAACTTGTATAATGTATACATTCATTTCACACAGACCGACATATTTCAAATATTTACTTCTTTTAATATTGATGATTATACCTGACAACTAATGAAAACCCCCAATTGAGTATCCCAGAAAATTAGAATATTGTGGAAAAGGTCAATATTGAAGATATCTGGTGCCACACTCTAATCAGCTAATTAACTCAAAACACCTGCAAAGGCCTTTAAATGGTCTCTCAGTCTAGTTCTGTAAGCTACACAATCATGGGGAAGACTGCTGACCTGACAGTTGTCCAAAAGACGATCACTGACACCTTGCACAAGGAGGGCAAGTCCCAAAAGGTCATTGCTAAAGAGGCTGGATGTTCACAGAGCTCTGTGTCCAAGCACATTAGTAGAAAGGCAAAGGGAAGGAAAAGATGTGGTAGAAAAAAGTGTACAAGCAATAGGGATAACCGCACCCTGGAAAGGATAGTGAGACAAAACCCATTCAAAACTGCGGGGGAGATTCACAAAGAGTGGACTGCAGCTGGAGTCAGTGCTTCAAGAACCACCACTCACAGACATATGCAAGACATGGGTTTCAGCTGTCGCATTCCTTGTGTCAAGCCACTCTTGAACAAGAGACAGCGTCAGAAGCGTCTCACCTGGGCTAAAGACAAAAAGGACTGGACTGCTGCTGAGTGGTCCAAAGTCATGTTCTTGGATGAAAGTAAATTTTGCATGTCCTTTGGTAATCAAGGTCCCAGAGTCTGGAGGAAGAGAGGAGAGGCACAGAATCCACGTTGCCTGAGGTCAAGTGTCAAGTTTCCACAGTCAGTGATGGTTTGGGGTGCCATGTCATCTGCCGGTGTTGGTCCACTGTGTTTCCTTAGGTCCAAGGTCAATGCAGCTGTCTATCAGGAAGTTTTGGAGCACTTCATGCTTCCTGCTGCTGACCAACTTTATGAAGATGCAGATTTCATTTTTCAACAGGACTTGGCACCTGCTCACAGTGCCAAAGCTACCAGTACCTGGTTTAAGGACCATGGTATCCCTGTTCTTGATTGGCCAGCAAACTCCCCTGACCTTAACCCCATAGAAAATCTATGGCTGTGTTTTCATTTTAGATATCAATGTGCTGCACAGGAGCTCATTCAGCAGCACTGACTGATCCATTCCACCGCACCACAGAGTGGTTTATTTATTTAATTTTAGAAATAAGAATCTACATTTACTCCTCATAACTCTTAAGTATATTACTAGGGCTGTCAGTTTAACGCGTTAATTAGATTAATTAATTACGCTGCAAATTAACGCGCTACAAAAATTAACGCAATTAATCATGAGTGGCAAGTCAATGCGCAAGCATTTTAAATTTGGCCCTTTGAGTGACCTGTAGGCTGCATCCTACCTGCGCTACTAGTCAAAAGCAGGGTGACAACAGACGTGGATGCGACACTGGAGAGCGAGGCAAGCCTACTTGGACCTTTGAACGGCAAGTTTATTTATAAAAAGAACAAAGACGGGACTATTAACAAGAACGCAGTGATTTGTACCTTGTGTTAAAAAGAATTTTCTTATCACCATAGCAACTCCAGCCTGAATTATCATTTAAACGCTACATGTAAACATGTAGTTGCTGCTAGTGCCGCTAGTGCTACCGTGAGCTCACTCCGCCAACCCACACTTGCCAACCCACACTTGCTGAGTTAGGAAAACGAATGAGCAAAGCCACAACAGAAAAACTGACAAACTCAATCACAAAGTGGGTTGCTGCTGATTGCAGGCCGATTTCAATCGTGGAAGACGAGGGCCTAAAAGAGGCGTTTCAGATAGCGTCATCTGACTCATCACGAGAACTACAGTGATGAAAAGAATTCACCAGCTGTAATGTGAATGTCAGTGAATTGTAATGTCCTAGAATTCAAATTCTTTATTTGGGGACCTTTAGCAGATATGAGATTAAAATGCGATTAATTAGATTAATTAATTACAAATCCTGTAATTAATTAAATTTTTTTAATCGCCTGACAGCACTATATATTACCTTTCTTGTTTTTAATTTTTATTCAGGGGCTTTTTGTAACAAAAGAATTTCCATTTCCATTTGATAACTGTTGTTCAAACTACTACTGTGGTTTGAACAATGGTTAAGGGGTTGGAGCAGCACTGTTACCTGGCTCCCCTGGTTGGTGAGAATCTTTCAGGCTGGATTTCTCAAAAAACTAGTTTGAGAAGTGCCTACATTCAAATGGCCACATCTTCCTCAAATATTTTCAGATTTCCATGTGTTAGACATTGTTGGAAAGCTTAGAAACGACACTTTCAGAATCTGTAAATAACTCATAATGCCTCCTGGAAGACTTGTTGCTGGTTTTCTCATGGCTGGTCACATTTAGTTTTCAAAAACATGCACTTTTTATCTTGCATTGGACAAGTATAACCTGTTCTTACTATCTAACCTGAATACAGAGGATAGGGCTTTTGGAAGGGAGAAATGACGGCAGGCATAGCAAAACACAGCTGATGGAGTACTCCAACCATGTGTAGTCTCTGTACCATGAGTCATTGAATGTCCTTTTCCGGTTTCCATGCTGCATCTTAGGGAACAGCTTAAGGATAGGCTGCACAGGACCCACTGCTCCAGACTGGGAAATGTCTGGAGAGAAGCAGATTAAACTAGACAATTTCCCCTGGGGAGATTCTGAAAGGGCCACGAGGGCTACTGACGGAGTGTGTACATTATGACAATGCTAACAGTGGCTAATGCTAAGCTAACATTAGCATATCAAATAACACACTGAAAAGCTCTCAAACACCATTAGAATGCATTTAAAAATCATTTTACCGTAGGTTAGCATGTTAGCATTAGCATGCTAATCATTAGCATATTAGCACAACAACCCGACATCAAAAGTCAAAACTGTATGCACCAACAAGTTTATAGGACCTCATTTTAGCATTAACCGCTGTTAGCATTTTGGCTAATGCTAACAGGCCAACATCACTGCATGACTAACATTTCAAACTCACCAGTAATAGTAAGTAAGATAAGTGGCTCGTTATCGAGCCACTGCTGAGCTTGATGACCAACTGATCATTTGAATCAGCTAGATAGCTGCAGCTGAAGCTACATATGTGTGTTTGTGTGTGTGGGAGAGGAGTGCTCAGAGACATACTGAGGCTCAGAGGTTGCCACGGCAACTTGAGGTGGTTGCCATTGACGATAGGGGCCCCCCAGGCCGACAGACGGGGCAGACAGAAACGTGGAGAAAAACAGCCATTTTCTGCCTCTGCACTGCGCTCACATTTGGGCTTATGCTGACAAAACTGTAGCTCCCATCAGAAAAAAACACATAGCTGTCATCGCTTTGATTCAATTCAATTCAATTCAATTCAATAAAACTTTATTTGTCCCCTAGGGGCAATTAAAAAACAGACACACAGGCAGTTATTTGCATTAAATAAATAATTACACAGTGCAAAGACAGATAAGATAAATAGTGTGTGTGTATGTGTGTGAGTGTGCGTGCATGTGTGTATATGTGTGTATGAATGTGTGTGTGTGTGCGCGTTTCTGAATGGGCTCAGACGGCGTGGGTGGAGGGGTTCAGTGAGGGGGAGTCAATGGGTATTGGCGTTTGTGAGTTAAGAAGCTGAATGGCACTCAGGACAAAGGTCCTTTTCCTCCTCTGTGTCCTGCAGCAAGGGTTGCGTAGCCGGCGCCCCGAGGGGAGCCACTCAAATTCCTTCAACAGTGCATGGGAGGAGTCCCGAAGAATCCTATACGCAGTGTTGAGAGTCTTTTGATCGCACAGGAATGAGAGATCTCTAACTGGCAGTCCAATGATTTTTGATCAGATTTTCACTGTTCTCTGCAGGCGGGTACTGTGCTGCAGACTGATGCCGTTGTAGCAGCAGGCGATGGAAAAGGTGAGGAGACTCTCAATGAAGGAGTAGTAGAAAGTCCTGAGGATTTCCTTACTGACCCCAAAACTGTTAAGTTTCCTCAGAAGATACTGCCACTGCTGGCATTTCCGCAGGATATCTTCGGTGTTGAAAGCAAACTTCAAAGTACAGTCAAAGATTGTGCCCAAGTATTTGTATTCCTTCACCATCTCTACAACCTGTCCATGGATTGTGCAGACAGATCCTGTGGCCAGCTCCATCTGCTTGCTGGAGAAGGTCATCACTATGTCCTTGGTCTTCTCTATGTTCAGCTCTAGAGAGGCACCTTCACACCATTGTACAAACTCGCTAAGCACTGGGCCATGGTGGAGAAGAGAGCCAGACAGCAGAGACAGAAGAACTGTATCATCTGCGTACTTAACAAGATGGCAGTCTGGGTGGCTGGTCCTGCAGTCATCAGTGTATAAGATGAACAGCAGAGGTGACAAAACACAGCCTTGAGGGGAGCCTGTGGAGGTAAGGACTTCCTGAATGATTGGTGTGATTTCGGTGTTTCTACAGAAAATATTTTGGAGACTCTTGAGAGTTTAAAACAGGGGTCTGTTCTGCTTCTCTCAGAAAATCTTTGTATTGGAGTCAATGAGGAGCAGAGACAGACGTGGCCGCACTTCGAGGCTGCTAATTCAAATTCTGTAAGTCTCTCTGATTTTTTGGGCACATTGTGAGAGACAGAACAAGTTTGTCTGGAAATGTGGGAAAAAAATCATGCATGTAGAGTGTAAATTGTGGCTGAGAGGAGTGTGGAAAGAGAAAAAATCTGGAGTTTTTTTAGGCTCTGTTCCACTCTGACCGATGACATCACCCACTCTGACACGAACATTCCGTGCAATACACACCAATTGAAAGCTCAAAATTTCTCCCAAAACAATCATGGTCATTGAACAGAGATTAATCAAAAGCTATATGACCTATCAAAATGTGGAATAACACATCAATACACAAGACTTGTGTCTACAGTTTAAAGTTTAAATGGAGTCTCTACGTGAAGGTATGCTGGAGCAGTAGGCAGTAGAAAAAGTCCAATGATTTGTCAGTTTTTTGAGCTCCTCCCATTAATTTTTTATGGGAAATTTATCGCAGTTTTCACAACTTACGTTACTTACAGGTATTTATTACAGCTTCATAGCTGTAGGGGCACAGGGCTCAGTGCGATTGCCCCATGGCCCTAAAAACACGCAGTATAACAAGAGGGCTTGAGGCTTCACCTCGTGGCCCTAATAATAATAAGAAGAAGAAAAAACACGCAGTATAACAATATTGCCCCTTCAGCTATTCATAGCTGTAGGGGCACAGGGCTCAGTGCGATTGCCCCGTGGCCCTAATAAAAGTTGAAGTTACTTAATTGTTAATGCCCCTCATCTTTCAATTACTGCCATTCAGAAACATTAAATTATTGTTAATGAGTGCATAGTTTTCTGAAATTTACAGAACATTTACAGAATGAAAACATGAGCATACCATCAGGTCCTACTCGAGCAGAGTAACTCTTTGACTGCTGCAAAGGATCCTGTGCACTGCACTGGAAGATATCTGAAAGCAGCAAATGAAACATTACATCAGCAAAGATAAGCCTACTCTCACAATGACATACACAAGCAGTAATTACCTTCCCAGATAGCTCCTTACCATCAGATCCTGCAGGACTAGCACTGCTTCGTGACTCTGGTGGTTCTGCAGACTGTCGATTAATGTCACCTGCAACAATGTCACTCAGGTCGTCTTCAGAATCAGCCCCGTCCAAGTTAGCTAAAACACAAATCCGTGTCACAATCTCCAAACCTGTATGCAGCTGAAACCGAATTGTCTAAATATCAGACCACAACTATTTAATTAAAAATTAAAAAAAAAAAATACTTGAAACCTTAAAATATCGGGGTGAGCTCTGGAAGAGGTGAGGTGCAAGAATTAATGTATTCGAGATACTGAAATTATTAGCAACAGTGTCCAAAGTTTTTCACTGAACATATATGAGATTGTAAATCCTATGTATTTAATAAATACTAATAATATCAGAATATTACAATTTCTTGACCAAACACAACATGGGATTACACAATGTGCAAGTAGTCTAGTCTTCAGTGAGACACAGATCCAGCTATAGATGACTGTCAAGGCAATGCCTATATTCATACAAACTTTCCAGTGGCCAAGTAAGGTGGATCTGCACTTTGATTTCTACACTGTTTTTTTAATTTAGGATACATTCACTTAGTATTTTCACTGTTTTTATTCACAATAGTCACAAACAAACAGTGTTAAAATATGTGTGCTCATTGACCCATTTTGGTCAATTACCAGTAAATTGGTACAAACAAGTGTGTTATGAGTTTTAACGTTCAAGTTACCAGCTAATTGCTAAAGTTACTTCTCAAGCAGAAATCTGCAAACATTTAATGCCAATGTCAATTGGGATTAACAGGATGACAATACTTAACATCTGTGCCATTTCATAACAATACAAGACATATCAGAGTCACTGCTGTTGCTGTGCCTAAATGATGTCTGACCTGGTGAAGAGGGGTTAGAGCTGCCCTGCTCTTGACCGTGACCAGCCTCTGGTAGTCGACCGTCCTCTGTCGCTCTTTCCCTCTCTTCCTCTTTCTCCTTGCTCTTTCCCTGCTCGTTTTCAGCGATTGGTAGACAGGTTCTTTTGGCCAAAAAACGCTGAATACCCGTCTGAGACTGACCCTTTCTTTTCATACTCTGAATTCATACCAAACATTATGGGTAAGGTTAACACAAAAATGCAAATTACAAAGAATTAACGTACATTTATTAGCAATACATTAGCGAAAGCTAATGCCAACTAATAGCTTACTGCTACTTCTTAGCTTAATGTTTGTCAGCCTTGAGTGCCAGCAGCAATTAATGTTCTTTCAAACATTAATGACAACCATGGGGATTTGTAACAAGACAAGTTGGTAAGTTTACCAACAATCTCTACAAATCGTTGGCTGCCATTGAGTGGTTCTCTGTGTCATCTCCCACCTGCCTGTGGTATCGTTGTCATGTATGATCGTTGTTGTGGTTATTCAAATGATAGTCTTCTTCTGTCAGCTTTATTAACGATGGACCTGCCTATTTGGCGCACTACTGCCACCAAAGCTTGGGTATGGAATTGCATTCACCTATAATCTGTCACTGTCTAGCAAAACGACAGATGAGTGAGTGGACAGGGGCACTTCAGGGGGCCAAGTAGATTTCAGATGGGGCCAATGCCCCTGTGGCCCCACCCCTAGAACCACCACTGATTGATACCATACAAATTGTGAGTTTAGTGCTGTGGGAACATCCAAAGTTGAATCAAACATATAATGCAACACTGTTTGCATTATTCTGATGTGGTAGAAAAGAAAGCACACAGACACACAAAACAGTTTACAGGAATGTCTGATTTACAACTTGTCAATGTTTTGTGGTTCTTGAAGCCTCTTCAGACCTGTTAACTGTCCATCCTGATGGTTTTAACGCCTTCATCTGGTGTGGAGCTGGACAAAAAGATTAGCACCTCTATGACATTTTCTCCTGAAGGAATGCGGGAGGGAAAGGTTCGATGAAGGCCTCTTGTTCTCTTACAAATGTCTAAAATCTGGTTATCTAGACTTCATCGTCATTTAATTAGTTTCATATGAGAAACCAAAAGCCCTCGTTTATTTCAGAAACTCTGTAGCCCCATTATGAGGTGGGGACTAAAAATATAATGACACTACCTTGCACAATTCATCATCAGAATAATGTAAATGTAAATGTCCATATGTATATGTTTGGGTTTTTTTTGTTTTTTTTTGTGTCCCATTTTATAGTCTATTTGACAATTTTATAGTCTATGTCTCCTGTTTATTCCTACTATTACTTGCTGTCTGTAACACTTTAGTTTCCCGGGCATTGGTGAATAATAAATTTATATCTTATTTTATCTTATCTTGTCTTGTCTTGTTTGTTGTTGTATCCTGTTTTGCCTTAATGTCATGTTAATTTTCTGTGTCAAAGCCCCACCTCCCTTAAACCTTCAATGTCTCCAGGCAGGCCAGCAGCTATCAGTCATTGGGACTATTTCAGTCATATAAGAGCTGAGCCAACTTTCTTGCTTTAGAGTTAGATTATCTCTTATGTAATGGAACACTGCATGCTGTGGGGCGGATCAACGTAAGCAACAGGGAATGTCCCTCTTTTCTTACCAGCTATTGTCTTATTGCACTGGATAAGGATATAAAACTGATCGTTGCATACAGTTTCCAGTGCAATAATGGCTATACTACATTTTACTGAAGTGATTGGCATAGTGATAGCAATCATACATTCCTTGTGAAGTGAGTCTTGAACCTGGAAAGCAAAGGCAAACAATACACGAACACATTATGTTAAATGTAAACCCACTCTCTAATTTACCTTTAAAGAAACAAATGCCAAAAAAGGAAAAAAAACAAACAAAAACTAGTAAACTGAACATTTTAATTAAAGATAACTGACAATGTGCATTTTATCACCAGCCAAGATGATAGTTTCGTTTAGCAATCAACCCAAATCTTCAAAAGTCAGTTATGAAGTTTTAGGGAAAAAAACATACACAGCATACAGTGATGCAGAAATCCTATACAAAGAAAAAAAAAAAAAAAAAAATCACATTATTATTTCAGATATCTGTCATAATAGGTTGTCCTGTTGGGGCAAAAACATGATGACACATAAGGTAGAATTAGCAGAAACTATACAGCTCAAATAGCATTTTAACAATAAAAATTTTGGAGCTCATTCCATACAAATCCATAATGGGCTCGACTCTTGAGTTATCACAAAAATCATTGTCAACACCTATTTCATAAACAAGCTCTCATGAAATAAATGAGCAGGGTTCAATTTCAAATTTATTACCAATTATAATTAAGCACAAAAAACATTCCTAATTAGTCCAAGACACCCTTATCTTCCCTTCCTCATTGTCCTAAAAAACAAAATTTTATCAAAGAAGCCAAAAAGACTAGTGCAATCCTTTCTTTCTCTTTCCAACTCAGGTAACCTCTTTCTGTAAGAACTTTTTTGCTCTCTACGATCAGACCTGAGTAAACCATTATGATAGTATTTTCTCTGCTTGAAACTGACAACACCCACACTCCAGCAAAGGTCTTATTATGAGGAACACCATAGGAACACCATAGGCCTTCCTCAGTGCAGATTACTTATGATCAAATAGACCACTGAAGGCCTAGGGCAGGCCCAAACATTTCTTCCTAATAACCGAGTGTTCTGGTTGAAAATAGCACTGCATTTAACAGAGCACAAGAGTCTGTTTGGTGTCTGTATGTTGCCACAATGAAAAGATGAAATACTGCATGTTAACTTGAATACCAATCAGACACAAGTACTGCATATCAGTTAGTATTATGGGAAATGGTTTTACATCTCAGGAAAGTTATTGGGATGATAATGATTATTTTGTTCCTAGTGACAACCATGAGTTAAATGGTCATATGTTGCAGCACTTTACAATTTATGGTTTGAAAACCTGGGTATGTAATATGCTGTGGCCTGCTATTATGTTATCCTGGGATGTTCTGTGTACAATAACACTGAATAAAACATACTTAGTTTTGAGTTTCACAAAAGCTAAAAACCTCGCCTCATCCTTTTTTTCCTCACTACTGTCGCCAAGTGCTTGCTCATAGGGGAATTGTTGGGTCTCTGTAGATAAAAGAGCTCGGCCTGTACCAGCTCTGTATGGTAAGTGTCCTGAGACAACTTCTGTTGTGATGTGGCGCTATACAAATAAAATTGAATTGAAGTGAATTGAATCCTTGCTTGTGGACAACTGAGCCATTCGAGGACGCCCCTTTTCAATCATGATATCATATCACCTGTTATCACCCATATACCTGTGGAATGTTCCAAACAGGTCTTCTCTGAGCATTCCACAACTTTCAGCTTGCTTGTATCAAATTCAGTATAAGCATATATTTACAATTTAATATCTTCTCTTTGTACTGTATTCAATTGAATGTAAATCAGAAAGGATTTGCAAAACAATGCATTCTGTTTTCAGCTACATTTTACACAGTGTCCAAACTTCTTTGAAATTGGGGGTTGTGTGTGTATATATAAATAGTATACATACATATACAGGGGTGGAAGAAGTATTCAAATCGTTTATTTTAGTAAAAGTACTAATGCCACTCTTGTAACAGTGATGACAACTGCTGGCCATCTGGTCTATCCAAGCTTCCCATCCCGTCAGAATAGAAAAATTATAATCATGAAAAGGAAAAACAGCAAATCCTCATATTAGTGAAGCTGGAACAATGAAATGTTAGAAATATATATCAATGTATTAAAATAGTTTCCAATTATTTTCCTGTCAACTGACTAATACACTGATGGTTTCAGGTTTGTAAACTGTAGTTAGATTGATCGATGATCTTTATAATCATTTGTAAAGTAACTGCCAACTAAAGCTGTAAGGTCAGCACTGTCAAGACTGCATGCTGTCGGTCAGTGGTACAAATTTGCATGTCAAAGTTCATCATTGTTGAACTTACCTCATACTTGCAAGTGAATCCACTGATCACAGAAAATCTACTGAAACCATTTAATTTTGCTGCAAAATGCTGCTGTGGCTGAGCCTTAAATGCTAGTTATATGCTATATTATGAGAAATTCTATTAATTTGCTCGAGAGTGGGTCAAATGCAGTTTTCAGATCAGACTTTCACACCTCTGCATGTGAACTCTGCTTTAACACCACAACTTTGACTCATTAGACCTACAGTAATACAATACCTGTAGGCCCAAATCATTGTCTTCCAGTTACGATAACACAGCACCAATCATGGCATCACACTCAGTTGCCACAGTGCATTCAAGCTGTCATTTCAACTGTTAGAAGCGTCACTTCCCCCTACTATAGGTACAATATTCAGGATGTTCCCTTACAGCCACACAACTGTGCTGATTACAGGCATTCCATTCTACATCATTGCTTATAGCCCTGACTATATTCCATAGTGGCAAGAAATTCTAGCTATTCCTCTGCAGACAGTGCACAGCACTAAATGGAAACGTGATGTGATGTGTGATGGAATGAAGAAGACACATGTCAGTTGTATTTCTGGTGATCAGTGGGATCCTATAAATGAATGGGAAAGGAGCTTTTCAGCAAGTTATAATCTAAAAACGCACTGTAAATGCCATACTGCAGCCCTGTTAGGACTTTCATACAAATTTTCCAAACTTAGAAAACAAAACTAGTGAATATCTGTATGTTAAACTAGGCAGCGCAATCAAAACAAAAATAAATTATGCTAAATTCAACTATCAGGGTGGAAACATTTAAGACAACGCTTCTTCTTCTCTTTACATAAACTTCAAGAGGAGTTCAAAAATTCCCATGCCAGCCTTTCATCCAAACATATAAATATATTCAACATAGCATCATGTGCGTTAGAGGTGGCTCATTTCAAATGGCAAATACTTGATTTTGAAACCACAATTCAAGCAGCAGCAGCAGCAAAAATGTTCTTCAGAACAGAAATCATTGATCGTAATAAAACTACTAATTTCAAAGTCTCATCTATTGAAAAATTCAGTTACCATACCCAAAATATGTGTATATGTATATGCGCAAACACACACACACACACACACACACACACACACACACACACACACACACAGCATCATTTATTATTATTATTATTATTATTATTATTATTATTAATAATAATAATAATAATAATTGTTATTATTATTATTACATAGGATTCTTTGAATGGCCTGTAAAATAACAGATCTTGTTAGTTAGATTATTTAATACTACTTGAGACAAAGTCTCAAATTCTGAAACTGTGTGATGGCTGACAACATCATTATCATCAACTCAACATCAATAAATAGTATTTTGTTAACAGATGAGTAATTTACTGGTAGCAAAATACAGAAATATGTAAACTATAATGGTATAATAAAAAATAAATAAATAAATAACAAGCCCCACCTTTCCCAAAATGGCCAGAAAGTCAAGTAGTAGAAAAATGGATCGTGTTTTGCTCATGCATAACTGCAAACCTGCGATCACTCACTTGATTTCTCTTCATATGACAGCTCCAAACAGAGTTATGTCCGTATCTATGGTTCTGTGACTTCTGGATAATTACTGGAGATGTTATGTAATAACTGGATTTCTAACTTTTGTGGTAATCAGTAAAATGAAACAGAACTGTTGACACCACTGAGAGATGATCAAAATCAAAATCACCCTAACCCTAACCCTGACCCTGCTGCAAGTGAAGTAAACATATTAGTAGACTAGCAGTGGTATACATGCTAAGCCAGTCATCAGTCAGTTTACACTTTTTGACATTGACAAAATCAGGCAGTGTATCTAAATGTATTAAATTGGGCTTAGCGTCATCTATCAATAAAAAAAAAATCATCCATACACACTGGTAGTATCAGTGAAGGCTGATACATAAAAGCTCCAAAATGACAGCACAGAAGCATACTCTTCCTTAACAGATTGAAAAAAGGAAATGCTGTATGTAATAATACCAAACCAAAAACCCAACAAACCTTTGAAAATGAAGTTGAGGTTAAGTTTTCCAAATGTAACTTTCTCATTTCATTTTGGAATAAAACCAATGGTCTACTTTGCATCTGATGTGGTCAGCTATATAAAACAGCAGGAGCTGAGACCCACAGAAACAGATATGAAAAGATCAATAGTCAGACTGATATAAATAGAGCAACTCTCCCAGGACATGGCAGAGGGAAAATCAGCCGAGTGCTTCACATTCCTGCCTGGGCCCTTCTGACCCACCACCATGTCACTCTGTAAAATGGTAAGGCACCTGTTGGCTTCCATCAGCTCAAAGTGCATCTCCGAACATTTTCAGTCCACCACCCGCCCAACCAACCACCCCCCAACCTAACATACACACACACACACACACACACACACACACACGCACACACACACACACACACACACACACACACACACACACACACACACACACACACACACACACACACACAGCAGAAACAGACGCGTGTAAAACACACTAAGATATGTACAAGCTTAGTTTCCATCCAAATAGGTTTGAGTGGATTTATGTAAGAAAGAAGTGGAACAGAAGTAAAATTTTACATAATGTCCTCCACAACTACTAAAGAATATTGTTTCTTAGTCAACTTGTTATTCTATGGCTGCGGGAAAGGCATTGATTGATAAAATAAAGGCTTGGTATGACTGACCTGGTGACATAATTCAATCTAAGTGCACAATGTGCTCTAAATATTGTAAATAGCCTGATGGTATTTAAATTTCATGGGAGCATGGCATATTGAGCTGAACAGCAATAGTTTAATTTAGTCATTATTCAACACTCTGTTCCTCTGGTGGATCTGGTGTTGTTTCGGAAACAAATTCTCAGTCTCAGCTGGAAGACGCACAAGTTTTTTATTGCAGCATTTCAAAACTTTCAAATTTGCTGAACAGTTGGATGGAAATGGAGCTACAAACAGACAAGCACACACATAACAGGCATTTATAGGCAGTATAGATGCCAGGTCTCACACTCGCTCACACTCATTCTACTCTCCAGGCCTCCAGTTATTTCTAGCCCTGACAGACAGGCTCAGGGGCCCTATTCCAACCATCGTCTGCTTGCTTCAGCTGTCACTGCACTCTGAGTGGTGTCAGAAATCATCGCTAGTCGAATCAAGTTGGACTTGGGGTTTGGGGGGTTATGGTGGAGGTTTCATCTTTCTCTGCTTTTTTTCCCCTCTCCTCCATATGTTTTTTCCTCCACTTCCTCTCCTCCTCCTCCTTCATTCGTCAATTTCCAGTCCTCCATTTTGCCTGTCTTTGCCCTTTTGACTGGCGCCACTTTTAAAAAGGCCCCTTTGGCTGATGGAGAGTTGGCCACTTGGGCGTGTAGTTTGGATGAGTCCACTGCAGGGTAAGAAAAGTTGGTGATTAGGGATAGAATGACATGATGCCAAATGACATTCAGGGTCTGTGTTTGCTGCCATATTACAATGATGCATATATTAAAGTAACCTATTTGAAAACAGAAACATAAATCCTTAGATACAAAAGCTGGATTTTAAATAAATAACTATTTAGCAGTTTCATGGGTGATAGATGGGCTGTGTAACACCTCAAAAACTAACGATGAAAGTGTAACTAAAAAGATATGATGTAAAATTATTATCAGTTTTTAAATAAGCTGAAAAAGCCTACTCTTGATCCAGGGGTTTTAGCCAACTATAGACCGATATCCAACCTTCCCTTTCTCTCAAAAACTCTTGAGAAAGCAGTTGCCAATCAGCTGTGCGACTTTCTAAACAATAATAGTTTATTGGAGGATTTCCAGTCAGGATTTAGAGTGCATCATAGCACAGAGACAGCACTGGTTAAAGTTACAAATGACCTTCTAATTGCATCTGATAAAGGATTTGTTTCTGTACTGGTCTTATTGGATCTTAGTGCTGCATTTGACACCATTGACCATGGCATCCTATTGCAGACACTGGAACACTTCATTGGCATTAAGGGAACTGCGCTAAGCTGGTTTAAATCCTACCTGTCAGATCGCTCTCAGTTTGTACGCGTTAATGATGACTCCTCTGTGCTCACTAAAGTCAGCTATGGAGTTCCGCAGGGTTCTGTGCTTGGACCAATTCTATTCACCTTATATATGCTTCCTTTAGGTAAGATTATCAGGAAGCACTCAATAAATTTTCATTGCTATGCAGATGATACCCAGCTATATTTATCAATGAAGCCGGAAGAAACCAGTCAGTTAACTAGACTACAAGCATGTCTTCATGACATAAAGACCTGGATCACCTGCAATTTTCTGATGCTAAACTCGGACAAAACTGAAGTTATAGTAGTAGGCCCTAAACATCTTAGAAAGTCACTTTCTGATGACATAGCAGCTATGGATGGCATTGCGCTGGCCTCCAGCACCACTGTAAAGAATCTGGGAGTCATCTTTGACCAAGACATGTCCTTTCACTCCCATGTAAAACAAATTTCAAGGACTGCCTTTTTTCACCTACGTAATATCGCAAAAATCAGGCAGAAAAACTAGTCCATGCATTCGTAACTTCCAGGCTGGATTATTGCAATTCCGTACTATCAGGCTGCCCAAATTCGTTGCTGAATATTCTCCAGTTGCTCCAGAACGCAGCAACACGTGTTCTGACAAAAACCAGGAAGAGAGATCATATTTCTCCAATACTCGCCACTTTGCACTGGCTCCCTGTAAAGTTTAGAATAGAGTTTAAAATTCTCCTCCTTACTTACAAAGCCATAAATGGCCAGGCACCTTCTTATCTTAAAGAGCTCATAGTACCTTATTGCCCTACTCGAACACTGCGTTCCCAGAATGCAGGTCTACTTATGGTTCCTAAAGTCTCAAAAAGCAGAACAGGAGTCAGAGCATTTAGCTATCAAGCTCCTCTCCTGTGGAACCATCTTCCAGTCTTTGTCCGGGAGGCAGACACTCTCTCTACATTTAAGAGTAGGCTTAAAACTTTCCTTTTTGATAAAGCTTATAGTTAAAGCTGGCTCAGACTTGTCCTGGACCAGCCCCTAGTTATGCTGCTATAGGATTAGACTGTCGGGGGACATCCAAAGATACACCGAGCTCCTCTGTCTTTCTCTCCCTCTCCATCCGCACGCTCTCATGTCCTACCACGGCGTGTTACTAACTTAGCTCCTTCCCCGGAGTCTCTGTGCTTTGTCGTCTTGCAGGTTCCCATGGACAGTGACTGAATCTGGATTGTGGATTTCAGCTGTGTCTCCTGCCTTGGCCCTGCCTGCATGTCTGTCTCTCTGTCTCTCTGTCTCTCTCTCTGACTGCATGTCTGTCTGTCTGTCTGTCTGTCTGTCTGTCTGTCTGTCTGTCTGTCTGTCTGTCTGTCTGTCTGTCTCACTCTCCCTCTCTTGCTCTTCCTCTCTCACCCAACCGGTCGAGGCAGATGGCCGCCCACCCAGAGTCTGGTTCTGCTCGAGGTTTCTGCCTGTTAAAAGGAAGTTTTTCCTCGCCACTGTCGCCAAGTGCTTGCTCATGGGGGAATTGTTGGTTTCTTTGTAGATAAAAGAGCTTGGTCTGTACCAGCTCTATATGGAAAGTGTCCTGAGACAACTTCTGTTGTGATTTGGTGCTATACAAATAAAATTGAATTGAATTGAAATATTGCTCTACAGTCTCACAGTGGCCAGGGCCTTTATTTACATCAAATGCAGAATTGGGCCTTTCTTTGAAACAGGCTTGTGTTAAAGGCGGGCCTATATTTCAAATTTACTCCGTTATAGAGTCCCTGATGTGTTTGCTAAATCCTTTCCCAAAACAGCAATTGTCCAATCATGCCTTTGGATTTCTCCATATGCCAAAGTGATAAGCATATGGCTATAACAAGAGAAATACCCCGCTTTTAGAAAGTTTGCAAGATGGTGTCTTCTTCTATCCCTTCCAAAGCCCAAAATAATAAAGCAAAAACATGAGGACTAAATGAAACATGACCTTTTATTTATGCAAATAAAAGTTTGTAATTAATCACTTTATTCTTTTAGTGCGTGTATGCAGGTTTGAGTGGGGGCTGAGGGGGGGGGGGCTGTCTTGTCTTAGACACAGGCAAGGGGGGCTTCAAGGAAAAAAGGTTGATGAGGTTTTCGAAAGCTTTGTACTGTTCTTGCTCTCCTGCTCTCCTGTCCTGATATTTTAACGCTTTCCAAAGATATATTTTTTTTAAATAATGGTTAGAGCTTACCGTTTTCCTTATCATATTCACAACAGAATAACTAGCTTTACACCGCAATGCAAGAGCACTGCTGTTTATCAGTTTCCATGTGTTATGTATCACCAACTGGTGAAGATGATCAAATCAAATCAAATCAAACTTCATTTATATGGCACTTGTCATACTTAAAAGCAACACAAAGTGCCTCACAGAGGCTAAAAACTGCAAAAAGGAAAAAGAAAAAGAAAACCCAGCCCTCCCGCCCCCATAAATACATGGAGACATATATAGACATATAGAGAGTCAGAGACACGCACGTACGCACACACACACCTGCGCATCCATATGGACAAGGCAGGGAATAAGCCACCTTAGGGGGCCATCCACACTGAGAGGGCCCGCGGCCAATGACTAGGGAGCACCACCCGAGACCACCCCGACCCAGGCAGACAGGAGGCCCCACAACGAGGTGCAGAGGCCTCCAGCCATCCAGGCCAGAGCCGTCCCCTCGGCAGCGCCCCCATCAGTAGACCAAGAGCAACTCCCAGTGTGGGGGGCCCCCATGAGGAAACACCGCAGCTAAAAACCAAGGAACTAAGACATAAACATTGAATGAAATAAAATGAATAAATGAAATAAATAGTAAATAAACATGTCATTAAAACATGCAACTAAAATAAGATACAAATAAAGATTAAATATGATAAGAAGCCTATAAGAAGCCTGATTAAAGGAATAAGATAAATCAAACAAATCAATTGAAAGCCTGATTAAAAAGGTGGGTCTTGAGCCTCTTTTTAAAAACATCAACAGTCTCTGCAGCCCTGAGGCTCTCCTGCAGGCTGTTCCACAATCGGGGGCCATAATAATTAAAAGCCGCCTCCCCATGTGCTTTAGTTCTTACTTTTAGTATGGTTAAGAGGCCAGTGCCGGAGGACCTCAGGGTCCACGAGGGTTGATAGGGTAAAAGTAGGTCAGATAAATAAGAAGGCCCGAGACCATTAAGACATTTGAGAACTAATAAAACTAATAAACTAACTAATAAAAGAACCTTAAAATCTATCCTGAAATGCACAGGGAGCCAATGCAGCGATTTTAAAACTGGTGTACTGTGCTCCCGCCCTCTGGTGCGGCTGAATTCTGTAGTAATTGAAAATTTGAGATACTCTTTTTGGGAAGACCAGAGAGCAGGGCATTACAATAATCTAAGCGACAGGAGATAAAAGCATGCATCAGCACCTCCGTGCTGGCCTGAGAGAGAAACGGGCGGACCCTGAGTATAATCTTAAGATGGTTAAAAACCTATCTTTGTTATGTTTTTGATATGTGGAATAAAAGTAAGCTCAGAGTCAAAAATCACGCCCAGATTTTTTACAGAATGTGTTGGTTTCAGATATTTTAGTTTTGGATTTCCAGTCAGGATTTAGAGTGCATCATAGCACAGAGACAGCACTGGTTAAAGTTACAAATGACCTTCTAATTGCATCTGATAAAGGATTTGTCTCTGTACTAGTCTTACTGGATCTTAGTGCTGCATTTGACACCATTGACCATGGCATCCTATTGCAGACACTGGAACATTTCATTGGCATTAAGGGAACTGCGCTAAGCTGGTTTAAATCCTACTTGTCAGATCGCTCTCAGTTTGTACGTGTTAATGACGACTCCTCTGTGCTCACTAAAGTCAGCTATGGAGTTCCGCAGGGTTCTGTGCTTGGACCAATTCTATTCACCTTATATATGCTTCCTTTAGGTAAGATTATCAGGAAGCACTCAATAAATTTTCATTGCTATGCAGATGATACCCAGCTATATTCATCAATGAAACCGGAAGAAACCAGTCAGTTAACTAGACTACAAGCATGTCTTCATGACATAAAGACCTGGATGACCTGCAATTTTCTGATGCTAAACTCGGACAAAACTGAAGTTATAGTAGTAGGCCCTAAACATCTTAGAAAGTCACTTTCTGATGACATAGCAGCTATGGATGGCATTGCGCTGGCCTCCAGCACCACTGTAAAGAATCTGGGAGTTATCTTTGACCAAGACATGTCCTTTCACTCCCATGTAAAACAAATTTCAAGGACTGCCTTTTTTCACCTACGTAATATCGCAAAAATCAGGCATATTTTATCTCAAAATGATGCAGAAAAACTAGTTCATGCATTTGTAACTTCCAGGCTGGATTATTGCAATTCTTTACTATCAGGCTGCCCAAATTCGTTGCTGAATATTCTCCAGTTGCTCCAGAACACTGCAGCACGTGTTCTGACAAAAACCAGGAAGCGAGATCATATTTCTCCAATACTCGCCACTTTGCACTGGCTCCCTGTAAAGTTTAGAATAGAGTTTAAAATTCTCCTCCTTACTTACAAAGCCATAAATGGCCAGGCACCTTCTTATCTTAAAGAGCTCATAGTACCTTATTGCCCTACTCGAACACTGCGTTCCCAGAATGCAGGTCTACTTATGGTTCCTAAAGTCTCAAAAAGCAGAACAGGAGTCAGAGCATTTAGCTATCAAGCTCCTCTCCTGTGGAACCATCTTCCAGTCTTTGTCCGGGAGGCAGACACTGTCTCTACATTTAAGAGTAGGCTTAAAACTTTCCTTTTTGATAAAGCTTATAGTTAGGGCTGGCTCAGGCTTGTCCTGGACCAGCCCCTAGTTATGCTGCTATAGGATTAGACTGTCGGGGGACATCCAAAGATACACCGAGCTCCTCTGTTCTTCTGTCCCTCTCCATCCACACGCTCTCATGTCCTACCACGGCGTGTTACTAACTTAGCTCCTTCCCCGGAGTCTCTGTGCTTTGTTGTCTTGCAGGTTCCCATGGACAGTGGCTGAATCTGGATTGTGGATTTCAGCTGCATCTCCTGCCTTGGCCCTGCCTGACATCCACTGCAACTGCTACTGCTGTTATTACATCCACTGTCACTGTTACTGTGACTGCATGTGTGTCTCTCTGTCTCTGTCTGTCTCTCTCTCTCTCTCTCTGACTGCATTTCTGTCTGTCTGTCTGTCTGTCTCACTCTCCCTCTTTTGCTCTTCCTCTCTCACCCAACCGGTCGAGGCAGATGGCCGCCCACCCAGAGTCTGGTTCTGCTCGAGGTTTCTGCCTGTTAAAAGGAAGTTTTTCCTCGCCACTGTCGCCAAGTGCTTGCTCATGGGGGAATTGTTGGTTTCTTTGTAGATAAAAGAGCTTGGTCTGTACCAGCTCTATATGGAAAGTGTCCTGAGACAACTTCTGTTGTGATTTGGCGCTATACAAATAAAATTGAATTGAATTGAATTGAATTGAATTGAATTTTGGTAAAAGTTTCTCTCTCTGGCCTTCAGGACCAACGGCTAAGACCTCTGTTTTGTCCTGATTGAGCTGAAAGAAATTTTCTGCCATCTATGACTTAACTTGCAGTTAAAAATTGACCCCTGGGAAACCCCACACTTGATCTCATGGGCACCTGAGGAACATGCATCCCAACTTACAAAGAAGTGTCGGTCAGTGAGGTATGAGACGAACCAGTTAAAAGCAGTACCTGAGAGACCGACCAGGTGCCTCAGTCTGTTTAATAAAATGTGATGGTCTACTGTATTGAAGGCGGCGGTTAGATCCAGTAGTACCAATACTGTGAGCTTGTGTTTATCGAAGTTGCACCTGATATCATTTAAAGTCTTTAATAGGGCTGTCTTGGTACTGTGGTTCATCCTGAAACCAGACTGATACCTTTCTAAAATGTTCTTCTTGTTTAAAAAATTGTTAACTTGATTAAAAACCAGTTTTTCTAAAATTTTACTTAAAAAAGGTAAGTTGGATACAGGTCGGTAATTATTAAAAATATTCGGGTCTAAATTGCTCTTCTTCAGAAGGGGCTTCACCACCGCCATTTTAAAGGAGGCGGGGAAGACACCCGTCTGAAGAGAGCAATTCACCATGTATAACAGCTGTTCCTCAAAGAATCCAGTGTTTTAAAAAACGGTGTGGGAATTGGATCTAAAAAGGCAGGTTGTAGGGTTTACCTGGGAGAAAACTCGACCAAGTGTCCTTGCATCAACCAGGGCAAAACTCTCCAGTGTTTCCTCAGGTAATACCTGTGATCCAGACGTATTGGTAGTTAAAACCTGTTGAGATAAAAGACTGGATCTGATGTTATCAATTTTGCGCCTGAAGTGGTCTGCAAAGTCTTCACACAGGGTATTTGTTATTGTCTTATGAGATCTGTTAAAATTACTGTTTATTAAAAGATCAATTGTGGAGAAGAGAAATTTGGGATTATTTTTGTGTTCAGAGATTAGTTTTGCCGGCTGCATGGTGGCACAGCAGGTAGTGTGCGTGCCTCACAGCAACAAGGTTGCCGGTTCAATTCCCGGGTCGGGCCTTTCTGTGTGAAGTTTGTATGTTCTTCCTGTGCTTGCGTGGGTTTTCTCCGGGCACTCCAGCCTCCTCCCACAGACCAAAAACATGCTCATTAGGTTAATTGGTGACTGTAAAATTGCCCTAGGTGTGAGTGTGCATGTGAATGGTTGTGTGTTTGCGCCCTGCGAGCGACTGGCGACCGGTCCAGGGTGTACCCTGCCTCTCGCCCCTTGACGGTTGGGATAGGCTCCAGCATCCCCCCGCAACCCCGAAAGGGATACACGGTATAGAAAATGGATGGATGGATGGATGGATGGATGGATGGATGGAGATTAGTTGTAAGTTGTAAGTGAGAAATTCTTGCCTGTTTATTAGTGTTATTGTAAGTTTCGAGGTGATGGCATAAAATTTCATAATGGACTGTTAGTTTTGATTTTCTCCATTTCCTGTCAGCACTCCTGCAGTTTCTTTTGAGTTGCTTGATTTCTTCATTTTTCCACGGAAGTGTAGGCTTTTTTCTTAATTGTTTTTGTTAAAAGAGGAGCCACTGAGTCCAGCGTTGACTTCAGATTACTGTTAAAATTGTCAACGATAAAATCACAGGGTGCTGGTAAAATCTCTGCAGGAGTGCTCTGTAAAATCTGGATAAAATTTGCAGACACTTCAGGAGTTAGGTAGCGTTTCCTCACTGTTCTAACTGGTGTCTCCCGCTGATTAAAACTGGCGATGTTAAAAAACACACATAAGTGATCGGACACAGCCAGATCCACAACAGACACACCCACGGACAGGCCATAAGTTATGACCAAGTCCACGGTGTGCCCCCTGTTGTGGGTTGGCTGCATAATGTGCTGTTTAAAATCCATACAGTTTAAGAGGTTTAAAAATTCTCTGGATACTGTGTCCGAGTTGTTGTCAATGTGTAGATTAAAATCAGCAGCTATTGAAATCCTGTTGTAGGTGGTGTGAATGATTGATAAGAATTCGGAGAATTCGCTGATAAAAGAGGATGAATATGTTATGTTAAGATGACTTGTTACCTTTTCTCACACTTTTAGCACAATATCATGCATATAGCCGTCAAGTGCCTATTTGAGAACCTTTGATGGGGTTCTTGTTTTCAAACAAATCAGGTGGAAACACTGGAACCTTAACCAGAGATGAAGTTTTCAACTACATCATGGCACTAATTTTAAATTATAATAGTGTATGTGTCAATGGAAATTAGAAAGCTTGACACATATAGGAACTAAGGGGGGGGCAGGCTTGGCGAATGGTGAAATAATATAACAGAAAACTGACAGTCAAAGATACAGGCTCAGTGAAAGCAACTGTAGGCCAACAGATAATGCTTTTTGAGAAATTGAAGTTACAAAGAGGTAAAAGTGTTTTGATATTTAGGTAATTGTATTGTATTGAGTTTCCATGAGAACACTGCACTCACAGCAAAGGCAGTTGTTCCAAGATCTGTTCTATTTCAGGTCTCCGAGAGCATCAACAGATCACTGGAGCCAGATCAATGTGTGCCAGAGCAGCAGGAATTATAAACATAGCAATTTACCAACAAGGGCTTTGTAGATAACTAAAAAACAGTTGTCATTATGTCACTGAAGTGGGGGGCCTTGGGGTATCACAAGCATGTTGATATTATCATAATCCAGAACTGAAAGGAGAGTTGTTTCAACTATCCTCTTTCAACAGATCAGCTGCTTCTCTTCTCTGTTTGTTCCTAATATAGCAAGTTAAGCTTCAGCTGTATATTTCACTGTTACAGGATATTTTAGAATATTTTAGGAGCTTCCCTTCATTCTGATGTGCTCCTGTATTAATTTGCTGTTGACACGTCTCTAAAAGAAATACTGTTTTTATTCACAGATTTCCTGTTTTTTCTATTTTGCCATTTTTTGATTGCTATTAAGATACTTTATCATCAGTGAAACATTTATCAATATTTAGAGTGAAAATTTAAATAATATCAACAAATCAGGCTAGTCCCTTGCTTCAACACAGGTCTCATAAGAAAGTTTTTTTGTACAAGTTATATTAAATAAACTTTTCTTTTATTACTAATTCAGTGTAAATATATGAGTGGCAAGGTTAAATTATTTCATAATCACTGTCAGAAAGTTATTTTATTAAGTTATTTACAACCCTGATTCCAAAAAAAAGTTGTGTAAAACATAAATAAAAACCGAATGCAACTATTTGCAGATTAACTGTGTTTACCAAAAACGGATTTATAAAGTGTTCCTGAGCCCATGTTTCACAAAGTGGGGCACCTTGCCCCATCCTTGCTTGTGAATGAGTGAGCCTTTTGAGATGCCCCTTTCATACCAAGCATTCCACAGCTTTCCCAGTCTTTTGTTTTGTTTTGTTTTGTTTTGTTTTGTTTTGTTTTGTTTTGTTTTGTTTTGTTTTGTTTTGTTTTGGTCAATCATTGAAACGTGTTGCAGAATAAGCATATATTTACAAATACCAATGAATTTGATGAGGTAACACATTAAATATACTATCTTTGTACTGTTTTCATTTGAGTATATGTCAAAATGATTGCAAATTATTACATTCTGTTTATGTTTTACATAGCATCCCAACTTTTTTAGAATCAGGATTGTAGAAACAATGTTTGATTATTCGCATATACAGGTGCAGCTCAAAAAATTTGAATATCATGAAAAAGTTCAATATTTCTTTGTCAGTTATTTCAGAAAGTGATTTTTTTTTTTTTAATTTTGATGATTATGGCTTACAGCTAATGAAAACCCAAAATTCAATATCTCAGAAAATTTGAATATTACATAAGATCAATAAAAAAGGATTTTTAAAACAGAACTGTCAGCTTTCTGAAAAGTATGATCATTTCTATGCACTCTCAATACTTGGTTGGGGCTCCTTTTGAATGAATTACTGCATTAATGCGGCATGGCATGGAGGCGATCAGCCTGTGGCACTGCTGAGGTATAATGGAAGCCCAGGTTGCTTTGATAACGGCCTTCAGCTCATCTTCATTGTTGGGCCTGGTGTCTCTCATCTTCCTATTGACAATACCTCATAGATTCTCTATGGGGTTCAGGTCAGGCGAGTTTGCTGGCCAATGAAGCACAGTAATATCATGGCCATTGAACCAGCTTTTGGTACTTTTGGTAGTGTGGTTAGTTCCAAGACCTGCTGGAAAATGAAACCAGCATCTCCATAAAGGTTGTCAGCAGAAGGAAGCATGAAGTGCTCTAAAATTTCCTGGTAGATGGCTCCCCTGACTTTGGACTTCAGAAAACACAGTGGACCAACACCAGCAGATGACATGGCACCCCAAATCATCACTGCCTGTGGAAACTTAACACTGGACTTCAAGCAACTTGGATTCTGTGCCTCTCCACTCTTGACTCTTGGACCTTGAATTCCAAATGAAAATGCAAAATTTAGTTTAATCTGAAAAGAAGACTTTGGACCACTGAGCAACTGTGCAGTTCTTTTTCTCCTTGGCCCAGGTAAGACGCTTCTGACATTGTCTCTGGTTCAGGAGTGGCCACACTTTTTCCTGCCACTCAACTTTCTTTTAATATGCTTGCATGCAGCACAACCAGCTTCTTTAGCAATGAACTTTTGTGGCTTACCCTCTTTGTGGAGGGTGTCAATGACTGTCGTCTGGACATCTGTACTCAGCAGTCTTCCGCATGATTGTGTAGCCTACTGACCCAGACTGAGAGGCGATTTAAAGGCTCAGGAAACCTTTGGAAGTGTTTTAATTATTTGAGAGTGACATCATGAGTTTTTCGCAATATTCTAATTTTCTGAGACACTGAATTTTGGGTTTTCATTAGATATAAGCCATAACAATCAAAATTACAAGAAATAAAGGCTTGCAATATTTCACTATAATGAATCAATATAAGTTTCACTTTCTAAAATGACTGACAAAAAATATTGAACTTTTTCACAATATTCTACTTTTTTGAGCTGCACTTGTAGTTCCCAGCATGTACTGCAGTAAGGTCAATATTCTCCAGAAACCCTTCCTTTTATAACATGAAGAAAGTTACATGATGGAAGCTCTTTTACTACATATGTCTCTAAGGTGTCAGTGGTCCCGTTTTTGCTCTTTGATCCGGGAGGCAGACACTGTCTCTACATTTAAGAGTAGGCTTAAAACTTTCCTTTTTGATAAAGTTTATAGTTCGGGCTGGCTCAGGCTTGTCCTGGACCAGCCCCTAGTTATTCTGCTATAGGATTAGACTGTCGGGGGACCTCCAAAGATACACCAAGCTCCTCTGTCCTTCTCTCCCTCTCCATCTGCACGTTTTCATGCCCTACCACGGCATATGCTTTGTCGTCTCGCAGATTCCCGTGGATAGTAGCTGAATCTGGACTGTGGATTGCAGCTGCGTCTCCTGCCATGGCCCTGCCTGACATCCACTGCAACTGCAACTACTGTTATTACATCCACTGTCATTGTTACTGTGTCGTTGTTTCTGTCTGTCTCTCTCTATCTGTCTCTCTCTCTCTCTGACTGCATTTCTGTCTGTCTCTCTCTGTCTGTCTCACTCTCTCTCTCTTGCTCTCTCTCTCTCACCCAACCGGTCGAGGCAGATAGCTGCCCACCCAGAGCCTGGTTCTGCCTGAGGTTTCTGCCTGTTAAAAGATAGTTTTTCCTCGCCGCTGTTGCCAAGTGCTTGCTCATGAGAGAATTGTTGGGTCTCTGTAGATAAAAGAGCTCGGCCTGTACTAGCTCTATATGGAAAGTGTCATGAGACAACCTTTGTTATGATTTGGCGCTATACAAATTGAATTGAATTGAATTGAATTGTAATACAACTTGTTATTTGGCAGACGCTTTCACCCAAAGCGACGTACATATAAAATTGCATACAACATAAGCAAGGTTCTAAACAGGAGAGAACAACAAGAATAAGTGCCCTAACACAACTTTCTGGTCCAACTGGACATAGGTGCTACAAGAAAATGCTATGAAGTAGTGCACAAAGTGCAAAGAGTCGATTTTTTTTTTTTTTTAATTGAACAAGGTGTTCAGTAAAGAACTTGGTCTTTAGTCTTTTTCTAAAGATCGCAAGAATGAATGGAGTTTGGTAACTTGTTCCACCACATGGGAACCACAGAAGAAAAGAGTCAAGCTAGAGACTTAGGGGTTTTTGGAGATGGCAGCACCAAGGCGCCATTCCTGGGCAGAGCGTAGTGAGCGGGAGGGAGCATAAACCTGAATGAGGGAGTTCAGGTAGGTCAGAGCGGTTTTGGTGGGAACTTTGTATGCAAGCATCAAGGACTTAGACTTGATGCAGGCAGCAACTGGGAGCCAGTGAAGGGATATGAACAGCGGAGTGACACGTGCTTGTTTGGGCTGGGTAATACCAGGTAAGCCGCCGCATTCTGTGTCATCTCTAAAGGTTTAGAGCATGTTGGGAGCCCTGCCAGTAAGGAAGGGAACAATAGTTGAGGCGTGATAGTACCAGCGCATGTACTAGGAGTTGTGTTGTATGCTCAGACAGATAGGGTCTGATCTTCTTGACGTTGTACAGGGCGAATCAACATGACTGAGCGGCAGAGGCCACATGCTCTTTCAAAGTTAGCTGGTCACTGATCAAGACACCCAAGTTTCTGGCAGATTTTGCGAGAGTGAGCAGACCCAAATCAAGTTGGATACTGATCTGTTGTTGTATAGAGGGACCGGCTGGGATGACAAGGAGCTCAGTCTTTGACAGGTTAAGCTGAAGGTGACATTCCTCCATCCATGCCAAGATATCTGTGAGGCATGCCGATATGCGAGCTGAGACCTTGGGGTCATTTGGCGGGAACAAAAGGAAGAGCTGGGTATCATCAGCATATAAATGGCATGAGAGGCCATGTGAGTGGATGGCTTCACCAAGTGCGGTGGTGTATATTGAGAAGAGAAGGGGTCCAAGCACTGACCCTTGTGGTACCCCTGTGGACAAGCAGTGGGATTTGAACACTTCTCCCTTCCAAGATACTGTAAAGGATCTCCCTGAGAGGTAGGTCTCAAACCAGCGTAGAACAGATCCTGAGAAACCAAGCTCAGCGAGTGTGGAGAAGAGGATTTGGTGGTTAACAGTATCAAAGGCAGGCGATAAGTTGAGCAATAGTACAACTGAGGACTGTCCAGTAGCCCTAGCTGATCGTAGTGTTTCCACTACAGATAAGAGCGCAGTCTCCGTAGAGTGTCTGCGTTTGAAACCGGATTGGCTGGGGTTGTGCAGGTTGTTCTCATAAATGAATTCAGAGACCTGATTGAAGACTGTGCGCTCAAGAGTCTTGGAAAGGAAAGAGAGGAGTGAAACTGGCCTGTAATTTTCAACCTGAGCTGGGTCAAGTGTAGGTTTCTTTAGCAGTGGGGTTACTTGGGCTTGTTTAAAAGCAGTGGGGAACACACCCGTTGTAAGTGAGGAGTTGATCATGTGGGTGACAGCAGGGATAAGTGTGGGTGAGATGGCCCGCAGAAGGTTGGAGGCTACAGGGTCCAGTAGACAGGTAGTGAGGCGAGAGTCGAAAAGAAGGTTGTAGATTTGTTCCTCTGTGACATGGGAAAATGGTTGGATGCAAAATGCAAGTGCTTGGATAAATTTGGTTTTGTTTACAGGAAACTGGCAATTCCATAGGACAAAGAAAAAGCAATGTGAGAAGCTGAGGCTTTTCTGAGTTAGGACTGCGTCGCCTTTTATGGCTGATGCATTTTTTTCGTATGCCCCATAGGACTGGAATATATTGATAGCACATGGTGCGTGTGCGCAGAGAGGCAGCAGGAGTAGTGTAAGAGTAGTGGTGGTTACCTGTGTCCCCTGTGTCCCTGCTCAGTGGACTTTTGCAAGTAGACTCGGTCTTTACCCAAGCTAAAGCTTCAGCATAGACTGTGTGTTAAATACAGGAAGTGCTACAGCTTTGTTTTATTCTGTATAGCCCATAGAGGTTCATGAGAAGTAGAAGCAGAAGTAAAGTTCTCTGGTGGACATTTTAGCCCAAAGTTCCTCTTCCATGAGCTGCAAACCCATATTAAGATAAGACTTTATCTCACGCTGGGGAAATTCAATTGTTACAAAACAGAATAAAAAAGGAGAGGTTTTAGAACAAGTGAATAAATAAATACATATAAATATAAAAATCAATTACAGATAAAAAGATACAAAATAAAAATCAACTTAGAAGGATATGTACATTATATACAGAGCATGAAATAAATACTTCCAAAAATACAGTGTACTTCGGACATTGTACAGGGGTCAATTGATTAAAATATTTAATCACGAATGTCTCATGAATGTCATAGTTAACTCGCGATTAATCACAAATTGGATAGGCTTGCTTTGTGCAAATGTTTTTTATTAAAAACAACAACGTGTAGTGTTATATTTCACACTCACTTTGAACAGTCATTCACATTTGAATGAATCAAATCTCACACAATTTAACACTGTCAATAAACAGATGACAAAAAAATAAATACTTGGTTACAAAAAAGCCCCAGCAACAACCCTTTTTAAGGGATCAAAACAGGGTGATACAAGATAAAGTTACAAAGTGCACATCATTGTTAACTAGGACTCAGGCTACAGTGCAGTCAAACAATGGCTTAAACTTTCCTTTCTTAAGTTTCCTTTGAACATACAAGCAGTCAGACTATAATGCTCTTCTGTTTATTCACCAGAGGCTTATCAACCCAGCCTCTTATTTCTCTCCAGAAAGAATGAACATTACTTGGCTATGGCTGCAGTAAGCTTGTTCTTAGTTGCGATATCCATATACCTCTGTCAAAAGCCATCCATTGTTGCCTGGTTTTGACACAGAGGCAGTGGAAAATTTGCATTCGCCGTGTGTTTGGCCATCAAATGGGATTTCAGTGCTACAGTGGTAACTCAGTTCACACCAACAATACACACAGATAACTTTGGTCTTGTCAGTCGACCCATCTGGCAACGTTTGAAACTAAACTTTCCATTCAGAATCTTGTTCGCATCCATATCAGCGTTTCGCGCTTGACATCCACACAAACCGGTAGCCTACTTAGCCTTTACAGCTAGCGAGTAGACAAGACCAAACAACTGTGTGGGGTGTGCCAGTTGTTTTGTGGTTTACAATCAGATCCTGTAGTTTTCCTAACGTTACTAGCAGTGGCCACAGCTTATAAAAAACTACAAGTTCACTAAAGAGCGTTAATCGTGCAATAAAAAAATGACGCCATTAAAATTGATTTGCGTTAATGCGTTAATAACACAATATTTTTGACAGCACTAATATATATATATATATATAGTGTGTGTGTGTGTGTGTGTGTGTGTGTATATATGTATATATATGTGTGTGTGTGTGTGTGTGTGTGTGTGTGTGTGTGTACACACACACACACACACACACACACACACACACACACACACACTGCACAGGATAAGTTGCACAGATGTAATGACATCAGTATATGATGACATAAATGAAACGAGTCCACGAGACTTGACAGTCTTTTTCTGTCCCTCTCAGAGCTCCCACAGCCCAGCAGACCACTGCGTAGAACACTGCAGATGCCATCACAGTGTCATAAAATGTTCTCAACGGTGTCGTGCACACTCCAAAGGACCTCAGTCTTCTCAGCAGATGGAGATGACTTTGTACTTTTCTTATACAGGACATCTGTGTTGTTTGTCCAGTCCAATTTGTGGTTCAGGTGAAAACCCAGTTCTTTGTACTTGCCCACAATTTCGATGTCCAAACCATGGATGTGCACCTGTGTAGTCTGTGGCACCTTACTGGGGAAGTCTATAACCATCTCCTTTGTCTTGCTGGCATTTATATGCAGGTGGTTCAGTTGCTGGTATCAGGGATGCTTAATGGGGAAGGAGGGGGTGTGGAGAAGTAACATCATCTGGTCTGGGCTCTAGTAGGTAGGGGAGGGAACAGGGGTAGAATCAAATCCATTGACAAACAGATTGAGTTCATTTGACCATTCCCAGTCTCCAGATTCTGGGCCCCTCACACTGTCTTTGGTGTGGCCAGAGATAGTTTTCAGGCCTTTGCGGACCTCTCTTGTGTTTTTCCTGTGAAGGCCCTCCTCCAGCTTCTTCCTGTTGCTGTCTTTGCCTCTCCTTATCTCCCTCTTCAGCGCCCTCTTCACCCTCCTCAGCTCATTCTTATGCCTCGATCTAAAACCCCTCTCCTTCTCATTCAGGCGTGTAGTTCCAGAGACACCCAGGTTTTGTTGTTGAGCAATCACCGTAAATTCCTGGTTGGCACAGTGTCTCTACACAATCTGTTGTTCACAAACATTACTATACCCAAACCTTTCCTCTTACTACTCGCTGCTGCTCTCCTGTCCACTCTCAGCAATTGAAAGCCATCCAAAGCAACATGTGTGTCCGGAGTCTGCTCATTCAGCCACGTCTATGTGTAGCACATGATGCTACACTCCCGGTCCTCCATCTGCAGTGTGGTTAATGCCGTTAGCTTGTCCATCTTATTAGGGAGAGATCTCAGGTTCCTCACAATAAGAGACAGTATGGATGGTGTAAACCATCTATTCTTCTCATGGCACTTTACTCCAGCTCTGAATCCCCCGTTCCTTCACCTTATTTCCATCAGGATCTCCGGTCTTTCAACTGGGAGTACCTTTGTGTTGCACAGCGACTTCCCATGTGTAAACAATGGAGCCGTGGCTGAATGGATTTCCCAATGTGGTTTGACAAAGTCCAGAAAAGAGTAAAAAACATATTACTAATCTCACCAGTTGTACATCCATAAGTGTACACGATTGACCGAGACTAGTGACAAAAGAAAACAAAACACACTAAAACAAAGAAAAGCAGAGCTGCTGTAACTAGCTGCCACTCTTGTTGCGCCATGTTGGTGTCAACCCATGTCCAGTGGGACATTTATCTGATATACATTTACCCTTGAAGACAGATGCCAATGCAGGATTAATCTTTGTCTCTCGAGGATCTGCAAAGGGTATAAATCAGTACCTACTATGGAATTATTTACAAAGTACCTGCCATATTTGGCTGAGATGAATTGCCAGAGGAGGGAGATTTCCCAAGAGTAGAACTGTGCTGTGTCTGCGAAAGTGAAATGCCATCATAGGAAATTGATGTCAATGAGACAATGTCCAAGTAATGTCGCTACGGTTCTGAATAAAATTAATACATGTATTTTCTATAAGAGCATTCAGAGAGTGCAGAACTCCACCGAGACTAGGGCTTGCTACCACACTGCAATACTTTCACCACCAGTTGCTTATCTGTACATACTAAGTAAACTTCGTGGTGCTTGTTAACTCAGCAGTGTGGCTAACCTGTATCTGCTTGTCAGTGAGTCAATTCAACACATCATCCAATGGAACACCCTCTCCTTGCCACTGTGAGGATGGATAATCTGGCACCAAGGCCAACAGAGTTTCTAATGGTAAACATGGTGTTGCTTACAGACCGACAGGTCTGAAGATTGTCAGACCCAGGCTAGCTGCTCTTTAGCACAATAAATCACCAAACTGAGCCAAAAACATAACCCCTTGGCAGAGGTAATTATACCAAAGTATAATATTATTCTAATAATGTTTCAAACATGCAATTGATTATGATGTGTTTAAATTATCCACATAATTATGTGTAATTTTTAAACTGAACAATAACACAGTTTCATTTATGACAAGCAGATACTTCCTGGAACTAAGTAGTTCAAATAAATTCTTACCTGAGTTCAGATTTGGTCAGGTGAGGAAATGGACAAAAATGATTGCTAGACCTACGTTCAACAGCATCACTAGAGCCACCAAGACAGAGTTAGGGCCCTGTGAAAACACAAGAAAAAAATAATGCTGTATTATGTGTTCCTGCTATATTAGAATACACAGTAAGGCACACAAATTTAGTGTACTGTCTGTATGATCCCCATGGGTAGCTGTTTGCAACAGACGGGCATTTATAAAATGACTCTACTAGCCCATTATCAAGATGAGCAGCACATGCAGATGTGTAAAACTTTGCTACATTTTTGTTTTGTCATTTTTTTGCCTTTATTACTGAAGCATGTACTACTTATAATAGAATTACACTATCATCGTCAGAGAGGGAAGCACAGGGATTGTATTAAGAGCAGCAGATCTTGAGACAGTCACTGCCCACAACAGTTTCCAAACACCCAGCCAGACCAGCTGGACCAAACACCAATTCAAGTGGTGCAATCATCCAAGTAGGATAAGGGAAGAGAGCTATGGTAAGTTACCCAGTTTGGACCTGAGGCTATTCTACTACCCAGCCTACTTCTGGCTAATGTATGGAAAAAAAATGGATGAAATAAGACTCGAGCTAACTCAGCATTTTTAAGACTCAGCAAATTAGAGACTGTTGTGCCCTCATCTTTACAGAGACCTGACTAGCTCATAACATCCCGGATCAAGCTATTGCACTAATGATGGGCAGAATGTGTTCGACGGAGACAGGCTGCAAGACTCCGGTAAGACGAGGGGAGGTGGACCCTATGTTTCCATCACTGATGCTTGGAAGTAAAATGCAGTCAACATGGATGGATAATGTTCCTCAGGTGTTGAATTTTTAATGTCCAGATAGTGACCACATTATTTGCCCAGAGAACTGTGTCTGTGTGCGTGTGTAAGGGGGATAAGCATGGCCCTCAGTGAAACACAGACAGCATAGCAGGAGGGGAGAAACTAGTGTGACCATGAATGCAAAACAAGGTAAAGTTTATTATAATACTGAAATTAAAGAAATGCACATAAATTAAGTAAAAGGTAGGTAAAAGACATGATATTATGTTAATCATGTTGTCATTGTTTATTATCAATGCAATACAAGTTGGATCTAGCACTGTCAGTACCAGGTGCTACTGTAGGCTACTTTTTTATTTGTCAGAACGTCTCAAAATGACAAATGCTTGTTCATTTAGTTCGCATAAAATCAAACCAGTTCAAGCTTGTACCAGACTGGCAAAACTGGAAACCAACTCAACCCTATATCACAGGCTACAAAATCAGGAGGGCCCCCATCATGTGGGGCACAAAAGTCTTCATCTACTCCAACCAAATGAGGAAATGATGGAAATGTCGTCACAACAATTGGAAAACTCTTACATGTGTGTGCAAACCATTTTTCTTCGTACTGCTTTCTCGATGAGGGCCAGTACAAAGCAGGACTCACTTCAAAACTAGAAGCTCAAGGATGGATTGATAACAACTCCAAACTTGGAACCTGTCAGTTATGACATTTTAATGCTACTTTACTGTATATTTTGCAGGTTATCTTGTTGAACTTGCCATTAGCATGTTCCATGAGTCATGTGGCTGTCATCTATTATAGGTCTGCAAGCAATGTTGGGATTTTTTAATATTGAAATACAGTCAAGACAAACTGTGTGAACATTAAGCATCATTTTAGGCCTATTAAATTACCAGAGTAACAGGTTGGATACTACCTTGCTAGTTGTGGAGCTTCATACTCTAGCTGCAAGCTTAGTTGGAGTTGTAACAGTCTGTCCTTCTGTCCCTCTCCATCTGCACACTTTCATGTCCTACCACGGCGTGTTACTAACTTAGCTCCTTCCCTGGAGTCTCTGTGCTTTGTCGTCTTGCAGGTTCCACAGTGGCTGAATCTGGATTGTGGATTGCAGCTGCGTCTCCTGCCTTGGCCCTGCCTGACATCCACTGCAACTGCTACTGCTGTTATTACATCCACTGTCACTGTTACTGTGATTGCATGTCTGTCTCTCTGTCTGACTGCATTTCTGTCTGTCTGTCTGTCTGTCTGTCTGTCTGTCTGTCTGTCTGTCTGTCTGTCTGTCTGTCTGTCTGTCTGTCTGTCTCACTCTCCCTCTCTTGCTCTTCCTCTCTCACCCAACCGGTCGAGGCAGATGGCCGCCCACCCAGAGCCTGGTTCTGCCCGACATTTCTGCCTGTTAAAAGGAAGTTTTTCCTCGCCACTGTCGCCAAGTGCTTGCTCATGGGGGAACTGTTGGTTCTCTGTAGATAAAAGAGCTTGGTCTGTACCAGCTCAAGATGGAAAGTGTCCTGAGACAACTTCTGTTGTGATTTGGCACTATACAAATAAATTGAATTGAAATTGAATTACTTGACAGACATGTCCTGTGTTCCATGGACTATTGCACTTATTTATATTTTGTGGTTTCTACAAAATGCTGATGAGATGCTAATACCTAACCATTGTCTAACTCTGAGAATTACTGAATTTACATTTACTAATTAACCTACATTATTGGGCAGGAAACTCTCCCAAAACAAATCTGTTTTGTAGGCCTATACCTCTTTTTCATTCCTATTTGGAGCCAATGAACACTTTCCTTTTCTAAAACTTTTTTCTTTCTTAAGATATGTTTCCTTACATTTTCAGCTGAGCAAAGAGAGGTGAAATTAAGGTTTGAGAGGAGTACCCCTTATATTTGTGAAATACAGTGATATAATACCATCACCAAAAAACATATAAATAAATAGATATACAGATACAGGCCCTGCAATCGGCTGGCGACTGGTTCAGGGTGTACCCCGCCTCTCGCCCATTGTAGCTGGGATAGGCTCCAGCCCCCCGCAACCCCGAAAGGGATAGGCGGTATAGATAATGGATGGATGGATGGATATACAGATACATATATACATTTTTCGGTCATATTACCCACAGGTGATAGAAAGCATCCTGACTGGAAACATAAAGTGGCATGCACCTTGCACAGCCAAGACAGTAGGGCTCTGCAGTGGGTGATTAAGACTGCCCAGAGTATCTGTGATATCGGAGAGATGAGGTGCCTGTGCAGAGCCCAAAGGACACTAAAAGACAATATACATTTCAGTCGCAGCCTGTTCATTCTGCTGTTGTCTGGCAGGCAATAAAGAAGTGCTCACTGCTGGACAATCAGATTACACATCAGTGTCTTTCTTCAGGTTGTGAGACTCCTCAATTCATCCTCCACACTTCATTATAGATAGAAATTTATTTGTATGGCTTATTATTTATTCAGTCCATTTCCATAATTTCTGTTTATTGACCAGTGTAGCAGGACTGCAACTTGCACTGCACAACCCTGTGTTGTAGAATGATTATAACTGAACTTTGTATCTTAATCACCAACCAGATATCAGGACAAAGTTACTCAATGGCTGGTATAGATACACTAGCATCTACAAAGGACCCATACTCTCACCCAACCGGTCGAGGTAGATGGCCGCCCACCCAGAGTCTGGTTCTGCTCGAGGTTTCTGCCTGTTAAAAGGAAGTTTTTCCTCGCCACTGTCGCCAAGTGCTTGCTCATGGGGGAATTGTTGGTTTCTTTGTAGATAAAAGAGCTTGGTCTGTACCAGCTCTATGTGGAAAGTGTCCTGAGACAACTTCTGTTGTGATTTGGCGCTATACAAATAAAATTGAATTGAATTGAATTGAATTGAATACTGTAGGTCAGGGGTGGGGAACAATTCATGAATACCTAAAGGCAATTGCTTTTTTTTTTTTTTTTAGCAATAAAAACAATAACATAAAATGGTAGACTCACACATTCCTCTGAGTGATCCCTGAACGTAACACATACAGAGTGGTTGATATCATGTCATATCAATGCATAATGGTGTTAGAATCAAAATCAAAATGTATGGTAACTTGATCTAACTCACCAATTCCTCTTCTACAATTTCAGGGGCTATTTCCACACTAGCTTTCTTGGTTTCTGCAAGGCTCTTTGGTTTGGTTGATTCCTGTCTTTTTGATTTGGGAGGCTCTGGTGCTTTGGTGCCCTCTTTTTGTGAAGCTGTTGAAGAGCTAGCAACAATTTTAGTGCTGGCTTTTGACAATTTTAGTGCTGGTGCCTGAATCTGTTTGACAGGTGGAGGCAAGCACGCAAGGCTTGATGGGTGAAGATCGTCCTCCACACCAGTTGGTTCTTCAGGTGGTGGAATCTTGACATCTGCCTTGACATAGTAACCATGGTACTGGGAGTGAATCTGCCCATTACTGGGGTAACTGCTGCCTGTCATTGTAACAGCTGGTTTGGCTGCTGGAGGAGCTTCCTGTTGCTCCACTTCCTGTCTGAGAGAAAGTTTTGATGCTGCCTTTGTTATGCCTGCAAAGTACAAGAAAGGAGAAGGGACATAGTTAACGAAAGAATACATTTATTGGTTGGGGGTGTTGGTGGTTCATCAAACCTTCTTTTAAACTCAAAGTCAACAAACAGTGGCTCCACGCAAGAAATCCCTGGGGCCCCCACTCCACCCGTGCATGCCGCAAAAATTAGATTTTTGCACACATAAATGCACAATTTCTGGGACATTTAAGATGAATGCTGAAAAAATATATTAGTGGTTCTCAAAGTGAGGTCCAGGGACCAACAGAGGTCCCTGAAAGCCCAGGCCTATCAGTAATCGTTGTTGTAAATCAGTGGCCGGGGGCTCCAAGCAACTGCCTGGCTTTCCTGTCCACAAGCCCTGCCCCTGGAAATACAGTTAATAAACAATACAAGATACAGTACAAAAACCAATTCAATTAAAACAGGAACAAAGAGAAGCTGAATGGTTCTTGATTAAATTCATCCAGGAGTACTAAAGCATTAATTTTTTAGGATTCTTTGTAAAGGGTTCCAGTTAGTTGGGGCAGTCAAACTGCAGTCACACTACAGTTTTATTTCTGTATATAAAACAAATGTAATTTGTTGACAAGAATTGTCTGTATGATATTTAAATGTGAGCTCACCATCTATCCATAGACAAAGGTATTTATATTCTGTAAATCTCTCAATGTTGGATACTTCTACAGTGGAAATGTGAAAGTTTTATTTCTAGCGCTAGAGAACATCATAAACTTAATCTTATGTGCATTCAGAACAAGTTTAAGATCATTAAGTGCAGCTTGGAGAAAAGTGAGGGAATGTTGCCAGTTTTCCACAACTAGCTGAGCAGGCAATTTTGCAGGCAGAATTTTGGCCCTGTACACTACCACAATTGATTGAAATGAAATAATTGAGATGAAATTGAAGTGCAGACTTTCAGCTTTAATTTGAGGGTATTTCCATCAAAATTGGAGGAAGGGTTTAGGAATTGCAAACATTTTCATAAATAGACCCCTCATTTTCACTTCTTTGTAAGTCTACAATTGGGTCAAAAGGTGTTTTATGAGCAGGTGTGGGCTATTCCCTTGTTATTTCATCATCAATTAAGCAGGTAAAAGTGGGCAAATCAACAGTTTGATACATTCTGAGAAAAAACTAACACACTGGTAAGATCAGCAACACAAAAATGCCCAGAAAAAAATGCCCTAGAAAACAACAGTGGTTGATGACCATAGGATCCTTTCCATGGTAAAAAAGAACCCCTTCACATCTAGTGAAGTGGAGAAGACTCTCCAGGAAGTCTACCATAAGGGAAGACTTCACAAGTGCAATTACAGAGTTCAAACAAGTGCAAACCATTCATAAGCCTCAGGAATAGAAAGGCCAGATTTGAGTTTGCCAGAACACATCTAAAAAAGCCAGCCCATTTCTGGAACAGCATTCTTTGGACAGATGAAACTAAGATCAACCTCTACCAGAATGATGGGAAAAGAAAAATATGGAGAAGGCTTGAAACGGCTCATGTTCTGAAGCACACCACATCATCTGTAAAACATGGTGGAGGCAGTGTAATAGCATGGGCATACATAGCGCACTGGGTCACAAGTGTTTATTGATGATCACAATTAAGATTAAGATTAAGATTAAGATTAAGATTAAGATTAAGATTAAGATTGTACTTTATTAATCACAGCACACACATGCTACAGGGAGGAGGAGACTGTACACACGCCATGCTTTATGTGAAATTATTTTTTCCGCGTTTGACCCATCCTCAGGCTGGCCTGCTGACTTCACAAACAACCATTGGATGATTCCACAGGCATTTTAAAAGGAAACCATCATGTGATTGAATAGCAACTCTGCTGCTATTGGTCATCTGTGCGCCACAAATAATAATAATAATAATAAATACATAATAAATTAAATACTATATAATGAATTAATATATTAAAATAATTATTATATTGTTATATTTATGTATATATAAAATATAGATGATATATATACTTTATTTGATTGATGATTCATTGATTTATTTGGCGATCCACCCTCTACACTACCACACAGTAGAACACAAAGAACACAGTTGACAGAAACATTTTGAAAAAAGTCTTTGATGAAATTGTGCTACACACATTAACAAGGGAAGGAAAAAAAAGAAAGGAAATGTGGGGGTTCACACAGTCTCTGGGTTGGGCCATGCTGCTGTTTTACGGTGCATGCCTAAGGCCTCTGAAAATGCCTTTTTGCTGCCTCTGGGTCATACACAGTTGGTGCCGGTCGCTTTGATGGGGACTCAATGCAAAGCCTCTTGAGGTGTGTCGCCACATATTTTGGGTCGCTCTCCAGCCGCTCTTGAAGTGTCTGGCAGAGTCGGGAGAGCCTCTGACTGCGGAAAGATGGAGGCTTTACGATCCACCCAGCTTCCCCTTCCACGGTGTCATCCTCCTCATCAGACATCATGTCAGCAGTGACCTCCTGCCAAAAATCTATTTCCTGCTGGGTGGCTAGGACACTTCTTCTTGCTTCCAGAAGCTGTAAATACAGGTATTAATATAATATTAGTACTGCTAAGAAACAATAACACATGATAACATATGTGACAATGTTTCTCAAAAACAATGCAGCTAATAAATAAAATTCAGCCCATTTATACATTGTTGTGAAAATAAAGCGGCATTCATGTAACTCTTACCCGCTTCCTTCTTTGTCTGCTGTGAGCTGAAATCTTTCCAGCTGCCGCCTGACCTGAAAGAGCTGGCTGGGCATACCTGAAGCTCCTCCGCACTGTCTCATAATATGTCTTACAGGCCGCTGGAAGAAAATATATATTGGTTTGAAGTAATTAAGACAGGCTTCAGGAAAGTAAAAACAACAACAACAACAACAACAATAAGAAACAACAGAAAGGGGTTAAATAAATTTTTAAAAAATTACATAAAAGGACTTCTCCCTCCACACCATCCATGTTTAGACTCGCAGTTAAAGTGGCCATCAAATATGACATCACTGTTTTGTTGTGGGACGAGTTTAGTCTGTAAAACACAAAAAGTACAGGTCATGCAACATTTACTTATATTCTGCAGAATATTTCCTGTGTATTTAATTAACTTACCCCTGCTCAGGTTCATATCACCTGTCGGCGTACTGTGCAGACGCCGCACCTTTTCCTTTAAAATACAAAATACATTGTAATGTTAAATGTAACGTGAACGGTTACCAAATGTTCGGAACGTAGTGCAATAAGAATAATAAAGGTTTGGCGCCCTGAAAACTGCACAATGTAGTACTAAATGCTAACGTTACTTACTGCAACTTATGCACCCGTCTCTTCATCTCCGCAGCTGCAGTTCGGTCGGGCTGCTCCTCCAGAGCGAGCAGTCTGGCTTTTATTACGGTCATTCTCCTCGCCAACTGTGCGTTCAGCTGCGTTAGCAGCCGAGACAATCCACTGAAGGCACTCAGCAGTTTCTTCTCTAAATTGTTTGGACTTTCTGGATATGGTCGCTCCGCAGCCAGGCCGTCCACTCGTCGCAGAGGAGTGCCTTCTGGGGTGAACTGTTGACGACGTCCGGCCATTGCACGAACAGAGTTAAAGTTTAGCAGGACCTGAAACGTAACTGTTCTGATCCAAACACAATTCGCGTTCACAGACGCGCCAAGGTCGTTTTCTGCTGACGTCATTGCGTCCAATCATATGCGAAGTCGCACTCTCGGAATTTCTCGCGAGACCATTTTTGTTGTAGAAAGAAAAACATGCTGTGATTTTGTACTTTGATTTTCTATTTTTGTACCTGCATATTTTATAAAACATGTAAACCATTTGACATCATCGAAAATAAAAAAAAAGAAAAGTTACTTTGGTGTGTTCCCTTTTTATTCCTACTTAAAGAATCATCAGTGGACTTACCCTGCTGGAATTTTGCAAGCTAATCACGCAAGCATTGTTCATCTGGTGTTGTGGTGGCAAAATGCGAAAAATTGTGACCAGTGTCCAAGAACTGTAGATGCTTTAATTTTCACAATTTGATTTAGCAATTTAAGTGGAAAGTTAAAGGCTTTTGAGAGTCAGGACACTTATCCTGTATGTACCCTATAAAATTATTTAAACAAACTTTTAAATCCTCATGAAAAAAAATAAAAAATCTTTGTAATCTGTAGGCACAGAACACACACACACATACACACACACACACACACACACACACACACACACACACACACACACACACACACACACACACAATCCCAATTTGCATTTGTATAGCTTGCAGAATTTACATTGGCATTTTAACACTTCATGGTCACAGGGGCTGAGAGAGAACTTCCATGGCAATTTACAGTGATGGAAGTTGACAGAAATGTTACTTTTCATGCAGTGTGATTGGATGGCACTTCACAGTACACAGCAAATTTCTGGAGTGGAATAATCCAGAGTTAGCCAAAAAAGATTTTTGGAGTTTATTTTCTAAGTTTAACTACAGTTTGTGTTGGGGATACTCTTTGCTGATGTAACATTTCGGTGTTCATTCTCTGGGTGTTGAGGGGCTGGATTCAACACTTCTCAGGTGTCGAGTGATATACAGTTATGTTGCCGCGCCCACCAGTTTAGTCTTGGACATTGTCGAGCGACAGGTAAAAGTGCTATTTTACTTCTCAAACTTTGTTAGGCTGTGATGGAACTCACTGAGAGTTTATTCCAAAGGCCAGAATTTGCTGTGTACAGTTGGACAAAACAACCCAATGACCCAAAACATACTGAGAAAGCAACCTAGGAGTTTTTCAAGGCAAAGAAGTGGAATACTCTACAATAGCCGATTCACTCACCAGATCTTAATCTGATTGAACATGTATTCCACTTGCTTAAGACAAAACATCAGGCAGAAAGACCTGCAAGCAAACAACAACTGAAGACAGGCAGGTAGTCAAGGCCTGGCAAAGCATCACAAAGGAGGAAACTGAGCATTTGCTGAGCGTTTGGTGGTGATGTGCATGGCTTCCAGACTTTAGGCAGTCATTGCCTGCAAAGGATTCTCAACAAAGTATTAAGAATGAACATTTTATTTATGATTATATTCATTTGTACAATGACTTTTGGTCCCTTAAAATAAAGGGACGATGTATCAAAGTGTTTGTAATTCCTAAACTCTTCTATCAATTTTAATGTAAATAGCCTCAAATTAAAGCTGAAAGTCTGCACTTCAATTTCATCTCGATTATTTCATTTCAAATCAATTGTGGTAGCGTGCAGGGCCAAAATTCTGAAAATTGTGTCACTGTCGAAATATTTCCAGACCTAACTGTAAATATGCATGGCAGTTAGGGAACACCCTTAGTTACTGGTAAAAACTGAATGGATAGTTTACTGACTGCTGTCACTAAGTAATACTGGACATATACACAAGCTGAACTAAAACCAACATTATTCAAAATATGTAAAAACAAGGATTGATCCACCCACAGTCTTGAATGCCTTGGAGAGGTTTAGAAAAATGGCGGCACAATGCTTTTTCTTGTCCAAGGCATGGACAATGTCATTTACAATGAAAGTGAAAGAAGAAACAATGCTATGCGTAGACCTGAGTCCAGATTGATGCAGGCTAAGAACAGAATTTGCTGTGAGAAATTGCTTGAGTTGACAGTTAATGAATTATAGCTAAGCAGGACAATTTGGATATTGGTCTATGGTTATTTTGATCACTCCTATCTTCACCCTTGTGCAATGGGATACGATTGTAATGTTATCAGTGCTGACTGAACGGAGAAGCAAGTGAGTCTCACTGATAATTTGGTCCAGAGGGGTAAGGCCATAATCATTGTCAGAGTCACAGAACAGGGGTCTTTACTGGGGAACAGGAAAGCATACGAGGTCAAAGGCAGGATGAGTCAAAAACGGGAAATCTGTCCGAAAGTGGTCACTGGAGAGTCTTGCATAAAGGCTAAGAATAATCTGGCTTAGAGTGAGTGTGAGGGAGCCACATTAGTATGGCAAGGTAGTAATTAGTCTCAGGTGTGCACTGGCTGAGCAGGTGTGCAAATGAGAGAGAGAGTGGCAGCAGAAAAGGAGCTGGCTGATGTGACAGAACCCCCCCCCCACCCCCAAGGGGCGGCTCCTGACGTCCAAAACAAAACTCCAAAACAGGGCAGGGTGGGAGAGGTACTAACCCTCTGCCCTGATCTTCTGGATGGGGAAGGGTCCAATAAACCTGGGCACCAACATTCTGGACTCTGTCCTAAGAGGAAGATCCCTAGTGGATAACCAGACCTTCTGGCCCTCGTGGTATTCTGGCGCCTGAGACCGACAATGGTTGGCAGTGGTGGTGTAATGACCTGACGGAGAAGAGACGATCTAGCTTGGGACCAAGTGCAGCGGTGGATGAACCTCTGAACAGAAAGACAGGAGACCTCTCTCTTCAGTGCAGGGAAAAGAGGGGGCTGGAAACTGTATGCACACTGGAAGGGTGATAGGCCTGTGGCAGAGCTGGTGAGTGAGTTGTGGGTGTATTCCACCCAGAGGATTTGCCGCGACCAGGAGGAAGGGTGCTGGGAGACCATGCAGCGCACCGCTGTCTCCATCTCTTGGTTCATCCATTCCATTTGGCCACTGGACTGAGGATGAAATCCGGACAATAAACTGGTCATGGCCCCAAGCAGGCTGCAGAACTCCCTCCAGAACAGAGATGCAAACTGGGGCCCCCTATCCGATACCACATCAGTCAGGAGCCCATGTAGTCAGAAGACATGTTGCAATACTAGCTCCGCTGTCTCTTCAGCAGAGGGTAGTATGGGGAAAGGCACAAAACGAGCCATCTTGCTAAAGCAGTCCACAATAGTCAGAATGACTGTATGGCCCTGGGAAGGAGCAAGTCCGGTGACGAAGTCCAGGGAGATGTGTGACCAAGGACGGTGCGGTGAGAGATAGGAGGGGGTTGGAGGAAGATGGCAGGTGACTGATGGGATGGCTTGTGTTGGTTGCAGTTGCATGTGTTGATGCAGGCTGGGTTGAAAACGGGAAATCTGTCCGAAAGTGATCACTGGAGAGTCTTGCATAAGGGCTAAGAACAATCTGGCAAAGAGTGAGTGTAAGGGAGCCGCTTAAGTATGGCACAGGTAGTAATTAGTCTAAGGTATGGGCTGGCTGAGCAGGTGTGCAGATGAGAGAGAGATTGTGGCAGCAGACAAGCAGCTGGCTGATGTGACAAAGATAAGCAGTTTTCCAAACTGGGAACAACACTGGCAAAAATGGAAAGGTTAAAAATGTTGTTGCTCAGCCATCAGAGGAGCAGAAAGAATAAGAAAAAAAAGGATCCAAATTGTCTTCATGTGTAGATTTTTTGGTATCCAAGTATTGAAGAGCATCAGAAGCAACACCAAGAGAGAATAGATACATCATGCTAATTAAGGAAAGAAGGGCTCAATTATTATTTTCATCATTAAAGAATGAGATGAGTGTAAATGAGAATAAAATTAGAAGAATGGATCTCAAATTATTCATATACTGAGGAGGCAGTGGAACTGCTTTGTTAGATTTGACCACCTTTCAGAATTTTGCAGGGTTTGAATAAGAGCTAGAGACCTCATTCAAATAATAATCAAATTGATATTTTCTCACAAGGGATGTGCATTTATTCTAATCTGTCAAAATGAAGCCCAGAGGGATGACTTTGCTAGTGTGTTTCGTGAAGGACCAAGCTTTATGTCTTGCCCACAATAATGTTGATAGTCCAGGGGAAAGCCATCGACTAGCTCTATTTTTCACTCTAATTTCAGATGTTATGATTATAGAGGTCATTTAGAGTTCTCTAAATTAGGCCTGGTGGGTTTATTGATCTTTTATTTGTTGTAGTATACCGCTCTCCTGGTCCTTACTCCGAATTTATAGCTGAGTTCTCGGAGTTTCTATCAAGCTTAGTTCTTGAAGCAGATAAAGTAATTATTGTAGGTGACTTTAATGTACATGTCGACGTTGATAATGACAGCCTTAGCACTGCGTTTATCTCAGTATTAGACTCAGTTGGCTTCCGCCAGAATGTACATGAACCGACTCACTGTTTTAACCACACCCTCGACCTTGTTCTGACATATGGCATTGAAATCGAAGACTTAATAGTCTCCTCACAGAATCCTCTTTTATCAGACCATCATTTAATAACTTTCGAATTCATATTACCAGACTACCAGCCAGTAGGCAAAAATTCTTATACCAGACTCCTGTCTGATAGTGCTGTAGCTAAATTTAAGGATATGATCCCATCAGTATTTAATTCAATGCCATGTCTCAATACAACAGAGGAGTCTTATGCTAACGTTAGTCCCTCCCAGATTGACTTCCTGGTTGATAGTGCTACAGGATCGTTGCGTATGACACTTGACTCTGTTGCTCCCCTAAAAAAGAAGAAAATTAAACATAGGAGGTTAGCTCCATGGTATACTCCTCAAACCCGCAAATTAAAGCAAACTTCACGGAAAATAGAAAGGAAATGGCGTTCTACCAAATTGGAAGAATTTCGGTCCGCCTGGCAAGACAGTCTTAAAATATACAGGAAAGCCCTCCGCAGTGCCAGGGCAGCCTATTACTCTGCACTAATAGAGGAAAATAAGAACAATCCCAGGTTTCTCTTCAGCACTGTAGCCAGGCTGACAGAGAGCCATAATTCTTGTGAACCATGTATTCCTTTAGCTCTGAACAGTAATGACTTCATGAGCTTCTTTAATGATAAAATTCTAACTATTAGAGACAGAATTCATCGACTCCTGCCGTTAACAGGTACTGTTTTGTCTTCAAACGCAGAAATCGTAGAAACTGTTACTCAGTCTGTCGCAGTTTTAGACTGTTTTACTCCTGTTGACCTTCACCAACTAATTTCAATAATTTCATCATCAAAATCATCTACCTGTATTTTAGATCCTATCCCGACTAAGCTGTTTAAAGAAGTATTACCTCTAATTGACTCTTCAGTTTTAGACATGATCAATCTCTCTTTATCAACAGGCTACGTACCACAGTCCTTTAAAGTAGCTGTGATAAAACCGCTACTGAAAAAGCCTACTCTTGATCCAGGGGTTTTAGCCAACTATAGACCGATATCCAACCTTCCCTTTCTCTCAAAAACTCTTGAGAAAGCAGTTGCCAATCAGCTGTGCGACTTTCTAAACAATAATAGTTTATTCGAGGATTTCCAGTCAGGATTTAGAGTGCATCATAGCACAGAGACAGCACTGGTTAAAGTTACAAATGACCTTCTAATTGCATCTGATAAAGGATTTGTCTCTGTACTAGTCTTACTGGATCTTAGTGCTGCATTTGACACCATTGACCATGGCATCCTATTGCAGACACTGGAACATTTCATTGGCATTAAGGGAACTGCGCTAAGCTGGTTTAAATCCTACTTGTCAGATCGCTCTCAGTTTGTACGCGTTAATGACGACTCCTCTGTGCTCACTAAAGTCAGCTATGGAGTTCCGCAGGGTTCTGTGCTTGGACCAATTCTATTCACCTTATATATGCTTCCTTTAGGTAAAATTATCAGGAAGCACTCAATAAATTTTCATTGCTATGCAGATGATACCCAGCTATATTTATCAATGAAACCGGAAGAAACCAGTCAGTTAACTAGACTACAAGCATGTCTTCATGACATAAAGACCTGGATGACCTGCAATTTTCTGATGCTAAACTCGGACAAAACTGAAGTTATAGTAGTAGGCCCTAAACATCTTAGAAGGTCACTTTCTGATGACATAGCAGTTATGGATGGCATTGCGCTGGCCTCCAGCACCACTGTAAAGAATCTGGGAGTTATCTTTGACCAAGACATGTCCTTTCACTCCCATGTAAAACAAATTTCAAGGACTGCCTTTTTTCACCTACGTAATATCGCAAAAATCAGGCATATTTTGTCTCAAAATGATGCAGAAAAACTAGTCCATGCATTCGTAACTTCCAGGCTGGATTATTGCAATTCTTTACTATCAGGCTGCCCAAATTCGTTGCTGAATATTCTCCAGCTGCTCCAGAACGCTGCAGCACGTGTTCTGACAAAAACCAGGAAGCGAGATCATATTTCTCCAATACTCGCCACTTTGCACTGGCTCCCTGTAAAGTCTAGAATAGAGTTTAAAATTCTCCTCCTTACTTACAAAGCCATAAGTGGCCAGGCACCTTCTTATCTTAAAGAGCTCATAGTACCTTATTGCCCTACTCGAACACTGCGTTCCCAGAATGCAGGTCTACTTATGGTTCCTAAAGTCTCAAAAAGCAGAACAGGAGTCAGAGCATTTAGCTATCAAGCTCCTCTCCTGTGGAACCATCTTCCAGTCTTTGTCCGGGAGGCAGACACTGTCTCTACATTTAAGAGTAGGCTTAAAACTTTCCTTTTTGATAAAGCTTATAGTTAGGGCTGGCTCAGGCTTGTCCTGGACCAGCCCCTAGTTATGCTGCTATAGAATTAGACTGTTGGGGGACATCCAAAGATACACCGAGCTCCTCCGTCCTTCTGTCCCTCTCCATCCGCACGCTCTCATGTCCTACCACGGCGTGTTACTAACTTTGCTCCTTCCCCGGAGTCTCTGTGCTTTGTCGTCTTGCAGGTTCCCATGGACAGTGGCTGAATCTGGATTGTGGATTTCAGCTGCGTCTCCTGCCTTGGCCCTGCCTGACATCCACTGCAACTGCTACTGCTGTTATTACATCCACTGTCACTGTTACTGTGACTGCATGTCTGTCTCTCTCTCTGTCTCTGTCTCTCTCTCTCTCTCTCTCTCTCTCTCTGACTGCTTTTCTTTCTGTCTGTCTGTCTGTCTGTGTCTCTGTCTGTCTGTCTGTCTGTCTGTCTGTCTGTCTGTCTGTCTGTCTGTCTGTCTGTCTGTCTGTCTCACTCTCCCTCTCTTGCTCTTCCTCTCTCACCCAACCGGTCGAGGCAGATGGCCGCCCACCCAGAGTCTGGTTCTGCTCGAGGTTTCTGCCTGTTAAAAGGAAGTTTTTCCTCGCCACTGTCGCCAAGTGCTTGCTCATGGGGGAATTGTTGGTTTCTTTGTAGATAAAAGAGCTTGGTCTGTACCAGCTCTATATGGAAAGTGTCCTGAGACAACTTCTGTTGTGATTTGGCGCTATACAAATAAAATTGAATTGAATTGAATTGAATTGATTAACTGAGATAAATTGAGTCTGGAGGAAGCCTCCCTTAAAAAATCAAGACACGTAAGTCAACCAATGTTAAATTTCCCCAAACCTATCATTTCTGAAATAGAATACTGAGAGAGTAATTCTGCCATATAGTCAACAGACCAACCATCATCCGAAGGAGGTCCTAAAGTACACAACAAATAAAATGTTAGACCCATGATTTAACTTAACGGCAAGGACTTCAAAATATTTGGGCATGAAGAAAAGAAACTTAAAAAAATAAAGATTTAACTGAAATGGCCATACCATTTTCCATAAACATCAGCTCTAAAGAGATTCTACACATTTGCGGCCACCTCAGAATTGCTAATGCTATTCTTAAGGCATATTTCAGAAAGAAACAGCATATATACATGTATGGATTATTTTGACAAGATGGAAAAGAGGTCTGAGAAGGAGCAGAATTGCAGGGAGTAACAACAGTATTGGAGCTAGAAAAAGCAGGAGACACAGATTCAAGTATGTAAGAGAGAGAGGAGACCAGTTAGGTAAACTGTCTTCAGATGTAGGTAAGACAGAGATAAGATTATCTATGGTGGGCCTCTGAGAGGCTCACAAGCAGAGATTAAATGAGTTTGTGGTTGCTAAGAAATTGCAAGACAGATTTATTAGTAGATGGATACAGCTAAATTGAGGACATGGCAGCGAATCAATGTCAATGCATTGTTTTCTAGCATCCAGGACAGTGTCTCCAACTGCTGCAGTTTGAGTCCATTAGAGCCAGTTTGATTTCAGAATCAGAATCAGAATCAGAATTCCTTTATTGATCTATTGTTGCAGGTGCTCCTTACAAGAATAAAATAAAATAAAATAAAATAAAATAAAATAAAATAAAATAAAATAAAATAAAATAAAATAACACACACACACACACACACACACACACATAGATATATAACAAAATATAAAGACAAAATATAAAAACAAAATATATACACTGAGAAACTATAAACATGCACAAAACAAAGCAAAAAATAGACAATAAAAGAGTATTTACAAAGAGTATATACAGAAGAATGTGCTTGTATATTGAACTAGGATGAACAGTGAACTGCAGTATAAATATGTGTGATCCAACAGGGAAAAAAGTCTAAGGGCCATTCAGAGGGAGGAGTACAATTGTACAGTTTGATGGCCACAGGCAGGAATGATTTCCTGTGGTGTTCAGTCTTGCATTTTGGTGGGATGAGTCTCTCGCTGAATGTACTCTTGTGCTTGACCAGCACATCATGAAGTGGGTGCGAGACATTGTTCATGATAGTCTGTACCTACGCAACAGCATAGAGAATAGCACTAGCCACCACAGACTCAGAGAAAATCCTGAGCATAGTCCAGCAGATGTTGAAGGACTTCAGTCACCTCAGAAAATAGAGACGACTCTGGCTCTTCCTGTAGAGAGCGTCAGTGTTCTTTGCCTGGTCCAGGTTATTGTCAATATGTACCCCCAGATACTTGTAATCCTCCACAATGTCCACGCTGACCCCCTGGATGGAAACAGGGGTCACCGCTGCCTTGGTTCTCCTCAGGTCCACTACCAGTTCCTTAGTCTTTGCCACGTTTAGTTGCAGATGGTTCTGCTCACACCATATGACAAAATTGTCCACAGAAGCCCTGTACTCATCCTCATCACCCTTACTGATACATCCAACTATCGCAGAGTCATCAGAAAACTTCTGAAGATGGCTGATCTCCGTGCAATAGTTGAAGTCCGTGGTGTAGAGGGTGAAGAGGAAGGGAGAGAGAACAGTCCACTGCGGGGCCCCAGTGTTGCTGACCACTCTGTCTGATGTGCAGTGTTGCTGGTGCACATACTGTGGTCTGCCAGTCAGGTAGTCTACTATCCAGGACACCAGGGGGGCGTCCACCTGCATTGCTGTCAGTTTGTCACCCAGTGGAGCTGGATGAATGGTGTTAAATGCACTGGAGAAGTCAAAGAACATAATCCTCTCAGTGCTTGTTGGCTTGTTGACAAGTCTCTTCAGGGTCTTCATGATGTGGGAGGTCAGTGCCAAAGGTCTGTAGTCCTTTGAGGGCCTGCGCCGTGATGTTGCACAGGAACAAGGCATAACGTCTTCCACAGCATGGGACCCCTCTGGATGTGTGACGGGTGGGGGAGGGGTGTAGTCCTCAGGTTGGAGAGTTCAGTCAGTCTGGCAGTCTGAGGTGTGAAGATGCGGCCTTCAACTCCTCTGCTGTCGCTCGTTCTGAAGCCAGTAATGGTCCTCATAGCACTTCAAACTAGGGATGTCCTGATCACGTTTTTTTGCCCCCGAGTCCGAGTCATTTGATTTTGGTTATCTGCTGATACTGAGTCCCGATTCGATACTTCTATAAAACAATATGAAACGAATTAAGAGCAAAGAATAAGATCCAGCGTGTCCCTTATTTTTATTTATTTTACCAATGGCTCTTATATTAACATGTAACACTTGTAAACTTCACATGTAAACTTCTATGAGGTAGCTTGAATTACAGTCTCAAGTCAGAACAGAACACAGAAATAAAATAAAATTTTCTTCACATTAGGAATAGTGCAACATTATGTAAGGGATAATGCCCGACGAGGTGTCCATTATCAGAAATGAATGGATGACACGGAGGCGTGAACCGTCCGACGTGAAGCATCCGACGCGAATGAATGGACTTCGCTTTCATTTCTGATAATGGACACCTCGAAGGGTCCCGCTTATACCATGGTCACTTACGAAAGAAATAAATATTAAATCAATTATTAATACGTTAATGTTGTTTTTTACTGTCAAAATCGTAAGTTTTTCACAAGAAGCAGCTGAGTGGACTATTTTATATCTCTCCTTGTAACGCGTTGCCAAGGTAACCGGCTCGGGCCACAGAACCTGCAGCTCGGTCGGCCTAATCAGTGGAGGGAAGTGAGATGATTGCTTAACGTTATGTTACATGATACAAAGTATCATTTCAGAGGGCAAGTGCACCTCTTACCGGTTGTGTGTGTCTTCTACTGTCTTGCCATTGTGATAAATAAACTGTGAAACAACATATGTTAACGTATGTTCTGAGTTTCTGTTGCCACGGTTACCAACTAGCGTTTGAGCCAGCGCAATAATTTAGAACAATCTGGCTATTTGACCGGAAGGTAGGTAAGGTAGGTGTCCACAACACTTTTTAACGGACACCCTGCAGCCAATCAGAATCGAGTATTCACCCAGACCATGGTATAAAGACTTAATAGTCTAGTATCAAATGCAAACAAATGAGCAAATAAAAGTGACTGTTATCAAGTAGCCTAAGGCCAGTATTGTGCTTTTTGGAACTGCACTCGTATTCTCAGTGCAGTGTATTGAGGTGTCGTATCAAGTTTGTGGTGTTAAAAGCAGCTTTGTCCTTCCCACCTCTCGAGATCCTGAGCTTCAAAACAAACTGCTGCTTGCTGCCATGTTCCGCGCATGCGCTGTTCAGTGGCCTGTCACAGACACAGACCCAACCTGTAATTCAATATGCCTTTATTCGTCCTGCGAGGGGAAATTCCAATGCACGTTGGTAGTTAATAAATACTATTTTATTCTCCTATTTGCCAGCAACCTCACGTTGCCCATGATGAGAGAGGGGAGACACAGTCTATATCTCCTCTTCTCCATAAACCTCCATTGCCTCAACCCAGCTCTTTTCCTCCGCTGTTTCTGTCCTCCCCTGCATCCTGTGTGTTTTCCTCCAGATTTCAGCGGGGATCTCTGATGTTCTGGCCGACAAGCCGGCCAGCCTCAGCGTGATCAGCTGATCTCTCAAGTAAACAATGCGGGCCATGAAGTTGCTGCACATTGGTGCTGTGTCCCAGTGAGAGTAGCAATTCCAAAGCGAGAAAACAGACCAGGACTCTCTTGGCCAACATGTTTGGAGAGGGCACAGCTTGAAAATGACGGTCAGAAAAATGCAGATGGTAATAATAAAGAGTAGAGTAAAAAAAATTGTAAAACTAAGAAAACAAACAGGAGCAACAAGACATGAAGTAGAGGAGGCAGCCACGCATGTCTTGGCTATGGGACTCTGACTAACCTCCAGCAGCAGAAACACATCGGGATGTAGACTGGGCTGCTTGACCTACAATGTGCTGCGGTCTTTTGGTGAAATTAGCTGGAGACCAAAACAGGTCCTCCTCTTGCTTGCATGTCAGGCAAAGGGCTGAATCCCCAATTGCTCCTAATGGTTAGGCCAGCATGTTGCATGGTAATATGCTGCCGTTGGGGTGTGTGTGTGTGTGTGTGTGTGTGTGTGTGTGTGTGTGTGTGTGTGTGTGTGTGTGTGTGTGTGTGTGTGTGTGTGTGTGTAAACGGATGAATGAGAGATAGAAATTGTAAAGCACTTTGCATAGAAGTACTGCATACATGCAGTCCATGTATTGTACCTGGATCCCGAGAGCAAAAGGAAAAAAATAAACAGCAGCCAGATGTTACAATAAATAATATATGCACTAAGAGAGAGTGACAGTGAACAAACTGATAACTGACTATTCCACACTTCCACACACACTCAAGAATTATCTCTACAATTATTGCTGCTGCTAAAATCACTGCTGCTGCTCAGCATTTTGGTGCTAGAATTACTGCTGCGGCCAAACATTTAATCAGTCGAACTTCAAAACCAGCATTCAACTCTGGGCTCTGATTATACAAAAGCTATTAAACAAATGGTTGCTGTGCAGAACAAGTTCACAGCCTCGATACCAACTATCATTGCGTTCACATAATTTGTCTGTTAATGCTCTTCTAAAACCATTAACAGGCAACTGTTAATTGCTGATTCCTTACCTGCTGTCAAAGACTCAGCTGTAGGGGTTCTATTCTCTTTCCCAGCAAGTGCAACGGGGGTTGGAGTTTTACTGATGAAAAAGATCTTTTTAACAGCAGTGGGTGAAGGAGTGGGGCTGGGAACTGGGCTCTGTGATGGAGACTGGGTGGGTGTTGTGCCTTTCCGGTAAAAATGAGGGCTCCCTGATGGAGATTTCTCTTTTTTCCCCTCCACAGAAACCTCTTTCACCTCTATTGGCTCATGATACTTCTGTCGTATGTAGTCAGGGCCTGAAATAGAGTAAAGGTTAAGAAAAAATGAATAAGTAAATAAACTTATACTTGATTGTCTGACTTTGGAACAAAGTCAGACAATCAAATTTAGTCACACAGTGTGACTACACAATTTAGTCACACAATTAAACAGGTTACAAACAAAGCAGCAGTTTACTAGATTATCTAAACCACTGTATTTGGAGGTCAAAATGAAAGTGAACACACATGAAATGTCAAAAATAATCCCACATTGCACAGGAAAATTGAGTGCACACACACAAATTCAGTAAGTACAGTAGGTCAAAGTTGAATTGAAAGGTTCTGTCTTGGGTTCCCTTTGTTCCCTGGCTTATGGACTGCCATTAGTGATGGTTTGTACTGTGCTGACGCTTGGGAGCGTGTCGAGAAATCCCGGAAGTGTTTTGTGAAGCATGTATTGACGCTTGTGTTGTTTAGGGTAAGTGACGTCACTGATGATGTTCAAAGCCTCACTGGTTCAGGAATTGGTTTGACTATCGGCATGATTTGTGAACATATATATATGCTGCAATGGATCTGCTCGCACTTTGTGGGTTATTGTTGCCTTGGAAGTTCTCCCTCAGCCCCTGTGACCACGAGGTGTTAAAATGCAAATGTAAATGCTGCAAGCTATACAAATACAAATTGGGATTGTGTGTGTGTGTGTGTGTGTGTGTGTGTGTGTGTGTGTGTGTGTGTGTGTGTGTGTGTGTGTGTGTGCTGTGCCTACAGAATACAAAGATTTATTTTTTTTTCATGAGGATTTAAAAGTGTGTTTAAATAATTTTATAGGTTACATACAGGATAAGAGTCCTGAGTCTCAAAAGCCTTTCATTTTCCACTTAAATTGCTAAATCAGATTGCGAAAATTAAGGCATCTACAGTTCTTGGACACATCACAATTTTTCGCATTTTGCCACCAGATGAACAATGCTTGCGTGATTAGCTTACAAAATTCCAGCAGAGTAAGTCCACTGATGATTCTTTAAGTAGGAATAAAAAGGGATAACACCAAAGTAACTTTTCTTTTTTTAATTTTCGATGATGTCAGTTTAAAGAAGTTTACATGTTTTATAAAATATTCAGGTACAAAGATAGAAAATCAAAGTACCTAACGAAATCACAGCATGTTTTTCTTTCTACGCAACAAAAATTGTCTCGCAAGAAATTCCGAGAGCGCGACCTCGCATGATTGGATGCCTCCTCTGACGCAATGACGTCGGCAGAAAACGACCTTGGCGCGTCTGTGAACGCGAATCGTGTTTGGATCAGAACAGTTACATTTCGGGTCCTGCTAAACTTTAACTCTGTTCATGCAATGGCCAGACGTCATCGACAGTTCACCCCAGAAGGCACTCCTCTGCGACGAGTGGACAGCCTGGCTGCGGAGCGACCACATCCAGTAGGTCCAAACAATTTAGAGAAGAAACTGCTGAGCGACTTCAGTGGATTGTCTTGGCTGCTAACATAGCTGATCACGCAATTGGTGAGGAGAATGGCCGGGGTAAAAGCCAGACTGCTCACTCTGGAGGAGCAGCCCCGACCGAACTGCAGCTGCGGAGATGAAGAGACGGGAGCATAAGTTGCAGTAAGTAACGTTAGCATTTAATACTACATTGTGCAGTTTTTATGATGCCAAACCTTTATTATTCTTATTGCACTACGTTCCGAACATTTGGTAACCGTTCACGTTACATTTAACATTACAATGTATTTTGTATTATAAAGGAAAAGGTGCGACGTCTGCACAATAGTGACGGAAACGACAGGCGATATGAACCTGAGCAGGGGTAAGTTAATAAAATACACAGAAATACACAGGAAATATTCTGCAGAATTTAAGTAAATATAAACATTGCGTGACGTGTTTGTACTTTTTGTGTTTTACAGACTCATCCCAAAACGAAGCGGTAACGTCATATTTAATGGCGACTTTAACTGGGAGTCCAGACATGGATGGTGTGGACAGCAGTCTTTTATGTAAGGTTTTTTTTTTTTTTAATCCCTTTCTGTTGTTGTTGTTGTTGTTGTTGTTTTTACTGAAGCCTGTCTTAATTATTTCAAACGAATATATATTTTCTTCCAGCGGCCTGTAAGACATATTACGAGACGGTGCAGCTCTTTCAGTTCAGGCAGCAGCTGTGAATTTTTCAGCTGGCAGCAGACAGAGAAGGAAGCGGGTTACACGAATGCCGCTTTATTTTCACAACAATGTAAAAAT